>NC_132937.1:76789888-77402388 GCF_034638445.1 Ciconia boyciana | reverse complement strand
CTAAATTTAGGAAAGTTTGTGAAAGGTGTTCAATATTTTTTTCTATTCTCAACATCTTTTCTTTTCCTTAGTGAACAAAAGCTTTGGAAATGATGTTTTGCTATTATAATAGCACCAGCTATTTTGATTAATTACTGAATGGTATATCTTTGTTCTAACTTACACCATTTTTCTAAAGTTTTAAAGTTCACTTTTAAAGTTCTACACATTCTTTTTTTTATATAATTATATTTTGCTTATTAAAACAGCCTTGAGATTAATTTGTTTTATTACCTTTCCTTTATTTCATTTCAGCTGTTTTATTCTCAATGAGCTTTCCTTCAAATCAAGGTTGGCTTACCCACAAGTATGACAGCTATTCTTGAAAGTGTCAAGAGCAGGCAGGATGCAACCATGCTATTTGTTTGTAATCTGTGCTGGAGGAGACTGGAGTTGCAGCTGGCACCACTCAGTAAGAATAAGACAAGATTGACTAAGACAACAACTAGGTAGAAAAGAGAAATGGGAATATAACTGGAAAACATGTCGGGAAACATCACAGAAGCAAAATTCAAATGAAGGAATTCAGTTTTAAAGCAATATGTAACTGGTAGTGCTGACTGCTCTGCACCAAGGAAACTGGAGAGAACAAAGTGTTTGTGAGTCATGCTAAAAGAATGTGCTGGTAAAGGCTAGCATGAAAATTGTGTGGTCCCAAGACACACAGAGATGTATCAGCTTAACTATACATTTCAAGCTTTTCCAAGAGTAAGGTAAGAAGAAGTGGTCAGAAGTTCCTCCAGTATTAATTTATTTTATTTTTCATAGATTTGTATATCCTTCAGAGCTGACATTCTTTTATGAGTGAAAGGAACATTAAATAAACTTTCCGTGAAAACATTCTAAGCAAAAATTCTTCATTTGTTTATGAACAGAACCTCTACAGCTTATGCTCAAAGCTTACCTTGGGGTTATGAAGTCCCAGACCATGTGAAGTCTTAACCTTCTTCCTTGCAATACTAGCTGCCAGGCATCCTAGTAACCCTGGCATTTGAATATATAAAATATTTTAACAATGCTCATTCATGAACTGAAATACTTTGAACCAGATAGGCAGACAAATGAAGAACAGTGACGTGGGAAAAACTTTATGTGATAATTGGAACTGTTACTGGTTTCAACACAGGTAAGGGACAGGAAGTCCTTTACTTCACTTCCTTGTGCCATGTTTTTAATTGATTCCAACAGGGTCAAATAACAATATCACCACATTTTCTGGGAATAGGCCCTCACTGAAATATCCATGGCCTCCTCACATCTTGTAAAGAGTGCAAAGTGATATATCTCCCCCCATGGAAGGGATCTTTATATTTCTGCAAAAGTCTATCCACCTCCCCACCCATTTCCCCCATAAGCATAACTCCACCACTGAAATGCTAGATATCATACATGTCTGGGGAATAATCTTTTCCAGTCTTTTATCTCCAAGGTCATAGCAGCCCACTGTCTTTTATTTCTTACTGATGAACTTTGATGTTCTAGTGCTGTCAGCTGAACTCTGCCGCCTTGGGTAATTAGTCAGTCAAACAAACAACAAAACGCACCAGCTGCTATGACTTTGTAGGAAAACGTTTCTTTCTTTTTCCTGGTCATATGACCAGGTGACTGGTCACAACCACAGAACACCAGGAAGCACAGCTTCTTATTAATCACGCTTTCATATTCCTAAGGAATGCTTAAGAAAATGAGACAGGGAAGTGGTTGTCTGGCCCAATTAATTTTCCTTTCCTGACTCTACCCAACAGGCAGCGAATACAGATAGTACTACAGCCCCTTATTTATGTCCACCTCCTCTTTTGCGATTGCCTTCAGCTGTGAGACTTGTTAGTACACACTCAAATTTCCCGTTAAGATTCCCCTGATGTTTAATGATAAATACTTATTTCCTTTTAAAAAATTTAATATCTGCCTGAAACATTAATATTGTCAGTGATCCTTAGACTTACCAATTAAATAACCAAGAGCCTTTTCAGTACACAGAGTATCCTGCATTGATTTCCACTGTGCAAAGCAGTACAAAACTGTGAAAAAGACTTCATAGGCAAACTCATGAAAGCATTGCCTTATTGCTGAAACTATGGACTTTTTATTAAAAAGGACACTCAGAGATAGGTATTACTGATATTTTTTCTAATGTGGAGAACTGTTCACATAAATGCAATGAAATTGCATTGGTTCACAACTACTTGGCTTGTGTTCTATCACTGTCTTTCAGTTGAGATCTGTATGTATGAAGAAGGTGCACATAGGATGATAACAAAATAATAACATAAAACATAGTTTACATTAGAATTAATCTCCCTGAAATTGTATTTTTCACAGTTAATAAACAGTTTGCTGCTATGATAGCTGATAAATCAGATGGTATGCTCTAATTTCAGGGGATTACTGCTTAAATGGATTTCAGAGAGGTAGCACTATATCTCCATCATTGTTGTTTATCTCACTTTTTCCCCCAGAAGAATTAATATGATTCTCTGTGAAAGCTCCAATTTGATGCAGTATGGCTTAAAAACATTCCATTCAGTGTGCACAAAGCACCTGGTCTATTAGTGCAAAACCAGAGCATTTCTACCAGTGCTTTGGGGTAAAGAATGAGAAACATAAAGAATGTTTGAATTAGGAACTCATTAGGATTAACATCACAAGTGTAACCTTTGTGTTGCATGTGAGTATTGTAATACACTGAGGAAGTAACATTTAAGGAATCATGTGAATGACTTAATTTCCAAGCCATATGCATTCATAGCTTCAGCTGTATGTTAGGAAATTGGTTTGCTTGGTGCTATATGACCACAATCACACAAGGAGGCTGTCTTCAGGAAGTAGACATCATTCCATATCAGCTCTTTTCTCCATCAACTATTTTTATATGCTCAGATAATTTGAACTGGTTGAATAATAACTGGTAATCTCCAATTAATTGCGTATCCCATGTTTTTTTGTTTCTTTTGAATAAATCAAAGGGTTTTTTCCACAGTTGTATATAATTGTTTAAATTATATAACTTGAGGCATTCTTTTAAAATCTGAACACATTGCCAAACTGTAAACAGAATAATACTGTCTGGGTTCAGGATATGAATACTTTGCTTCTATGCACTAGTACATCTTTTCAATAATTAAGACTTGTCTGAATCCACTGGTTGTAGCAGACACAACAGCTTAAATAAATTTAATGTCTTTCTCAAGTAACCAGCTGGGGAATTTACCAATATGATGGATTTTTTTTCTTGTGATTTGCTGGTGAATTTGGTCCTTTTAAGCTTTGAGGGACAAAAGTAAAGGGAGACTTTGTGTTCTTCTGCACAGTGTTAGATGTTTTACTCTGCTTATGAAAGGAAATAGAAAAGTGACTTTAAACTACTTTAGTTTCCCTCAAATTAGAACAGGTAAAGATTACATGAAAAGAACAAAGTAAAATAATTAATGTATTTGAAACAGATATGTACCTGCATTCATATCTCCATGCTGGATATAAGAATTTAAATTTTTATTACTATCATCTTAACTGATGAGCTCTTCTAAAGGCAATACTTTTTTTAATGATAGGAAAAGGACAGTGGTACATAAACACTTTTGACATAGATCTGGGTCTATGCTGCTTTGGTCTTGGGTTATTTTATTTGTTTTTTAGCCAGTGCTGTGGTTTCACTGAAACAGATATCCTGAAAATAACAATTTGTGAGGAAAACCTTAAAGTTCAGCTCTTTCTCTTGCCTGTTGGCTCTTTCCTTCCCATGTTAGGACTTGCAACTGTGAAAAATACAGATTTTTATTGTTCCATATCTAATGGTTTTGAGGGTAAATACATTTATTTTTCACCATGTTTGTATAAAAATATACTTACTTTCTCATTCATTTCAGTTTGTCTCCTATTTTTAGCATGCATGGATCTAACTTGTCCTGAAGGCACAGCACTATATTCATCTTGCTGAAACGTAAAGCCAGGTAAGTGCACTGTGCTGAAACAAAATGTTCCCTGTAATAATGGACTCACCCGTCTCAAAGGCAAAATGATAAAAGCATTAAGTTCTGAACAAGTGGTCATTATTATTCTCACAAAGGTAACAGGCCCGAGATGAATAAAGAATAAAAAGCAAAACTCTCAACTGATGGTCTGATTTCTCTGCTGTATAAGTTGTCCCTTTGCAGCTTTGATGAGTCAATCATTTTAAACTATGACCTATTAGTACAGTCAGAAGTCCAGCCCAATAATGACTTAATGTTGATGGGCAAGGAATTCTGAAACAAGTGTCTTGGAGACTCCGACATGATATTAATCTCACAGTAAAGCTCTATATTCTGTGTTGAGGTATATATTCCTGTTAGCACAGCTTTTAGATTGATTCCTTTCAGAAAGCTCAAAGGATGGGGTTCCAATAAAAGATTCATAAAACTTCTTCACTTTTCTGTGCCCTTTTACTTTCAGGATCAGGTGCTACATCATTCACATGTATAGGATCTCTAATTGTTACTGCCTAACAAAGTAGACATTGTGAAGGTAAAGTTGTATGACAATTTTGAGTATATTAAGGAGTAGCCAAAAAAGCTACTTCTAACATGTAGCTAATTATGTGATAATGTGTTTTATTTGGAGTAGTTTGATTTTGCTCTTGTAATAAACTCTCTCTTTAGTCAAAACAACAATAACAACAACAAAACCTAGAAAAAAACAGGTATTTCTGAAGCTTTACAACTATTAGCTTGAAAAGAAAAAAGCATGAAGGTAACATTGTGATGACAAATTACACTTTTATTTTAACTAGTATTTTGCAAAAAGTAACTGTATTGTGATGAATAAGGAACAGAGGCTGACTGAATCCTGAGAAGAAATCAAATAAGCTTTAAATGTGACCCAAGAAATGAAAGAACCTTGTAAAGCAAGTAGTGGACGTATAAACAGGAAAACTACTTCAATGGTTTGATTTTGCTTCTAAGACCCTCTCTGAACCCTCATATCTAACTTGCTGCAACTCCAGCTATGAATTTCAGTCCTGTTGAGCTACACAAAGGACTCTCTATACTCATCGCTATCTGCTGAGGTTAGTCAAAACCAAAAAGATTATTTCGCACACATACAGAGCTCTGCGCTGATTTACCCTTTGGCTTTCAACTTCTTCCTATTTAGTGCAGATACGTTCTAAATAAGTAACCTAAAAATCCCTGATCTTCCATCCTGACTTTAAGCCTTGACTGTGTTTCTCTGTCTCTCTCAGGATAAACTCCAATACCTCTACAACATCCCTTGTGATCATACACATACATATGTGCAGAAGCACACACATATAGGCTGGTTTCTGCCTGAAAAGAAATTTCCCTTGTGTTGAAACAATGAATCCCAGTTTGTGCAGCTGATCTTACAGTAGAGATTCACTCCATGTGTTATTATGCATGCTGCTGAGTTGGTCTATCTTCAGAGATAGTAGTATAACCATGGGAAAGGGCTTGCATGCATATACTGGCATTTGTGGTAATTTTCCAAACTGGCAGCAGTTATATAATTGTGTATACTACATAGACAGTAGATTATTTTTTCACAGCTTGCTCATTTCACTAAAAATAAAACAATCGCACTTGTCCTTGAGCAATGCAATTTTTCAGTTTATATAACTTGCATGCATCTGAAACAAAACCCAGACAGAATCCTTCACTTAGAGCTCATCCAGAAACTGATCTCAACCCTAAAATTTTTACTTAAATATTGAAAAAAATCTAAGCATTTTTTCTGACCTCTTTTAGTATTGGCTGGGGTTAAAAGTATTAGTACTAAATTACTATGTACACACACACATATATAAATACAAGGATGGTTTGTAAATGTCAAATTTCTGGTCAAAATGGAAGAAAATTGATTGAGAAATCACAAAAGAATCTGATTTCATGTTATTTTCTGTATAATTTTGCAGTCTGTATTGGTTATGTTATATATATTGATTTAGAAAAGAGTAAATTAAGTTTCTATGTGCTAGCTGAGTCCTTTGAACCCAGGAAGGCTCCTGAAGTAAAGCAGAAAGCAGAGTTTCTACCTAGTGCTGCAAGAAGTCCATGAAGGCAAGCACTACCCATTTGATGTGTATCCACCTCCTTGCCCTGCTAGCTATTTTGAGGAGCGTTTTTCACTTCTGACTGACAGTAGGTCTCTTGTTGGAGCAGTGCATGCAACTTCTTTCTACTGTTTTAATATTTTATCCACACAGATATGTCTGTGCTTCACAATGTAAAGTTAAGTCAACAGACAGGGGTGTTCAATCTTATATCTGAAACAGGTATATTTGTGATTAAGACTTAAACAATCTTATATGTCTTACCTGACCTACTTCCGATCTCCCTATTTGATCATAATATTTAGAAATTATCAAAAAGTTGTTCTGTTTGTGAAATCAAGACAATTATCTTAATTTAAAAAAAAAAAATATACAAAAAATAAAAACTTACAAAAACAGCTCAGTCCAACTCTGAATACTTTGTTCTTCAGCCCTCAGCATACCTCTTTTTAAGCGGTTTCTAAATTAGATTAGTGAGTTACATAATGAAAAGCATTTTTGACCAGTAAGGAATCTATAATAGAATTTTATAATCTATGATTTTATAATCTATAATCAGCATTCTTCTGTTGTAAATCTTATACATATGAAAGTAATGTGCACCTACCATAATATAAATGGGAATCAAGCTCTATACAGATTAGTGGACACCATATCACAATAAGTGACTAATTTTTCAATATAAATTTTTTTTAAAAAGTCTTATATGTGCTACCTAAAAAATTCACAACATTATTAATATAGATAGCTCTTGAAACAAAAAGTATTTGAAGCACATGGAAATAAAGGAGTATTTGTCTAATATAGGAAAGATCATATTAAGACATACACAATCATTGTTCTTCTATTCATAGGACTATAGGAGCTTTAAAATTATATACAGACATATTGTCATGGTTTAACCCCAGTTGGCAGCCAAGCACCACACAGCTGCTCACTCACCCTCCCCCCCTGTGGGAAGGGGGAGAGAATCGGAAAGGCAAAAGTAAGAAAATTCGCAGGTTGAGATGAGAATATTGTAATGACTGAAATAAAATAAAATAAAATAAAATAAATAAAATAAAATAAAATAAAACAAAACAAAATAAAAATAATAACGTAATGAAAAGGAAAACAACAAAAAGAGAGAGAGAAACAAAACCTAGGAAAAACAAGTGATGCAACCGCTCACCACACACTGACCAACACCCAGCCCGTTGCCGAGCACCAATTGCTGCCCCCTGGCCAACTCCCTCCAGTTTATGTACTGAGCATGACATCATATGGTATGGGATATTCCTTTGGCCACTTTGGGTCAGCTGTCCTGGCTATGCTCCCTCCCAGCTTCTTGTGCACCTCCTTGCTGGCAGAGTGTGGGAAGCTGAAAAGTCCTTGACTTAATATAAGCACTGCTTAGCAACTACTAAAATATCAGTGTGTTATCGTATTATTCTCATGTTAAATCCAAAACACAGCGCCATACCAGCTAGTAGGAGGAGAATTAACTCTATCCCAGCTGAAACCAGGACAGATATGAAAACAAGCACCTTAATAGCAGCCTTCAACCGTATCTAGGACTGCCACTGAAAAGATTACTCAATATAAAATGAGTAATTCTACTCACAACAGGACTCTGCATAAAAACTCCAACAAGTTTTTATCCAACAACTCCAACAACTTCCATCTCAGTGGGTCAGTCTGACATCTGCAATATATAAGTTTTGGATGGCAGCCTGTATGAATGATATTTTGGTATCAAGCCATAGTCACGGTCTTAGAATTTGAATACATTCCCTGTCTTTCTAATAATAGCATAAAGTCTCTGCCCTTTGGCTGTAGATTCTTAACCAGTAGTTACTCTTCCTAGTTGTCCAGGGTATACATATCAAATACTCTGTTCATAACTTCTACAGTGATTAGTAAGTTGATCATGCTATGTGACAACATTGTCAGAAGTCTCCCCATCTGCGGGTTTGACCATCTGCTGACACAGATTTTGAATTATTAAGTGTAATTATTATACTTAAGGCTAATCTTTGTTTCTTTCTGCTTCTAACAAAATTGCAGGGCATACAAATACAATTGTCTGAAAAGCTTTTATCAAGCATATTATTCTATTTATAGAAAGTCATATTTATTTGATGAATGATACACTTATAATAATTTCCGACTCAAAAAAACACGTTAATGTTAACTCCTAATTTAAAGTATCTGTGTTGAGCAAAGTGTTGACTCACAACCTGGTAAGAATAAGTCACCCCATAAAACGAGAATGGCATGAATAAGGCATGCAACTAGACATTATTTTTAGAAATCGAGTTTCTTTTTGATCTAGAGGTCAGTTATCAAACTTAATCTTTACAGGTGTCCGTGGAAAGCTACCCACAATGTTTGTATTTTTAAATTGAAAGGAAATATACAATATTAAATTCTAGTCTGCCTAATATACCATCTGCAGGAATTGATTTAAATATACTCTTAGCTGGCAATTATTCAAACTAAAATCCAGGTGTGGAACATTGAACTTGTTGAGCTAGCCTCTATTGATTGCAAAGTGTGATTTTCAAAATGAACTTGGATTCCCTTTTCCTACAGTTTAGAAACTAAAAAAAAAAAGACTACTTTAATTAGATAGTGTAAATGCACAGGGGAAGTCATGTGTATAATCTTTTTCAACACAGCTGCTTAAAAGTACAATATGTTTTTAGAAATTAAGTAGAATGGGAATAAAATAAACATTTGTTCTTTTTACATCTTAATTTTCAGAGTATAATGCCTACTGGAATTTAATTTTCTCTCAAAATTCAAGGAAGCTACTTCTTTTTTTTTTTTTAAATTATTCTGAGCATTTTGAATGTTCGTGGAAGTTTTACACACACTGAGACCTGGAGCTTTAAAAAATCTTTGTTGCTTATAAATGCTATTTATTCTTAAAGTAGTGTGAACACACACACACACAGAGAAATGTATGTAAATAAAAAAACAAAATAAAAAATAAACTTTCATGGCAAAAAAGATCTGTTCATTCTCAGGGCGTCTCTGCATATTTTATGTTTATCTGTTCTACTCATGCTTTTCTACAAAGAGAGCTCTATTAATTCATCAAATTAAAAAACAAAGACACACTCAGTCTGCCATTATGATGGAACCAATTTTAGTGAGACTGAGAAATAAATGAAAGGCATCAGTGCAGTAATTAAAACTTCATTCTTTCTAATTAGTTTCGGATTTGATCAACCTGTCAGATGTGGAAGTAGACTACCAAAGAAGGGTTAAAATATCCTGGAAGGATTTAGTAATTATAGATATTGATTACTTTTAGACACCGTTGAGCTGACAGGATAAGAAAAGCCCACTTGCCTTGTTGTTTGGTCCTTTTATTTCTCACAAGATTGATGAGTTAATAAACAGGGAGCAAGCATTCACATAAATTCAGCATCTGTAATATTTGTCACCTTCTGAATTACTTGGATGAGGGGAACATCCTTTATGTGAATTCACCAGAGAGGAGCCAGCAGACCTGATCTGCAACCATACTCTTTCCTGTGATTAATACAGTGTTGATGTTTAAAGAGGCAGCACCATTATGCGAAAACTCAGTGAAAGGGAACTATGTTCCTTCAGTGGGGCCTCCTGCCATGCTCCGATGTTTTTCCCTGTTTGTAAAAATGGATCTTCTTCACACATTAGGGGTTAGCCTGCCATGTTCTACATACACACTATCTAATCTTAAATAAACCCACCCAAAACATGCTTTCTAATGTAACTTACTGTTTTTCTTGTACCTTTTACTCCATTTATTTAGGTATAAAATTAATAAAGAAACAGAAACTGTCCATTTATTTAGGTATAAAATTAATAAAACAAACTGAAAATGAGGGCACACAATTGGAAATATTAAATACAGTGCATTGGTTTACTATCAAAGTAATTGAGAAGCTGAAATTCTGCCATAACTGGCAAAGTATCTCTGCATATCAAATGTTTTATACCAACAAGAGTTTACAGACAAAATGTGCCCTAAAGTGGAGGAAAAGGTAAGCATGCAAGATAATTTAGGATGTATTTCAGTTATAGGAATGTTGTGATTAAGTTAGCATAGAAACAAACTATAAAAGACAGAAATTCTTATTTAAGGAAACCAAAACTTTTTATGCTATTCAGAGAAAGCCAATGCTATTAAAATATGGAATATGAGTGAAGGCACATAAGCACTCTTAACTTTTCTGTATAACTACACTATGTAGCGAACATGCATTGCTAAGAGCATTTTGTGGCCCCAAGTCAGATTACACTGTAGCGCTTCTGCATTCTTTCAATTTTCTTCTTTCTGTGTCACTGCTGAATTGTAACCCCCTGATCCTCTATTAAATTTAATTGTGTGAACCCATGAAGAAATATAGTCTGTGTGACTTCCTTCCTTCCTACATTCCCTCTAATCCATGCAGGTGCACCATATTTTTCCTTCTCTTGCATTTAGGAAGCAGATAAGTTGCAACATACAATTTTCCAAAACAAATTACTATTTTTTGCACTCTTTTAAATTTTTTTTGTTCATTGGTAGAGATTAATGCTTCAAATTTTCTCTACCGGAGGCACTGAGTAAAAAAAGGTCTTTTCTTATAATGGCTATTGTTCACAACATGAGGTCAGAGCTGCCCTTTGTTAAAATGCCATTTTTTAAATGGCCATTGCCTTTTAAATGTCACAGTGACAATGAAGTGAAGCTGCACTCAAAGAAAAATGTTGGCCTCTTATTTTATCAGGAAGCTGAGAGCACATAGAGAGAAAGCAGCTGGAGACCTCAGTCCAATTGAGAAGAATGGAAAAAATTCGACTTTCTCAAGTTGCCATTTTTCATAATGATAGTCCATAACCTTAATCCTATTGACCTTTATGGGATATACAGATGTTTTGAAAGATGATGGTTCTTTGTTGAATTGTATTTGATTGTCATTGATGGACAAGTTTTCACATGAGGAAACTAGTGCAAAACATGATTAATATTTTAAATGTAATTAAAGCTGATTAAAATATTTAAGTACTTCTTTTTTCCATGTTAAAAAATGTTTAATAAATTTGCAATTTGAAAATATTTTGTATAAAGTTTTAAATGCTCAATACATTCCATTTAAATATTATAAATACAGGAACACAACCAAAACAGAAACAAAGGAGAATGACCTCCTATTTTGAAATGTACATTTTATATCATAACTAAATAGGAAAAAAAAAAAAAAAAAAAGAAAAGAAAAAAAACAGCCAAAGAGATGAACTGTAGGGAACACAAAGGACTACAATAGAAAGTTTTACAATAAGAAACAGCATTTTTTTCTGAAAATTCCAGACAATCTGTAAGCTTCTTCCAGAAAAGGACAATTTTCTGTCCATCATTATCTGAGAATACATGTGAGTCTTCCCTGAAATTTAGGATAAAATGGAAGTGTTTATACCATTCTACTCTACAAATATTAGTGGCCAGATATATGGTAATATATATATCAAGCACGAGAAACTTTATTTCAAGGCTACCTCATTTTTAAGTTTAATTTTAACTCCATATAAAATTAGACAATTAATATGACTTTCTGAAGTGTAATTCTATATTTAGAAGGATGTCTTATAGCTTTTAGGGCACACAAAGTGCTATTTTATACATGATGAAAATAAGAAAGGCACCGATAATACTTCTTGTTATAATTTGTCTTCTGGTTTAAATAATGACCTGGAAATTCCTAGATTTGTATGATTAAATAATCTGTCAGATCATGGCACATTTTCTTATGTCACAGAAGACTAATATGCTATTCTCACAAATAAAGCTATATTAGCCACAGTTTAAGAAAACTTAATCATACTTTTCTCTATTTAAAGTCTCAGAATACCGAGTTCTCCAACTACTAAATTACTTGACAAACAGTATCTTTTCTACATGTCAGATCTTGAGTCAGATGTTCAGTCCAACCCTAAAAATCGTAGACAGAGCAAATCATGTGAAATGGTACTTAAATACTGGCCTCTGACATAGGATTAGCTCTTAAAATGAGTTTCCTACCTAGAAGAGTGGCATGACTTAGACTGCCTCAACTCCATACCTCTATTTTTTTTTTCCATTTCATTTGTAGATCCTGCACCAGATTTCTGCATAAGCCAGTTCTTTGACAAATTCTATCTAGATCCCACAAAGAACTACCTAGAAATTTTTCACCAAGGTGGCAGACAGGCCTTGAACTGACATTCATCCCTGGTCACCTGTAGGTTATTTGTATTGTCCTTTGATTACCATCCCTGATCTTTAGTCTGAGGGTTGGCACTAAATTTTATGTTATCCTTTGTATTATGCCATGAAAACTTGTCATAAAAATGACAGAACATAACGGGTATTCTTTATAGAAAAAGAAACCATACACAAGGAAACATCAGTTCTGATTAATCCTCAATTCTACCAACAGTATTCAAGGACTAAAGGGAGGATAGAAATCCTCATGTTTTGACATTGTTTAAGTAAGATGCCAGCTAAACAAGAAGTGCCTAAAACAGTAGTTTATACCATACTGCTATAGTAAACCCTGTACTGCTTGTATCAGCAGAAACTAAACCTGTTCTAAGCTTCTATAAACACTTTTGTGATGCAATATAGTTAGGGTTTGGGTATTTTTGTGTGACCTCAAGTATACTTATTAGGAAATATATCTCCATTATATTCTAGTGAAGAAAAAATAATAGACTTGTATATCAAGAAAATATAACCAAAAGAAAAGGGGGGGGGGGAGGGGGAGGGAATCAGTTTATGCTTCATTATTTCAGTCCCACAGAGATACATCACTGAATTTTCTTTGCTCTCCATTTATGCCTCTGACTAGTCTTATGAAATGTTGACATGTCTGGTGTTATGTTGACTTGGTTGATTTTCTGGACACAGGGTTGTGAAAGGGGGATACAGCTGTTAACAGGAATGTGACAAAGCCATCATTCATCAGGTGTTGTCAGCAAATTTCGAGGTGGCAAGCCAAATCTTTCAAAATGTTTGTTTACAACTGTGTATGAAAAATGCTCAGCTATTTAATTTCAGGCCTTTTCACTCTACTGAGTATGCCATATATGATGTATGTCTGGGTGTCTTTTTACACTTCGGATTACCTACTTGGATACTTTTTCAAAAAGGATTCATCCAACCCTGTTTCAAGAAACAATATTCCAGCTTTATTAACAAGTATTGAGCTCAACCTGTTTACCTTGTCTTGGTGAGGATGAAGACATGACTTACCATTAGGTACCTAGCTAGGGAGAGGACTGGATGGAGCTTTTTTAATCCAGCAGACAAAAGAATCCTATTTTCCAAAGGCAGGAAGTTAGACCAGAAAAGAAACATTCATTTTTAACAATAAGAGCAACTAATCAATGTAATAACTTATCTGGGGATCTGGGACATTTTCGACACCTCTAAATCAAGACTGTCTATCATTATAAATTTCATTCAATCACAAGGTAAAGACTGATGTACAAGTACTTGTTAAATTGTATGACCACTGTCATAGAGCTGATAAGACTAATGGAGAAAGATTTGTGGATTTGTGATTCTGCCATAAGCCAATAAAGAACAGGAAAGACTGCTACACTGGGGAGAAAATATTCTGTATCACTTTTAAGTATGCTCAAAGTTAATAAAGTAACAGCCTGTCTTTTTCTATCCATTCCAGGTCCAGAACTTTTGTTTCCTATGAATCTGGATAAAAGTATTGGTAATGTTAAATTATTTGCTGGATGCTTCTTCAAAATGCAGTTTAGCTTAAAAATGTCTTCTTAGCTACAACTGCAGCCAATAAACAATAACTCTTACTACTTCTATCAGCTGCTTTTTCAGTAACAAGCTCATGCTGCTCAGTTTCTGTGAAAAGAACTTTTAAAAGTGGCAAAAGAGTACACAAAGCACAAAGAGAACGATATCAACTTATACACCTGTGGTGGCAACCTGTCTCTCACCTGGATAATATACTCAGTTTTTTAAAGCTGTCACCAATAAACTCAAAGAGAACCAGAGTTTATTTAAAATCCAATTAAAGCAGCAACATCAGGAAAAAAATAATCATGCTGAAAAGGGGAAAAGGAAAAGCTGTAATTAAAATATTCATATATTCCTTTTTCCCCAAGGTTAATCATTATTTGGAATTCTTTAATCCAAGAAGAATTAGCTGACTCAGACTCACAGTGATGAATCTGCCCATATATATTCAGGGAACCATTTTGTGACACAGCAATATCAGGTGAAGTCATGCAGGAAGAGAGCAATCTGGATCATGAAAGTTCATCTCACAAAAACAAGTTATTGTAACAATCAGTTCACAAACCTTTCAATGATTTTCAAGAACTCAGAGTTTTCAGAAGTGGCTGTCAGTGGAGGATTGGGCCCTATGCTAAGAACATAACATAACATAACAACATAACCTAATGTCATGATATCATGTAATTCCATTTCCCTTTAATAATTTAATTTCTTTAAAAATCAAGGCTGGTTAGTGGTTAGGATGTGGGGTTGGATGGGAAGAACAGAGGGATGAAGAGGATGGGACTGGGGGAAGGACTGCTCTCAGGGCCTGCCCTTGTTTTAACCTGTTCTGTGGGCATAAGCAACTGGAGTATTAGAAACTATAATCAAACCAATTCTATTGGGCAACAGTTTATAGGGCTGCCCTTTTGGTTATCCTTGTTGCCGCAGCTGCCACATAAGCATGACAGCAAACTGGTTCCCTTTCCCTCCCAAACTCTCTCCATGAGAATGATGCCCCAGTAGCTGGAACACGTGGTTCCAGAGGTACTTCTGGCCCTGTGTCCTGGCTTTTCCTGGCGAAAAAGAAAAATTTTCTTGCTTCTGACATATATGGATGTATTGATCTCTTTGGAGTTGTTCCAGCAGCTTATATACAAAATATTCTATAGTTTCAGAAGAGTGGTCTAATCTAGCTTTCCTGCATTTCACATCAAACACTTTCATCTTTAAAGCATGGGTATAATTTATTTACTTGCTGATGGATAATGAAAATGATGCTGATATTATTACTGGGACACTTGCTCAAGAACCAGTACTATTTTTTCAGCCTATTTACTTGCTTGAAAGGATACATAATTTTCCCCTTAGATTATTTGTTCTTAAAGACCGTATTGATTCAAAGATTATAGTTTGTTTCGATTAAACTACAAATAAAGATAAACACATTTGGAAACTATATTTTAGAAAGGATTCAAAATATATGTGTCATTTTATGAATCTAAAGCAAATTCTAATTCAATCTGGGAAGCAGAAAGCCAGTAATAAAGGGTGTAAAAATCAGAAATATCAATCTCTCCAAATACTGACTTGGCCAGGATTCCTATCATAGTCAAGAATCTTAAATTAGGAATGTTGCTATTTCTTCAAAATGATTGTTTTAAAATTCTATTTGATGATGATGATGATGATTATTATTATTATTATTGTTGTTATTGTTATTGTTATTATTATTATTATTATTATTATTATTATTATTATTATTATTATGGGCTGGACAAGTAGTTCATACTATACTACTTAATTAAATGGTCCTGGGACCATTCATTGGTCAGCTGTCATGGCTGATCAGCACAGAAAAGCACATGTACCTACTAGTACATTTCCTTAGCTTCCGAAACATAGGTAGCTGCACAAAAAATACCTGCTGGGAATGTTACCTGGCCATTCAGAAATAATGCCTTTAAATTTGGGAATGGCCAGGGAAAACTGGGAAACTGGGAAAATGTACTTTGTCTGGTAACAAACCATGCAAAGAATTTTTGTAGTGATTGAACATGGTTGACAGTGCAGTTCCAGCACTCATGGGCATCCTCTGCCACTGCTTCATTTCCAGGGGCCAACGTAGCCTTAGGGAATTTCAAAACCGAAATTGAAGGATCGTTAGGAAAACTGGGAATTCAGGTGCCAGCATGGCAAATAAAGTGGAATGTAAAAATCTTCCCTTAGGAATGAGCAAAGTACAGTCTTCCTGCCTCTAGCTCCTCTGAAGCACCCTCACATCAGGTGCGCTGTGATCTGCCCATGGTGCCATGAAGGTCACTGTCTGGCGGTGACCAGACTGATCAGTGAACTTTTTGGTCAACATAACCTCAATTTCTGAGACCAGAAGTGGAGATGAGGAACTGGTAGTGATTGATTAATGGAGTCACTTTCCTGGGGGAAGTCCTTTGTTTCTTCAAAATTCCTCTTCAGGAATACAATGATACAGCTAAAAATACAGGCAGAGTGAATGGAGCAGGTCAGAAGAATGTGTTCTCAGGAATGATTTTCTGTCAGTGTCTGGCTGTATCACATCTCTGGATAACCAGTTTTTGCTGGGGTTGGGACAAAACAATTCACCATAGGATTGAAGTGTTCCCTACCAGAAAATCTTTGGCAATGTGGATTCAGTGAATGACTTAGAGGGGTTTTTGACAGGATGTATTCATATTTTTGTCTTCTATTCCTTTTTCTTGCTTTCAGTTTTTTTATTTTTTCATTAAAAGAATGTAGAGAAATTTGTGAGAGTCTGATCTTACACAGTATTATTGCAGAAAAAAATAATCTAACTGCTACAGAATGTATTTAATTCTAAAGAGATCACAACTGCTTCTTCTGCAAAGCAAATGGTAAATGAATGAGTTCAAAGGTTCGTAGAACTAGGTCTTTTCTTTCACCACCTAAGAAGATAGTATATTAACAACATGTAACTGTTGAGTTAAATAAAAGTGTTAATCCTTGAAATAATTGTTATATACCTTAGATGAACATTTGAAAAGTAAGATATTAAAATGAGAAGCATTAAATATTAACAGGTTTTCAGATCAGAAGGCACTCACTCAAGGGTTTTGAATTGTCTGCCAGACAATGAGGATGGGAGCTAATTAAGCAGAAAATTAGTTTAAACGTAGTGAAATAGACAGCTATAATCATTTAAAAAAACCACACCAAAATTGTCATGGATCATGACATTACAGAGGCTAGTGGGTTATAAGCACTTGTTCTCTCTTAAATATGGTACTAAAATGTTCTTGTAGGGCAAATGCACCATGTATAGGTCTGCCAGTTTTCGTACAAGTTAGATGGATTTTCATAGCAGACATTAGCCTTGTCCCCTCCCTGGGTTTTCCTGGGATGAGACCAATCCATCAAAATCAGCAGTACTTAGGACTTTAGATCTTATTACATATTGTAACCTGCTGGAATACAGTAGAATGTTCTCAATTCTAAAGAAACAAACTGGGACATACTTTGTGTACTGATTACACATGCTGTTTATCTGTTATTCCTGTTTCTGGGTGCATCTAATCCAAACCACAGCTCCTGACACAATCTGTGAAAATTTCTTCTGTCACCTGCAGAAATGGACATGCAAAAACACATGCAAAATTTTTTTCAAATTAAATGTTTTCATGTCTTCTATCAGGTTTTGATTAGTAAGGTAGTATACAAAAAAATTACCTTCAGTTTATACTATGACTTGATACAAAATAATATCTCACTGCATTTTTGCATATATGTAGATGAAAGGACTAATAAAATGAAATGATATTATGATGTTTAAATTGAAATTTAACTTCTGTAGTAAATGTTCACAGACCTGGGGCATGGCATTTTCTCCTTTGTATTTGAGGAAAGCACTTTTTAAGTATTTTGAAGAGTTTGAAGCATCCATTTAAGATTAATGGAATAATCTAAATTGTGTGTTTTTCATCACCAACACAAGAATCATCTGATTTTGCTTGTATTATTTTCTGTTCCCTGAAATATGGAAGTATTCTGTTAATATCCAGAAAAAGAAACCATACTCACTTAAGTTTGTATTAGATGTTTTAACACATGGTTAACTGCAGAATTTTACTTCAGGTACTTTTACTTCATGTAATCTAAAATATAACTTTTTGTGTGTCTTTGCAGTCCTTTTATTTTTTCTTTTCTTTGTCCCACATAATCTAGAACAGGCCTATCACGTATTACAGGATATATAAAATTAATACAGAATTCTAATTTCTTTGCAGGTGTTCCTATTTTATTTATCACCAGAACATCTGAATCCTTCAATTACATTAGTTACTTTGCTTCCCTACTTCTTCTGAGATGTGAATGAGTTATAATCATACTGAAGGTATATTTATTGTAACATAGGTCTACTGCCTAATGCTAAGAGCAGCTAAATAGGTGTTAATATCGAATTTCACAGCTGCTCATTTTCAAACATGATGTCAGTGTCTTGAGTAAGCACTGGCCTTGGTATACAGACACAGAAGTGTGTGCTGCCTGTTCAGTAGGACAATTTTATGTATTTGATCATTGGCTATGTTATATGAACTCCATGCTCCATGAACTGTGTAGTGGCCTCAGGCAGTTCTCAATGATCCAAATTTTAGTCTGTATGACAAATACTGCAAATTAGTCCTTTTTCCAAACAAGAATCCTAAGTCACAAAGATTTCTAACTCCTGAGTTACAGTTGAAGGCCAACATGAAACACTGATACTATTTAGACTTCTTTATAGTTGCACTTGTTTACTGCAAAAATTCATTATAGCTAGCAACTCTAAGTGAGTTTTCAAAATTAAGTTCAGATTTCAGAACTGGGATCCAGACAAACACAACTAGTGGCCAGTTATTTTTAATTTTAATAATTTTGATACAGAACCTGATTCTTTCCTTGATGACTATCAATCCTGTGCTCTTAATGAGGCAAAGATTCCAATGGAAATCTAGTATGCAATTATTTTGAGAGTTTATGATAACTCAGTGTCCTCCACTATTTTAGTAGTACAGTGTCATTTCAGAAAGTAGGTGATGTTCCTTCTGTCACCAGTCAAGGAAACAGAACTTTAGTTTTTCTGGTCTTTGTGTGCACACGGTGCTTTCACGCAAACTATTAGCAAATGCAGTGAATAGAATAAGTGGTAATATCTTTCCAGTCTTCCCCTCCTTAAAAGGTTTTCTTACATTTAGAACTGTAACTGTCAGACATTAGCAGGAGCATGAACATATGTACTTCAGAAAACATATACA
The DNA here is from genome assembly GCF_034638445.1 of Ciconia boyciana. Classification (NCBI taxonomy): domain Eukaryota; kingdom Metazoa; phylum Chordata; class Aves; order Ciconiiformes; family Ciconiidae; genus Ciconia; species Ciconia boyciana. Next base: position 77,383,271 of record NC_132937.1, on the reverse strand, counting down.
ACAAGCAGGTACTTCTGAGTATGAAATACAGCATATGAGGGAACTGAGTTGCTAATTAGGGCCTATCATCAATGCAACTGTATGTGCTGTATATCTGGTTTGTTTAGGTGCAGAAAATCTTATGCATTTAGGTTGTACTGTTGTTAATGAGCACATCCATCTCAATTACGCAGTGCATGAAGCATCAGGTTTGCCTGTGCTTCAAAGCTAGCTGTTCTCCATAGTTCAGGCCTTGCATTCAAGCTTCCTTGTCATGCATTATTCCCACCCCCCCCGGTTTCAGGGATGCATAGTTTACATCTAAACTACCTGTCAAAGCAAAATAGAGATGGGCCAGTTCCTGTTCCAGGCTGTGCTCCAGAGGCTGCTGTTGAAGCTGGTATTTCTGTTTCTGGAAAATGACATTTTCTGTTTGATGTACCTAGAGGAGAATACATTACCTCTTTCTGGAGCACAAGCTCTTCAGGAAAAATTGAAAACAGCAACTAAAATGATCATGGTCATAGTATTGCTAATACATAGATACTGAGGGTGTACTAGGATAATGGAGGAAGGAATGGTCCAGAAAGCAGCCAGGCTTGTGAGCTCTACTTAAACAGCATCTCTTACTGGTACCATTGCAACAGATCAGTTGGCTAGATGGAAGGTTAATAAGATTTTTCAATAATTGCTAAATTTCATTGCACTAGGAAAAAAGGAATTCCACAACTTCATGGTTTTGGGCAAAACCCACAGTCCAGGTGTAAACAAGACAGGTACAGAGCTTCTCAGGCAATGGCTGCCGGGATCCTTCCTAATAGAGAGCTGACCTCCTCCAAATTTTTATAGTAGATTTAATTGAAAAATCAAACATGAAATTGTCCTGAAAACATATAATCAGAACATTATAGCACATACATAAATATTCAACAAACGTAGAATCCTGTTTAGAATCCTGAGACTTTAACTAAAAAGAAATTCATGAGAAACCTTAAAACTTACAGAATTTAAACATAGGTCAGTAGATCTTCTGTTGTCCCTATTACCTTGTAATTACATACAGAGGAAGAACTGCATCACTCTGAAATGGATGACATACTATAATTAGATAAGACAAGGAATTGAACCACAGTACATAAAGTACATGTAAAACTTCCTCTGATGTTTTAAAAGTACACAAAAATGTGGCAAAATTCAAGCATGTAACTCATTTATGAAACTTTAGTATCGCACTGGAAAGAAGCATAAAGTTAAACATCTTCTGAATTCTCTTAAGAGTATTTGAAATGTCACAAAGAACAAAGACTAATAGAAATTTTGGCAAGTGTGTCTATTTAGTAGCAGTAGAGACACTGGCAAAATGTATTAAATATATACATTTGTACGTTTAGAAGTCTATAGTTAAATTTAACAAGTGCAACATATATTTCAAATTAAAGCAAAAACTATAATTTCCCCCCTTGAAAATAGCTGAATATGAAGGGCCTGAACTTTTCATTAAAACTGATCAAGACCCTTGATACTGAGCAGATGTCCTCCCAAATTATTGTTATACTTAGATTACAGATTTATACTTGGTTATTGAATATCTGCGAAGTTTGTGTAACTGCAGTTTCAAAACAAGGTTACTGCCCTAATCTTGCACTATTTTGCCCACTATTGAGCTTTCTGCAATATGTTCTGTTAAACGTAAAAAACTCTTAATTTACCTGCAGCTGCCTACAAGCATTCTGTGCAATGTTTTCTGTGAGATTTCCTTTTTTTTTTTACATCAGAGAAAAGTCTATATATGTTTGGCACAGTTTTTTACACTGTCTGGATGTCTGAGGTATTACTCCAGCAGCTTTTCATGTTTGAGGCTGAATCTGTTAAACAGAGGTATACAGAACTGGTACATTTCTGATTGCATAAGCCTACTTCATGTCACTTGAAGAATGATCAGATGTCTTACAGAGAATACTTGTGTACTCTCACTGGACAAAAAATGTTCAAGGATCACGACTTTCTAGCAACAACAAAAACGTTGTTGCTAGAAACACTAGTATTTTTTAAATTTTAGGGATCTTAATTCAGGGATGCCAGCCACACTGCTTCAGAGAGCAGTATACTAACAGATCATTACTGAAAAATGCCAGTAGAAAGGCAGCTTTTTGTTTTACATGGCCAGCTGTGGGATAAACTTGTTAGCTGGATGGACTGATAGCTACACAAGGTCCAGAAGAAAATTCTTCAGTGTTTGTTTGCTGCTAATAGCTAGTGACTGAAATAATAAAACTTCAGTCCTGTCATACAGTGCTATTGACACTGAGATCTCAAAAATAAGACTGACTGTACTTAGTAAACAGCCTAATCATTGTGAGCATTGTTAGACTATTCATAGAATCATAGAAAGGTTTAGGTTGGAAGGGACCTTAAAGATCTTCTAGTTCCAACCCCTGTCATGGGCAGGGATACCTACCACTAGATCAGGTTGCTCAAAGCCTCATCCAACCTGGCCTTGAACACATCCAGGGAGGGGGCATCCACAGCTTCTCTGGGCAACCTGTTCCAGTGCCTCACCACCCTAACAGTAAAGAATTTCTTCCTAATATCTAATCTAAATCTGCCCACTTTCAGTTTAAAACCGTTACCCCTCGTTCTATCACTATACTCCCTGCTAAAGAGTCCCTCCCCATCTTTCCTGTAAGCCCCCTTTAAGTAGCAGAAGACTGGTATAAGGTCTCCCTGCAGCCTTCTCTTCTCTAGGCTAAACAACCTCAAATCTCTCAGCCTGCCCTCATATGGGAGGTTCTCCAGTCCCCTGATCATCTTCGTGGCCCTCCTCTGGACCTGCTCAAGCAGGTCCATGTCTTTCTTATGCTGGGGACCCCACAGCTGAACACAGTACTCCAGGTGGGGTCTCGCCAGAGTGGAGTAGAGAGGGACGGTCACTTCCTCAATATGTTGGCCACGCTTCTTTTGCTGCAGCCCAGGATACAATTGGTTTTCTGGGCTGCGAGTGCACATTACTGGCTCATATTCAGTTTTTCATCCACCAATACCCCCAAGTCCTTCTTGTCAGGGCTGCTCTCAATCCCTCCATCACTCAGCCTGTATCCGTGTTTGGGATTGCGTCAATGCAGGTGCAGGACCTTGCACTTGGCCTTGTTGAATCTCATGAGGTTCACACTGACCCACCTCTCTAGCCTGTCAAGGTCCCTCTGGATGGCATCCCTTCCCTCTAGAGTATCAACCACACCACTCAGCTTGGTGTCATCTGCAAACTTGCTGAGGGTGCACTCAATCCCACTGCCCATGTCCCTGACAAAGATGTTAAATAATACTGGTCCCAATACTGGACTTCTGAGAGACACCACTTGTCACCGGTCTTCACCTGGACATCGAGTCCTTGACAGCAACACTTTGAGTGTGACCATCCAGCCAATTCTTTACCCACCAAGTGGTCCACCCGTCAAATTCATGTCTCTCCATTTTAGAGACAAGGATGTTGTGTGGGACAGTATCAAATGCTTTGCAACAAATCCAGGTAGATGATGTCAGTCGCTCTTGCCTTATCCACCAACACTGTAACCCCATCATAGAAGGCCACCATATTTGCCACGCATGATTTGCCCTTAGGGAAGTCATGTTGGCTGTCACCTTTTGTGCACAGATGCTTCTCACCATTTGTTATTTGAATCATATGTTCATGACATAGTCCTGTATGACTTATTACTCTTAAATTACAAATCGTTGTTTTATGTTTAATTTTGAAACTACTGAAAATAGTATTAATTTTGAGGAGAGAATTACGTAATGTAAATTCTGTTATACAAAAATGCTGCCTACAGGAGAACAAGTTCTTCTTCTTTTCCTCTACGCTATTCTTAAAATAATTATTTTTCAAATTATTTGCCATTTTATTATGGTCCTTGTTAGATTTTAGAGTTATTTCCTTTGCCATGCTGCATTGTTCTTGAAGATTCATTCAGTGACTTTTTGGCTTTTCTCACAGCCTTCCTTAAAAAAGTTAGATTTCAAAAATTAAATGAAGATTAAATGTCAACCAAACCAACAATTGTGACAGTGTGCTTCCCCCACCCCCAAACTTTATCTCCTGCAACTCTGCTTAGGTGATAACCACCAGTGGCGACTGTAATGGATGCATCTGGTCATGATGGCTGTATCGGCTCAAAGTGCATTCAGGAGACAGATAACAACACAACAGCCTAGGGCTATTGTGCAATGCGCCCACCGAAGAAACTAAAACCTGTGTTTGGCATGCAGGTATGACTATGGGTCAATCATCTTATCCCCCATAAATAGTGAGCAGCCCAAGAGCCCTTTGAGCTCTCCTGCCCAGCAGCGGGCTGCACGCCAGGATCTCCCCTTGAGCAGGGACACCTCTCAAGGTTACTCCTCGAGGTTGAGAGATTCCTTGCCACAACAGATCCTCGGTAAGTGACTAATAGCATGTTAAACTTTGAAATCTTAGCTAAGTGATATATAGGATTGATTGCGCACATATAATCCTTTAGATATAAACCGTTGACCAAGTCTGGGACCAGGACTGGATCTAGCCACACCTAGACTCCTCTCTGAGAAGGAGTTTAGAAAGCAAGGGGATCTTTTTCCGAACCTCATGACTCAACGGGAGGGTCTCCCTGACAGTTTTGTCTGACCCTGTCCTCTATGCAGTAAATAATAAAGTGTACCTTGCCATTGAATCTTGTTAAACCACTGTCGCATTGAACTTTGTTAACTCCCTATTCTGTATCAATAAACTATATTTTTACTTCTCTCTAACGAGTGAAGTGCACCCTCCCTCCATACACAACAACAATCCAGAAGCTCAGTGACCCAATTACGAAAATATACAACTAGCAATCTCCAGAATGGACGTCATACACACAACCTGAATCCCCTTGACAGATGAGAGTTATATTTTGCCTCTTATTGGACCATCTATCATTAACTCCTCTCTAACCTTTAACTGCTGTCTCATGCTTACTTTGCTCTGCAGTGATCTGTTCAGGCAGTAAGGTGGGTAAGCATCAGAAGAGGTGTTCATCCTATGTCTCCCAGGAGCTAAGGGGGAAATTAATATGAAAGAGATTAGAAGTCTTGCAGGTAATTATCTATATGGGTAATCCCTGTAGAAAGGAAGTTTTTGCTTTTGAGGAGAGACCATGACAGTATGACAGCAGGAAAACTGCACTCTTAGCAAAGAGGAAAAAGGAAGAGGTGAGAGATGAACACATCTTGCTTATTACTTTTATTCTCTGTGGTTTTGTTCTCTTTCTCCTTCTTCTCCTTCTCCTTTTTCTTTTTCTTTCTCCTCCTTCTACTCCTCCTCCTCCTCCTCCTCCTCCTCCTCCTTCTGGCAAGCAATACTCTGTCAGGTGGGACATTCTAAGGCCTCTAAAATTACAGTAGGCACCTAAATCCATTAGACCACTTTTCAGTAAGATGAAGATAGAATGTAAATAATATTATTTATTTGCAGCATCAAAACAAGAGAACAATGAAATATTTCTTTAAGGCTAAATGAAGTAATGAAACTACATTACACCACCAATACTCTTTTTAAATTAGAAAGGTCTTTTTGTGCCTTATCCAGATGATATTTTCTTTCTCCTGGCCAGGTAGTATCCTGGGTTTCAGTCTTGTGCATATTTCATATCAGAGGTTACTACTGTTTGAGACCGTAACTCAAACAACTGACCCATTAGCAAGAGCTTCTGTCAGGCCAGACTTTCAGGAGGATCTTAGATTAGTACATCTTCCAACTTCTTTGTTTTCATAGCTAATCCCTCTCTTGTGGTCTTCAGGAGGTCTAGATGGATTTAATTTTTCACCCTAAAGCATTCTATTCCATATCTACTTCCTTGTCATTAACTGAAATGTAGTTTTTTGCCTTTGTCTTCTATTGTTTTTTTGTTGTTTTGTTATTTGTTTTGTTTCGGTTTGGTTTGGTTTGGTTTAGCAGAGGTATCCTCTCTTGAACCTAACTTTCAGTTATGGCCTTTTGAACCAAAAAGGGATAAAATTCTCTCCTTTCTTGTCGTTATTATATTTTTCCTGTTTTGAGTGTCTTTTGAATGGACCTTATATTATCTATCAATCTCTGCACTAAAAACCACCAAATTAAAAAAAAATTAAAAAACCCAAGAAACAAAACAAAAAAAACCCCCACCCTGCCCTGAAACAAACACTTAAGTAGAATAAGTTTAAGTAAGTGGTTCATTATAGGCCTATGGTTTAGCTCAGACACAATGGCCACTAACCTCCACTGATGAGAAAATGGACATGGGATAGCTGATATCCATACATATACACAACAGAATATAGATAAACTATCTTCACCATTAACAGTATCACTATTAACAGAGCTACCAAAAAGTTATTCTACAAGAAGCTGAACCATCAATTGAGTTTGATCAGCTTCTGTAAAAGCAAGTGCATTTGCTCTATTTTTCCTGCTGTTTTAATAGATGAAGTAGTCTAGTTAGGTGCTAATACCAATTCTCATTATTGTACAATGTAATAAAATTTTTCCTCCTCTAAATGTGGTGTCTAGATTCTAGAAGATATTTTACTTGTCAAGGAAATGGCTAAGTGGATGACAAAAATTGTATACTTCTTTGCTTAGTAAATGACTAAGAGAGGGAAGGTAAATGAAAATGGTCCTTGATGGAATTGATTTAGCAGATTTATCTTTCAGTTAAAAATAATGATCAGAAAAGTGATCCTTTTAGCTATGGACACCTTTGTCTGTTACAAAGCAAAAGCCATTATTCCATATTACTCTTATTACATCTATCTATCCTGCTTTAATGCAAAAGTCACACAGACAAGATTGTCAAGTGCAGTTCAGATTTTTTTTTTATTGGTTTTGATAGTCTTTAAAAGACAATTCTAATTTTAGAACTCAAAGCTAACAGTGACCTTTTGTTGCAAGGATTTTTGAATGCAATGAGCACATTTATTAATATTAATCCCAGGTTAGCTCTTATGTGAATTCCTCCTACTGACATTTACAGCAACCCAACAACTATGACCTTATTTTAAGGTTTAAAAAAAACCCCTCAGCTACTCTATTAATGGTAAGAATTACAACAAAAAGAAAATAAGAATTTCTTAGTATTTATTTTATTTCTTAAAGATTCGGTGAGGTACAAAATGAAGAGAACTGTACTTTCTAAAACACAAATGCTGTGATGTTCTTTTATAAATTTCATCCGTAGCTACAGGGTCAAATAATGCAAAAAATTGATTCATTACTATTTTCATGAATAACATTGACAAGATCATCTGACTTATTTCTTGAGGTCACATTATTCACAGTTTTTAAGTCACTTGGTTCGTCACTTGGAAAAATTTCACAGGAATGCATGTGTTCTTTGTTTATTCTTATTTACTACTTTTCCACTGAAAATGGCTATGTTTGATCCATAATGATCCAGAAATTTTAATTCAGAGTCTTTCTGCTGAGAAAACAAACTAGATAAAACATATGGGAAATTAAATAACTAGCTGCTTTCCTGAGTTTTCTGTCAAGAACTTGTCTAATGGAGACCTGTCTGAGCATAACAAACAGCAAGCCTGGCATCATTTTGGGTTATGTTTCTGACTGTGCCTGGTACTCCCTTCATGTTTCTTGAAAGTATCTTCTCTATCATGAAGGACACTACTGTGACTATGTGGCAACATAAGGAAAAGCAGTGACAACATTAGGTTAGAGAAATAATAGAATAAAGTCATTTTTTCATGTCTTTTAGCATGGGAAACATTTAAAATGGAAGCAGAAGGTGGAAGTCCTCAGACTTGAAAATGAACAAAAATACCCTTGATGCTTGGTTTTGACTTGTTTTCAAGGCATTTTTATAGGGTTTTGGTAATCTGAGTGATTTGTAAGATGCGATGTAACAAAATAAGATTCAACTCCATGTATCTCAGGAATTAACATAACTGATTTGTTGAACTTCACAGGCTGCATGATTGTAGTCAATACTGAATTACTAAGATCAAAAAAGAATCAAAGATTATAAGGACGTTTGTTACTATAGACTTCAGTGTACAAAACACAAAATAATAAGATTATTGATTATGCCAGGTCCAAATTTTTCACAAAGCCAGGACTGAAAAACACAATGTAGCAGGAGGAATATCCTCAGTAGCCATTGAGGTACCGTGGTATCATGATTGCTATCTGCCGTCTCTGATGATGAACCTATAAATTATGTTAAAAGCAATATTATTTACTTTGTGGGTACAGGTGGACAGGGGCATTGTGTCTCCTAAGGAATTAAGCACTTATTAATGGCTAAGCAAGCATAAAAAGAGTCAGCAACTGTCTCCTGTGGTAGATGAGAACCACTGATGACTTGCTGTTGGGATACGGAGAGGTGTAAGATATTCTTTCTATCTTGGCTTCACAGGAAACATATGAAGGAATATTCAGGTATAAGGAGCAGAGGAAGGACTTAAATTTGAATGAACCCCAAAGTTAGGTCTGGATTTAAATTTAGTGTAATGCAATAAAGCCTTCAGTGAGAACTAGAGACTGGAGCTTTGAACATTTTCAATCAGGTTGTTTATATAAATTTATGGAGGAAGAGAAATCTTGTGTCTTTCATTTAATGCTAGCTTAAATGAATATTTGGCATATTTTCTTTTCATTTCTATTCAGTCACTCCTACAAACTCTTCAGATGCATTGTCTGTTTATTATTTATGACATAAGTATCTTTACTTGCTGTTAGACTGGACTTGAGAATAGTTTTACTGTGGGGAAGTCTGAAAGCATTTAATCCTTTTTGGGATGGCTATTCCAAAAACAAAAGCTTCTGGATGCCTTTGATGTGACCATCAATCCATCACATATTCCCACAGGTATCTAAGTAGTGAAAAGGATTGCATCTTGCTGCCTGGGCTGTTTTGCATCTTGCTGCGTGGGCTCTTCTGAGAGCTGGAAACAGGAGCATCTGTGAGGAAGATGTATCTTCTAGTCTCCATTAGACAGAAAAATTCTCCATTGTGTGGCAAAATAGTGGCGTACATGCCTGAAGTTTGAGGGTCCCAAGGGACATGTAACAACTCAAGATAATAATTTTATTAACTAAATTAGGGGAATAGTATGTGATTTAGGTAACCAATCACATATCAAATAATGCAGCAAACAACTAAAGCAGCACTCTTAAATTATTTCAAACATATCCATATAAAGTATAGAGTTTATACTGAATGCATCGTTACAAATCAGTCTGGGGAAAGTTTACCAAGAGGAAAAATAGAAACATTGTTCCTTATGAATAGTTTGCCTTTGTGTTTATGGAACACTCAACATAATTTATAGAAAGGTTTTCCTTTTTGAGGAATTTTTTTCTATCAGTTCTCTTCAGTTACAAAGTATTTGTAATTTGCTATACATTATTCACATGTATACACATAACATTTACATGATGGTGACAAAGAGAGATGTGATAAATTGAACTAATTCTGTGGCGGTTTTGATTTAAATTCTCAACCCCAGTAGACAGTATCATTTTAATATGATGAATAAAGCAAATATTTCTTTTATCCCAAATGTGGAATGAATTATTTCCTTTTCCCACACAAATATGGAATTTCCTTCTACAAACTACAGTGGAACAGAAGAATATTTAATTTACAATCTAGTGGTAATAGGAAGGGTACGGTTATGTATGTTTTGACCAAGTTAGTCTGGAAATAAACTACAATCCTTGCTGGAAAAGAATTTTTCCCCCCCCTAATTTTCAAAGATCCTGTTCTAAATGTGGATACAGTATAGACAGGTTATATTTAGGCAATTTAAAAAACAGAAGGGAAAACAATAAGACTTTTCACTTTTCCATAATTCCTTGGTATTAAAAGTGGAAATAAGGTATTTTATCTTAAGTTATTTAAAAAAAACTCTTTAAAACTAGCATAATTTTCCTAAACAATGTTTAATACACTCCAGTATAACAGACATACTTTAGTGCCAGATACTGTAATTTTTGTATTGTTATTTCTCCTTAGAGTCCCAGCCAATGAACACGAAAAGATGAAATGTAGAGCAAAAAGAAGCCCAAACCAATAGCTGCATTACTGCATACTGTGGGAAGCAAGCAATGAGTTATGTGACATACCAAAGTAATGTTGGTACTGTATACTAACATGTCACATTTCCAAGTGCATATATATTTCAGCATGGTGTGCAGGCACTGCTGCTTCAAACTGGTTTGCAAGCATGTGTTTCGCTTTTTAAGTAATGACCAATTTTAATAAATTCAACAGAAGAACATGCATATCTGAAAAGAAGAATGTCTTTTTGAGCTCTGCTGTGCAGGAGAGACTGCTCAGATCATTGCAGGATCAAGACCACAGAGGAAATTTAATGCAAAGTTATTACAGTAAGTGCCTATAAGTTATTGTGTTAAAGCTGCATGCACTGTTTCTTTGGTGAGATAAAGTGAGTGATATATAAATAGTGGGTTTGTAGTGATCATTTTAGTGGTATTCAACTTTTGTCAAGTAAAACATGTTTGTTTGAATATCCTGATCCTTGCAGGATAGCTTAGTAGTATGCATTTTCTCTACACTGTTCCTCAGCTTTAAAGCCAGTGCAACAGGGAAAGGGAATAAAGGACATTTTCTAACCCATTAAAAGCCAATTCTTTATTTGTTGTTTTTCGTAGATTCTACACATGTAAGATTAAATTGTTATGGTTGTAATTACCTGCTAACCATGAGATTCCAAATGCCAGATTTCCAAAGATTGGGTTTTTTTTTTAATTTTAAAACAATAAGAATTGATTTTTACCAGCCTGCTTAAATCACAGGGTTCAGTGTACTCATCACTTTGTTTCTGCTGCCAGAACTGCAGCGGCTAAAGTATCTCTCAAAAGAGTTAAAACAGCTCTGGCCCATGCACACAGTATCGCAGCCTCTGGTTACAGTAGTTCAAACTATTCACATTAATAAAACATTGTAACTTCTTTGCTTGCCTATTGCCTCCAAAACCTATGAATCATTTTGTATTCCACTAAAATTCACCCACTTTCAGTAAGAAATGTAGCCTTTTTTAAAACCCATAAAATATGGCAAGAACTGAAGAAAAGCAGGGCATGCTGCTGAAAGCATGAGAAAGGTTTTGTTGTCCAATTATAATTTCTAAGACTGGCTGACAATTCAAGGAATATTCACTTTCTTTACAAAAAGGTCAGTGAATCTGAAACAAATTATTGCAAACTCCATTTTGTCTGCCATCTGCATCCTCTTTTAATGTCCTTTAGGATTGCAACTCCTGCATGCACTGCTGCAAGTTAATTGGGAAAAAAAAAGGGGGGGGGGCAACTCATTGTAGCAATAGAGTTGCTCATTTTGGAAAATATTTTGAACTACATTCATGTGAATAGTGAGCTGATATTGCTCAAGACTGCACATGTACTGCCAACAAACAAGTTAGATATTCTTCAGATATTTAAGAATAAGGTCTTTATTTCTACATGTTCATACTTCATTAGACTAAAATATCTTCTGATAAGAAGAAATTGTCATCCACGTGAAAACTAACTGTAGAGTTAGTTCAGGACATTCAGCTTAGGACCCTGAAAATCTTTAAATAGTTCCCCAGAGTCTTCCAGATATCTGTTTTGAAATCCCAAAGGAAACATTCAATGGGTAGAAGTATTTTATATTTGAATTCTGACCTCCACTTGCATTCCATGCCACATCACATCAGGGTATCTTCAGAAAGCCTTTCACAACTAAAAAAAAACCAAAAACCACCACCAGAAATCACCCATAGTCTATTGACAAGTTGTGGGTGGCAAAACCTACTTCTATCAGAGTACTTAAAAGTCTTTGGTAAAACAGTAAAATGTTCTGAATGAGTAAATATGTGAACAAAATGACTTTTAGTTTCCAGAAAGCTTGCTGTCTAGAATTCTTGGAAGCAATAAATTAAACATTAAATGAATAGAATATAGTGGAGTCCATTTACCTCAGTGTTTTTCTTGTTGATACTTGGCAGGACTCTTTAAGCATACTGTACATTCTTTGAGGAGAATTTTAAACAATTAAAAAGCATTCTCTTTCAACAAGGTTACGGTAAGTTTGTACCAGCTGCCAATCAATGAGACTTCATGATTCAGATTTGCTGTCACTTGGTATGAATTCCAATTTTCTCCTTGATGCAAAACATCAGAACACTTAACAAAGTACAGATAAATGAGCATGAAGAAGGTAATGTGACAAGTTTTCAAAAACAAGTAAAATATCAAAAGACCCATTTCCAGAAAAAAAACAGTATGAGAAAGATGACCAATGTTGACCAAATGCTATGCCCCATCCTGCAAACTTCGTTAGATACCTTGAGGTTTTGGGGGTTGTTATGATTTAAACATAAATATTTGAAAGTTTTTGTTTAAAATGTGGTAAATGAAGAATACCTTTTTAAATATAATTTTCTTCTTAGAGACCAAAGCTTTGCCTTTAGATTTTTTTTCTTGGCTTTTCTTCTAGTAAGATCTCAAACATAACTGGATGGATGGAAAGGCCAGCAGCTAATGTGCTGATTAAAAGTAAACTTTAATAGATTAATCAGAACTTTAAATTGAACCAAGAAACTGTGAAGAGAAATAGTAAATTCATTAGTTTCTAGCAAAAGGAATGTCAAACAAAAGTTAATTGTTTTAATAAAAATATAACTATTTCATGTCATTATTGCAACTTGTCATTCATGACGGATTCTTTGTCTGAAAAATGCCTACATATTACTACATTTGGTTTAACAATGTTAATGGTCAAACTGTACTGTTATGGTTCACATTATATTTCACACAACATTGGCAAATTGTTCCTTATACAACCTATAGTTCAGTCAGGTTTACTTTAATACTACAGTCATTTATCTCTCTGTCTTGAGAACTTGACATCTACTTATGCAATTCAGTAAAGCTCTTAAGCATATTTACTTTATGGTATGTTACTGAAGAGGTACTTACGTTGTTCTGGTTTTGAGATTTCAGATCTGCTACTGAAATCCTAATACAGCCTTGCCTTTCAAAAGGACAAAATCTGCTGGTATAGGGAGCATTTGCTAAAACTATTAACTATAACTTCAAGTTTCTTACTATAAGAGTTTTAGTGAGGAGAGTGTCAGTGAGGTCACATGAAAGATTCTTTACATATTTAGCATCACTGCCTGGTGTTTCATGTGGAATCCAAGCTACTAGCTCTAACAATGAAAACTGGATTAAGAAATTTTCCTTGAGAGTTTGTACCCAGGCATGTAAACCTATGACATGGTTCTGTGCCTTTCACTGCTTCTGGACATGTATCTCCTGAATATTCTGCTTTAGTGTTTCATCCTTTGCATAGTGTAATGAGTCTGATTTTGTCAGCTATTTGCTAAATGTACTAAATATTCTAAAGATATTTTTACAAAACAGAGCATAGCAATTTCACTCTAAATTTGAGTGATGCATTCCATCTGTGGTAGTGGGATGAACACCTGGGAGACACTTGCCTACACAATATGCACTTATGCAGAACCATCTCACCAAAGAGAATACAGAGGGCGTTCAATCTTTTGTTTAATGTTTTTTTTCCCACTGACTGGTCTACAAAGATGATCATATATTGAGACTGGTAATTAAAGAATTTGATTTCAATCGTGTTTCCTTTCCATATAATTATACCTTTGATTAGTGCACCACTTTTTGAAGTTTACTAAAATATTTATTTCATTTTCAAATGAGATGTAACTGAAATACATATTTCTAATTAGATGCACTGTAATTTTGGAATAATATGAGTTTCTTCAGAAAATGCTGATTAATCGAAATTGACATTTACCTTATTCAGGGCAATTCTGACAGACCTCTTAATTTAACTAAAAGGATTGTAATTTTTTCTGTTTTGACGTATTCAACATTAAAAAATTGCCTTTCAGTTAGAAACAATCTTTCTTTTGGTTATTCACTAATTTGTATTGTTCTATTCAGAAAGCTAAAATCTAAATGAAATAACTCCATTGAGCAGATCTGATTCTTTAAAATTTTCCATGTTCCAAAATCCTCAAAAATTTGGTTCTTTCAGATCTTAATTATAGTAAGTATAGTGTATATATTCTGAAGATCTAGACTGAAAAAAGTAACTTAAACACTCTGTCTATGTGTACTGCATGGCAATAGTTAGGTATACCTTAGTACAACAGTCAGTGTTGCTTATCTAACAACAGATTCTATGCCTTTACACCTAAATACAGTTACAAACGTGTCTTAAACCTTTCTGTAGAAGTAAAAAAGATTCCACTATACTGAATTATACTGTTTGAATTTGTTTAATTTGTTTAATATTTGCTAAAATCTTCTCTTGGGCAAAAGTCTTTGTTTAACATTCATTGGCAAATAATATATGAAATTAAACAGTCCATATGTGGTCCATATTATTAAAATTTCCTTGAAGTGCTTATATAAATGAAGAAAACACTTTAAAAGTTTTAATATGAAACAACGTATCTAGTTTTTATTCGGGATAACTTTTTATTCACTTCAACAAAAAGTGAACTTCGCCACTGAACCCCTTGCTCTAATTGCTGGTTGTTATAAAAATTTGGGCATTAACCCATGGTCTGGCCCTTCCTTTATCCCATCAGCTTCTGTCTATTAATCAACGCCATCCCAAATTTACCACATCCAGCTCCTTTACTTAGGGCAATTCACATAAACAATTTCTCTGGAAAACAATAAAGGAAGGAAGAACAATTATTTGCCAGTATCTGCCATTTCCTTCAATGACAGTTTTAATTTCTATTTGAAGATCCAGAGTAACATAAAAATACCAATACTGTCATTAGCGTGTACATTTTTCATAAAGGGACTTCCTCTTCTGTTGGTAAAAAGACACTATACTGAATTACTATCATATTTAAAGCACAATTCCTTATACAACTAGAAAAAACCCGACCTTAAGGGCAATGCATAGACCAAAAGGAAAAAATCTGCGAGTAATTAAATAAATTACCACTTTTTTGTCCTCAAAGTCTTGCAGTTTTAAAAATGAGTTATAACTAATTATCATTCTAAATGTCATTTTTAATGTATAACCAGAGTTTATGTAACAAATAGGTCAGCTCTACACGTGAGATGGGAATCTAGAACAATGGTTGTTAAAGAAAAATGCCCCATTTTGATGATAAACAGCCTGTTTGTATCAGACAGTTGTAGTCTACCCAGAAAAGATACATTTCAAGAGCAGAATTTTCATGAAAAGTACAGCTGTACTTGAGTTTGCAACAGTTGTCTGCCCTTTTCAAATGAAATTTTTACAATTCCCATGCAAACAGTCATCTTATTTACAATCCGATTGCTGAAGTACATAAGATTACTTTTGGCCTTGGGGAAATATAGACCTCAAAAAAATCTACAAGAAAGTGCAAGCATCTGATTTTTTAAAAATTATTTTATTTTATTTTATTTTTAAGCAAACTTGCCTAAAATTGAGCCAGATCCTCACCCTGTTGGAAAACTAACACATGGCAGAAGCCCAGCCAGCTTGTAGGGGATTTTCAGAAGAGAAATGTTCCAGGGTGATGCTACCCCTCAATAGGATTTTTTTGCCATTTGTTTTGTGAGCACAAGGAATAACTGTGTTTGTCAGTACCTTGTTGCAACTGAAATTTGCTAGGAAGAGAAAAAAACATTTTTTGTGTACCTAAATTATGAGCCCACCCAAGAGAATCACTAATCTTATTTTTTCCTCTCCCTTTTCCTTTTCCTTGTAACTCTATATCAGGAGCAATATTCAAGGTATTAACTCTGAAAACCGTACAGTAGCATAAACACAATGTTTTTCTTTTATCTTTTATATTTTATATTTTATTTTATGTTTTATATTATTTTATAATTTCTGTTTTATATTTTATATTTTGTAATTAGTTGTTTCAGACCACAGAGCAGTGCAATTTTCTTTAAAACCTAATTTATTACTCTACTACATCCCCTTTTTGCTTATTTGTAGACAAGTGCACAAATGTAATATACAGGAAAAATTAAAATATTTATTTTTGATTTGATGGTGCAGTCCCATCACACCACAGTAATATCAGTCATCTTTAACTCAAATCCAGGATGAAGAAAACAGATAGATTGTGTTAGAGGGAAAAAAAAGAGAAAGAAAAAAAGAAGAGAGTAATTCAGATACTTGGTTCCAAAGTCCAGCAAAAATTAGAGTGACAAATTTATATGTGTCTGCAACCTTAATTCTGTCCTCTTGCATACGTGGTTTGCTCCTGATTGAGACAAAAAGATTGTGAAAGAAAAGGTATGTGACCAGGCATTAAAGCCTATTTTGTAAGTTATTTACAATAGGATTAAGATTGTACATATAATTGTAACTTGTTTCCTGATTTTTCAGTAATTGACTCTGAAGCCTAATAATGTTGTGTAAGACAGAATTTTAAAGTAATTATAAATATTTAACTAAAATACTACTGAAGTTATTAAAATACTACCTGGAATACCACTGTTCACTGGTCACTTTTGTGTGCTCACTGCAATAATGAAAATTATAACTTAAGAAAAAGGACTTTGGTAGCTTGCATTTGTCTTTGGTTGCAAATAGCGACATGAGAACTTTACAAATAAGTGTGAGAATCTTTCCAAATTTCCATTTTTGAAAGGTAACATAAGGAGTATTACCACCTAGTGCAAGGGATGTACACCTGAGTCAGAACACAAAAGAAAAAAAAACCTCTTTGGTTCCCAAATACTTAGAGGTGATTTTTCTAAGTGTAGTATTAGCAGTTAGTGATTTTGTTTACTTTTAAATATTTTTGTAACTATATTTTAACAGGTTTCTTTACCAGAAATGGGTCTAAGACATTTCTGGTCAAGGACCAGAAAGCTGCAAATTCAAAGTATTTGTACCATTCCTCAAATATCACCACAAAGAGAAGAGAAAAACAGTAACATGATGCACACAAGAAAGACTAAAAATAAGTCTACTTAGGGAGAAAATAGAAGTTATATCTTATCATGAAAGTTTTCTCTTTTTTTAGTATCTATCTGCCCTTCTCAGAAAAACATAAGCACATACTTATCTTCAAATCATAACATTACAGCCAAGATATGGTTAAACATTCTTTTAAAATAATGATGTCTTCCTGAATCTAAGCCAAAAAAGTTGAATCTTCCTCACATGAAACAAATAACCAGCACTTTCTGGCATCAGTCTGGAATGTTATTTTTTGAATTGCTGTCCCTCATTTCCACTAGGAGTCCACCTACTTACACTATCAGGAAATAAGGGTCCTCAGTACTTTTCAAGAATTCAGGTCTTAGGTTGCACTTCCAATGCTTCCTATAAAAAATGATATCATGGAGAAATCTGAAACTACTCAGGTCCTGGAAGTTCAGCAGGTTTTACTTCTAAGTGAAATCTATTTCTTAAGCCATTATATTCAGTAGAAAACCAGATTTTTTTTGGAACATTGGAAAACATGCAGTGAACTTCTTGTAAAGTGTGTATCCAAATTGTATTAACACCTGTAATTAGGAATTCTACCACAGAAGAAATCCCTATGACTATTCCTTCTGTGAACATCAAAGTATCCTGTGAGTAAAGTAGTTAAAGCTGAAATCTCTCCATCATTTGCAAAATTTAAATGCAAAATTAAATGGTATTTAAAGAAAATAATCTCATTAACAAGTAAGAATGAAGACTTATAAGTAAATGTGTCATTCTGAAGTAAATTTGATATTTAAAAATTATTATGAAAAGCTTATCAAAGTATTGTCCCTTTGAAATAGAAATTTATTTATCTGTCTTGCTCTAAGTATGTAATATGATTCAAGAGATAACAGAAAACATCACTTGTTATCTACAGGATTCTAATTATCTGCACACACACACTTTTTACTTTATCAGTTAGTTCCATTTGTTCTCTAATATCACTACTCTTTGGTCAACATATAACAGACAGCTTTTTAAAAGAACTTTTCACTAAAGTTTACTCTTTCAATTCTTTTGTTTGCTTAGTGCAGAACTTAGTGATCAATCAACTGTCATTAGATTCAGCTTGTTATTTTTCTGTTCAATGGTGATCCATGCAGAGATATTATCTATCATACCATGCAGAGATATTATCTATCATACCTGTTCTTCTTTTTAACATTTATATTTCACATAATAATGAGTTGAGTTTAATCACCAAAATTCTTATGTAATATTTTTCTCTCTCTGTTTACTCATGGAATGACATATTTGGGAAAAAAAAAATTGTGATGGTATAAGGAGGAGTCAATGATACCATAGTTTCACTGACTGCTAAAGCCTGTCACCATTGCTGTCATGACCTGCTGTATTCTGGGGGCTTGTAAATTGGGCAGTAAACCAAATTCCCTTTGGAAAACAGGGAAGAAGAATCAATTTGGTTTTAATACAAGTGAAAGTAAAGAACAGACAAATTTGACCAATTTATATTTAAAAATGAAAAAAATAGAGGAGTTTCTGAAGGAAATTTAGCGCTTTCCCTCATCGTATTCTCATTTCACATTTTGATGACAAGATTGTTTTATAAAATGTGAACCATTTTGTTTCGGTAATTTATTTATTAAATAGCTTAATTTATTCATAGACCATTTTTACATCTTAGTACATTTCCTGACCAAAAAGGTGTGTGCCTGAAAAATGTGCAACAGAATTCACATTTTATGCATCATGCTTAGTAGGAAGCATCTAGCAAACCAGAACCATATAATACAGCAAGAATATTTAAAGACGTGCTAATCAGCCTGAGAATGCATGTTGGGATAGTTATACTAAATTGTACATTTAATTTTTTTTTTTATTAATTCAAGTAATTTTCTTGTCTCTGGTTGACCACACAGTTTCCCTCAGAAGCCATTCTATCTGTGAGATGATGATACCTTACTGTAAATAGATATCTAATACAGGTTACTTTCTTTTCCTTTTCTTAATTACCTTTTATGACATTACTTTTAGACTTACATCACTGTAAATTACATCATATTGATCAAAAGATGTTCATCACGAATTTGGAAGATGAAGGGCTGGTGATCAAAAAAGCAATAATTTGGCCAGAAATGTACATTAACGTGAACATCTTAAGTTATACACAGAACATCAGTGGAAAAGCTTTTTTCCAAAGTTTTTTCTGACCACCTGAACCCAGTGAAGAAATTTTGACTGCTAAATACAATACATGTGTGCTTGCATTAATAGATATTGTCAAATTTGAGTGAGTAGCAAAGGGGCATACAACACCTAAGAACTGAACATCAGGACATCAGTTACTGGTTTGGAGACAGGAAAGATTAAAAAAAAAAAATTGTGAGAGGATCACCAGACACTGAAAAAGTAGTCAGAAAAGGAGAGGGAACAGAACAGGAAAAATTTATTACCTAGATTTATCTACTATCTGTCTCTATATAGGCTAGAGAACCACCGAATTTAAGGTTATTCACGTGCTTCATATCACCCACAGATGCTCAAAGCCTTCTAAGAAAACCAGCTCTGGTTTGTATCAGCAGAAGCTCACATCAACATCATAATCTTTTTCTCATAACTGGTCCCCTATCCCCTTCAGCCCCATTTCCTTATACAGATGAGTGAATGGACTAGTATTCACCTACCCCTGTCAGAGAAGAGCTGGACAGCTAATCTGCTGTCTTCAGATTGTAAACTGAAGCCTGAAGGGATGAAGAGGCAGGTTGTGAAGATGGTTGGCTTTATGTGTGAGAAAAGATCACACAAATTAGAATAATCCCGCATAAAGGAAAGAAATAACCATGGGACTTTAATGCAGTAATAAAATTACAAAAGGTTTAGCAATGTCTAATCAATCCCTCTCTTTTATATTCACCTTCAGTACTAGAACAAATGGGCACTCAAAGTAGTAGCAATTAAATTCAGGACAAATGAAAAAGACATTATTTACATGATACATAGTCATTGCATGGAATTAATGGATAGAAAAGATCAAAATTAAAAATAGTGGACGGGGTTTTAAACTGTTTGGTTCATGCTAAAGCAGCTGCAGCTGATTTTCCTGCCATGAAATCAATTGAAACCACTAAGGAGAGAGTAAATTAATTCCTGACAGCCGTGTGAACACCAGTTATGACATGGGTTAGGAAATAATTTTCGCCCCTTGTCAGAATTGCACTATTTGCTAGTGCATTATGGGAAATTTGCTTTGGATCTCTTTTCTATTCTCCTGATGCAATGACTCTTAACTGATTTAACAAATCTTCTGTTCCTGTATGATTTTCTCAAGCTCAGAAATCACAGGAATATCAATTATTTATTTCCTGATGAAAATAGGCTTGTCAATATCCTAAAGTTTTAAAACATACAATCTTTTTCTAGCAGAGGTGCTGGAGAACTTTAAAAATATCAATACTTGTTGAATCACAACCCTAGAGATATTCAGTCCTTCCCAAAGTGAAGAAATAGGTTTGCTTGCGTGAATGCTAAAAAGCAGAAGAGCATATTAAGAACCAGCAATTGGTTCCCTAAAGGCAAGACCAACACCAGCTAGGAATGCAGCAGAACAAGTACCGGAAAAAAAATGAAGAAATCCTGATGGCCCAGCATACATGGTATTTAATAAAACAAAATGTGAATTGGTTCATTCAGAGTACAGGATTTAGGCCTCCTTTATAGTCAAAAGAAGTAGTTTTATACAAATGGAATTAGGTACATCAGAAGAGTAATCCTGAAGTCTCACAGGCAGAGCAGGAAGCAAGGAGAAATACTAAGCTCTGACCTCCTGACCCTGTCAGGAACCAGACCATCTTTGTTAGGGCTACCTAGCAGGTGTTTTGGTCACTTAAGCATACCCTTTCACAGAGTACATGCTTAAAAAAATAAGGTTCAAGAGCTTTAAACTGCTTCTGGAACCTTTATCATTAGCTAACATTTTTTATATCTCTTCTTTTTCATTCAGTGTAATTTTAATTAATACCAGATAAAAGTTTTGAGATACATAGTTTTTACTGAAGCTTCTGCTGTGAGGTGGTTTTTTTTGTTCCTTTTCATTTCTTTCTTTTGTAGGTGTTTCATCCCACTTGCTGAGTTGTGAGATGGGTGAATCTTGTTGATTCCCCGAGGGTTTGTGTACCAACAAAGGCCGATCTCTGCTCGGCAGAGCCGCTGGGCCGGCAGAGTCACAGCAATGACTCAGAGGAACAGTCTGACTAGCAACTTTATTAACTGGCGAATTCAATAAACAGACAAACTTAACAAACTGGCAAGCCCAATGAACAAACAGAGGTAATTTGGCAATGGAGCTGTTTTCCTGGCAACCTGTCACAATTTATCCAAAAATCATAAACGCGAATATATGGTGGAAGAGTGGAGGAAGAGAGAAGCGAGAAAAGGAAAGGAGAGGAGGATAGAGAAAGGAAAAGTATCACCACCCTTAGATCCCAAGATGATGATGACAGGCATGCCAGTCCTCTGGCGATGGGTGCATGAGTGGTTCCCTGGAAGGGCGTGTCTTTTATACTCTAGTCCCTGCCTCCGGTTATGCCCCTTGAGGACTTACATGGTTCTTGTTCTAGAAAGTTCTCAAATCTTCTGCGCAGGTGCTGGGGGAGGGAAGTGGTTGCGAAGGGTCTCTCAGGGGGTTGCAAGCCCCTTCCTCAGATAAACTCTGTGTGACCTCTGGCCATATATGGTAAGGTCCGTCAGAACCCGGAACTGCACATCCTCTGACGCGCATCCTGCGACACACTCTCCACATGCAGCTCTCCGCTCTCCCCTGTTGGCCTGCTGTCGCCATGCAAATCGCACCTCGCCTCGCCACAATGTTTGAGACATTAACTCTTTCAGTCTCTCACAGTGAGGGGGAAAAAACACAAATACCCCCAACCAAAACAAAAAACAACCAACCAAAACAACCAGAAAAACCCTCAAATGCAGAAACCCAACTTTGAAAAGAGCCCATAAAAAAGTAGACTGCAGCTCATCCTTTTGACAGTTGGACTAGATGATCATTGCAGGTCCTTTCCAGCTGGAACTATTCTATTTTATTCTATTCTACACAACACCAGGCCTGCTGGTGACAGATGGGGTACACCTGTCTCAAAGGAGGAAAAGGATCTTTGTGCAAGAGTTAGCAGGGCTCATTGAAATAGCTTTAAATTAGATGTGAAGGGATAAAACCAGGCTCGCTAGAGATAAACCTGGAGGCAGCACACCAATGTTTGAGGGATGATGTATTAGCAAGGTCCTTCAGTCTGCTCCACAATGTGCTGAGTACACTGGAGTACATTTGAAATGCCCCTGTACTAATGTGTGCAGCACCCTAGCCATCTCTGTGGAGGCAGAGGACAGAGATCCATGCAGCAGCAAAGATGCAAGACTTGTTGATGTGTTAGAAACCACAGAAGCAACTGAGAACAGTCACATAGGAATTAGGGCTTCTCCCCCCAAAAAGGTGGCAGGATCAATAGCCCAACTGAAGTGCATCTACACTAATAAATGCAGCATGGACAAAAACCAAGAGGATTTGGAAGCCATTGTGGAGCTGGAAAACTATGATAGAATTGCAATCACAGAAACATGGTGGGATGACTCACACAATTGGAGTGCTGCAATGGATGGCTATAAACTTTTCAGAAAGGACAGGCAAGGAAGGAGAGGTGGTGGAGTATCCCTGTATGTTAGGGAGTGTTTTGACTGTCTAGAGCTTGACAATGGTGATGAAAGTGTCGAGTGTTTACAAGTAAGAGCCAGGGGAAAGGCCAACAAGGCAGATGTCATGCTAGGAGTCTGTTACAGACCACCCAACCAGGATGAAGAGACAGATTAAATATTCTACAAGCAACTGGGAGAAGTCTCACGATCACTAGCCCTTGTTCCCGTGGGGGACTTCAACTTACCAGGTGTCTGCCAGAAATACAATATAGCAGAGAGGAAACAGTCCAGGAAGTTCCTGGAGAGGATAACTTCCTGACACAGCTGGTAAGTGAGCCAACTAGGGAAGGCACCCTGCTGGACCTGTTCTTTGTAAACAGAGAAGGGCTTGTGGGTGATGTGATGTTTGGAGGCCATCTTGGGAACAGAGATCATGAAATGACAGGCTTTTCAATTCTCGGAGAAGTAAGGAAGGTGGTTAGCAGAACTGCTACCTTGGACTTCTGGAAGGCAGACTTTGGCCTGTTTAGGACACTGGTTGACAGAGTCCCTTGGGAGGCTGTTCTGAAGGGCAAGGGAGTCCAGGAAGGCTGGACATTCTTCAAGAAGGAAACCCTAAAGGCGCAGGACCAGGCTGTCCCATGTGCCGAAAGATGAGCAGGCAGGGAAGAAGCCTGGCTTGGCTGAACAGAGAGCTTTGGGTGGAACTCAGGAAAAAAAGGATAGTTTATGACTTTTGGAAGAAGGGGCAGGCAACTGAGGAGGACTACAAAGATGTTGTGAGGTTATGAAGGGAGAAAATCATGGAATCATAGAATCAGAAAATCATAGAATCCTTAAGGTTGGAAAAGATCTCTAGGATCATTTAGTCAAACCATCAACCCAACACCTCCATGCCTACTAAACCATGTCCTGAAGTGCCACATCTACACATCTTCTAAATACCTCCAGGGATGGTGACTCCACCACCCCTCTGGGCAGCCTCTTTCAATGCTTGACCACCCTTACAGTAAAGAAATTTTTCTTAACATCCAATATAAACCTTCCCTGATGCAACTTGAGGCCAATTCCTCTCTTTCCTATTGCTAGTTATTTGGGAGAAGAGACTGACACCCGCCTCACTACAACCTCCTTTCAGGTGGTTGTAGAGAGCGATAAGGTCTCCCCCTGAGCCTCCTTTTCTCCAGGCTAAACACCAGTTCCCTCAGCCGCTCCTCATAAGACTTGATCTCCAGACCCTTCACCAGCTTTCTTGCCCTTCTTTGGACACACTCCAGCACCTCAATGTCTTTCTTGTAGTGAGGGGCCCAAAACTGAACACAGTATTCAAGGTGCGGCCTCACCAGTGCCAAGTACAGGGGCACGATCACTTCCCTAGTCCTGCTGGCCACGCTATTCCTGATACAAGCCAGGATGCTATTGGCCTTCTTGGCCACCTGGGCACACTGCTGGCTCATGTTCAGCTGGCTGTCAACCAACACCCCCAGGTCTTTTTCCGCTGGGCAGCTTTTCAGCCACTCTTCCCCAAGTCTGTAGCGTTGCATGGGGTTGTTGTGACACAAGTGCAGGACCCAACACTTGGCCTTGTTAAGCCTCATACAATTGACCTTGGCCCATCTATCCAGCCTGTCCAGATCCCTCTGCAGAGCCTTCCTACCTTCAAGCAGACCGACACTCCCACCCAACCTGCTGTCATCTGCAAACTTAGTGAGGGTGCACTTGATCCCCTCATCCAGATCATTAATAAAGATATTAAACAGAACCAGCCCAAATACTGATCCTTGAGGAACACCACTTGTGACCAGCCACCAACTGGACTTAACCCCATTCACCACAAGTCTTTGGGCCCATCCAGCCAGTTTTTTACCGAGTGAAGAGTATGCCCATCCAAGCCATGAGCAACCAGGCTGAACACCCTGGGGATAAGTGGTCTGACTATTAAAGACTGAGGCAAAGAAAGCATTAAGTACCTCAGCCTTTTCCTCATCCTTGGTGGCAATGTTGCCCCCAGCATCCAATAAAGGAGGGAGATTCTCCTTGGCTCTCTTTTTATTGTTAATGTATTTGTAAAAACATTTTTTATTATATCTTACAACAGTGGCCAGATTGAGTTCTAGCTGGGCTTTTGCCTTTCTGATTTTCTCTCTGCATGACTTGACGAGATCCCTGTACTCTTCTTGAGTTGCCTGCCCCTTCTTCCAAAAGTGTTAAGCTCTCCTTTTTATCCTGAGTTCCAGCAAAAGCTTCCTGTTCAGCCAGGCCAGTCGTCTTCCCTGCCAGTTCGTCCTACGGCACATGGGGACAGCCTGCTCTTGCGCCTTTAAGACTTCCTTCTTAAAGAATGGCCAGCCTTCCTGGACCCCTTTGCCCTTCAGGACAGGCTCCCAAGGGACTCTCTCAACCAGTGTCCTGAACAGGTCAAAGTCTGCCCTCCGGAAGTCCCTGGTAGTGGTTTTGCTCACCCCTCTCCTAACTTCGCCATGAATCGAGAACTCTATCATATCATGGTCGCTAAGCCCAAGATGGCCTCCAACCACCACATCTCCCACCAGTCCTTCTCTGTTTGTAAACAGCAGGTCAAGTGAGGCACCTCCCAGGTGGTGGCTCGCTTACCAGTTGTGTCAGGAAGTTATCTTCTACTGAAATGGCAGGTTCCCTCGGTTTTAAACTGCTGAGAAGGGCAGTTTAGAAGGGCCAAAGCCCTTCTAGCTCCAAAAATTAGAAGGGCCAAAGCCCAACTAGAACTTAAGCTGACTACTACCATAAAAGACAATTAAAAAGATAAAAAATATTTCTACAAATACCTTAACAACAAAAGGAGCACTAAGGAGAATCTCCATCCTTTATTGGACATGGGGGGAAACATAGTGACAAAGAATGAGGAAAAGGCTGAGGTACTTAATGCTGTCTTTGCCTCAGTCTTTAATAATAAATCTGGAGTTGTTCTCCAGATACCCAGCCCCCTCAGCTGGATGACAGGGATGGGGAGCAGAATAAACCCCCCATAATCCAGGAAGAAGCAGTTAACAGCGTGCTACATCACCTGGACACTCACAAGTCTATGAGGCCGGATGGGATACACCCAAGGGTACTGAGGGAGCTGGCAGAGGAGCTTGCCAAGCCACTCTCCATCATTTATCAGCAGTCCTGGTTAACAGGGGAGGTCCCAGATGAATGGAGGCTTGCCAATGTGATGCCCATCTACAAGAAGGGCCAGAAGGATGATCCGGGGAATTACAGGCCTGTCAGCCTGACCTCAGTACCAGGGAAAATTATGGAGCGGTTCATCTTGAGTACGCTCAACAGGCATGTGCAGGCCAACCAGGGGATCAGGCCCACCCAGCATGGGTTTATGAAAGGCAAGTCCTGCTTGACCAACCTGATCTCCTTCTATGACAGGGTGACCCGCTTCGTGGATGAGGGAAAGGCTGTGGATGTTGTCTACCTAGACTTCAGTAAAGCCTTTGACATGGTTTCCCATAGCATTCTCCTGGAGAAACTGGTTGCTCATGGCTTGGATGGGCATACTCTTCACTCGGTAAAAAACTGGCTGGATGAGCCCAAAGATTTGTGGTGAATGGAGTTAAATCCAGGTGGCGGCCGGTCACAAGTGGTGTTCTCCAGGGATCAGTATTGGGGCTGGTTCTGTTTAATATTTTTATTAATGATCTGGATGAGGGGATCAAGTGCACCCTCACTAAGTTTGCAGATGACAGCAGGTTGGGTGGGAGTGTCGGTCTGCTTGAAGGTAGGAAGGCTCTGCAGAGGGATCTGGACAGGCTGGATAGATGGGCCAAGGTCAATTGTATGAGGCTTAACAAGGCCAAGTGTTGGGTCCTGCACTTGTGTCACAACAACCCCATGCAACGCTACAGACTTGGGGAAGAGTGGCTGAAAAGCTGCCCAGCGGAAAAAGACCTGGGGGTGTTGGTTGACAGCCAGCTGAACATGAGCCAGCAGTGTGCCCAGGTGGCCAAGAAGGCCAATAGCATCCTGGCTTGTATCAGGAATAGCGTGGCCAGCAGGACTAGGGAAGTGATCATGCCCCTGTACTCGGCACTGGTGAGGCCGCACCTTGAATACTGTGTTCAGTTTTGGGCCCCTCACTACAAGAAAGACATTGAGGTGCTGGAGTGTGTCCAAAGAAGGGCAAGAAAGCTGGTGAAGGGTCTGGAGATCAAGTCTTATGAGGAGCGGCTGAGGGAACTGGTGTTGTTTAGCCTGGAGAAAAGGAGGCTCAGGGGGAGACCTTATCGCTCTCTACAACCACCTGAAAGGAGGTTGTAGTGAGGCGGGTGTCAGTCTCTTCTCCCAAATAACCAGCAATAGGAAAGAGAGGAATTGGCCTCAAGTTGCATCAGGGGAGGTTTAGATTGGATGTTAAGAAAAATTTCTTTACTGTAAGGGTGGTCAAGCACTGGAATAGGCTGCCCAGGGAAGTGGTTGAGTCTCCATCCCTGGAATTATTTAGAAGACGTATAGATGTGGTGCTTAGGGACATGGTTTAGTGGTGGACTTCAGAGTGTTAGGTTTATGATTGGACTTGATGATCTTAACGGTCTTTTCCAACCTCAATGGTTCTATGAGTCTAGTGTAGTCTAAGTCGAGTCTAGTCTAAACAAAAGGCAGTTAAAATACCCCAATATTTCGATCCTTGGGCCCACATGGGACAGGTTTTATTATCTACGCTCCTTTCCAAGTAAATCCAAGAAAACTTTCTATAAGGACCATCTTCCTTTCTGCCAAGCCACATTATGTTCTTATTCCAGGCCTTTATCCTTCCACTCAGCCTTTAAAAATTCTGCTCAATCTCTACCTCTGCGAAGGACAAATATCATGATGAGATGTCTCTATTTTTACTCCTGCTGTAGCTTCCTGTGTCTCCTCTCACTAGTCACAGCCAACAGGTCACTCAGCTCCTTCAGCTCTTTAAGCATGCATCTTCAGTGTCTTGAACTCTCAAGCGTTCAGTTTAAGGTCTGAAAAGATTAATCTCTTCATCATGGTATGATGTGCAGTATGGTTTGGGAAATCTCTTAATAGCTACTGATTTATTTCTTTAAAAGCTTTGTCTCTCTCATTGTTTGATTTCCCATTAACAAAATTCTAAACCAACCTCTTTCAGTTAACAATTTGCAGTAAAAGAGAAAAATATCATAATAAAAAATTGCACAGTTAGTTACACTTAAAAGTAATACAGAGGATTATTCTATTACTGAGGGAAAATTTGGAAAGGTCTATACTCAAGCTTACTGGTATGAGCAAGTCAAATTTTGACACATGCCAGTGAGCTCAGATAGAGGACCTCTGTTTAAACTGTTGTTGTTGAAAACAGAGACTCTGTCATTAGATATTAAAATGCTAAAATGTGTATTTTCCCTCTTGGCTCAGTGGAAATGGTTAACTTTTAGCATATTAGCCCAATTAAGAAGTAAATAACAGAATTTTCAAGAAGTTATTTATCCCATATTTCCCTTCTCTGTTTTCTTTTTTTGGCTTATGACTGTAGAAATAATTAAAAAATAAAGGATTTTAATTAATGTCAGTGGATTTTTTTTGACTGATTGCATAGTTTGTGCAGGCTGTCGAATCTGAAGCCAAGGCTTGGCTATTAGTATCTTTCATATCTTTGGCACCAAAAGAGGTAGTGCAGAGTGGAATTTAAGATACAGTATTTAGTTATATCTCTTATTGTTTATTAAAATAAATAAAATATTTCTATAAATATAAAAGGAATTTTTTTACTATGGACTATAGTAAAATAATAAATATTTGTAAATTATTGTTAGATACATTCTCTGAACATGAAAATTTACAGTTAAAGAAAATTGATGCAAGAACAGAAGTCTGCCTTTAGATTCCTGTTGACACAATTGATTTAGAGAAATATATGGTACATACAGGGGAAACACCTTTTTCTCTACATCTGACTAAACACATGTCAATATTGCTTAATGACGTCTCCCGCCAGTGTTGAAGATCTCCTCAGAAATAACAGCACCTTGCTACTGCATTCAAGTTCCTTAAGCATCCAGAAAACTAGTTTTTAATACTTCATTTACAAAAAATACTCAGAAAAGGCAACTGATTTGTTATTTGTGTACAAAACACTTTGTTATTTTTCAACTAGCATTTTAAAATTACTTTCCAACACATTTCTAAGAAAAATTCTTAACCAGTGTAAGAACAATTCTTTGTGTTTGACATCTAAAGCTTGAGCTGATATGGTTTGTCTGGATGCATGAATTATTCAATTTTCTGACACCAATTGCAAAAATATAACTCATTAACTCATTCAGTTTGTGGCATTCAACATTGTCATTATCATCCAGTAGATGTCTGAAATTAAACTTCATAAAAATGACACTGTATTTAAGGTACTCTCAATACAGCCTATGAGATTCATGATGCCATGAATCTAGTCCCTGTTTTAAACTGTGAGAATAACTGCAGTAGTTCATAACATTAAAATAAACTAGGTTTATGGTCAATTTGATGTTCTGACAACTGTCTGTGGCCACAAGGGACCTTCTTTACAGCTTGCTATGCTAAACATTTGCTTTTCTTCTGAAGTATGATATTTGTGCTAGAAAATATGTTGGGTAACAGACCTAGAAATTCAAAAGGACTTTGCTTGATTTGTATTTTCCAGGAAGGTACTCTAGGGGGCAGAGCAAGGTCTGTGGTAATGGCAAACATTTTCAGCAGAAAACTAATTTTTTACAGTGTTTGGAAAAAAAACCACACACACAAAAAGCCCCACAAACAATAACACACATTAAAAAAATCCAAGAACAAGGATGTAACAAATGAAATTTGACCCATGATCAAGGAGTCAACAAGATTTTTCAGTGTTCACCAGATCTGGTGGAAAATAAGACAGGAGGCATTTTTAAACTTTTCTTGTCATAAACTGTTCTAGGTTGTTTCCTTTTATGCTGGTTCAGTTTCTTGTACTTACCATACCAGTGTCTGAAAGCTGCATGTGATTGGTAGGTTTATTAACTTAAATATGAAATAATTCAAAAATTTTTGTATTGTTGATTCTTTGCCAACATTTGGGAGAAACTTCAATTATGTTTTTATAAACTAGTTTCCTAGCTACTGAAACAAGCATCTGAAATATTCTGGATTTTGTGCTTTTTTTCAGAGCAGCTATTGACATTCACACTAGCAGCACTAATTCTGGAAACACTTAGAATTTATGTAACTGAAAATATAACTACTGCACAAATATATTTTTTCAGAATCTATTAATGAGTCCATCTTTATATTAACATTCCTACTTGTTATTACAAGTCCCAAGTCCCAAATTATTGATTACAAGGCACTGGTCTGAATTGGACTTCTGTGGAGTGAATCTAACTAGCATGTTTATTTTATCATTAATCTTGTTGGTCATTATATCATTTACTGTTCATTATAGCAGGAGATAAATTGCAGAAATGCTTAATATTGTTAGTTCAGCTTGGCTGCATCCTTCAGTGACACTAATTCTACCGAGCAGTTGGACAAAATCAATGTCTGATGCGTGATTTGTATTAAATTATGCTTGTTATATGATTGAATCAACACTACACAGAGTTTTCTCAAGTTAATTAATCAACTCCTACAAAATAAATTAATATGATACATCAAACTTAAGCTGAACTGTAGACCAGAACAGAACAAACACGAGCACTGAATGAAAGCCAAGTTGCATCAGGCCACACAGGTCCAAGTAATCATGATCCATTCCTTGGTTTAGATAGCATTAGGAAGTCACATTTTTGTGTTTTGAAGAAAATATCAAAATGCAAGTTTAAAATGGGATTCATCAACTACAAAGTTTTCAAACTAATTCCCAAAATTTTATTTAGATTCCAGTTTAGCAGAGAAATTCAGCCTGAATATAACTCAGCCAGGTATTCAATTCATTGCATGCAAGACATTATGCATGAAATCACTGCTCTTTTACCCAAATATGTTTAAGAGGGATTTGACCATGTCTCCTCTTCTAGCTATCTGTCACTTCCTACCTGTGAATTCCTAATTGGTTTGCTAGGTCTGCTGCTCATCTAAGCCCTTCCTATTTTGACTGCCAAAATGAGCTAGGTTAGTTTAGACAGCATTTTGTGAGCAGTTTAGGTAGGGCAAGAAAGGAGTGGCAGTCCTTGATTATACCTTGTTCCCTCACGTGAGTGGAGGGGGGGTACTTGAGAGGTAGCAGAGAAAAGATTTTATTCTAAGTGAGGGTAAGGGAGGGAAAAGACTTACTGTTCAGCCAGCTGTTAACCTCCCCTTTTACTGTGACTGATCATGGCTCATATTTTGTTGTGCAGACTGCAGATGGGTAGAGGGCAGGAGACATTCTTTCAGCTGATAGATAATCTCTCCTAGCAATCATAAATAATCTCTCTCAGGTTTCTTTCTGATTGCTCGTGTCTCTGTCTCAATTTATAGCAGGGCTATGAAGCCTTTTCACCACATGAAGAGGGATTCATCTCACCTGCCTTTTGGCATCTATAATGCAAGCCTCTACATTGAGTCTCCGATTTATTTACCCTGGGCTCTTCTTCTAATCCACAGGGAGAAATCATGAACTTCTGGGGCACATCTCCTTTGACCTATATTAGACAATTACATTAGGATGAGATAAATCACATACTAAAAATGCCTGCTTCTGTTCTTGGACTATTTGGGCAACAAGAGCTGAATAGCTCAGAGGTTATTCTACAGATGTAGATATCTGCTAACATGTGTACTTGTTCAGATATCTTTCACTCCAGGTGCCTATCATCTAATGTCAGGCCTTTGTAGGTTTGAAGTGCTGTATCTTAGATTCAAGTATGGAGATCCCTGTTCTGGGACCCACCGGAGGCAGGCTTTCATTCCTCCAGCCTATTTTACATACATTCTACATGTGCCAAAGCCCAGGATGTGCAGAGGCCACCAAACTGGATGAAACTGGTTTGTTTGTTTGTTTTCCATTTTTATCAGGCAGAAAACATTAAATGTCTCAACGCTTCTCCGAATTCCTGGCATAATGAATAAAAGTATAATACAGGAAGTTCTTTCAACTCCTTCAATATTTCTTGTCATGGTAAAGTGTATATAAATAAGAGACTGACTCCCTTATTTTGGGTCTATAACCAGTTAATGGAGCAATTCACTTACAATCATTAGGTGTAGTATACAATTGTCTGACATTTTAATTTGTAAGTCAATCATGTGATTAGATTTTTCGATCTTATTATTCATTGTCCAGTTATTTTGGTAAATAATTTTAAATCTGCAAGTAATTGTGAAATAGCCACACTGTGGTGAGTGCCATATCTTCTTTATTATTGCCTTTAGTAACCAGATTGTAGATGGACTGCCAAGACATTCTCAAATGAAATATTAGAAGTTACTTTGTAAAATTTGGCCCAATAAAACATATTACATGCAAACTATGAATTGAACTTTATAATATTCTGTGGGTCATACTTTATAAACGTTGTTTGAAACCACTCATAAGTTTTCCATGCTATCAAACTTTTTAAAAAATACATGCATGTTATCCTTTGTGGTTGTCTTCTGTTGCTGTTGCTATGACAAAGTTTGGCAGCACAGTTAGGCCTTACTTGGTTGGTGACTCAGAGCTCCCTCAGAGAAAATTCTATTAAGTGTGTTTATTATAAGTAAAATACATTAGAAGTCTACTTAGATCAATGCTGAAATATCTATTGCAGATTAAAATTTCAGTAAAAATTTCATAAGAGCATAACTGCAAAGCAATGACTGTACATGCAATACAAAACTTTGGAGAAGCTTCTCTACTGAAGTAAAATGTTGTGGAGCAGAACATCTTCTAAGTGAATTTAATTTGGCATTTATGTAAGGTAGCTGTCTCTGAATGCTCTGCTTGAGCCTTCTGAGGTGGTTCTTACCACCTTTTCTTCCTTTTCTTTCTTTTGAAAGCTTTTTCAAAAGGTTTCAAAAACCTTTTCAAAAGCGGGAGGAGGTTTGGTTTTAGTATACTGTAGTTGTCATAATGGGAATTAAATGTTTAATATATCTTGTTTCATTGCATGACCACTGTCAGTAACTCTTTTACATCTGTACTGGTAAATGGGTTCCCTCAACTTTTAAGAGGAAAAAAAAAGGCAAAGAATTCTAGAGCAGATAGATCCAGGGTGAAGTAGGTCATATACTGCTCATGTTAAGTTACATATCCAGCACCATAATATTCTTTAGCATTCTGTAAAATAGACAGAAAGATATATGTATATGTGTATGTATGTTTGTATATGTGTATATATGTATATGTGTATGTGTGTATAAAGAGGAACATCAGAATTTAATTTCCAGTAAAATCCTTAAAAGTTAACCATGAATCTATTCATACAAGACATATTTTCGTCTTAATTCAACCGTGGATTCAGCATGATAAATAGATGTGATATGACTCAAGCTGGAGGTAAGCTCATGAAGACTTCTGACAAGAACGAAGACATGGATCTTTTACCACAGAGACAGTGATTTACATCACTAATTCAGGCCATGCATCCATGAGTATCAAATCTGTGCATGATTCGATCAGCGGCAATAAAAAATTACATAAGCAAGCAATGATATTTCTGTCAAATTAGTTAGACTACAACATTATGCTCTTTACACTGAATGGCAGTTTGAAACTCACTGAAGTTCCCATACTACATCAGAATCTCTGTCCACATAGGAAAAGGCTGCCTGTCACATGTGTAGAATGTATTATTGTTACTGCAACTTATAGCAACTTCCCTGTCCATATACAGCTGAAACGGTTATGCTATTACAATGTGATGCAAATGTTTTTATCATGGAAGAAGGAAGATACGAATGAAATTTTTCAGCTATTTTTTTTATGCTCCTGTTATCCACAGTAGAGAAGGTAATCTTCCTAGCCTTTCACCTTAATTTTTTTTTCTTCAAATCACATTATTCTTTCTTTGAATCTTTTCTTGTAAACACAATCCATAATATTAAACTACTGGCAAATCCAACCTTTGGAACTAGGATGCACTTCTTCTTGGATTTGCAGCTGAAAAATCTAAGCCATATTGTGTCACCAGTTTTTAAATATAATGAATCTTGGAAGGCACTAGAAAAAACGGTTTAAAAATTGATATCGTTATATGGTTCACTATGAATAAAATTCACAGTATTTTCACCAAGTAAAAAGACAATGAAGAAGACATCAAAGAGAAAATCAAGTGGACTAAACATATTTCATATTCACTAGAGTTGGGCAGTCAGTTGCTTAACCTGAAGCTTGAACACTAGTAATTCTACACCATGAAATCTGTCTTCATTTTGTGCACAAGAGAATTTATTTTGAGATTATTTTCCTTATATATATTTGTTAAAGCAGTAGTACTTGGTGTAGTATTACTGAAAACATTCTAGGTGCCCTGGAAATATATATGCATGTTCAGAATGCAGTGCAATGTCTAATTTCAGTTCACTAAATTGGGTAATTCCAGAATCAAGAAGAGTTATAATGTCAAAATTATGTTGCAAATTTTTGAAGATCTGCTGGCTATAATGGAATTATGGCAATTCAAACCTAGCGAGACTCTTGTCCAATACTTTCACAATACATGCAGCTATGTTTCAACCTTACGAGTACACAGGTTTAAAATGTAAGTGGTTAGTGTAGGCAAATTCTTTGCTGTTTGCTGCCATGGCTCAGGAGGGGAAGTATCTGAAAGTGGCACAGATTTACATATTTAATAAATTTTTTTTTAATATGAGAGTGATAAAACAAGAGAGGAAAATATTTCAACTACAGAGCCAGGCTAAAAGAAAAAAAAACAACACAAACTTTTCACAAGGATACATTTAAAAAACTTTTATACAGACATCCTTTTCCCAGGCGTTACCAAAACCTACCATTTTCCACAGGTCATAGGCCTCACAGACTTAATTACCATCAGCAACAATAATGCAAAAGGCATTGTATTGATGTGATGATGCATTTGATTGCCACAATAATTTTTAAAATATGTCCCAGTAGGCTAGTAAAATGCCTTTGAATCTTACAATATTTTGGTGGTTGATGAGACTACCTCTTTGTCATCTCCTCTCCTTAACCTACAAATGCCTTATAGCACCAAGATCTTCTCAGCACTGAGATATTGTTTCCACAACTGGTTTTATAGCTAGTGTCAAATAGCCCAGAGCTTTTCCTTTGGCGCTTAGAAGGTAGACAATCTAAGTAAATGTACTTTTGTGGGGGGGAAATATCTCTGCTGAATTTAAACTATTACATAAAATGTAAGCAAGCAACAGGAAAGTAGAGGAACAGTTGGTTAATGTCTAGATTATAGACTTCAAGGTTTGAAGATCCTGGGTCATGTCCTTATTAGCTTTAAATGAAAATTAGTTCAGTGGTATTGGAGTAGTCCCCAGTGACTGTCTGTCTGCATCACAAAAGCACAATCTATTTATAGTTTGTGGATGTTTGCTTTTGAAATGCTTAGTAGCAATGCTACAAATTTACAATAAGAGCACTGTCAATTCTACAGTTTGCTGGTGATCTTGAATTTATAATGCATAAATAAATAAATAAAAATAATTAAGATAAAATTCAGCTTCTGAATCATGACAGATATTCTATATATGCTGTAAAAGTTCTCAGATAATGTATTTTGACATCCCCAAAAACTGTAATTCAGCAAATGCATAAAAGTGAGGAAATTTCTGACAGGTTATTTTCCCCTGTATGTGAGATCTTTTAGAAATGTCTGTCTTTTCCTATGTACTTGTGTATCAGATTGATGTACATGATAGATGTACTCCAGCCAGGAGTAACATATCTATGGAAATCATGGCACATAATGCTGTCTACAGTATTTTCAAAGTATTGAAAATGAGGTTCGTTCTTTTTTCCACGTACTACTTTGCATTTTTTATGGTTCCTGTGATTTCTATTCTGTTGTAAAACCTTATCCTGGCACTGTGGCTTTGTTTTTGCGATCAGATGTTTGATGTATATTGAAGTGCTATTTTACAATTTGTGTTCTGTGATTCGTGATAATCCTTGCACTGAAACTGATATGACTTCTATAAGGTTAACATAGCAGTAGATTGTTGAATAATGAGGTAGGATTTAATCTGCCTAAAAGCTAATTAGATGAAAGATAAACAGGTTTAACAGCACTTCTTGAGCTAATTTTCATGTTAATCCATGCATTGTTCAAAGTATACACCAGTGATATGCAGTAAAAGGAATACTATTTCTTGTTAATTCAGCTTTTTAAGCAAAATGCAAGGCAACCCATTCTAAGCTATGATTGACTTTAAATATATTGGGTGAGTATTTTTCATAGTCATTTGCCTACACACATTAGACTTGATTAGTATGTTTCAACCATACATTATCATTACTTATCTGAAAAATATCACATATACTTTTTTAATTTGTGTATTTGTAAGAAAAGCAAGATGTAGAAGAAACATTATCCTAATTTGCATGTGCTAATTAGGAGAATATTAATTCTATTTTTTAAACAAGTAATTTAATATTTTGGTGAAGATATGACAATATTTCCAATTACTTACATTAAATCATTTTCAAATGACAAGGTTTAATAATATTTCTTCTAGATCTGTTGAGAAAAGTTTAACTATAATGAATATCTTTGTGTATTGTTGATTGACCTCTGCTACATCAACATATGCTCAGTTTGTTCTTCATTTTCCTCCCTCAGACACAGGATTAGTGATTAATATCTCTTGTTGTGTTACCTCGGTTGTTAATGAAAAACATTGGGTGTTCCCTTCACTACACAGAGTGCAAACTCATACAAAAAAAAATCACAGGTGAACTCCTTATGCACACTTCTAATTGCTTAGGCACAGTGTTTGAAAATCTCAAGTAATTTGCCATTAAAATAATGAATTGCATAAACTGTAATTTTTCATAGTAATTAACTTGTGTCAGCACCATTATTTTTCATTAATTATAAATGAAAAAGAATGAAAGATCACCTGCAGGAACAGATGTGTGAAATTGTCTCTGAGGTTCCGTTGTAGCCTTTTTTTCTTTTTCCCTCTAACAAATTATATTGAGAATGGGATCCAGCCATGCAAGAATTGCAGATGGTAGACACTGTCCAGGACAGTCTGGGAAAAAGGACATATAATAAGGTTGTTGTCTCTGAAGTCTAATATTTTAATGAAAAATCCAATTATTACTGACAAAAAAAGGAAACAGCAAAAAATTTGAAACATTTTGTAGCTTACAGCTGTAAGAAGTTAGGAAAAACCATCTGACAGTAAAATTCATTGGGTTTTGTTTTTGGTTTTGTTTTTAAACAGAAAAGTCTAATTGCATAGTTTGAAGCTTCATGTCTCAGTTTAACTTAATTAAAGACTATTTTAGGAGATATTTCTTACCTTCTCAAATGCTGGGGGGGGGGGGGCTGTTGTTTTTGTTTGTTTTTTTTAAGGAGGTCAGTGGGGATGATGAAGGAAAAATAAAGTTTTATACCTTTAGGTGTTTTCTCTGTTGTTTCCATATCTCCCACACATCTTATATTCACAGAATACACAACTGAAAAAGTCAGTTTTGGTTCCTGTAAGGTTCTGCTGAATTATGAATGATGTTTTATAAAAGAACATACAAACTTCAGTCTTGTGTATACCTTCACCTAAACTCCCTTGTCTACTATACTACTGAACTACTGTATGAACATCTACTAAACTACCATAGTAATAAAATCTGGCCTTTCCTAATTAGAATTAGAATGATAGAACGATTTAGGTTGGAAAGGACTTATGTAGGTCACCTGGTCCAATTCCCTGCACAAAGCGGAGCTAACTTCAGAGTTAGAGCATGTTGCTGAGGGCCTCATCCAGATGAGTTCTGGATATCTCCAATTGCACATCTCTGGGAAACCTGTGCCAGTGCTTAAATTCTCCATTGTACATATCATAGAAACGTGTCATAAAGACAACTGGCTAAGGTAGATATTATTAAGAATAATTTTGCTAGTAATAAACTGGCTATATTATTAAAATGTTTCACAATCTCTTGCAAAGAAAACAATGTCTTTATAAGAATAACATTAATATACTGTAGGTGGCTATGTATTTTCTTACAATTTGTAAAGCTTTTATAAAGAAGAAATAATTTTATATCAGTATTTCAGACACTTAATGCACACTCTTAGCTAGAATTTACAACCTAAGGTTAAATCACCATATAGTCTATTTTAAAAACACTATAATTAGTAAATGGAAACCTTTCAAGGCTGATAAATCAGTGCATATATGCTCCTATACATTAGTGGATGTACGTGTGTTCCTGCATATACATATACAATGTGTGTATATTGAATCTATAGTCATTCACCTAAGGACAGAAAATTTATAGAATAAACCAGCAGAAGGTCTTTGTAGCCTGGTACTTTCTCTCTGAGACCATTCAGTAATGGATGCCTAAACTAGAGCATGAAAGAGATAATTCCATTATATTGTCTTTCAGTCACATTCCCACCACATCTTTTGACAATTTGGCACAATGACTTACTGAGCCAGAAAGTCTTAAAACCCATTCAAAAGATTTTCACCCTTACAGCACTAAAATTTATCCTCAAAGTAGATTAAAAGTAACAAGTACAAAATAAACATAATATGTAGATGACTGATTTTGTAATGCAGAAAACATTTCCTATACACTATCTATTGTAACACAACTCACCAGTCACCAGGTAGAATACTTTTCTTAGTTAAAAATTTTATAATTTATTTCACACATAATCCTTGTTTTACACAATATTATCTTTAACTTTAGCTTCTGTTCTTTTGTTTGTGCTCCAAGGGTTTTGAATAACAAAGGGCAAAAATGTTATTAACTGGAATGCATGAACAATTCCTGAATATATGTTGGAAAACGGAGGCAAGACATGTCAGGGGTTTTACAGTAAAACTGTATGCAATATTCAACATAAATTAACAGCTCTCATGATTTGTCCTCCTTAAGGTCACTGACCTTTTTTTGAGGACTGTGAATCTTATGAAACTTTTCATGTAAGGGAAAATTCTTAAGTGGGAACTATTTCAAATATGTCTATAGATGAAAAATAGTTGCTTATTTAAAACCTGGATAAGAAAAATTAATTAAGAAATAATGCAACAGTTGAGATAAAAAAGGTTACAGGGATAAAAAGTGACATTAACATGTCACTATTTGTCTTTCCCATGTGGTATAATTAGTGTTTTTACTGTCATTGCTTCAGTTGCCAAGTGGTTAACATTTCCTTCCCTAGTAACAGGCAACATGAGTATTCGCCCTGGCTTCAGAGATGTGCCTTATTTCCCTTGAGTAACTCCAATTATCCTATATCTTTTGATAAGAAATACAAATTCTTTCATTCCCAAGTTGCTATCAACTTGAGACCATACGGGGGTTTGCTGCAGAAATCCAGGACATAGACTGTAACTCTCAGAGCTAGCGATGAGGTTGGGAGCACTGATGAGAAATTTCTGGCTAGGCAGAAAGTGGAGACGAGGGAGCCCCTGGCCACCAGGAACTCTGCAGCAGCTTCTCAGGCATTTGCTATGATTATTTCCCATCCTGCTGAGAAGCTAAGTAGTAGCAACTGACCTCTGAGTAGCCATGGACTCCTTCCCTCAGTTTGTGAACTGCTGTGTTAAAAATGGTTGTAGTGGAGTAATTTGGTCTTAATCCATGCTTCCTATTCACTATGAAAACAAAAACCATTTTGTTCTTCCAACTCATTCTGCTCAGTAAAAGAGGCTAGTGTTCTTCTTAACCTTTGACTATAAACATTTGAATCCCATTCTAAGAGGCAGTGAACACATACTTCCATATGGCAAGACATACAATGCAGAGGAAAAACAAACTTTTCCATTGAACAGCAGTACATGTAAAGTACATTTTTAATGATCAAAGCAAGGAAAAGAAGCTTTTACTTTCTAAAAATGAGTTGTCTGGCTTGCAACAAAATGACTAACTTGGAAATCTAGAGGAACTGAAAACAAATATAGTAAATATAATCAGCTTAAATGTTTGCTTTCTATGACAGATCATTTGCAGAGAGGAACTGGAGCAGAACAGCTTGCTGCTGTTTTGAATGTGATATATGATTTCTTAACTTAAGAATGGGAGTAAAAATACTAAACAGAAGGAATAGGTCTTTGTTGTCAGTGTTTTGAGTCCATATAGATCATGTAATGTTTTCCAGGTCAGTATGAGATCTGTAATCACACTGAGAAAACTGAATCATCTTTTAAGATTTCATCATTTATAAAACAATACAAAATTGAGAAACTAGAGATTCATTGGATCTTTTTGATCCTATATGCCACAATGTTTCCCAGTGTTTTCCAGTTTGCCTACAGGTTTCTTTACTACTCTTTATTTCAGTTAACCTTTGGTAAATAAACTACATATTTTTGTTTGTATATTTGTTTCTTACTACTAGTCCAGAGAAAACAAACATTTTTCAGGGTACA
This sequence comes from Ciconia boyciana, assembly GCF_034638445.1. Taxonomy (NCBI): domain Eukaryota; kingdom Metazoa; phylum Chordata; class Aves; order Ciconiiformes; family Ciconiidae; genus Ciconia; species Ciconia boyciana. The sequence continues at coordinate 77,343,150 of NC_132937.1, read as the reverse complement.
AGGAAGGAGAGGGTTATATTCAACAATATTCAATACTAGAATGATGATGTGACTCTCACCTTAATGAAATAGTTTTGCTGCATACATCTCCAGTATTCTGCTAGATAATATATTTTGCTTGAAAACAAGCAACATTACTGTAAAATCACGTATGCTCTAAATAAATTTGCTCCAAGGAAACCACGATGGCATAGGGCATCGATTTCTATAATTGCTCAAGCCTCAAATACAGCTGAGAGCAGATGAAAAAACTTACATAAATAATACTAGGAGGCAGTTAGATGAATCAGCGCTTAAATCACAAAGGAATACATAGATATTATGACATTATCATATGTTAAATAAGGATAAGTCTCAGAAAATGGCAAAAATTAAAATATCCCTACAGGTACTGCCATGAAGCTATATATTTATAAACAATATTATTCAACATTTAAATATTTAATTTGATCTAGTGGTCGAAGTTCTGGTAGTTTAAACCCAGGCACTCATCTGCAAGTACTGTAGCTTACGTCTGATGAGAACCTGGATTCTCAATAAATACATACCGAAGTCAGGAATGCACTGGAAAGAGGACTAACAATACTTCCTTATTCACAGTCAAGTTTTAATTTTCCTAACTGGTTAGGCAGAAGATGGTTCTAGTATCATGTACATAGCCCATGAATATGAGATCTAAACCTGCCATCAGCTTTGATCAAGACATTTAAAGAGGGTTTATAATTCTCACATTGATTTTATTTGAATATTTCAGTTTCCTTTGAATTAATTTAATCCAAAGTCTATTTTCAATATATTACAATAAAAGAAACAGAGCAACATGGAAAAGAGACAAATTCACACATGTTATTGTGAGACAACCTCTGGTTTTGCAGTAGATGTCTAGTGATCCTTTTTTTCCATTAAAACTTGTGCCAAAACCTTTCTTATACAATCAAAGTAGAACAATAATATTGTATATTGTCAACAGATAATCCTTCTACTTATAAAGGGTAATGTAAATTATAGCCACATGTATCAATTGTAGTTGTGAAGCACAGAAACATTACATACTGCACCTTATGTTTTGATAATTGCTCTTGTATGAATAAGATTGGTCCTATTAAGACAGTGTTAAGGGCTAAATTTAATTCAGTGTTTACAGTGCTGCAGAATGTTTGAAACCAGATACAAAAGTCACAATTACTGATTTTTAAAATAGTTTTACTTTCTTTATTTGGACAAATGACACACATTACAATTCTTCATTAGAAAGCCCCAAAGGAGCCATTATATTGTATTACTTGTAGCACAAATAACAGTCTCTCAGACCCAATTTCCCCTTCAAGCCCACTCTACTATTTGACCTGCAACATTCTAGGGTCCCAGCTTTTAATAAAAGGTATCTAATAAAGGAGGACTCCTTCCTACAAACTGCATGTCCTTAACATCATAGAAGGACTTATACGTTTCCATGGGCTTGATAGACCCACCTATAAGGAGAACTAATGCTAAGCTAAACAAGTCAAAAGTAAATCATAAATGTAAGCACTTTTCTAGTTATCTAAATTTTGGAGCTAAGAAATTAGTGTAACGTCTTTACCTGAATGAAAAGGCTTGGCATAAAGAAAGAAATAGACAATGAAAAAAGGGGATGTCTGAAATTTTCAGAAGTATGAAAAAGTTACAAGACTGTGATGTGCACTTGGCAACTTTCAAGCTGGTTGCCAAGGAAAAACTTGCAGGAAAAACTATGATAGAGGAAATGGGAGTAAGTTTACTGCAGCTGTTTGTGTTATCAGAAACTTCTACCATCAAAAGAGTCAATAAATGAATCTCAATATCCAAGAAAATTCCAGAATGATCAGAATCACCTCATGGAAGAAACAGAAGGTTAAAAAAAAAAAAAAGACTGATATGACATACTTAAATAAAAATAGCTATTCAACCTCAAAACTATCCTAAAAACCCCACAATACCAACGAAAGTATTTTCAAAGACCCTACAATATTCCACAGTGGGATGGGGCTCTCAGAAAGTAAGATTCAATCCTCAAAAAAAATTCAGTGAGAATAAAACTTGGAGTAAAATTGGGGAATCAAATATCTGACTCATGTCTGACACTAATGTGAGATTGTGAAGGGAGAAGTAGTTTCCATGGGCTAGAAAAATGAAGATAATTGCAAAATGATCTTAATCTTAAATCAAGGAAATTTCTCTCTCTTTACTAGTGATGTTATGAAAATGCTGCTAATCTGACTGACAGAAGCCATACAGAAGGTTGAGAAGACATTTGTGGACTTTAAGGTAGTGTCAAGAAAAAAAGTTAAATATAAGATCAACAGAGCTATAACCAGATCTAGGGAATTATTTATAGGCAAGTACAGCCTATTCAGTAGATTGTTGACAGTTTAACATCCTTAAAAACTCAATATTAAAATTTCAGTGCCAGTAAGAACATGAAAAGTGATGAGAAATGCAACAAATCCATTAAGAAGAAGCAGTGAATGCAGTGAAGTCCCAGTGATCTCACTAGTTAGTATCACAAATTACTATCAATGAGGGAAAAATATGGGGAAAAATAAGAAGGAAGATTGTCAAAACTGTAATTTATGGTGTTTCTCTGTATCTTTAACTGACTATCTTATCTCTTTACTTGATATTCCTCTGCCTATCCACTTATATTTAATTTTTAAGCAATTTATTGAGATCTAGTGTTCATTTTTTCATATATCCCTCTAGTTATTTGCACTATTTTAGAATTTTTTCTTAGCTTTTTCTTAATCCTTAATGTGGGAATAAGCAGAATGGAAGCATATCTGCTTTCTGAGAGGATGTCATTAACAGTTATTCAGCATAGAAGACTATCAAAAGATACAGGAGAAGTAACGAATTAAACCAAGATACACAAACCCTGTGGAACAGGAGATAAAGGCAACAGTAGCAAAGTACAGAGCTCTCGGGTCACTGACTGATGGGTCACTAAAAACCTCACAAACATTGTCATAAAGAGGAGGTTCTGTCAGATCCTTGTATCTGGAAAGATGGGAAATGACACTATCAGGAGTCCCATGGGAAAGAGCACACTTAGGGTGGGACATTTGAGGGGGCTTGTAGGACTGTGCAAGACTTCTTAGAGTATGTTTTAAGGGAACTGTGGAACTGTTGAAAACCTATTACAGGATGTTTTGGGGAAGGGCCAAAGTTGGGGAAAAGGTTGATCAAGGGAGGAAAATAGGGTGGAGGGGGGTTTAAAAACATCTGTCTTCTGTGAGTAAACATACTGCTGGGCAGTCTGCTTGTCTGTCCAAGCCTTTCACTCAGTCACTGCAGTCCACCCTATATTTTTATTAAACCCCACTACTCACTGTTTTTCATGTTAGCCTACTCTCTAACCTGCATGGGTGCAGGTGTGATTTGCCAGGTGTGATTCGCGAGCGAACTTCAGGCTAGATCAGCTAGCAAGGAGGAGGGGAGCTGCACCTAGAAACAGTCAGGGTCTGAGTTGGTGATCAGGCAAGGGGTAATCCTGCATGGTCATTAGACAGACTTAAAGTCACTGAGTCTGTGAACAGCCATGTGCGTATGAATAAAGAGAGGGAAGGTGTGTATATTTTTCAGTAGGAAAAGCAAATCCTTGCCAGCTGGAAAAAGGAACAGGACTGGACCAAACTGCTTGTGCTTGGGTTTCCCCACGTGCTGGTGAAAGTACTGCTCTTTGCTGGTTTTCGTGGGTGACCGTGTGCACAGTGGCACCTTTGGGACAACTGCTCTACCTCACACACCAGAGCAGCAGCAAGCACACTGAGAGGAGAAATCCCCTCCATCCTAGCATCCTTGCATCTTTTGGAACTGTCTGCCCTTAACTCTTGATTTTTCTGCTTCTCTAAGTGTGGATGTCACATTGAGCGCCTGTGTGATTTTACATACGGCAATATCGGAATACCCTTTTTTTTCCTTTTTTTTTTTTTTTATTTTAAAGAAACTGATGTGTAAAGAAAGAGATTCAGATTATTTAGCACAAAAGATCCTTCTTACTTTTATGTAGAAGTCTATCACCTTGTATGCCTGTAAACACAAGAAACAGCAGTAAAAAACTGTAGAGGAACACTTAGGGATTATTTCAAGATTCCACAAGTAAAATCTCCATTAGTGGAATTCCCATTAACAATAATTGTTTCTGAGATCAGTTAATCACATTTTCATTCCTTCTAACACTCCTTCTCCAACTCTTTAAACACTCTGTGGAAATTACTGAGTTCTGTTGACTTTAAATTATTCCACTTTAATTGTTCCTGTTTGAGAATCTCTCCAAGTTTGGATGTAGTAGCAAAACTTGCTTATCACAACAACGTGTGAATACCTAACCCTGTTTTTTCAAAAAAAGAATAAAGATGATTTTTCAGAATCCCATCTTCTATTGCATTCTGATTAATATTTTCTATACATTTGTTCTATTGCAGCTATGTCATTTTAAATACTTTGTTCTCAGTGTGATATACTTTTGATTCTGACTGGTCAAAGTGTTGTCTTCAATAGTTCTAAGTTTTAATTTCAATTTCCCTAGTTTTTAATTTAACTACTTGTTTATTGCTATCATTATACTTACTTGTCCATTTTTACTAATCATATTTTCTCACGTGAATTGAGTATTCCCAAGTATCTCTAAAATCAGAATTTTTGACATTATTGTTTAACTACATTTTAAATTGCTCAAATCTCTTACTTAATTGCTGAAATGCAAATGTGACTGAAGTCCTCAGCTGACTTCCATCATCTTTCTCCAGAGCCATCACGTTGGACTGCATCAGCTTTGTCTGTACAAAAAATATAATTACGTGCCATCTGTAAAACTGAAGAAAGAATTAAAAATGTGTTGGAATCAAAACTAAGAAGAAAGACCTCTTTCAAATGGGTTTAAAGGCAATTAGTGGAATAAAATTCAGTTAGAAATTCATGAATAAAAGAAATCTTTACATGGATTCAATACTTAGATGAGTGTTCTAAACCCTTTCTTAGATAGTTATCAGTTTTATCATGAAAGTTGCTGTTTTACCCTCTAGTGAACTGGTCTCTCTGTGATTAGAGACATCAAAATCTGAGCTGAACTCCTGACTACATTGCTAAATTATATGCAATTTATTTAGCAGTTACTGTGTAATTAGTGTATCTTAATTTGAGCTATTGAGTTCCACATGTAAGATTTATAATTGCAAGATCAATTTTCAGCTAGCTGATTTCACTAGTAACAGTTTTGCTTGTGGAATATTAAAATACTATTTTAAAATGACCATGGTAAAGAGGACTGTATTAGTCCGCTTTAAATTAAAATAAGCATATCTACTTACATCTTGTAGAAATATTTATAAGACACTAGGGACAGAAGAATGTAAAAGTGCCTGCTTAAAACCAAGAAAACTGATTCAGAAGATTTATTTCAGTATGTATGGGCGTATACATGCATGCGCATGTCTGCATTTGTATGTAATTTTCTTTAAATAAGCTTATTGCTTCAGAAGAAAGTTCTTTTTTCCAAAGAATAGATCTCCCTGCCAGCAACATATGGAAATGACAACAACAACAAAATCACTTTTAACAAGCCTGGAATACCTCAGGAAAGTCAACTTTGTCCTGAGAAGTTTTCTGGTTTTATACAGACTTACAGGAATGTTTAAAAAATTACTCTACAGTCTCAGCAGCCTTCACAAGCTTCTGTATTGTAGAAACAGGACACATTTTAATGAACTGGTCTTCAAAGCAGATAATGGGCTTTGGAGAGAACACTAATCAATCTGTGCATTTTGACTGTACCCGTTGCCAATGGAGTCTTTGTAACAGCAGCCCTGTCCCTGTTAGAAAAAAAAGTAAAAAAAAAATTGGAATGTCAAATCTGAGTAGCCAGTGCAGGTTCATTACCTATTATTGCGGTTTTCCCTTCCAGGGTAGGGAACCAATTTATTTTTACCAAAGTTAAACTCAGAAGTTTGATATCTACATGAACTAAGCAATTGATAGAAGCAATTAGAGGGAAAGCTGTACAGGCCACAACAATCTAAAAATCAGAGAGCAGAGAAAGGAACTGGACAGAAGGAAAGAACAAAAGAGAAGGCAAAAATGAGCAAAATAATGAGCCCATGAAGAACTCAAGGAAGAGGATTATGTCCTAGAGAGAGACACATTTCTATGCAGACAAAAGGATAGACTCCATTATCAATTGCCTATAGTTAAACTTGCAGAAACATATGGACCACACCTCAGAATGTCCTTCTGGAGCATCTGCTGCAGATGGCCCACTCAGTAGCCTCTCAGTAGGTTTTTGCAGACGAGCCAAGACCAGGGCAGAAAATTCCAACATACAGTTAGTTCCCCACTGCCATCTATATGCGTGGCTTCATGCATCCAGGTGCACAGGGCATCCAGAACTAGGCTTCTGTTCTGCAAATATTATTTAAATATGCTTTTGTATTCGCATTTTTTAACAATTCCATTGCTAATAAAGAGAAACTGTTTTAGTATTAATTTCTCCTATTTGGATTTTGAGTGAAGCCATTAATGTGATTTATGAGCCTATATTGAATTTTTCTCCTACTCAGGGTAAGGGAAACAAATGCAATTTGACTTGGTACCTTTTTGAAAAAAAAAGACCAGCACAAAAGTAATTTTTGAGTCATTTGGTGTAATAATAATAATAATAATAATAATAATAATAATAATACAAGATGGAATGGAACATTCTGTAAAATCTGTTCAACACCAGCCTTAATTGTTAATTCAGTATCAAACTTTATTTGGAGCATAAAGCCACAAGATGGGCAAAATATAAAAGTGCTTGTGTCTTAGTTGACAGAGTTAGGTATTATTAAGTACTGGAGAGATCTAGAAATGTGGTGCTTAGTGGCTGAATGAGGCCAGACTTTTCTGTAGTGAGGCTTAAAAGTAACCCCTTTCTCTCACTTTATCTAGTTGTCAAACTGCATGGGAAAAATACTAATTCTATTGCCTTTCAAGCAGCAGGGAAAAGTCCCAAAACTCACAAAAGAAAAGATGGCAGAAAGCTAGGAAAACAAAAAACCAAAAAGGTATGAAGAAGTCATAGAGTAGTGATTTTTTTTTTTCTTTTAAGATCAAAATCAGGTTAATAGCAGCCACCACTGCTACTTCAGTATTTTGTAGTTAGACTTGTGTAAATCAACAGACACTTCCATTGCAGAAAATAGCACTCTGCCAGATTGACACCTGTGTAGTTTCAGATTTTCTAGGCATCAAGCAATACTAGCATTTTGCCACTACAAAAGGGGGGTTGTAAAAAGCCTCAGTGCAAAGGCACACCAACTGGTAGGTAAATTGCAGTTCCTGAATCTGCAAATGCTTCATTACACAAATTAACTATTTAGTTCCTGTCAGTAAGTTGTTAATTTTGAAATACCAGACTCCGTAATTATTTCATTGCTGTCCACTTTTACGAGGAATAACACATTCTCAAGCAATCCCTGGTATCTACCCAAGTAACAGAAGTCCTCCTCTGTCTGTTCCCTATCTATGTAACCTTCAAATTCCCCTCAGAAAACTCTTCTGCTGCTTTAGATAATCAATATGTAATTCAACAGGAATATAAAGCTAGGGGCAGCACAAGATTTAATTGAATTAAATACCACAAGGGCACAGCCTCCATCTTCAAAACCCTTTTTCGTAGCTGCAACAGAAATTCCAGTCAGTTGCGGTGGAGTGCTACAGACTGCAGGCCTCGTAACAAAGAATTTAGGTTAGTGGTGTTGTTGCAGAAAACATGGGAACCTTGATTACAGTGGGCATTGACTACAATATAAATAAGTCTCTTGTATGCTCATGACCAGCACTTATGCAGAAGAAAAACATTAAGAGGTGTTTGTATCCTTGACACAATATGAAGTGAGATTAAGATAAGCTTCTCTGTGGGTGAGTATAACAGGAGAATTAAAATTAAACAGCATTTTTTACAACTGGAGATGCAGTAAGCTACCTGTACATTAAAGACTGCTATCAGTTTAACTTAAGAGAAAAGAAAATGCATGTGTTCCACAGTTTTATCAGGATAAGCCTATTTAAAAGCCCTTTTCTTCTCTCTTTCTCTGGTGTCTGCAAGGCACTTGTCACCTTGGAATATAATCCTCTAATTTAGGCAGACATAATTTATGTAAACTTGTCTGTCCTGGTTACCAGATGCACTACTGCCCTCTGTCAATTACTGTAAAACTCTAGTGTTTATTTGCAATACACGGAAAAATCCCAACTCTGTTCAAATCAATAAAATTTTCCATTAAGCTGGAAAGAGGTAAAGATTCTAAAGCAAAGGAAATTATGAATGCATAAATGAATAAAGAATTATTTATAACATAGCAGAATATACCAGACATAATGACTTTATCTCCTTTTTCTGTGTAAAAGGACCGTGGTGACACAAAGGAACTCTTGCATGCTCGTGGCTGGGCAGAAGTATGCCACAGCATATGCACCCAAGGAAAACCACTATCTCCTCCACAATCCAGGCACAGATGCAAGAGGCATAATTGCAGCCACAGGGAGCCGGAGGACAAGCTGTGACTCATAGCTCTCCACAGTTCCAGGCCCTGGTCCCATGCGTTTCCCATGCCTGGGGCTTGTTGGCAGGCAGTTGGAGAGGAACAGACCCATCTAGCAAAGCACCAGTGTGAACAGCTGGGGAACCAGGTGACCAGCATACACAGGGTACAGCAGTAACCTAAACTTACCTAAATGATGTCTGGAGCCACTTCTTTCCTGAATCAATGAAGTTTGGAGGGGCAGATTGCACACACTGCCTGCAGCCATTCCCCTGCCTGTCCATGGGCACTGTTTGTCTAGTACACACGATCATCCATGGGCCAGCGTCCCGTCCCAGCCTTGGCTCATCCCCATCCCCATGGAGGTGCCTGATGCCCAGGGATGGAGCTGCCCTGGCTGACCCCAGCTTGCCTTGCTCCTCACTCCCTGTGAGCCACATGCATTGAGGACCGTAACTCACAGTAATTCCATTATTCAGTGATTAGGTAGTAAAAAGGAAAAAAGAAAAATATTATCCTGATTGTGAAAAGGTAACACTTCACTGTGCTCTAAATAAGAAATTATCTTCAAAAAGAATGGTTAAAAAAATGGCTTTCTTGTGGATGGAACATGGGTATCTCAGAGTCTTTACTCCTCATGTGGTAGTAGCAAGATCTTAAGAGAGTTTCTCCCTCTTCATTTTGTGCCAGGAACAAATTTAAACAGCTGTGGAAATGTGTTTTCTTTCTCAGCCACCTCTAAGGTAGGTACCAAAATGAATGCAGCCCAGAGACATCTCTCCTTCTAACCTTACCATTCCATAGCTGAGCATGGCATTCAGATTTCTATTGTTGCAACATTTTACAGTGTTCTGCTACAGCTTCTGATAACTTTGTTCTAAGACATAAGGTATACTTACTCCCTAACAGCTTTCTCAAAGCACAACTATAAAAATCATTTGTTGGGTTTTTTTTTTCCTTCATGGATCTCTTTTCAGGAAGATATCATGAGAAAGAAAAAGCCTCTTTTCCTGTTTCATGACTATCTAGTGTTCCGTGACATCCTTAAAAATCTCTTACAGAAAAGACAACAACTACAGACACAAGGACTATTTACCTATTTTACCAACAAAGATGACAACACAGACTTCTGTGACCTGTGGGCTTTAAATTTGCTCTAAGATAAACTTTAGGCAGGCCATCTACAGAGTGTGTTCCCTACAACCAGCATATCTGTCAGTGTTCTAACTGATGGCACAGAACATATATATATACATCATATATACAACATTTGCTCAAAGCTACACCAAATGTGAAATAAGTAGCAGTTGGGCTAACAAAAATACAAACAAGTTTAAGATACAAACAGGAATTTCAGATTCTATATGTAATATTGAATTCATGTCATTGAAGCTAACATCACTAGCTTCCTGAAACTGATTTGAGTCAAGATTCTCCTAACTGTAGGGTTTTTTTATCCAATTAAAGATGATAATGTTAGGTGGTGAATATGTAATGCTGCAATAACACAGAGATGTCGTATTTCCTTTAACTTGTGTAATAAAAGCAGCCAATCAAACCATTAGTGCTGCAGTCAAATGTTTGTTATTAATTTGATTCTCTTTTGTGAATTATTGGCCATTATGCTCTGTACTTATTTGTCTTTATTTGTCTGAGACTTATTTGTCTCAGTTTTCCTGTTTAATTTTCAGGATGCTGAGAACCAGAAACTTCACTTACAGAACTTGATCCCTTATGTTACTCAATATTTGTTTTACCTAGTGCATACTTGGTATTACAAATACCATGGTGATGATAAGCAACCATCTTTATAATGACAAGTTATAAGCTATGGCATATTTCACATAGGTCATACTGAAAATTAGAATATAAAATATACTAGCCAAGTTTTAATTGGAATTAGCACTTAATAATGTGTAGAATTGATATGGAAAATTACCAAGTAACTTGACAAGTGAAGAAGACAAGTAATTTAATACTTCATGTCTCAGTTTTCAGATGCTTCTTGTTCACCAAGTGTCTTATACCTAAGGAAAAATGTTCCAATATGCTCAAGCCAAAAATAAAGTAAGTTCCAGACATAAAAATTACTTTTCCAAAGTATAATCTGTGGTTTCTAAAAAACGTCAAATGAGTTTTTGAAAAAGCAGAACAGATTTTGTATCTAATATGCTACCAGTCCAGATGTACTACAACGTTTTGTGTGTCCCTATGTCCAGATATCATTTTTATCAGAGGCCTCATTGACAAGCCAATGTGAGGGCCAATGCTGAGCCACACAGAACATTAACTGCATCTGTGGAGGAATCACAGAAGGAATCATTAGAAGACTCAGCACATAACATGGAACAGAAAATTAAAATAAGTGCATGGTACTATATGTGCACAACTGGTGAAGTACTTACTTGTGGTTAATGGATTTTTAAAGCCATGAGCATTTCCTTTTTTTTTTTAATAAACTTAGCAGAACATTTTGATTAGTGGAAAATCCATTACTTGTATGACAAGGGAACAACTGACTTTCCAACACAGCTGCTGCAGCCATGCTACATCTATTTGTATACCATAAGTACACTAGCAATATTATAAATCTTTGTAATAGTCTTCTCCAAAACTTTCCACTCCGCAGTTATCTAAGGAGCATTAAACTAAACACCACATGATTTACAGATTAGGCTGGCTAGCCAGTTTCAATAAACTGGTCATGAGGTGCTGTTAATAGCCAACATCTGAAGAATTTCTACTTAAAACAAAGAATCAGTGCTTAGAGTCAGAGTTGTTAAATGTTCATGTGAGACTACATTTTAAAAAATGAAATCAAGGGAGATAAATCTTAAAAGAGAGAGAGAGAGAGAGAGTTAATGGCCATCATGGCTGACGACCCTAATAAATTTAGCTACGTTTCATATGAAAAATTTGGCAGTTATTCAAGCAAGATGTGGGTAAGAGGTAATCAACATGGTTACTTACATTGCATGGAAGACTGATAGAATATCGATTCCAATGAGAACAACTCTGCAATAGTATAAAAGCAGTGTCAATATGGGAAGGAATTATAAATCCATTTAGTTTCAATGGGATGATTCAATATAAACACACTGCTTGAGAAAGGTGATAGATGTTATCCCTCAGTAGTTATTGCTGGAGGAGAGTAAAGGAATTAATGCCAGTATATACCATTATGCCTGTGCTATCTTCCATTTAGAGCTAATCATATGCATACTCCAGAGACATTTGAGCAACATTACACATATACAGCTCCTATTGAAGTCAATGGCTAAAATTCACAGCTGGCATAGCCTCTTTGTTTGAGTGGAATCATTCCATGGAATGAAATTTTCTTCCAATGGGAAGAAAATCAACAGGCATATTTGGGAGCAAAATGGGGTTCTATCAACACACTGACATCATTATTTTCCTTGATGACTAGGTTCACTTCAGTTACAGAGGTATCAAAAACCCTTCATGCCAACACATCTAAAACATAGTTGCAGTAAAATTAAAACAAAACCTGTGATTTTACAAAGTTCCACAAGTAATTATATATACTTAGTGTGATTCAGTTGCTTAAATATAAGCAATTAATGCCATTTCAGATCACTAGCAGTATCCTGGCTGGGTGTCAGCATATACAAAAAAGTATAATCACATCCATGTAGATGCCTGATACTCGAGAATGTCTGGCTGCATATGTTACAGGAACTTAAGACCACTCAAAGAGTTTTAAGGGAACAGTTTAAAAGTGCAAAGATGTGCATTTTCATAACTGGTGTATTCTGGGGCCAGTAGAGATGGACAGGCCTGTCGACATTCAACGATGGTCTGAAAGGAAGAAGGGGCACCGTCTGGTATTGTAGAATTATCCCCAAATGCCTCTGACCTAAATGTGATTTAACTACATATGCTGGTTGGCTCCTGTGCAAAGAGGTTGCTCACAATTTTCTTTTTAACTCTTTAAATGGTTCTTCCATTTAATGATGAAATAGAGGAGCAGCCTAAACTGGAAAACATTACCTATGATTTTAATCAAAAAGGGCTCCGATTTATTTAGCCAGCTATACAAAAGCTTATTGTAAGAGTACGTTGCAAGGTATCTGAAATCTGTTTAGATTATTTGACATTCTGAGAGCTGCTGCTACTTGAAGGCAGACAGGATTTTAAATAAAATAGTGATGTCAGAACATTTACTCAACAAAAACCACAGTAAGATTATGGTTGAGATTTGCCCCAAGTTTTATTTACCCTAGACTAATTCATTTATCTCTACTCAAAGATCAGTAAAGTTCTTCTTTCTCCAGTAACAAAATAACAGATTTTGTAAGGAATGTTTTACAGGCTATATAGATCCAATTACCAGTAATTCTTAGCTGAGAGAGTACCACTGTTTGACTGTCATATAAATAGATATATATATTAGCACTTGAAACATTGATTCTTAGAGTTTCTTCCTGCCAACCACCTGACTTTGTAATTTCTGTTACTTCCTGCCCTGAAAATGGAGTAGAGTGCAGTTGCCAAAAGGCTTGGTCGAACATCCACTGAACAAAGTGCAAATAAGCAGTTTGATGTGTGACCAAAATGTAAGCAAAAATTAATTGTTAAATGACAGTTCAGCTTATAATTTCCTATACATCTACAAGATAAAAATAACTCTAAAACAACAGACCTATTAGTTGAATCCATACAGGCAGGAAGTTTAGATATTAAAAATTGACCTGTGTGCCCTAGGTAATGGAAATACAACAGCAGCATTTGGGACAGATACAATATTGATGGTTTTTGCTTGCCAAAGAATATTCTTTTGTTTGTGACTTTTTCATACAGTATTAAAAAGCTATACTCAAAGCAATATAGATCTCAAGTTCAATATACTTTTAGAAAAGTAATTTCCTAACACTCAGAATTGTCTAATTCCTGATATTCAAAATCTAGTAATGTTTATATGATAGCATATGATCATTTAACCATTTATATGAAACAGAGGTCTTAGAAAAACCTCACTTTTACTACTTATTTTGAATTGTTTCAAAAATATGGATTTATAATTGTTCAATAAGGTGCCTGGAATGTGAATCTTTAGAAAGAGGCAAATAGTTCATTGTTAATTGAGAATTTATAGGCCACTTACAGAATAAAGTAGATAATAATTTGCAATAATTGTACCATAATCTGAAATTTTTGGAGATAACTTTAAAATTCCTGGTGTTTTAAACCTTGTTTATCCTAGTCAATAATGCATGACACAACTATTTCTAATGAGAGAACTGAGGTACCACTCACATAAATGTTACTATGTTAATGTCTGTATAAAACTTAGCCTGTGAGATAAAAATACTACATTTTCCATTACATGTTTCTTAAAGTAGAAAAGGTTTTATGTGCTCTCCTCAAACAGCCTTAAATGTCATTCATGTGCAGCTGCTGAGACTTAAGCATGTACCTATAGGATTAGCAGGTAAAAGATCACCTACGAAGGAGCTGCTTTGCCTGAGCAGCCTCAACAAAGATGACGTTGCTATCCTTGTATTATGGTGACTTAATATAGAACCAGCAGGATGAATAATCATTCTAGTTAGTCCCATTATATTTGGGGGAAAAAAGGAATATGATCTTATTAAGATCAAATGTAATCAGAATTTAACTTCTGAAGCCAGGACACGATATAGGGTCTCCCTGAAAGGCTCACATTTCTTCTGTGTGAACTCCCACATCAGAAAAACTACAAACTCTGAAGTGTGCCCCCCTTGATTATGGAACAATCTTTCTTCGATTTAGTATGAATATGTTATTATAGTTGAATAGAGTACTTATTTCCGTTCTTTGCAACCACATTGCTTAAAAGGTACTATCAGATAAAACAACATTGTTGGATGGTATCAGGCTTAATTTCAAACAGTGCCTCTTGTACATAGCCATAACTAACACACCACACCATGACACATTCAAACAGCTGTGTGCTCTATCATGTTACTCAAACAAGGGAGCAACTCAGAAGGTCAAGGAAGTGCAGCCTTTGAATTCAAGTTCTCTCTTTTCAACCTCTTCAATACACAAGACAGTTAGTTTTTCATTCAAAACAGCTGGGAAATAGAAATGAAAATAGTGTAATTAAATCAATCAGTCACTGAGGTGAGCAGCTCCAGAGCCGGCCCGGTAGGGAAACGCCCGGGCAGCGGAGAGACCCGCCAGGTGGCAGCAGCTCTCCCGAGAGACGCTGGCAAGGCCTGGGCATTGCCAAGAGCAACCGCCGGCACCCCCACGCCTGTACAAAGCAGCCTAGGGAGCGCTAGGGAGCGGGAGTGCTGGGGAGCGCCGCGAACAGGGCGGGCGTGCAGTATCAGGCAAGGCCTGGTGCGGCAGTTTGCCTGGCAGTTTGCACAGGAAGGTCATTATCACCCTAACAGCTCAAAAGGTCAGTTCAGTTGTCATTACCCTCCCAGAAGGAGCTTAGTTATGGTATCCACCTGGCAGAAAGCTGAGTTAGAGTTGTAGGTGACTCCCTTCTGAGGAGAACAGAGGGTCCAATATGCTGTACAGACCCTCCTGTTAGGGAAGTCTGCTGCCTCCCTGGGGCTCGGGTTACGGACATCACTAGGAAACTTCCTAGCCTGGTACAGCCCTCAGACTATTACACATTATTAGGTAATTCTATGTGGGTGGCGATGAAGCCGCAACGCATAGTCCAAGGGCAATCAAAAGAGACCTCAGGGCCTTGGTATGGTTGGTAAAGGAATCTGGAGCACAGGTAATTTTTTTCCTCTATCCTTCCAGTTGCGGGCAGCCATATTGGAAGAAACAGATGGACTCAGTCTATTAATACACGTCTCCATGGCTGGTGTCACCACCAGAATTTTGAGTTTTTCGATAATGGAATGGTCTACACAGCACCAGACCTCCTGGCATCAGATGGGATTCATCTTTCTCAAAGGGGGAAGAGGATCTTTGCTCATGAGCTAGCAGGGCTGATTGACAGAGCTTTAAACTAGACTTGAAGGTGGAGGGGGATAACATCAGGCTCACCTATGACAAATCATAGGACAGCAAGCCAAGGTTTAGAGGCACAGGGTGCTAGTGAGGGCCCTCAGCCTGTTGCTCTGAGACTTGCTGGGCACGCTGGAGCACACTTGAAGTCTTATAGAGATGAGCCAGGGGCTCCTGAAGTAATAGGAGCCAACAGAGGAGCACCACTAAAATACCTCAAAGGAATTAAGGTGTGTTCCTCTAGAAAGGTGATGCAGCCAACAGCCCAGCTGAAGTGCCTCTACACCAATGCACGCAGCATGGGAAACAAACAGGAGTTGGAAGCCACCATGCTGCTAGAAAGTTACGACCTAGTTGTCATTACTGAAACTTGGTGGGATGAATCCCATGACTGGAGCGCTGCTGTCAATGGCTACAAACTGTTCAGAAGGGACAGGAGAGGAAGGAGGGGCAGAGGGGTTGCCCTCTATGTCAAGAACGGCATAGTTTGTGAAGAGCTGTCTCTGAAGAATAGCCACGAGCAGGTTGAAAGTTTATGGGTAAGAATTACAGACCGAGGCAACAAAGGGAACCTTGTGGTTGGTGTTTACTACAGGCCGCCCAATCAAGGGGAGCCTATTGACAAAGCCATCTTACTCCAGCTACAGGAGGCATCGTGCTCACAGGCTCTCATCCTGCTGGAGGACTTCAACTACCCCAACGTCTGCTGGAAAAGTAGCACGGTGAGCTGCAGGCAATCCAGGGGACTCCTGGAGTGCATCGAGGACTTTTTAGTAGGACCTGTAGTAATAGCACAAGGAGTAATGGTTTTAAACTAAAGGGGGGTAGATTCAGACTAGATATAAGGAAGAAATTTTTTACAATGCGGGTAGTGAAACACAGGAACAGGATGCCCAAAGAGGCTGTAGACGCCTCATCCCTGGAAACATTCAAGGTCAGGTTGGACGGGGCTCTGAGCAACCTGATCTAGTTGAAGATGTCCCTGCTTATTGCAGGAGGGCTGGACTAGATGACCTGTAAAGGTCCCTTCCATCCCAAACCATTCTATGATTCTATAAATTTCTCTGCATATTCTTGTCCTTTAGAGTCTGAGTCAAAGTGGTCATCCTCCTTTGATATCATCACATTCAGACTTGAAATATTTAAGGTAATAATTTTGTCCATCTAAGACAGTCTGAACAGGTCTTTTATTGTCATCTGAAGTTATTCAGACTTAAACTTATTTTCTCACTTCAGCCTATTAAACCTTACAGCTTTTTGCACAATCATACCAATGCTCCGACATCTACCTCAGACAACTATTTTAATGAGACGAATTCTCTTTCAGTGGGTTGAACATGCACCAAAATGGTGCTACTACAAAATGACTCAACCTCAAGAACATAGGACCCAGGAACTTATGGATATATCTCAGCTTAAAAAGAATGTAAACTTTCAAATGTGACAGGTTTTTTTTCTCTGGAAAATGCATTTTGAATGGGAACCTGAAAACTCCAATCTTTACATGAGTTCTCAGTGCAGATCATCTTGACCATGATTCTCTGCAATCCAGAATGCAGATGTGTACATCCAAGGACTTAAATTAATATTTAAGTATATAATACGTATCTTCTGCTTTGTCAGAGTTCTCATTACCCACAATCTTACCTTTCAAATCTACCCAAGGTTATTTGGATAGTGGCTTCAAGGTAGTGATTAGGTAGAACATCAAGTTGATAAACGATTCAGAAAAATTTGACCATAACTGCAAGTTTAATATTTATTTTCTTTTTTGCTGCTATTTTCAGGCATTAGTCTCTCATATTAATAGTAGACACTGTCACATTCTTCATTTTCAACCTTCCTTTTTCTGCTATTACCATTACATTACACTAGACTGGTCTAAAAATTGGTATTGTCTCTCCTTTTATTAAAAAAAAAGTCAGTATGGATTTCTTGGGTGGGGCAAAACAACATGCTGTCTCATGTAAGATCTATGAAGCCTCTACATTGTCTTTGTCCTTCACTGCATTTCTTTCCAATGGGTCTTTAAAGACCATTACCACTTTAGATGCTTGCTAATCCTAGATGTCTCTCATTACTTTCTCTCTCTTCCCCACATCTCTTGCTGTGTAAATAGTCCTGCCAGAGGTTTACCTCAGAAACAAAACAGAACAAGTGGACAACTATAATTACAGTGCCATACTAAAAAGGCTGAAGATCTTGAGCGGGTGAGAAAACTAGATGGCCATTAGAGACAGAAAATCACACAAATAGTTTGTGATAGAGAATTTTACTGAAATGGTAGTATAAGCATTAAAACTAGGGCTGATTTTGTTCACTTTGTAGATCAGCGACTTGGAAGAGACGACATTGAATGCCTTGGTGGAGTTTACCACATATAAAAAAAATGAGCCAGTCAGCATAGAGATGGAAGAGAGCAGACAGAGTTCAGAATGACTCAGAAAAGCAGCAGCCTGGGCTGATAAGGGGCTTTACTGAGACTAATGTAAAGCAATGAGATTGTTGACAGATAGCTCAGAAAATAAATGTACACTGAGAACTGCATTGTGGCTGGGTGAAACAGTTGAATGAAAAGTCCAGCACAGTGGGTTTTTTTTAGTAGTAGAAGGTATAATTTGAAAAGTTTAATAGGAGTACTGACCATAATTTTAAGGAACCTGTGTTAGACAGGTATTGA
The DNA here is from genome assembly GCF_034638445.1 of Ciconia boyciana. Taxonomy (NCBI): domain Eukaryota; kingdom Metazoa; phylum Chordata; class Aves; order Ciconiiformes; family Ciconiidae; genus Ciconia; species Ciconia boyciana. The sequence continues at coordinate 77,324,952 of NC_132937.1, read as the reverse complement.
GGTTAGCTTCACAACTTGTATGGGATGGCATTGTGATAATGGTCCCTTAAAATTTGCTCTCCTTCTGCTGGAGGATATCTCATATTTCATACTTCTCCTTCAGGTACACAATGCCACACAGAAAAATAATTAATCAATCACATCTCAATTACTAGGTTGAATACTCTGTATTCTTGTAGATTAGACATGAAGAGATCACGAGGGGAGATATCAAGATACAGAAAACTTGGAAGAAAGCAAAAAGAACAAATTTCTCTGGCATAAATCTATTAAAAAGTTACATATGGAGAATGTTGTCCTCATGTATTTTTTGTCTTAAATGTGGTTTCATTTCCATCTGCCAAAATAACTAGATGTATGCACACATTTCTGACAGCAATCGCAGAGTAACTAATAGTTTGAAAAATTGGTCATAACATTGAGAAGAAAGCTTCACAAATTTGGTGAATGCTGCTAATCAGTTTTCTTTCCTGGAAGAGAAATGTTGTCCATTTTCCATGTTTCTCCATGAAGAACTACCAAGCAAAGTGTACCATCAAGAAACAAGTTACAGCTCTCTACGCCTCTGCTTGGCCATCCACCAGGAAACTTTTCACACAACTTAATATAACAGTACAACACAATATAATAAAACAGCCTGAATATAACAGTGATCCTCAGAGGACTCACTGGCACTTGAAGAAGCTACTACGGTAAGCACAGTCTGTGCCTCTTCCTTTCCTTCAGCATAGCAGGCCTCTCTGACTTTGGAAAAACATTCCACATGTACACCTGAACTTTACAGGCAATACGTATCATTTATTATATAAATAAGAATTTGGCCATTTGAGGTGTATAACAAACATGACACGTGGTGACAAAAACCCTATAAACTTAATTTGTGTTGGGCTAGGCATAGTTATTTTTCTTTTAAAAATTGTGCTGTATATGAAGTAGTTGTTGATTATGTTTTAACCACTGCAGAAAGGAATTAAGAGCATAACATAAAAAAAGAGACCAATGGCCTGATTAAAAACAATTTTGCATAGGCTGTATGCAATAAAACAACAAGCAATACTCAAACAACTAAACTGGCAATGAGTCTTGGTGCTGCTAATCCACATGCCAGTGGATAGTTTGTGAGGTACACAGTTACCTGCTCTTAAAGTGACTTAAGAATGCCATTTACAAAGAGGGCAACACATGGGAGTAATGCAATGAGTTTTCTTGGATTTTACAGTTACAAAGATTCTCTAAGAAAGCAAAAAGCCTATTTAATCTTTTTGCCTTTTCTTGTTACTATTCCTTTTATTCTTTCTAATATTAAAATATAAGCAAGTCAAAACAAATACTACTTATCTATATAAAGATATGTTAACAGAGAATTGACAGGTGACTCAAAACCATATTGACATTGAAAAATGTTGCATTATTTAAAGAAATAAACACATTAAAATTGAATCATGGGTAGTAAAAGTATTTTGTTACTCCTTGTAACAGCATTACTCTGTACATCATTCTAAAGAACAGTTCAGCTGTTTCAGTATTGTACCATTTTAAAGGGTACTGAGACTACTATATGTTATCAGGTGTCTTGGGAGTGTTTTCACATTTTTCTTTGGTTAATTCTGCTTTTAATATTTAAATCTGTGAAGAGCCTTCCCCTAGTCCAGACCCAGACAGTGAGCAACTGATCAATGTATGTATTGTAACCTCTGTGTCACTTAAATGAAGATTTATGATAACGAGAGAGAAAACATAACTAGGAAAACTTCAAACTATTTTAAAGTATTGCTGCTTCAATTCAATATTTATTTTTCTTTCTTCTGACTCTTATTTTAGCAGGGTATTCAGCAGAAACTATTTCAGTATACCCGTTTCTAAGTATAAATACCTTCAGGAATTCTTTCTGGAGAATCAAAACATGCTGGAAACATTAACCTTACTTAATAAAAAAAACCAATTTCATTTTATTTATTATAGTATTATTCTTTTCTCCCCAGAAAGTGTGTATGTGTATGCAAATCTGTAAATTTTTGTGGATTCATAGGTGTGGGCACACAACATTAAACATAAGATTTGCAGGAATGGATGAAAATCCAGCTCTGAAAAGGATGAAAAATATCTCATCTCATACACTGATGAGGCACAGATTAATTTCCTAAGGCCTAAGTGGGTGAGCAGAATCCTAAAAGTCTTTTTCATAAGAGTCTTTTCTAATCTTTTCAGGAAACATTTCAGATTCCTGCATTTCGTTAATTTATTTTTCTCTTAGAAAATAATGGGTCGGGGAGGGAAAGGAATGTTCATGTAAACAAGGGAAAAATGCAATTGCTTAGAGCTATTGTTCAATCTTGTTTCATACAGCTATTAATACATTGCAGTTCTGATCTGATGAATTTCTACCACTGCTGTGAATTCGTTCTTTAAATATGCACAAAAGCATACCATCTTTAGGGCAATTTTGCTAGGTAGAGGATTTTCATCAGGTTTTTAAAGCAAGGCTATTATGTAATTTTTCTCTTTCAACCGGAGCATCTGAATCTAGTTCACTGGAGGTAAAAGCCGTTAGGAACAAAGAATCATCAGAGATATTAATCCCACTAGTTCCTAGATTTTAAGATGTTTTGCTATAACAGTAGGCTACCTTTCCCTATGAAAGGCTATGATTGCTTGTATAGCACGTGCACATTAATCATTAGAATATCATCAGTAATGGGTTCATTGGACAGGAGGGGAAACCCTGCACTCCTTCCTATTGATGCGCGTGAGCTTTGCCTTTCATCTTGCAATTTCAGAGATACTTAGTTTATGTTTCCATATTATTTATTGTCTGAATAGGTTGAGGTTTCTGCAAACATAAGTTTCGGTGTTTAGCAAACACAAATACTTCGAAAGTTTTTAAGTTTAGAATTCTTAGAGAAAATAAATCAAGGAAGGAAATGTTAGAATGAGCATTCGCCTGGCAGAGATTCATTCTTTCTTAAAATCTTGCAAAGAATTTCCATCCATTAAGTCACAGACTACAAATTAGATTTATTTATTCTAGCCATTGCCACATGCCCAAGCTCTCCCCTGTTAATGGCACCATCAAATCTTGAAAATATATGACAAATACAGAATTTGTTATTTTCCTGTCAAAGCTGTTTCTGCTATTCCTTTGTGGCCTGAAAAATCTAAGGATGCTGAGAAAGTAAAATTCTTCTCTTGCTATATCACACATGAACTCTCAGAGGTTCTTCATACTGAACATATGCTGCCTACCACCAAGTTATGCCTTTCCACGCAACATTTTTTTAAAATGGAACAGAAAGAGCTACAGTTTCCATGTAGAAAATAATACTTCAATACTTATTGATCTAATTTAAGTGTTATTTCAATTAGAAATTGTTTCAATTCTAATTGAAATTCAATTCAAGTTATTTCAATTATTTCAATCTAAGTATTAATTTCAGTAGATCAATAAGTATTTACTGATGGTCACACTATTTTCATGCATGTTTAACTAATTTTGGGATTAATCCAGAAGTTCTTTGTATTTATTTTAGGAAATCTGTTCCTCCTTTTTGTCTTACAGCCATTTCAATGCTTTTAGATCCTCCCCACTACATCTTACAGAATCAGTTCAAACTTCTGTGCAATATATAACATTAAGTTAAAGAATTATGATGAAGACTAATTCAAAGAAAAATTCTAAAATTATGTAATTTCTTTTACAGGTCGTGTTATCTGGTGATCAAGATGATCCTGACATTATTTTGCTGTCTAGACATTATTTTGCATCTAGAATGAATCTCAGGTCAGAAACAAAACAAAACCCAAAACCTATCACTGCTTACGTTATATTTGGATGTGAAGGCACTTTACAGTAGACAGTGATCATCTATTTTTTATCTCACCCTTACTTGTTTTAATCGAAAGAAAATTAAAATTGCCTGGAGCTTACCAAATGCCTTTTCCTGCGTTCATTGCATGAGGTATGCTGACTTCTTAATGCCAAGTTGGAAAAAATATGTGGTCTGTAACTTGGTGAAGAAACCAAAGGGAAGTCCTTTCTCAGCTCCAGATTTTTTAATCACCTTTCTTTTAGACTGAATGAGCAAGGTTGTTCTATGAATAATTAAGCCTTATTTATACCCTAAGGCTGCTAACATTCCTCCTGCATTTTTTTTGGTAAAGCCACTCTCTCCTTGTGTATAACTTGAAAAGATTATATTCCCTATTGTTTCACAATAAGCACAAGCAATGATTCCAACCTAAGCTTTAACTTATCCTTTCTTGAAACTAGCATTCCTGAAAAGATACCCTATTAAGCCTCTGAAGACTAACTTATATCACATCCCCATTTCTAACCCAGCATCTGATTGGCCAATGATTCTGTTTCATTGCTACAGCATTTTTATCTGAAGAAAATATGTAATTACTTAATTCCTTGCCTTCTCCAGCTCAGTGCCCCGCAGAACTCCTGCATACCTTGACACTCAGAACTACGTCGGGTTGCTTTTTTTTAGAGTAACAAATCATGTTATGTTTTATATTGAAATAAAATAACTTGGTTATAAAAACTGGAAAGATTTTCCTACATGCTGGAGTCCCTAAATTTCTGAAAACTGCAATCAGAGTTAAATAAAATTATGTGTTATTTACCGCAAAGAGATAATTTCTGCCCTGTAGCATAATCAGCCATGGTTAAGAGTCTCCGTGCAATGCATGAGGAGAGCTAGGGCTAAGATGGCCTGACTCACCTTCAGACTTTAGGAACCCATAGCTTAAGGTTGTGTCTCCCTTTCAAGAATTGTGTTTTCCATTCAAGAATTCATTCTTGAATGTATTATTTTCTGTGACTTCTTTAAGAATATTGGCATTAAAAAGTATTATTAGGAATATCTGAATTTCTGCTAGGACAAAGTAATCAATCCAATAATTTTCTGCTTCTTAAAAAATGAGAAACATTTTGAAAAATTACATGTGTCTTTGTATATGCAAGTTTTGGAGAAGTTCCTTACAGCATCTGAAATGACTTATTGGCATGTCTGAATAAAGATTACAGGACTCGGTACACACACATGCAAACATAATAGCATTGTTTATGTTTGGTAGTGTTTCTATATGTAAGCTATCAAACAATAAAAGAACATCTCATTTAAGCTCAACATTGTTTTTGTTCACATGGCTACTAACGTTACTAACATTTCATCTCCATCCTATTGATCTTTGTATTTTAATATTTTAGTAGAAGATTCATTTGCTGGGATTTTATAGCAGTCTATGTTCTCACAGTCTAAATTAACAGGCTGTGAGTTTAACACAGTATTTACTAAGACTGAGACATTCCCTTCCATTAAATTCTGTTCTGTTCTGACACCTGTGCTAGTCAGCTCAATCATTGATCATGTTTACATTATGATCATTATTCAGCCTACAAAATTATAAATATGAAGTGGCCCAGTGGCCCAAGACACCACTGTTTCTACCAGGCTGATAAAAACATTATTAGTATCTGGCCCAGCTGCAAAATAGCAAAATTCATTTGCTTAAGCAATACCAGCAGAAAACACATTAAAAAAATTAGCTTAACATAGTTACTTTCACAGCATGAACAAGGACTTGGCAGCATCTTCCTCATGGTTTTCTGTAGCACCATCAAAAAATTACCAACCAATGGCATGGAGATAAATGCAGCAGTAGCAGTTACAAACATTTCAACACATGTGCTCTAGCTTTTGCAGTCACATCAAAGACCTACCTTTAGTAAGGTTCAAATGGTAATCATTTTGGAATTATAAAAATAAATTGAAACAGATAGGGGGCTCTAAGCTTGCTGTATGAAATAATTTGTAGAATCCAATTGACCTTATGTATCCAAATGAAATATTGTAGAGCCAAATAATTGGCTCCTATCTAATAAAAATTACATTTGCGTAAAAGGTTAAAAAGCTACTCACTTTAGGTGGCTCTTATTGTACAAAGAGCCTACAGGATTGGTTATTTTTATTATTTTTTAATTTATAGTCCACCGCTATGTATCATAGTGCTTTACTGTAGTCAAATGAGCCATGCTACTGTAAGAACAATAAGAAACCTCATGCACTCCACACTCAGATAACAAGTAATGCATGTTTTATTTGGTACAAAGCAAAGTCCTGACAAGATGAAAATCTTAAAGTATACCCTTCATTCATCCCAGAATTCTAATATTTCTCAGAAGAGCATAACATACAAACCCCGGAGTTTTAAACAAGAGTTCTTTCCTAGAATTCCTTGAAGAAGAATTTGTTTTTCTTACATATTGAAGTATAAAATAAACCTGCTTGGAAAAGAAACATAGCAACTTAAAATTTTAAGCAAAGTTTATGTTGTGTCAGACAGAAAAAAAGTGAAACCTTAACCTGTTTAAAAAACTTGAAAGAGTTGTCCTATGGTTTAACAGGGCCAAAAATCCATCTTCAGGATTAAAACCGTTCAAAGAACTGACCAGTATCTGGTACCAAAAGGAATCCAGAGTATAAAATCATGTTTTTGAGCAAGATACATGAGCAAGGTCTTCCTTTAAAAGCTAGAATACTTCATTCTTCTTGATATTGTCTTATACTACAAACGTTTCCATAGTTTCTGCTTGACTGTGGTCTAGGTACTGCTCTACTGCAGAAATTCTGTCTCAGTCTATCATTAATGTAAGATGAATATGTTTGCAAAACAAAAATATATTGTCAAAATCTACTGGGTTGGAATGAAGAACTGACAAATAAGTTTGTGTTTGTGTTTGTGTTTGTAGACAGAATTTTAATTTTATATACCCATCTGCTATCTCAGAAGTTTTGTCGTTTGTGTGGCATTTTATTAATGTAATAACTATAAGTTCCTGAATGGCTATTTGTATTGTCACAATGCTATCTCTATTATCACACCCTCCAAGATATCCACTGGTCAAGGATAAAAATAAAGCAGCTGAAAGCAGGGGAAATCATCTTCACAGTACATACATGAGCATATAAAGTTCATGAAACAAAGTGTGATGCTATGATGGCAGCTTAGAAGGGTTCTGGGAGCAGAGTAAAAAACTATGAGATTGTAGGTTAATTGTGTACTAATTGTAATCAAAACGTGAGATAACACTGGCTGAACATGCCCTGCCATGGTAGTATTATTTGCTTGCCTACATATTTTTGCTTTATTTTACTGAACTGAAAGTTGTAATGGATTATAAACCCCCCTTTAAAAAAGTGAGCTGAGCTTTGAAAAACAAATAAGAAGTAACTAGAAAATGGTTTGGGTTTTTTTTGAGGGGGGTAACTTAAACCTTATTGTCTTGTTATAGAGATTTTTGCATGGATGACACTCATGATTTTGTCAAAAAGGAATACAATTTCCTCATTTGGGCCAAAATGCCAAACAGGCTGCATAACCATGTTCCTACTTATATGAATGTAGCAATTGCCTATTGCTTCTAGTGCATCAGCCATTTACATGGCTATGTAACAGTCTGGTGATTTTAGACACCTCTATGGATATTTTATAAATGTCTCTGATGCACAATTTAAGATGGAAAATGAATATGCATGATTTCAAATTTGTTGGAATGTGGGAAGATGGGGTGTTTGTGATCACAGAATCACAGAATCATAGAATGGTTTGGGTTGGAAGGGACCTTCAAAGATCATCTAGTCCAATCCCCCTGACATGAGCAGGGACATCTTTTCCTAGATCAGGTTGCTCAAAGAACCATCCAACCTGACTTTGAACACTTCCAGGGATGGGCCATCCACAACTTCTCTGGGCAACCTGTTCTAGTGTCTCACTGCCCTCATCATAAAATATTTCTTCCTTATGTCCAATTTAAACCTACCATAATTCAGTTTAAAACCATTGCCCCTCTTCCTGTCACTACAGGCTTTGGTAAAAAGTCTCTCCATCTTTCTTGCAAGCCCACTTCATATCTTGAGAGGCCACAAAAAAGCTCTCCCTGGAGCCTTCTCTTCTCCGGGCTGAACAAACCCAACTCTCTCAGCCTCTCTCCAAAGGAGAAAGGTATTCCAGCCCTCTGATCATTTTCATGGTGCTCTTCTGGACTCTCTCTAACTCGTGTCTTTTTTGCACTGGAGACCACAGAACTGGATACAGTACTCCAGGTTGAGTCTCACAAGAGGCTTCTTTTTATGCAGCCCAGGTTATAATTGGCTTTCTGGGCTGTAAGCACACATTGCTGGCTGATGTCCAATTTTTCATCCACCAGTATCCCCAAGTCCTTCTGCACAAGGCTGCTCTCAATCCATTAATCCCCAGTCTGTATTGATACTGGGGATTGCCCTGACCCAGGTGTAGGACCTTGCACTTGGCCTTGCTGAACTTCATGAGGTTCTTATGGGTCCATTCCTCAAGCCTGTCAAGGTCCGTCTGGATGGCATCCAACAAGCATATCAACTGCACCACTCAGCTTGGTGTTATCTGTAAACTTGCTGAGGGTGCACTCAATCCCACTATCTATGTCATTAATGAAGAGATTAAATACTATTTGTCCCAGTATGAACCCTTGAGAGACACCACTTGTTACTGGTTTCTGTTTGGACAATGAACCATTTACTGTAACTCTTTGGATGCGGCCATCCAGCCAATTCCTTATGCATCTGATAGTCCATCCATCAAAACCATGTCAATTTAGCAACAAGGATGTTGTGTGGGACAGTTTCAAAGACCTTGCAGAAGTCTCTCCCCTTGTCCACTGATGCAGTCACTCCATCGTAGAAGGCCACTAGACTAGTCAGGCATGATTTGCCCTTGTTGAAGCCATGTTGGCAGTCTCTAATCACCTCCCTGCCTTCCATATACTTCAGCTTAACTTCCAGGAGGATCTGCTCGTTATCTTACTGGGCACTGAGGTGAGGCTGACTGATTGCTAGTTCCCAGGGTCCTCCTTTTCACTGTTTCAAAAAATGGGTATTATATTCCCTTTTCTGCAGTCACTGGGGACTTCACCTGACTGCCATGACTTTTCAAATATGATGGAGAGTGGCTTGGCAACTAAATGAGCTAATTCTCTCAGTACCCTGGGATGCATCTTGTTGGGTCCCATGGACTTGTGTATGTACAGGTGACTCAGGTGGTCTCGAAGCTGATCTTCTCTTACAAAGGGAGAGACTTCATTCTCCCAGTCCCTGCTTTGATGTTCAGGCACTTGAGAGATGTGGGGAGATTGATTGCTCGTGAAAACTGAGGCAAAAAAATTTGTTGAGTACCTCAGTCTCCTCCGTGTTGGTTTTCACTAGTTCTCCTTGCTTATTTATCAGGGGCCACATTTTCTTTAATCTTTTATTTTCTCATCAGTGTATCTGTAGAAGCTCTTCTTATTATTCTTCACATTCCTTGCCAAATTAATCTCCAACTGTGCCCTAGATTTCCTGATCCCATCCCTACACATTTGGGCAGCATCCCTATATTCTTCCCAGGATACATGTCCCTGGTTTCACTGCCTGTGCATTTCCTTCTTACACTTTAAGAGGTCTTCACTCAGCCATGGTGGTCTTCTGCCATCCTTGCCTGGTTTCTTACATGTGGGAATTGAGAGCTCTTGTGTAGTTATGCTCTAAGAAAAATGTCCTTAAAGAGCTGCCAGGTCTGTTTAGCTCCTTTATCCCTGCAGGCAGTTTCCCAGGGGGGTCTCATCCACTAATTCCTTACTAAAAGTTCACCCTCCTAAAATTCAGGGTCTTGACTTTTCATCTGGCCTATATCCACCTACATACTGCGGGTATGAAGGGACCCTTTACACATAGCACAGAATATGTTTAGTGTAAATGATAATGTGTCAAGTTTACCTTCCCCTTCATCTCAAGAATTATATAGCAGTTAGAATGATCTAGGTAAGGAATTATACTTAAGGGTGTACTTTCACACTGAGAATAGCACTGTTTTGAGCCAAAACAGAAAAAAAACAAAAAATATAGTGGGAGTCCATCAATGTAAATCAAAAGGATAAAACTATCAACTATGTAGGAACTTTACAAGGTTAATCTGATAGGAGGTAAACTGAAGATGCACTTTTCCTCCATGCCAAATAAACTATGACTCAAAAGTGTTCCAGATGGATAATGAACTATTTTTATTTGGAAAACTGTAGCACAAAGACAGCATTTGCTAGATCATATTATACCTGAAAAAGAGGGAACAACAGAAGATGGAAGTATCATCATAAAATCGGTAGGGAAAAACATTGTGTATGAAAAGCTGTCAGGTGGTCTATCAGCCTTAATCCTATGCTGGGTACAAAGTAGGTGGAAAAGCTTTCCACAGAAAGAATTCTACTCCTTCTCTATCAAGATGGAGAATTAGAGAACCTGCAAAATCTACTAACATATTCCTATATGAACTTTTGGAAGTTGTTGCTGCAGGCAGACAAGATTAGTAGTTTCAAAAGTGGCAGGTTCTGATTCAGAAGTCAGAGCAATTAATGGACAGTAGGTCCATAAAAGGTCTAGGCAAGGATATCTCTAATCCTTACAGGATCAGAGGATATCCCTCTAATATTCCTAATCTGGTGTTTTTGAATGCTGGTGGAGGATCTCAGACAGTAGTCAGCCTCTAAATTTCTCACTTATCTTATCTTACTGCCACAGTTATATATCTTACTACCACATTCACTGGTTTGACTCACATGTCTAAACATGACAGGAAGCATTTGATTTCTGATGCATATTATTATGTTCAGATATTACTGAGTTGTGTTGTTTGGTCAGCTGAAGGTATATACCAAACTTTCCAATTTTTTGGATGCACAAATAAAATCCCTCAAAGGCTGTAGCCAGTTGTTTCAGCTCACATTACCAAAGAACACAGGGCAATCTTCTCTCACCCAGTGACACAGTAAACACCTATGCAGACTCACATGCAATCAGCTGCAAGATTTTACAATGCTATGTAATCCTTTACTATGCTGGTGGCTCATAATTAATGCTGTTCTTTACACATGGTAATCAAGTTAGGTAATTGAGCCCCCATAATACTTACTGTAGCCCCTATAGCTAATAAAAAGGTTAAGATAATCACATACATAATAATTCAGAAACTGCAACCTGTAAATAATATGCGCTTGCAAAGTTAACTCCAGTTTGCTGAGAAGAAAGCATTAAATATGAGTGCAGTTTCACCTGATGCAATTTAACCCTTGCAAAACAACACTTGGCATCACCCTCAGGCAGAGAGTTTCACGCAGGAAACTGGAATTTTCCAGCTAAGTTCTTTAAAGCTAGCATAGTCTGAGACTTTGCAGTGTGATCAATCACCTTCACCCTGAAGACATTTTGTTAGCAGAAGTGTCACAGGTTGCTACTGTGGGAAATCTGTTTTGCAGTGGAAAAAAAGAAGATACACAAGTAATTCCAGAAAACACCATCCTGATGTGAATGCTGCCCAGAAATTATCCTTGTTTGTAACTAAATAATAAATGAGATCCAGGAGAATCATGAGCTATTAATATACTTGTACATATGTAACTATGAATAAATCCTAAAATGTATAGAAGGAAGGTAGGAACAATGCCTACTGTTGTCTATTGTGTGAAAAATGGGAGGACAGTTCTGCACAGGGAGAGCATAGATAAGTCTGATAAGTCTGCTAAATGTGATGCCCAGACATGTTTTAAGTAGTAATACAGCACCCTCCTAAAATGCAGAGCTTCTCTGCAGTTTCTTCTTCTTCTAAAAGGTGTAGACATGGAATTGCAAAGACATAATGGAGCAGGTGACATGCTGACAAAGATAATGTAGTTTGCTCTGGGGTTAATTCAAGTTAAGGTTGTTATTGTTTTAGTTTCAGATTCCCAGCACAGTATTGGCTGTGTACATTTATGAAATCTTACTGTCTCTGGAGAGAAATCACAAACTGGGTCAACTTGAGTCTATAAAATGATTAACAAGGAGTTAATAATTTTCTTATTCACTGTTTCTCGTTATCACATTGTGTTCCACAACAGATTGTAACATACCAAAGTGATGACACTGCTTTCCTATACCAACAGTGTGAAGTATAAAAACATATAGAATATCTGTACCTTTGGAATGTGAGTGAGAGGAACAGAATGATGGCTGGGGTCCAGTTTGAGTGTTGAAGTGTTATGACAAATAGGTTAACAAATCTGAACTAATGAGGCAAGCCTGTCTCCTGGCCAGCATTAATGAAAGGGTTGTTTTACAGTCTAGTTAGTAACTGCAAGGTGAACTACACAGAGAAACCATATATACCTTGGCAACGACTGTATTATTTCATGGGTACTGTGTGGAGACATTACTTACTTTAGATCTCCAATTTTATTCATTTTTCTGTGTAAGGTATATTCAACAGCCCAGAGTGTTTAATGGAACATAAACAAAAACCAGTTGTGAATTATAAGGCTCTGCACACAAAATGCATTTCTGTAACTTCTCATAGAGGCATGAGCAGCCACAGAGTGCACTTTGAGTGCTTCATGATGCTAGTAGAATCTCAAGTTAAATGCAGATCTTTTTTCTTTCACCCATTTTTTGTTATCTGCTGTATTATAGAAACATAGTACACTATTTTTTTAATTTGCATACTTAAGGACATCATACAGCTCAATTAAGGAAATATCCATAGTAAAAGCACTTTCCTTGTACATCTACACTGGTATGTATTAGACAGTGCTCCTATTGCGGATACAGCTTAAACTATCAAAACTTTAACCATTCTTTGATACAACACTCTTTTGTAATGAAAAGACACAACAATGAGCAAATAAAGTTTTAGTGGTTTACTAAGCCTGCATTTTGGGCTTCTGACCATATGGATCAGGAATCGGCCTCTAATTAAAGCAATGTGTCAGGACATCTCTGCCAGGTAGTCATTGTCTATTCATCAAGTTGGAGAATTTTTAATTCTGCCTCAATACCTTACTTTTGGTACACTTTATAAAAGAAAAGGCTCTACATTAGCAAATATTTTTCATACTGTTTTTTGAATCATGTTCTGTCCACTGTGATTCAATCAAACTCTTCAAGCAATTGCTTACTTTTTGTAACTCTCTTTGTTTGCTTTTGTCATTTGTGTGCTAGATTCTCAGCTAGAACACACTGGCCTACTTTCAGTACTAAATCTTCTTAAAATGAAGAAATGCTTTTTAAAAATTTAAATTAAAAAAACCCCTTCACTTTAAAAGATCAAGCCCACTCAATTCAGCCTGTCATCTAACTCCAATCTAATCTTCAGATTTTAATCCCTATTGTGCAATTGTCTTAGAATCTTGTCTCTCATGCCAGTGTTTACTTCAGCTGGAACTAGTACCTCTGCATATGTTAGTACTTTTTGCTTTAGCCAAAACTTTAGTTTTAAAGAAAATTCTTATTGTCACAACATATGTTTTTAAAAGATGTTTTCCTTTATACTGGGCTAACCTTTGTGTTTCATTTCAGGTATTCACTGACTTCTACTCCAGTCTGAATTCTAAAAAGGATGAATTGTGAGCTACTACTGCACCCTTTTTGAAATGCAGTAGTAGCTCACAAATTGGTCTTATTATCACAGCTATAAGGATAAGTTTATAAAATTTATATGAAATCATATAAATGAATGTAATCTACTCATGCTAGTCATTCATGTAGACTGTACATCAATGTACATCAGTGCTGACTATAGCCAAGGACACTCAGAAAATTATTTTACTTCAAATGTATCTTTTCCATTTACAAAGTAAGGTGTACAAGATCCTTTCCATAAAATTCAAGGGTTCTTTGGAAGCTGACCTTAAATCTTCCAAAGTCAAAATTACTATACTGGTACCATAGATTGTTTTCCATAGGTAGAACTATAATGCCAGAGAAAGTGTGATGCAGTGTATATAAACAAATTTTTAGTGCAACTACCTGGGGGACTAACAGAAGTATAGTTATAGCAGCATGATTTCAACTACTGGATGTTTATCTACAGTCACTGCAGCTTTCCTGGTGCTGGAACCAAAGTAAGTGTCTAAAAGATAGCCCAGACTTAGGCAGCTGCTGCAGTACTGTAGATGTTTTTGGAAATCATTCCTTCAGCCATTTCTCCAGAAAGGTGTTTAGGATGAGCAGAACTGGACACAATGGAGAACCCTTTTACTTTCACTGCAGTTCTAACAGAAAATAACTGTAGACACATTACAGACTGCAAGATCTTTCCTAATTAATAATAATTATAATAATAAAAGCAATAACTTAAAAAGACATTGACTTTCCCCACTGCCTTTCATGCTCCAAGGGATGAAACTTTTGGCTTTATAATTGCTAGCCCTTACTGTCTTTTTGGCTCAAACTGAAACAAATAAACAACTATTTCGAAGGAGTGCACACATTCTTTGTTGGAAAGGTCTTTTCCTTCCTTAATGGGCTTACAGTCTTACCCAATTTATGTTTCTGGTGAGCCTGTAAAATCCTTCATTACATGTCTTCTTGTCTTGCACAATCTTCCTTTCATTTTCAATATACTTACCAATTTTTCAATCATTTGAAACTTGAGGTTAATCTACTGGCTTTAGTAGCAGCAATCTTCTTGATTTATATACCTCACATGCCCTTCCCTTTTCCTTGATTTCTCTTTCTGCTTTTAAATATGATGAATTCTAGGATTTAGATTTATTAAGTACCCAGTAATTTTCCTTTGTCTACTATTCATTTCCTCCTGCCATTTATTTGATACTTCTGTTAGTTTCAGACTGGATCTCTTTGACGCAATCAATTAACAGAAGCAGCCAACAAAATCCAGTCCAGGACAATTTTCCTGTGGGGGCAAGTGTCAGAGCTATCTATCTGGACATCCTGATCAAAAGACATCATGAGTAAATACAGCTGCCAGCTCACCCTTCTCAGCAGAGGCAGCTGAGAAAGCCTTTAGCAGTGATTCACATGATCTGAGTAAGGCCCTGGGCAGCTGATTGCCCACAGCCAGGTACTTGGAAAAGTTGAAACATGAACAGCATTGTTGCCTACCTGACTGTCAAATCTGGAAGCAGACTGAGGCTTTTAAGGAGTCAGCTCTCCCTCAGGACTTGACTCCATGGTCTCTTCAGACTCCGATGCGATGCTCCAGAAGTCTGTTTTGCAGAAAGTCTCTGCACCGGTGTGGGATATCAGCTCCTGGGAGGCCATGGTGCTGTGCCTACTGCAACATGAAGTTATTAAACTTGACATCAGAAAAGATGGGGTGAATGGGAAGTTACACGTGGTAAGGAAGCACCAGAGCAGTTTCAGTTTTCACAAGACAAAATAGGCAGAATAAAACAAACTACAGCACTGAAGGAGCATATTATTTCAGAGATCTCAACAACAGAAGAAACAGAATGATAAACACTCTTCGCTCATGAAGAAAATGTTTCTCTCGTTCTGATTCACTGGAATGTGCTCTCTATTCTGTGTTCATTTAGAAGAAAGTTTTCTCTGGGTTGGTAATAGTTTCCTGGGAATAATTTATGTTTATGGTATCTTGGTTTTAGGATTACACAGTTTCAGATAGGAGCTTTAAAACTTTGAACTGCCTCAGTTCCCAGGAAAGTCTATAACAGCTTCCAAGATTAAAAGGAATAGGTGTTTTAAACTTGTTGAAATCGTTAAACCTCTCTTAGATATCTTTTAGCATAAGTAATTACATTCAGTTTAAAGAAGCTTCAAATAACTTACTTGACAAAATGTCTACTTTAAGTATCAACACTTCATCCCCTACTAAACTGTGTAACCCATCTTCAAGTGAAAAGAAAATTGGTTTTGTTTTTCCAGAGGAGGGTGGTTAAGCTAGAAAACTCAGAGTCTGTCTATTAGATAGTTACTGAGACCTTTCTAAGAAAATCAATTGACTGCAATGCCAGTAAAGGAAAGCTCTTCCTTCTTTCCTTCTTTCCTTCTTTCCTTCTTTCCTTCTTTCCTTCTTTCCTTCTTCCCTTCTTTCCTTCTTCCCTTCTTCCCTTCCTTCCTTCCCTTCTTCCTTCCTTCCCTCCTTCCTTCCTCCCTCCCTCCCTCCCTCCCTCCCTTCCTTCCTTCCTTCCTTCCTGCCACAGATATCTTGAATTAACACAAAACCTTAAAAACAATCGTAACTGTCAGATCAATTATTTCATCAGAGAACACAGATACGTAAGAAGACAATAGACTTTGCCAGCTGTGAACAAACAACTTTGTGATAAATATGGTTCAAAAGGAGATTTCCTTAGTCTATCAGTCATCTTTAAATAAAGTTTCATTTATTGGGGTTTTAATTTCAATTTATTTTAGACACTGTAGTAAAGTGAATATCATAGCACTTTCTCTATTTCAAACACATTCTAGTGTCTGATTTTTAGAATCATAGAATCATTTATATTGGAAAAGACCTTTAAGATCATCAAGTCCAATTGTAAACCTAGCACTACCAGGTCCACCACTAAACCATATCCCTAAGCACCACATCTATACGTCTTTTAAATACCTCCAGGGATGGTGACTCAACCACTTCCCTCGGCAGCCTGTTCCAGTGCTTGATAACCATTTTGGTGAAGAAATTTTTCCTAATACCCAATCTAAACTTCCCCTGGTGCAACTTGAGGCCATTTCCTCTCTTTCCTATCACCTGTTACCTGGGAAAAGAGACTGACTGACCTCCTTTCAGGTAGTCATAGAGAGCGATAAGACCTTGCCTGAGCCTCCTTTTCTCCAGGCTCAACAACCCCAGTTCCCTCAGCCACTCCTCGTAAGACTTGATCTCCAGACCCTTCACTGTCTTCGTTGCCCTTCTTTGGACGTGCTCCAGCACCTCAATGTCTCTCTTGTAGTGAGGGAAACAAAACTGAACACAGTATTCCAGGTGCGGCCTCACCAGTGCCAAGTACAGGGGCATGATCACTTCCCTAATCTTGCTGGCCACACTATTTCTGATATAAGCCAGGATGCTATTGGCCGCCTTGGCCACCTGGGCACACTGCCGACTCATGTTCAGCTGGCTTTCAACCAGCACCCCCAGGTCCTTCTCTGCTGGGCAGCTTTCCAGCCACTCTTCCCCAAATCTGTAGCGTTGCATGGGGTTGTTGTGACCCCAGTGCAGGATCCGGCACTTAGCCTTGTTGAATCTCATACAATTGGCCTTGACCCATTGATACAGCCTGTCCAGATCCCTCTGTAGAACCTTTCTACCTTCAAGCAGTTCAACACTCCCACCCAACCTGCTGTCATCTGCAAACTTAGTGAGGGTGCACACGATCTCCTTGTCCAGATCGTTAATAAGGATATTAAACAGAAGTGGCCCCAGCACTGAGCCCTAGGGAACACCGCTTGTGACTGGCCACCAACTGGATTTAACCCTGTTCACCACAACCCTTTGGGCCCGGCCATCCAGCCAGTTTTCTACCAAGTGAAGAGTACGTCCATCCATGAGTACGCCATGAACAACCAGTTTCTCCAGGAGAATGCTGTGGGAAATGATGTCAAAGGCTTTATTGAAGTCCAGGTAAACAACATCCACAGCCTTTCCCTCATCCACTAGGCGGGTCACCTTGTCATAGAAGGAGATCAGGTTGGTCAAGCAGGACCTGTCTTTCATAAACCCATGCTGACTGGGCCTGATCATCTGGTTGGCCTGTACGTGCTGCATGATGGCATTCAAGGTGATCTGCTCCATAATATTCCCCATCACTGAGGTCAGACTGACAGGCATGTAGTCACCCAGACGCTCCTTCCAGCCCTTCTTGTAGATGGGTGTCACATTCGCTAACCTCCAGTCAACTGGGACCTGCCCGGTTAGCCAGGACTGCTGATAAATGATTGAAAGTGGCTTGGTGAGCACTTCCACCAGCTCCCTCAGTACCCTTGGGTGGATCCCATCTGGCCCCACAAACTTGTGTGTGTCTAAGTGGTGTAGCAGGTCACTAACCATTTCCCCTTGGATTATGGGGGCCTCATTCTGCTCCCCATCCCTGGCTTCCAGCTCAGGGAGCTGGGTACCACAAGAACAATTGGTCTTACTATTAAAGACTGAGGCAAAGAAGGCATTAAGTACCTCAGCCTTTTCCTCATCCTTTGTCACTATGTTTCCCCCCACGTCCAATAAAGGATGGAGATTCTCCTTTAGGTGCTAATGTATTTATAGAAACATTTTTTATCGTCTTTTATGGCAGTAGCCAGATTAAATTCTAGTTGGGCTTTGGCCCTTCTAATTTTCTCCCTGCATAACCTCACAACATCTTTGTAGTCTTCCTCAGTTGCCTGCCCTTTCTTCCAAAAGTCATAAACTATCCTTTTTTTCCTGAGTTCCAGCCAAAGCTCTCTGTTCAGCCAGGCCGGTCTTCTTCCCTGCCAGCTTGTCTTTTGGCATGTGGGACAGCCTGCTCCTGCGCCTTTAAGATTTTCTGCTTGAAGAATGCCCAGCCTTCCTTTGCCTTTCAGGATTCCTTTGCCTTTCAGGACAGCCTCCCAAGGGACTCTGTCAACCAGTGTCCTAAACAGGCCAAAGTCTGCCCTCCGGAAGTCCAAGGTAGCAGTTCTGCTGACCCCCCTCCTTACTTCTCCAAGAATCAAAACCTCCATCATTTCTTGATCTCTGTTCCCAAGACGCCCTCCAACCATCACATCACCCACAAGCCCTTCTCTGTTCACAAAGAACAGGTCCAGCAGGGTGCCTTCCCTAGTTAGCTCACTCACCAGCTGTGTCAGGAAGTTATCTTCCACACACTCCACGAACCTCTGAGACTGTTTCCTCTCTGCTGTATTGTATTTCCAGCAGACATCCAGTAGGTTGAAGTCGCCCACGGGAACAAGGGCTAGTGATCATGAGACTTCTCCCAGCTGCTTATAGAATATTTAATCTGTCTCTTCATTCTGGTTGGGTGGTCTGTAACAGACTGCTAGCATGACATCTGCCTTGTTGGCCTTCTCCCTGATTCTTACCCATACTTCAAATTTATGAGGCATTTAATGACCATTGGCCTATTACCTTTTCTGTCCTTCTACAATTTGTCTCAAGATCCATGTATGTAACGTATCTGTGAGTGTCTCTGGCCTAAGATATGTGATGGTCTCTGGCACAGATCATAGGTACCTGAAAGATGCTGTATCCAGCTCTTCTGTACGTTTCATTTTGTATTCCTAAACTTAGACAGAACTCCTGAGAAGCCCTTGGGAAGAGAGAAACAGGGAAGTCAAGGGGGAAACATGACTGAATTGCTTCTCCTCTAAATGTAGAAAGCTCTACCTTCTATAAAAAGGGACAGACAAAGACTTCTTTCCTTTGTTCCTCAGTGAACACTGTATACAGGTGGCTCTGAAGTAGGTGATAAAGTGCTGGTTTGGAGATTTATCTAAAATGACATTGGTAAGCTCCATAAAAGAGGTTAAATTTAAGTGGAAGAGACTTACAAGGTCAAGGATGAATATTTTTTAAAAGGAAGAGAATAAAATATCTCTTATTGTGAGAAGAAACAAGAGGGTAAGAAGGAGAAGAATGAAGGACAGAATGAGTACATGAAGATCAATAGGTGAGAGGTGCCATCACTGTGGGAGATCAGATACAAAACTTCTGTACCTGTAACAATAGTACAGTCATACCTATCTTGTCTCATCTTATTGTATTGCAAACATAATTTCTCTATTCTTACCTTGATAGCTTTTCTCCACTGGCTTCTTATCACCATGAATCTTTGTCTAGTTTTTCACAATTGCTATATGATTTCTGCCAATGAGTCATGAGAAATAACTCCTGAAAGAAGTATATAAAATCATAAGTATTGTGAAGAAAGTGACTTATAAACTATTATCCACCTGGTTTCATTGTACAAGAACAAGCAGTCATCACGCAAAATTATCAGTTTCAAAATGAGCAAAAAGAAGTACCTTTTCAGGTGGGGGAAGGAACTGGTGGAGCTTATCACCATGGGTCGAAAGTTGTAGATGTTGAAAGCTTACATTGGTTCAGAATCTAATTAGAAAAATCAATGAAAGAAAATCCTTCGTGGCAGTTAAACACAAATATGCAATAAGAATTAGCATATTTGCAGGATCTGACTTTTTCAAAATTAAAAAAAAATACACTTTCAAAGGCTGTGTTTCATATAACATGAATTGTGTGAAAAGAGGTTTCTCTCCTCTTAAGAAAGGGCATGGAATCTGCAAGTATCTAATGCTTTTCACACGTTCATATAATATTTAGTATTCGTATGATCTTCTCAATTAATAGGGTAACCTGATTCAAAACCAACTGAAATGACTTATGTAACACTTTCTGGATATCTATGATTTTTCTTTGAGAATGAGATTTGATCCAAACTTAAGAAACCTTTTCACTTAAGTATAATTTGCAGATTATATCCTCAAATAGCATTACTGTCTTCTTTAATTTATGTCATATTGTGAAATACTGTTTCAAATATAAGAAGGATAAATGAAGAAGTTGTGCATTCCATTTCAAAAGCAAAGTTACAGTTAAATGAAACTGTGTTATAAAAATAAGGATGTCTCTTCTCTTTCTCCATATTAAGTGATACAACTTTCCACTGTATTTACTGGGTCATGTTCATATGTGTTAGCTGGAGTCAATAACTTGTAAACATACAGGTTTTACACATCTTTTCAAGGTGAAAACAGATAGGCAAGAATCTAGTTCAAAAAGAGGAGATGATGATTAACCCTGCTTGGAATTCATAGGTAGAAGAATAGAAGGCGTTTTTGAGTTTAGAAGGAGTTAAATAGGTACACACTAGTCGAAAGACACCAAGAGAAAAAAGAACAAACACTGCTTTAGAGGGGTTGGAAAAGTTTTGAAACTACTTTTTCTCCTATTGTTATAGTTGTAGATGCAATTCTGTAATTGTAGTTGTAGCCATAGTTTTGAGGAAAATTGGAATAACATATACTTTTACAAAAAAGGTGTAATGAATAATGATTAATAATAATTTGGAAAATACACAAACAGTAGGTGATCACTGGAAGTAATTTATCAAGAAGTGTCTATATACACAATTAACACTCCAAGAACAAGATAATGTAGGTTCCACCATAAAATTCGGTGCTAGAATGTGCTTTGAAAGTCTATAAATTACAGACAAATCTTGTTCTAAATCTCATTCTACCTAATGATGTATGCATAGGTTGCTTGAAAATGCAAGGTTATGATAATGCGACCACTTGAACAACAGTGGTATATCAAGAAAATCTTCCATTTTATTAATATCCTGTATTGGACAAGGAACACCATACAGCTTGATAGAAAAATAATTCCCTTTTCTGAAACACCTATAAGTATGCTTGCTGCATATTGAATTCTGAAACTGAAAATTCCACTGTGGTTAAGTTAATTCTAATGGCAAATAATATTTTTTAATAGATAGACAGAACAATGTTATAATGTATCATACGCAAAAGCTAAACATGAGTAGTCACATCATATTCTTAAGTACTGAAGTACATATTGCCACTAACATTGTTTAACATACCCAAAATCTTTCAAGCATAGATTTGACCAATACAGTTTAGTGCTTTTATTTCAGAATTTGGAGTATCTATTTCTCATAAACCATTCTTCAAAATACAAAGAATCAGCTTGTAATGTGTTATTTCCTCTTTTTTAACAGGGAAGAATGATCTGTGTGTGCTGGGAATCCCTTGGAAAATATAGAGCTTGTGGCAGTCATCTATTCTTTTAAGTATTCAAGACATAGATCCAGTATATTTTAACAAAGTTTTAGCCTTCAGGCATTTAGCTCTACATGTGGCAATAGTAATCCATATAAAATATATACATTTAGATTTAGAAATTCTTACTGATATGGGTAGGTACCTATGTTCACAAACATATACAGAAAATCCCTAAGCAGAAAACTGTTTAAAAATAATACTGTAATAGTTTGTGGAAGTTATAGATTTCACAACTGACTGGTTGTATTTGCAATAAGAGTAAGCATACTTAGGTTGTAAGCACTGTAAGGGGAAATTGCCTGTTCAGTAAATTCCCTTTAGAAAAAGATCAACCACTTTATAACTTTTGATTGTGTGCTTAATTAATTGAGTAATTAAAGGCAATAGTGACTTTCACAATCACACACTTTTAAAATCAAAGTTATCCTTTGGGATTAAGCCTATTCTCCATTACTCTTAATATCTTTTCCATTTCTCTGAGGTTCAAACCTCATTTCCTCTGGGGGGTTGGTGGCTCAGTGCAGCAATTTTCACTTATGCTTTATCAAATATCCCCAACAGGCAAACATTAGTTGTCTCATGAGCTTGAAGGAGGTGTGTTTGCTAGAGTTTGATTATCCATCAAATGTTTCCCCAAAGCTGTAGGAATAACCTACATTTTACAACTCATTCCTGAGAAAAATTGCTGCCTAATGAAATCTGGAAAAGAGATGTATAGTTTAACATTTCTTGAGAGACATGTGTTTCTGCCAGGTTTACTTTATTTACTTCACTTTCTTGTTATTTTCAGAACAGAAATATTTTGAGTTTCACAAGAAGAAATACAAACCTTTTTATGTTTAGAAACTTTTGCATTATGTACAGTCTTTTATGTTTGTTCAGTTTGAATGCAGAATTAAAAATGAGCCACAAAGATGTGGCATCTCTTTTAGATGTGGATAACCATTATCTTGTATAATATAGTACAGACTGAGACTATTTACATTTTAGCTGCATCTATTTCATAATTTTTAGCAAAAAACCTCTCAGCTTTTATAGTGGATAACAATTCCAGGAGGATTCAAGGAGGGTCTTGAATAAAACTGCGTCATATACACTTATATCTTTTCATATTTGTGGTTGAAATTTCAGTTGCTCTGTCTGTTAAGACACAGTATGAGGACACATGTAAGGAAGGCTCTGTCCTACAAAATTATTTGGTCCGAGAACTGAAGACTACTTACTGCATAAGGCAAATGTCTGTGGAGAATAACATTGGGAGTGCCTGGAGCATTAACTACTTTTTAACTCCATAGCAGAAGCTATGGAGAAGATACAGTCTGGTTATATATACATTCTGAAATAGCCCTGTTATGGCCCCCGTATAGAGGTTATGGCACCCTTTCAAAACTGGAAAGCTCAAAGGCTGTTTGCATTATATCTGGTCCTTGGACGTTATGAATATAATAGTTTTCTAGGTGTAAACTCTAGTTTGTTGAAGGGCAAGTCCTTTGCTATTGAATCATCTCCTAGAAGTCTTGTAAAATGGTCAGCTTGTCTGTCTTTTTCAGGGAAATTCTGCACTGTTCTGTATCTGGCATGTTGTCTGAGGCCCATCTGAAAACTGAGGCTAAACTAAAATGTAACAGCGAACCTGCTAAGTGCAGTTTCTTGTGATGAGTACATGATGTTAATTCTTTATGATTTTCATTGCTGTCTGTTGGCTTCCAGCTAGAACATAAGGTGTTGTTCAGAAGAAAGGAAAACTAAATAGCCTCAGAAATAGATACCTATTTAAATTACCACTATTCTTTCCTACAAAGATATTCAAAGTAATTTCATATTTAAAGGATTGGAGAGAATTTGCTGATTCTCTGTTCACCAGGAAGCAGGACTCAATATCCTTTTCATGGTACCAAAATAACATGAATTTGTTTACTTTTGGTGCAGAGATGGGTGGGCAGGTGAAGCTAAGACAGAGGGAAGGGAAATTAATTGTTCATAGCATTTTGCCAAAGGTCTAAGTTCTGTCAGGTTTGCTTCAAATTTATCATTTTCCTTAGTGTAACATATACCATATTTCAAAAATTACCTGAGGCAATTTACAATCTGGGACCACAGTTTCTCCTTCCTCCTCCCTCTTTTCTAGTATGTGAAATCAAAATAAATAAATAAAACTAATCTCTGTGTGGTTACATGTGGTTCCATTCTTCTCTGTATGGGCTTTTGATATATACCTTTAAGGCACAGAACGTGCAAATCTGAGGGGAGGAGGATCATCTAATTTCATACTATTTTGTTCCATCACTTTTATCTCTCTGTGTATACAGGTTAAACTTCCTTTCCCTAGGTCACACTTTTGTTTTCCTCTGGTGATTTTGCTGTATCTGCATTTATTTGATAACCTGTGGCTTAAACATGTTTTCCTATCTGGCGGAGGTTTCACTGATTTCTGCCATATGTTGGCTTATATCAGATTATTTCTTTTTTGCCAACACATTGTTTTTAGCTGCTCAGTTTCCATACTGAAGTTGTTAGATCTTTTCTTTTTTTTTTTTTTTTCCTTCCTACCTTTCAGCAACGATTTTTTTTCTCCTGTTTTTAACCTTTTCTTTTCTGTAGTGCTGAATGTGAACAAAACTTAACACATGTGATACTTCATTACAGGCAATATGCTTGACTTAGAAGTAATATGATCAAATTAACAGTCCACGTCTTTTGAAATGACAGTGAAAACACGTACATGGTCTGACATGAATGACTTGATGAATCTATGATTAGTCCTTGTTAATACAGAGGCTTACTTTTTCTGTTTTTTATGAGTTATCACAAGTCAACTCATTCAATATTTTTTTGCTTAAATTTCTGTGCAATTAATTAATTAAAATCAACGTAATGTTAAAAAATGGCATATTAAAATAGCAATATAAAATTCACACATTTTGTCAGGAAAGGTTGGCATTTTATATATGCATCTGTGTGTAGATATATATGATATTCTATTTCATTTCTTTTTCATTACCTTTTCAGAAAAAAAATATTTGTCAAATTTCTTTTCTGTAAAGGGTGACTGTTGCAATATTATCTTCACCTTAGTTACAATCAACTTTTGAACTCTTTTGGTAAGGCTGCCACTGCTCTACAACACCTATACTACAGCTGAGGAACATCGTTTGCAGAAATTGCCTGTGCTGGCTTTAGTTTACTGGCGTCAATAATATTAAAGGTCAAGCAGCTTGGTCTTGAGCAAGGCTGCTTGACATGCTGGCCAGTGCTGGAATGATTAATTCTAAGAAAAAAATCTGTGTTACTAGAGGTATGCTGCTCTATATAGGCTATACCTGAGTTGACAGACTGTTCTCTGGTTGTACATTCATTATTGCACATTCTTTTTGTGACGGTATGTTTAGCTCTTCCTCTCCCTTCCCTTGTTGCCACTGTCAATATTTTAAAGGCAGTCTAGGTTTTTGCTCCATAAACAACGTCCATTGGTCCTAACCACCAAAACCTCAAAACTACCATTTGTCTTTTAAAATATGTACATACTCTGCATTTTGTGACTAATCTTTTCAGACAAATGTGACAATTTGTAGTAAACAAACAGCCATTGTTAGTTTATAACCCATTTTTCTTATTGTAATCCCTATAAGAAAGTTCAGTTGGAATGCATTTAAAACTGCTTAAATATATTTCTCTACAAAAATAAATTAAATTTATAAAGTAATAAAAATCATTTATAGTATAAATAATTTGGAAAACTTTAATTCTCACAGTATTCTTTTAAAACCATGTTCATAATGATTCTTACTGGAATCTGTTGCATTTGCAGAGCTAATTACTTTGTTTGCTGTAACTACAGGATTTGCATAATTTCCTCAGCCTGCTGAAATATCAATAGAATTCTGTTAAACCTCATGACTAAGATTTGTGTTTGACCTAAATCAATACAGCAATAGGGATCTCTACAAAAAGGAATAACTTCTGACATAAATTGCTTCACCTGCAGTCTTGTTTATAAAACCTCATTTTTTATAGAACTGTTCCCTCAGATGATAACATCAATGGCTTTTTCCTATTTTTATTTGTGTGTGTGCCTGTGCCTGGTTTCATGGAATTCACTCTAATGCCCTTTCATTTTTCTCAAAACTGTGCTATCAAAGAAGTACCATGGATTTGCATTTCTTAACCTCAGTTTTTGGGACATGATTTTGGTCGCTGTTGAAATGGAGTCTACAAATATCTGTCCCTAAATTTAAAAAGAACCTAAACTAAAATGCTATAATTCTTCTTTTTTTCCATATTTCTATTCATGTTTTGTCTCTACATTTTTCATACATATCTAAGAAATGGACAAGGTATCAGAAGAAAAGATGTATTACGTTTTTTTCAGAATGGAATTTACAATGCAGGGAAAAGGAAATCCTGATGCCACAAAGTCTTGATTCCAGGGGTAAGCACACAAGATCATCTGAAATAAAAGTCCTAATTTTGTGATACTACTCCACAGAAACTGCATTAGACTTTGATAAGGATTTCTTACTGCAGCTTTAGGACTTCTTTGCTATGGCATTAATTCCTGGTGAAGAGAATCAAGGCTTACTGGTGTTGCGTGGACCAGTGTAGATTGCTGAGTGAAAATAAGAAGACTGTATCCCTCTAGTTAGTCCTTCTTTCTAAAGGAGAGTATAATGACCAGAACACTATGACATCTGACAGAGCTCTCTCTCATCAAGAAAAGAAAGGTGAAAATAATTTTGAATTATCTGAGGTAATCAAATAATAGAATAACTTGAGGTTGAGTTTCTTGGTTTGGAAAACAGTATTTGTGAATGTTTATATATACAAGTTTAAAAATCAATTTACATCTTTTCTCTCTTGCATGGTACATTTCAGGACTTCAGTAGAAAGTTGTTCTGGCCCATTCCTCATTCACAATGTAGCACCTTACCTGTGTAAATGATGCGAAAACTTGGTGCCAGCAGATCTAGGTCCATACTCTAGTAGACTCATTGCACTACTACTGTAAAAGACTCACAGCAGCTCATGCAGATTTTCTTCTTTTTGGCTGTCTTGGAATCTTGAAAACTCAAGAACTCTGTAACTTCCTTAGGTAATGGGTACATTTCAATGCGCTGAACTTTTGTCCTTGGCAAGTGCAAGATGAGAGCATATTACCTGTGTGGCACCCTCAGATAATGAGTATGGAGAACTGGAAGATGGATGGTATTGTCATCCCCATTACAGTATGATCAGAAAAGCTTGATAAGGACAGAGTTGATAGAATACCAATTTACTGTTAGTTTGAATGCATATCTGTTTCAAATAATCTTATTTCCTATACTAGCAACAATCTACTATTCCTCAGACCTACTGGGGAACAGATATGTACAATTATAATTTTCAGAAGATTCTGGGAAAGTGAAAAAACGTTTCATACCATACAAGGAACACTTGTTTATAATGTGGACTTTAGAAATACTCTATGACTTCAAATGTGTTTTTATTTTAGAAGGGTTTTACTGATTGGAAGCTATTCCATGTATTAATTTCAGCTGTTAACCTTAAATTGAAGTTCACATAGGTTACACATATATAGAAAGCACCTGCAGATTTTTTTTATGTTAAAAAATTATGAACTATCTGGAGTTAATTTTCTGATAATGTTCTTCATTTCCCAGTTTTTCACATTAAAGCATATATACACCTTATTGAAAATAAATTCTATTTCATTCTATATATTAGAGTGTTATGTCTTTTTTAAAATAGCTTTCCTGTTCATAAAATGTTAGACTTGTATTCATTTTTTATTATTTATTTTTAGAAAATAGACTGCCATACTTTTTATTTTCACAGCACTGAGAAAGGGATCATAAAAGTGATCCAATATCTAGTAGTTTTGACATTAAAATAACTGAGCCACCTACGGAAGGTAACTAGGTTTTTTTCTTACTTGGAATATTGTATTGTTAAGGTAACCTCTCAAAAATAAACTACCTCCATTTTGTAAAGTGAGAAATATTATCTATTTTAGCATTTAAAATATAAGTGAAAACCAACGATGGATGTTCTGTTATCATCCTATAATTTCCCTCATTTTTTTTATTTAAGAACCAGGTCAATCACTAACCTGCCAGCAAAATTATATGAACATGAATCCTTTATGTGGAGCAAAAATGGAATTTAAAAATAATTTTCTTCTGTATTACACAGTTAATTCCACAAACATGAGGTGATTTCTACCAGTTTGTGCACCCTTGAAGAAATGGAAATTGTACATTGCAGGGATTGATGCTCTGTACTTGAATACTGATTCATAAGGTGAGTGACTCTTCTGGCTGTTGACATAGAAGCATATGAAAATTGATACTTTCATGTTGAAGCTTTTATACAAACAACTCATGGTGACTAACACCAGTGTTGCAGATCTATTGTGAGGGGAATACCTAATACTGCCTTAGGCCACTTATTGTGCATAATTGTATTTGCTGGTACAGTGCGGTAACTGGAGAAAAAGTGTGTCGTATTATTGAGTCTTTTTAAAAAACTAATCTTTGGCTGTAACTTCCATTTTAGTTACAAATTGGGACTGGAAAGAGACATGAGAAAATTGATATCCATTATTTTTCATCATAGTGTAGAATGAGTCACATTTGCCTGCCTATCTTGAATAGCTTTATGTTGCAATAACTTTTTTGAGATGACAGTAGTTTGGGGTGCTGCAAAAGCATGCCCTAAGCATTTCCCCATGAATGTGCTTGCATTTTAAAAATTCAGGGTGTACAATACTGAGGAAGCAGATACTGGATGAGACAAGGGGCAGGTCTGAAGGAGCCTTGTTGCTTTCTGCTACTGTCCATTCTCAGACTATGTTGTATGAAGGTAACTCATACTTGCTTGAGCAGTTCTTACATGGATAGCCAAAGATTAAGGAGACCTCCAGGAAGGGAAGGTAAGAATAGCTCAAAATAAAAAACTATGGAGGCTCAAACCAAATGGAAATTGTTCTGTTAACTTTAAACTTATCTGATTTCTCTAGAGTTTCATGTGTCAACAAATCCTTTGCAAGTTGTCTTGTATATATATACACATATATATGAGATACTTTTTATTCATTAATGTATCTTTGTAACAGTAAAAATCTGCCACATGCTTACAGCATGTAAGAATAGTCTATCCTTTGTCATTCTAGTTCTATATGTCTGCTTTCATACCATAATCTACTGAACTTCCATGCTGTTTCTTTTATTAGCAGTCCCTATATATGAATGGAATTTCAGATCTAGTTAAGTATTTTTGCTAGTGTCATGGATGTGAACATAATTCTGTCCCAACTCTCCTTGTCCACATATACTGGCATCATATATGACCAATATGCCATGTTTGAGATGGATTTCCACAATTCTCTTTTTCTTTAGAGGGAACAAGGAATAACAGCCTATGTCAACAATATGTCTACTATGCAGATTGAAGTTGTAACATGCATCTCTTCCTTTTGGCAAACTATGATATTGATCAATTTTTACATTTTGTTTTGTTGGTAAATTATAAAAAAACCAGTCAAAGTAATATGCACAGTATTTAATATTGAATTTAACCTATTTCAGTGAAAAGGATTTTCTTCTCATGTAACCTGATCCAACAGCCGACTGCCACCAGAAGCAACAGTCCTATTTCTCTTTCCTCCTTTTTCTTAGCTGGTGCTGAGACTTGTTTGGCCTTATAGTAAGCTGAGCGCTAAGGAGGTTGCGGTAAGTTTGGAGCTTTTTTTGGCTCAGGGACCTGAACCAGATCACTACTAGGCAGTGGGCACCAACACTTTTAATGATTTAGGATTTCATAAGGCAGAGTTACTTATATAAAAGCACATCACAAGAAGATAGAGAAGATGCATTTTCCGCTTCCTTTGCTTTTCTCCTCTGTTGCAAAGAATCAGATCATGGGGCTGCCTCTCCCTGAGAGCAGTCCAGTCTTTTTTCTGATAATGAAATGACCAGCTGGCTTACATTGTCTTGTGGAATTGTCACCTGACATTTAGGGGAAAGGCAGACTAATGCATATTTTTACAGGAAGTCTTGCTTTCTGGGGACCCAAATTGGTGTAATTTTTATTCTGGGAATAAATGACTCCAATTAGCTTCTTTGCTTTCATGGAAGATTCTTAAAGAATAAGCCACTGAAGCACTCAGATGCAGTCTTCCTTTTCTTTCAGATTATTAATCCTTTTATTTTACTTATCATGCTTTTGCTTTGTTTGTTTTTCCAGTTGAGTAGTCAAATCTTCTAAGATAATGTTTCCATTTCAGTTGCTTCATTTAGAACCATTCAGCCATAATGGTTTGCAGTTATAATTCATGTGTCAGTGACAGAACAAAACTTAGATTGCAACTTGATCCCCCACACTCAGCACAACTGTGATGGTCGTACATTCTGTAATGGTGCAAGGACAGAGGCAACTCCTAAAATCCTATCCTGAAACATTTCTTCTACAGGATTAATGAATACAAATCCTTGGATTGCAAAAAGCTTATTATGGAAGACGGAGCAATGCTCATGGTGAGCGAGAGTCATCAGGGTATTTTTAAAGTAGTTCATTAAGCTGGTCTGAGCTGAGAATAATTTAAATACCTGAGGATCTCCACTTCATCTTCAGACTGAAAGAAGTGTTGATCGTTTCCAGAATCAAATAGGAAAAGGTTTTTCTCTTAGTCCTTGCCTAATCCCACCTAATTACAATTGAGTGTCATACCAGAGATCTCTCAGATGTAGCTAAGTTTCTAGCTTTTACTTAAAATATAAATACAACCAGTCATGAAGTTGGACACTGTAGTACTAAACACATTTGTTACAGTCAACCAAAATTAAGATTTTAAGAGCTTTCATATGTAATATGTATTAAAACGGAGAGGAAAATTCAGTTTCTTTTAAAAACTACAATATCTTCAGTGTTTTCCTCTGTGCTTTCAGAAACAAATAAAATTCAAATGAGGTAAAAACATTTAAAGGTAAAATTCCAATTGTAATAGATTTGAAAAAAAGAATTTAAAACTATGAATCTACTTTCAGATTAAGTTCAGAATTTATAAAATGAATTCCAGTGACTTATTTTAATTCAAGTAACTTGAATATTGATTCAAAAATTAGTGTGTCGATTACAAACTGGTTAGAACTTTATTACATTACATCTTTTCTTCCAACAAAGGATCTCATTCCCCACCACTGAATAACTGAATGGTACTTAGGGATCATAGATCCTCCATGTTACAAAGAATCTTTATTTCCATGTCAACAATGTCTTAAAGTATTTTGAATTCAACCTTAATGAGCACTAGAGTCTAGTTCTTTTGAAAATCAGGCAGATTAATTTTATGCTCTTGGAATAGACTCAATGTTGAATCTTGCCTCCTGGTACTAAGGATGAACTTTGGTTTTTTCAGCATCCATACATTTTTCCAGAACATTTTCCAACTGCTTTATACAAGGATAAGGTAGATCTCTAGATAATAATTTTTGGTCTTAAACTAGGCTTCTGAAGAACTGTTGTACATGTATTTCATTTACACAGTTGCTATTAATATGCATTTGGTGTTCTTATGGGCTTAAATTCTTCACTTTCATTACAAAGCAGCTATGGGGATCTTGACATTTTTCACCTGTCCTCTAGCAATGGGTCCCTTTTGGTTGGAGATCAGAGCAACTTGCAGTGTGACTTTCAGCAGGATCATTAAGGAACAGAAGAATGGATATTGCAGCATCCAAAGTTGGTTTTCTATTGCATAGCTATGTAAGAGAAGAAAGAACTTCATGGTCAAAACTTAAAAAAAAAAGAAAAATGGGAGTTGTTTCATTGATTGCAGAATGATTTGACTGAGACTTGAACTGCATAATGGAAAATAAAACTTCCTCCCACCCGATGCCCCGCATGATTGGTTGCTTTGAAAGTATTTTAGAAACATCTCTTATGGATAGAGTTTACAGATGAAAAGGAAAAAAAGGAAAGTTGTAAATATTTGAAATTTTGTGATAATTTTGTTCCCTTTTACTGAAACAGGCAAAAAGTCCCAGATTACTTTAGGTCCACATTCTCTTATGATATACGATATGCTTCTTAGAGCACATAGATGGACCCCTGAAAGATTTTTAGTTTCTCTGTGTCTCTCTCTTCTTATTGTTTTTGCCCTATACACAATTATAGAGTAACAGTTCTTCTATGTATTCTGTTCTTCAGCTTGACTTTGTTGACTTTGAAAGAAGTACTGCAGACAAATCTACTTGTTTTCATTCCACAGAGTGGTAATATATTTTAAATTATTTGCATACTATGGCATAACATAAATTAGTCATTCCAGTTGTTAACAGTTTGACTTTTCCATTTAAAAAGCTCTTCTTGTGAACTAAGAGGTAAGAAAAATAACTGTACTGAATTATGCCATGAACTTTAGTAGAAAGCAGAGACTTATTAACTGGAAGTCTTTGAAACAAAATCTTGAGAGTTTAATATTTGATACATTATTCTCCAGGCTGCACTACTAAACTAAATCAATTCACCTCAGAATGCTGATATGGGGTATTACATTAGTGAAAATATTTTAAGTAATAATATGCCTCTTTCCTTTAAGGCCAGATAATGTTTATTCAGTTTAAAAAATAGATTTTCCACAGTCTTGCAGTGAAATGTAGCCAGTTGTTGGTTTGAGGTTTATTTATAATGGTAACCCTATGAAGTTTCCACATCTTTCATCATTTTTAACTTTGACTTTGTGACAAACAGTTTGGTTTACATAAAAATAGCATCTTGGTTTATTCAAGCACTAGCAGGGCTACTAAAATAGAAGTATGTAGTGTCTCCATTTAATAGTGTAACGCTCTATACGTTGTCTTCATTTGGGTTTCAATTTGTGAACACTTACACACATGCTCAACTTCACCCCTTTGAGCACTTCAGTTGAACTCTAACACTTGGTATGAAGGGAAAGAACAGATCTCATTTGTACAGGGTAGCTTGGATCTAAATAAGTAGGAGGTCTTGTGTAATATTAAAGTCATATAACCATTCCTGCAGTTCAAAACTTAGAGAAAATCCTATTAGCTATATCACTGAAAACAGAATTCTAAAGACTCAATAGCAAATACTTATATGCAATTGCTTTCTGTGGTAGATATGGTAGTATATGGTGATACCATATGCTAAGAGGCTTTAAGACAACTTGCTATGTAACAGTTTTGTATTGTCTATGTTATTTTCTGACTTTACTATCAATTTTGTATGGACCCGATTTAGTTTAGTTCTGGTCTACCTAACCTCCTGAGTAAGTAGTTCAACTGTATATCAGGAGAAGACCCTTGTAGTCACTGAGGCATGATATGACTTGGTCTTCCTAAGAAGCACAGCAATGCTAAAATAAAATCCCTGTGATGGTCAAACCATCTGTCCAGAGGGTAAAAATACTACTTATCCAGTTTGCTGATAAAAGGTCGAGATAATAATCTGCTTCTATATATTTTTAATGGAAGAATATGCTTCACAAGGTAGACATCTACCGTCCAAATGTTTTATCAGACTAGGCATGTTATTTGTACAGTGTCACCTGCACAATCCTTTATGGCTTTGCTACCATCTGCAGTACTTAGTTAAATTATATCAGCACCCTGCAGTACTTTTTCCTATTGTATTGTTTTCTGATTATTAAATTGTGTGGAAAAAAAGTCTGAAAATTATTTCACCATTTGTACTTATCTTAAACAACTCAATAAGAATTCTTTAAAAAGAGGGAAAGATGGATTAAATAAATACAACCCAAATAGTGTATTAGTACACGGGGAGAAAGTAAGATCGATCATCTGACAAAAAAGTAATTAAAAAAAAAAAAACCAAATCATTGCTAAGACTAACTTGTATAATTCACTTGCATATCATTCAAAGGCAAAATTAATTTATTGTTTCTTACTTGAGAATAAAACAGCAACTTTCTATTGATTAGTCTATTTTATCAGTACATATAAGACATATTTAAGCCCTCCAATTGGAAATAATGGTATTGAAATGGTACTATTTAACCTCTTCACCTTGAAATTAAATTTCAAGAACCCCACAGAGATAGCAGAAAATCGACTTTCCAATAAAACAATTTCACAGTTGTTTTTGTAGGTTTGTGTTAGTTTGCAAATATTGAATCCAAATTGCTTTCTTAATTAAAGCAAATAAAATTTAAAAAATTGGCATAGTTTTGTTCTGAGCAGTTGCCAACATGTTAAGCTCAACATATGCTGAATATTTTATTTAAAAGTGATTTATTGGAAAATTTACCAATGATGGCAGACAATATTTTGCTTAAGTTTATTTTCTTAAATGTCAGCAGTTTTGATGATTAAATATTATTATGTACTCAAATGCTATATTCAAGCTCTACAAACTCCTTAATAATTGTATTATATAGGGCTGTCAGTTCATAAAATTTGTTCCAAATGTTTCTGTCCATTTTCTGCAAGTATCTAAGTAACTCATGTTGGAAATGTTAGCTAGAATAAGAACTTAACCTTTTCTTTTCTTTCTTTTTTTTTAAAATCAAGGAAGGAGAAGATAATCTTCCTTATCCCTACCTTAAGACAATATATGTTCAAATAGGAAGTGTCAATATTTTGGTTATTTAGAGGATAAGTCTGCTTAAGAAGAAAAAACCAATAAAACAAAACCACTACTGAAAGTGAAACCAAAGGCACTAAAAATAGGCAAGGGTTTGCCAAGAACTCACATTATCTGCCCGGTGCTAAAGAAGATAGCTAGAAGACAGAAAGACAAAACTTTTTACCTTACTGGGAATTACTTTCAGAGGCAAGGCACTAATGCTGGGCCAGTGATTAGGGACTGTGTTGCCACCTCCCTAATTAAGGACATACAGATACAAAAAATCTATAAGCTGCTATTCTCCCTCACTATTGTATAACCAATTAATAAATTTAACAAAAAGCGAGTTTTCTTCCCTTCCCTCAGCACCTGAAGCTGTAGTTGTAGACTACTTATGAGTAAATGTTTTTCTTTCTTTCATACCATAACTTTGAGACTTGTCTTTGCTCAAGTTGCAGTATATATGTATACCATATACTGCATAATGTATCTTGGGTTGAGTGCGAGTGATCACACTGCCACACAATGCTCAGGATACACAGAGTGGTTTAATAAGCTATGTAGGTGAATACTTGTAACTCAGACTGATGTTTCTCCAACACTGCACAGAAGCAAGGCCCAAGCTTTCCTATGAGCCAACTTGTTTGATCTTAAAGTACCATTTCCCTGAAAGCATTCAACCTCAGTACGTACAGGAAGCAACCTAATGCAAGAATGAAATTTTAATTTGAGCAATCAAGATCATGAAGACTGACAGACTTCTGTTAAAGACTTCTGCTTTCTCAGCTTTTGCATTGTACGTCTTCCATGTCTTCCACTTCTTTCAAGCCTACCTATAGACCCTGAGTAGACACCAGCTTCTTAGGTCAGTTCTTCAGCAAGCCTAAAAACACTGGGATGATAGTATAATTTTGTTAAACCTGGTAGTGGCCAAGTTTAAATGAAAAAATATAGCTGTTTCAGTCCTGCTAAATAAGAGGATGGTTGCCAAATTTCCTTTCTATAATACAAAAAGCACAAACTGATGAATATATAGTGAATATACCAAATATGGGGACTATCTAACAGTCTGCATCAATGTGGAATGAAATAGCAAGAATAGCAATATCTTCTGTTTCTCAGTATATACATAACAGGTGTAAAGGATACATATGAAACTTCAGGTTACACTGGGTATTTAGCTGCAAGTATGGGTACTCCAGTTCTGCCCTTAGTCTTGTTAACCATTTCAAGCACTGTTCTCTGGTTTCTCAATTTTTTTTTATTTTAAAAAAATTCAGTCTGAGCTTGTTAATAGTCACCATTGAGCTTCACCAGGAAAAAATAACCAAACAAACAAAAAACCAAACACAACCCCCCTCCCCCCAAACAACCAGAAAGCATCAAAGGGGGCAGAAAGTAGGTGAAGAATATCAGAATGGCTAAGGAATGTTGCACATGACTAAGGACTGCATACATTTCAAAGACCTAACATTTCTGAAACTTTGTCCTGGCCTCTGCTTTTATCAGACCTCTCCTGATTTCTGAAAGATTCTAAGGTTAAGCATTAATATAAAATTTAAATCAGGAGCTATTGTTACAGTGATTTTTCTCATTTGACTTTTTAATTTAAACATAAATTAATGAAATTGAAAGTCAATATAATGTTCGGAACTCAACATTAATGCATTTCTAAGATTTCTAAGATAAGATGGAGATGTGGCAAATTTGAAAAAAGGAAAGCTTTCATGGTGAAGTTAAAAAACCACTTATTTAATATTTGCTCAAGCCTGAAACTTCCATGGAGACCTCTTTCATTAAAGGGATTGGATATTTCAGACAGTTGGAAAGGAAAGGTATATACTACTGAGTGAATCTTGCTTGGATACACTGAGTCTAAAATATAATCTCCCATCAACTTGGACCCATACTAGCCAAATCTTTCACAGATTTCATGTCAAAATGCTACAACACCAAATGGCCAAGAATTTGTTAGAGGAAAATGCAGAAATGGTTTATAATCTGGAAAAATCTTTCTGTGTCAAAGCTTAGGGCTATTGGTAGAGCAGTGCTGCAATTCTGTGTTATTACTGCCTGTGCTCTCTGGGTAGATAAATAAAAGACTATAGCATTGTTAAGCAGATTCAGGTACATTTTGTTGAAGGTAAGTCCTAGGTAATTACACAGGGTAGTCACTACCATGAGAAAACCCTCAGACATTTGCCAAGAATTACTACAAAGCCCAAGAACTTAGTTTCCCTTATATTTAATTTGGTATTTCAAAATCACCGTGTGACAAAATTTAGTAACAATAAACATCTCAGTGACAATTCTACCATGACTGTGCATGCAGTTCAGGCAGTCATGTATGCAAACTGCTAGGTAGGTATATACATAGTCTAATGCATGTGCAAGAAACTGATTTATGTGCATAGCAGCATCCTACCTTTTGAAAATGTGTGTTTAATTTTAACATGGTAAAATATAATTAAAAAAGAAGATGGTGGGGTTTAGCTCTCTTTGGTGCCACATTGTACAAACACAGGAGATGCAAGCAGTTATGCAAGCAGAAAATTCACCTTTGATTATCTCATTCTTTAAATAGCGCAAGAAAGAAAATATTAGAATGTGGAGATCATTACCAATGAAAGCATAATTTTGATTTTTTTTTAATAGACTCAGAGACCACAAATTAAACCCCAAAGGAGGCCAGTAACTATTTAAAGGAAATTTATCTTAATTGTTATTTCTCTCATTTCCTCAATTAATTTTAAGTAACATTTTGAACAGAAAAGCTCATAAAGCCAAAAAAAAGCAGATGCTTTCTGATTAACAAATCAGCCCCCAAATCCTTTTCTCTATAGATTAGAGGCAAAGACAACACCTGCTGACATTACTGAGAAGAAACATGCTGATCTGTCCCATTCGGCACCTCTGTTGCTCAGAATTGGAAGAAGGTCCACACTGCAGATGAAACAATGTCTACTAAATTAAGCAACAGTTTTCCTCAAATACAGCCGTATCAACTTAAGAAAATAGTCCTTCCTTTGATGATAAATTGAATATCTTTGATAATACTCTTTAAACCCCATAGGCATCAAAAGGGCATAATAAGTAAGGGAATGTCTCTGAGTATTTAAATTGCAGGGTATCCAAATACATGAAATGAACTGAATTGTAAGAAATCACCTTTCTAGATGCTGTCAGAATTACGTGCTCTTGTAGCTGTGGTCATGTTTATGAAACAAAACAGGTTAACTGTCCTGGTTTCAGCTGAGACAGAGTTAATTTTCTTATAGTGGCTGGTATGGGGCTATGTTTTGGATTTGTGCTGAAAACAGTGTTGATAATACAGAGATGTTTTAGTTGTTGCTGCACTAGTCAAGGACTTTTCAGCTTCCCATGCTCTGCCAGGTGCAGAAGAAGCTGGGAGGGGACACAGCCAGGACAGTTGATCCAAACTGCCCAAAGGGCTATTCCATACCACATGACGTCATGCTCAGTATATAAAGCTGGGGGAAGAAGAAGGAAGGGGGGACATTTGGAGTGATGGCGTTTGTCTTCCCTAGTAACCATTATGCGTGAGGGAGCCCTGCTTTCCTGGAGATGGCTGAACACCTGCCTGCCCATGGGAAGTAGTGAATTAATTCCTTGCTTTGCTTTGCTTGCGTGCGCGGCTCTTGCTTTACCTATTAAACTGTCTTTAGCTCAACACACGAGTTTTCTTACTTTTGCTCTTCCGATTCTCTCCCCCATCCCACCGGGGGGGAGTGAGTGAGCGGCTGTGTGGTGTTTAGCTGCCAGCTGCAGCTAAACCACGGCATTAACAAAGACATGCTACAGGCTTACACTATTGTAATGACTAGAAAACCATAGCAAAATAATTCAGGAATACTGTGCTGCAAATCATGTCTTAAATTTCTCAGAAACAATGGTAACTTGCATATTTTAGTCAGTTTACATTGCTCTGAAAGAAAGGCAAGGTACCATACATGTGAGTATGTCCATGCTGCACCATGAACTAGTTCAGCAGTTACATCTTTCACGTATTCAACAAAACAAAAGTAATAAGAAAAGACTAGGTAGCGGTCTCCATACTACCTGTGAGATTTCTCACATGAGCAATATAACCACTGGGCACTGGTTCTTAATGACTTTCTCTTCTATTGTCTCATTTTTCATTAGTTTCAAAATGAATCCCATCAACTTAATATTACATTCAGTGACATTCAGTCCTTGGCCTTGAAGGTGGACCTGTGGTAATTACTTCCTAAACATGATGCCCTTCCTCAGCCTTTACTGGAGAATCCACTGTATATTTGTATTTGCTTTGTTTTATGATACACTATGATATACAGTGTTACTCCTCACACACAGCCAAGGACTAGGTCTGGTTATTTAAAGGTTTTATTGCACAGTAGAAGAGTCCATGAAGAGTAAACAATAGCGCACATAGAATAAACACATACAGCTTTTCTACCGCCACTTGTTTATAACTGCTGAAAAATGTACTTAGTTATTCTGTTCTGCTCTAACAGTGACAGCAAAATTACCTTGGTCAGCAGTAATGCGGGAATATGGGGTGAATTTTATGAATTATGTTCGTTGCTTAGAACATCTATATAAGCAACTTTTTGTTAATCTCTGTTACCATATCAGGTCTTTGAAAATAATTATGCACAGTAATGAGTCTTATCCTGAGGATG
Source organism: Ciconia boyciana (assembly GCF_034638445.1). Lineage (NCBI taxonomy): Eukaryota > Metazoa > Chordata > Aves > Ciconiiformes > Ciconiidae > Ciconia > Ciconia boyciana. Next base: position 77,286,062 of record NC_132937.1, on the reverse strand, counting down.
AAAACAGATATATTAAATTTACCATTTTTTATTATCTCTTTCTAGTAACATGTCTCAATAATCTTTGTTATTTATCATTTCCACTGCAAAGGATTTGGATACAACACATTTATTGCTTATGAAGTATTTTCTGATAAAGCAAAATTAAAAGAATCTGTCATTAATGAATATATATTTTCACAGTGCAGTTAACAGTGTCAACAGAAAGGACTTCAATTCAAAGGTATTGAATAACTACATTTCCATTGGACTTTTCCTGGAGCTGCTGATGATAACCATTTTTGAAAATAAGGATGACAGAGATGAAGTATAGACATTAAAATAAATATTGCGTCTCCTAAAGTGTCCTTTTACTGCAAGTTGTATTTACTTCCAGAGGTTTCTCCACCACATTAACCCTAGGTCCTTTTTGAGTGGCATGAAAAAATCCGTTTCTGCAGGCCATAAGTTCATTTACTATAGGTCAATGTATAATTTTCTTTTTTCTAAGGAAGGTTAGGGCACAAATGGCCAGATCCTCTACTTTAGCTTAAGAACTGTCAGTTGTATCAGCTGAATGAAGCTGGTGTCTCCCACGTGGCAGTTTGACCCAGCATCTGTTTTGCACTGGGAGGTTCTGATCCATCATGATCTCAGTAAGAAAGACACTTAGACTCTGTAAGGTATAATTTAAAATACTGTTTATTAGAGCTAACATTATAAGAAGAGAATAGCATAGATAAGCTTATGTCCCTTTGGACGCTAGGAGCCCTGGGAGGTGTAGCGTGGAACCGGACTCTGACCCACGTGCAGCATGCCCATCCATAGCAGGGTTTTCTCCCCTTTCAGTCAGCTGAGCTATTACAGCATTTTCTTAGGAGAAAACAACTCTATTTATCATTTTTACAGTTAAAACACAAAGGCTGTTAACAGAGGAACTTTTTGGAGCACCTGTAGACGAAGGCAAGGCCATCCCTGGTACCTAGGCGGAGCTGCCTGCGCGCTCCTCTGTTGCAATGTGCTGGCTGAGTTTATCCTGCTACCAAGGGATTTGTGCAGGGCAACACAAGACTGAAGGCCACCATGTAGATGCGGGTTAATGAAGCACAGGCGTGAGCTTAGCCAGGTTAGCTGTTATGTGGATCGCTAACTCCTTGACGGTCGGTAGTCTTCTTGTCAGGATCACTACGGTATCCCAGGATGACTATGATTGCCTTCGAAATCAGTATTTGATACAGAACACCAAGAACTATTAATATTTTTATGTTTAAAGCATGAAAGTTGTAACAGAAATTTTCTGCTAGTAGATAGCAGATAATAGCAGATAATATAGCAGATGCTTAACAGCAATTGAAAGTGATGGAGAGCTATCTGGAAGAACAGAAATACATTAAAAATCAAATTAAGTATTTCTGTATTGTTTTTCCAAAGCTATCAGTGATGGCTAATCTAACTCCCTAAGTGTGATAGGCAAAAACGTTTTGGTTCATACTGGTGGAAATAAATGAAAGTACACTGACTTTCAGAGGCAGAAGCTATGAACATTGGCCGAAGGAGTTAATACCTGGGACTGCTCTCAGATGGTATGAGGATACCACAGTATTTTTACCATTTGACTTTTACCAAAAGAAAAATGACCGAGACAAAAAGGCAGAAATGTTGCATTTCTCCAAAGAAAGTGGAAGGGCACAAAAGCTCAAGGTGAGTGGAAGAAAAAGGTGGAAAAATGTATATGTAAATTAATTTTCTCTTTAGCAGTTGTTTTGGGGTTTGTTTTTTTTTTTTTTAATCCAAATTAGATTATTTACAGTTGGCCTGCCTGATAGAAGAATTAACAATACACTCATACTCCTGAGCACACCCTTCTTATGGGTGTCTGTTGAAGTGATTTCCAGCTTTTTTTTTTTTTTTTAACAAAAGAGCTGGTAATGAAACATACGCAATATGCATGTTTGTGATGTATATGTGTCTTCTTTGCCAGTCTCAAGTAATTCCACTTGAAACCTGTCTGTGTTAAAAGAATATGAGCTTCCACATTGTGAATGACAGGAGCGTATTACGTGGGACAACCTTGAAATGATTATCAGACAGTATCTGGAGTTTGTTTCTACACCTTAAAAAAGGCTGTTTCATAAACAAAGTCTTAAGAATGATACCTTGCAAGTGTTCTTACTTTTTGAGTTAATTCTGCATCTCTTATTTTAACTGGTTAAGTGAACTGGGCAAACTGAGTTTATTTTCTGCACTTTTTAAATCAGAAGAACAGTTTGTTAAGGAAGATCCAGATAAATTGAAAACTTGCTGTTCCTGATGGGTAAAGACTATAGTTTTACTGGGCGTAATCTTCTCTTTGATAAGTAAGTTATCACTTAAGCAAGTGTGTGGTCACAAAGGGTAAATCTGCATTGCTTTTTTGAGATCACCATTGTTATTCTGACTTCCAATAGCATGGCTCTGATCTAGTATTTTGGTAAATACTGGCTTTCGTGAAGCTCTTTCTATCACACTTGCCATACGATTGTGTAATGATAAGGGAAGAATGTTCAAGTAAAATAGTTCCTTGAATGATTATTCACATCTCAGTTTGCTGAGAAAACAAAACTCGGTAACAGAAGATGGCTGTTTTTGAAATTTTGTTGCTGTCTGAATTTTTTATTTTTTCCTCTTTCTGTCTGAGCCAGGATAATGCTAATCAACTGAACTTATTAATGAAATCACCTGAAGGAAATAGACTCAACTTTTAAGGAATATGTACACACATGCCAAATATTCATTGTTTTAGCCAGCCCTAACATTTTGTATTGCTGTTAATTATTTATTATAAAACCTATCAGAGGCTTTATGGATCCCTGCAGATCCCTAGAACTTCAAGAAAAGCCCAAGAGGAATTTACATAAACCACAGTTTTCTGTTAAATACTATATATATGTAAGGGATGGTGGTGGTTGGTTATGTTCATGTGAGCTAGGGCATTCAGGGCCACAACCATCCCCATACAGCATTTCTTAGAAGTTTTTACTATCACTTCTCCAGAAGAAGAGGACAGTTTCACCTAACTCAGCAACAAACTTTTCTGACCCACTTCAAAGGAGACAGCACATTCTTCCTGCTTTTTTTGAGGACAGCAACTTTTTATATTGTTGGATATTTTCTGCACCTCTCCCTCTTAAAGACATTCCATCTAAAATAAAACAATTTAAACCCATCCCTCACTTTCTTCTGGCCTAGGAGACTTTTTGAATCTGCCAAGAAGGAGTCTGGCCTCTGTCTTGATTCCCAACACCTGTGCCTGATTGTTGTTGTGCCTGAACCCAACACCTGAGAGCAAGGGGCCACCACGCTCCTGGGCCTTAAGGGACCTGTAATAAGCCCTGATACACAAATATTATTGATGATCAGTTCTTCCTCAGTTTCTCTCCACAGGCTCTGAGTAGTAAAAAGTCTATGGCATGCTGTTGAGTGATATTAATGCATTTAGTAGTATGTAGTGTAATCTTCTCAAACTTTTTTCTTTTTTTTAATTCTAGAATTACATGAACACGTAAACAGCACAGTGTATATGTTCCGTGAATTCACCATAACTGCTAGAGTATGCAATACAGATTGTGTGTTTGAATTCTTATGTTGCTACAAACAAACCTGGTCTTGGTATTGTGGAGCACTTGGCAGGCAGCTGTTTTGCTAGCCTTCATTTCACTTTTCACCACCTTTCCAGGTTTGATCAATTGATCCCATTCTCTATTATAGCAAAATATATTTGGGATAGGTCTTCAGAATTGCAGGGAGGTTTTCAGCCTACTAATGTCTCAACATGGTGTGACAGGAAAAAGGCACGGGAAACAATTTTCACGTGCCTTGCATTTTGTTTTTAAGTGTTTATTAATGCATTGCTTTGGTCTTCATGTGTATTGTGTAATAGATTAATAATAGTAAAAATATGTTTCTTTAACCTCACAGTCTACTTAATTACTATAAACAAAGTCAACTGTGGAGAAAAAGTAATTAATTTTAGGGAAAAAAAAATTTCTAGCATAACTGCAAATATGTATAATTTGTGGTAGATTCAGCCAATATTTCTGGCTAATTACAAAGATAACCAGGATTCTGGAAATGTCACATTTTTTCTTGAAATGTTTAGATTGAAAAATTTTCTCTGAAATGTCAATTTCCATTTTTAAATAACTCCATAGAAGAAGGTGTGTGGAAGAAATAATTTTCTCTTGATCTATATCAGAAACAGGGGATTCATTTTTCTGGAATTTTCCTTCTCCTTTACACTTTTCAGAACTTAATTCTCATTTTGGTTTGTTTGGTTTCCATCACTAGATTGGAGGAACCATTAATTGCTCAGCTTTAGAAACATGACCTATTCTTGGATTAATGATATGGGCGTGAGCTTAGTAGATATGAAAATTACAGCTATTCATTATTTGGAGGAGATCCATGTGGAGAATTTATCTTTCTTCATGAGGTGGGAAACACAGATTCATCATGGGCTTCTTTTAGTGGGAGTCCTGCCATCTGGTTAGAGGCATTGCTCATTTCTGTCTGCCTTTGAGGCTGCCTAAGAAAGACCTCCTTGCTTGGAAAACTCAATAACACTTACCATGTAGTAATTATTTTTTTTTTAATATTAGTGGCAGTTTTACCTCAGCAAAACAAATGAGGTTATCTCAAGATTTGTAATATAGCCAGTATTTCCTAACATTTTCTGTAGGAAATTGGTAACAAACAAAGGAAGACTAGTTAGTTATTTAAAGAAAGAGAATGGTCAAAATTTAAAGCTTACTACCATACCATGTAGAAAACTTATCCTGCAATAAACCATTTATGAGTACCATCGAAGTGGACCTAGTCATATAGGTCTGGGAATAGAAACTGCACATGTTTCACAGCTGCAGGATGGGGCCTCAAAGTATATGTAATGCATGCACACACACGCTCATCTCTTATTATTCCACAGATTTTAAGAATCTGTCAAAATAATCTGTCCTCCCATCACAACAGCTAAATTACTTTTCATAAGCTTTTAAAAATTAAAAAAAATTAAGATTAATGCAGGCTGTACTTTAGTATTTGCATGATTATTTGATCAATCTCCCTCTGAGAATGAATATTACAGAATGTTTAAAAAATTATTTTACAGTAAATTAAATGCCAGAAACAATATATTATATTTCATAAGTTGACCCCCTAAAATCATAATGCTGATTTATTGCTGTGATCTACTATTTAAAGCATGAATGAGAACTATTAAACTCTCATTCCAGAAGGGATTTTTTTTATTATTAACAGATGCATTCTGACTGGGGAGTCTCACTCTGTCATGAAACATGAATCTTATTTCATCATGCCTTTATTAATTATGTATCTATTGGGATTCAAAGGTGGCTGTGCTCTAGGCTGAGACCTTAATTTTTGATTCATGTTGTCATCAGCTCCATACTTGTTTCTGGTCACTTTGTCTTCAGTAACCCACCCATTATTATTAGCCTTTTCCTGTGTAAATAGAGACCAGTCTGCTTCCCTGAGTGTACATGATCTCTCTCTCATCCTATCTCTTTTGCTTCAATAAAAAATACATTTTTCAAAAATGGGAGGACACTCTTTTTTCCCGCCTCATTTTTCAACAGCAGAATCACGGCATTTCAATCTTTTAAGTAAACAAAAAGTCCTATTTTTCATACTGACAGCAAAGAGCAGTGATGTATGAACCTGCAAGTCATATAATGACTTATCCATGGTAATACTTGAAGGAACCTCCATATATATTTTAAAGCAAGTCAAAATAATTTGTGTTGGCAATGCATCGAAATCCTTGTTTTTCAAGCTGTAATATGTTAGGTTTCAATTTCTATGCTGTGAATCCATCCTTAGAGATTAAAAATGTTTTGTAAAATTGGTGAGAAGTTGCACAATAGGTGTAGTTTTAAAATATTAACAGCACTATTGTCTTTATTTTAGTTTGGGTAATTGTTTCCATTGTAAGGTATGTCTTTTTGATGCAACTTGCATTTGGTGCTATAACTTTACAATGTTGATGAATTTGTTTATCAAGCCTAAATTGTGAGTCATGTTATTAAGAAATGGTCTTATAGTTCAGTGACAATCTTAAGGTACATACTCTTGAAAAACTTAATGATATCTGCCTCAAAATTGAAGTCAAAATGATTCAACCATAAAACGAACTCGAGGAAGTAGATAATGTTCCTCTTATTTAAAAGTTTATAAAGTTATTTAACAACATATCTCTCTCTCTCTCTCTCTCAGTGCTTCTCACAAGGGCAAGAAGGGGTAAAAATGAAACACATTAAATAAACATTAAAATTAAGCTGAAAAGTACTGGCAGAAAATCCTTGTAGTAAATGAATGTTCAGCTGGTCTATCTGTATCAGTGTTGCCCTCTCCACTGTTTTCACAGATCAGTATGAGGTGGGACGGAGGCCCCACTTTCAGTTCCATCCATGGTGGCATGACTTGGAGTTTGACAGTTTTGTCAGATTTACTCCTGAACCTAAATATCAGAGTCTTTCAGCTCTTACCTGCAAAGTAAGGCTTCCTTTGCCTGGGATGAGAGAGTGTAGTTTTACTGAAGGTTTAAATTTAATTTTTTTATGGCCTTAAAACGAACTTCAGTCTCTCTGTCTCACTTCTAGAAATGAAGCCATTTTCTCGAATAGGTAGAATGTGTGTCCAGTTTTTATGGTGTGCTGTATGTCGAACACTTCTAGTATTGACAGTTACCAAAACTGGTGAACTGTTATTTCTTTCCAGACTCTTGAGAAAGTGAGCACCTCTGTCAATGTAATTTCTGCTTGCTCAGGTGATCTCCTGGGAGGCAAAGCAACTCATTAAGCATCTCCCTTCTTCACAGAGGGTGCTAGCTGATGGGCAGGGAGGTTCAAGATGACTGGCCAGCTATTCATTCCTGCATCCCATATGACCATATATATGCCCTTATGTAATACAAAGCCAAGCTTAAAAAAAATTCAGTTCCATAATCTTGGAGATAATTTTGAGACAGGTGTCTTGCAGTCAATTCCCTCCTGGTCATAAGTAAGACCCATTACTAAGGGCAAATTAAGAGACAGAGATTTAATAAAGTTTAAATTTCCTCAATACATTAGTGTTTTCTGAAAATAAATATGAATGCCTCAGCTGGGCTGGACATCAACTTTGACCAAAGGTCTGAAGGCTGGAACTGCAACATGGAAGTGGATTGAAAACAAACATAACATCCATTCTACGCATAGCCAACTAGCAAAAAATATGCTAAGGATTAAAACAAATTCTGATTAAAAACTGTCTTATTGGAGTAGTTATTAGTTGTTAAAGTCACTTAGAATATGGTGACTAAGGAAGCCATTGAGGCTCCCACTCAAGATTCAGCTAGATCTCTGGCACCCTGATTCTTGTCTGCTTTTGCTCATGGAGTACTTTGTATACTTACTTGATAGCGGAGCTGTGGAGGGATTTGATGCCACCAAATGTCATGTCTTGGCTTTGAGGAGGGCAGTCAATATTAGAGATTTAAGAAGGAATGATATAGACTACTTAGAATTTAGCACTGGTCAGGGAGACAGGGAAGAGAAAGACAGAATGAATAATACCCTGACTCTCAAAATGTCCAAACAAACAGAAAAGTAGTTCAGGAATGGTTGCTGTGAATTATAGCACATAGAGAAGCTAAGATTTCTGAAGCAGATGGTCCTACACAGTTCTATGTCAATGCAGCTGTCATCAGATGTTCTTTCTTTATGAAAAGTGTGTCACCTGAAAAAGAAAAATTAATGTCATGGCAATTTCAAGGTTGCCTTGGTGAAAAAGGATTGCACTTGTCTGAACTAATACAATGGAGTGGTACACTGGTAGCACAGCTTGGACTATGTACCTTGCAGGTTCTGGTAATCAGCAGTGGTACCCTGAGAGCAGTCAAAAACCAAGAGCCCTCAGTTGTTCACATGTGCAAAAACTCTTCACACTTATTCTATTTTTCATAAATGTGTGGGCAGTAACCGTGATTTTATTAACAGCTGTGCAGATAACTGAGGCAGGTGACAGTTAAAGGAAGCAGTGTGAGTATAAGGATATCTAAAACAACATGTCCTAGTAAGGCAGTCAGAAAACTCTAATCTGAGATGATGATTATAGAGTTGCAGGAAAACAATTGTGCATTTTTAAGGAGATTATTTCAGTACACATTAGCACCTATTTAATTCTGGATATAAATAGTCTAGATGACTAGTAACTTCTCTATTCTTTCACAACCAAAGTATCTGAATTATTAGGGGCAGGTGGTTTCTGTGGTGAGTTTTGGTAGCCAAGACTTTAATCAACAAAGGGAAGGGAAGCTGGGAAGGGAACTGGTAACTCTGTAATAACCTGCATGGAGAGTCAGGAACTGCGAGCCAGCTGTTTACTGGCTTCCACATATGGCAAGTTTACATGCCAAATACATCATTTCCCAATAATACAGAGCTGGAAGTTAATTCAGAGAAAGCCATCCCCTAAAAATCCTGACAGGTGGGTTGGCAATTCTTATATTCAGTTCACTATGAACACTGTTACCTTTCCCAAGTACCTGGAGGATCTACGCAAAGTAGTAGAGACTAGGTCATTTGTGCTACTCTTTTTTCATACTTACCAAATACTTACCAAATACTTATTTGGTAATACTTACCAAATAACCTCTAGTAATAGTTTTGGTCTAATTAAACCAAATTTACACAACCCTGTGCTTCTTTTTTATACTCAGGATATACACACACAAACAAAAATGCACACAAACTTCATAAATTCACATGAAGGAAGAGTGCAGCATATACTTGAAGTAGTGCAATAAATGCTTTAAGTGGATTGACAAGGATTAATAGAAAAGCCTATGAATAGCAATTATCTTTTTTAAAATTAGACCCTTATACCTATGTAGAGACAAAGGAGTTTTCTGCATTTGTATCCTTTTTCACTTTATGAGGATAAGGACCCTTATAAGGTCCTTTGCTTTTCCAGGTACCAAAGGACAGCACATTTTTCCTTGAGTTAGGAATGTAAAAGCTGTTTAAAGAGGCAAAAAGTCCCCCTCAAAAAAAACCCGAAAGCAAAACCCCAGCATTGTATCCATTAGGTGCATAACTACAAACAGGTTTTATTTAAAAAACAGAAAAAACTCTACATATCCTCCTCTTTCTCTCTTGTTGTTGCACAAACAGTTTTCTTTATTCCTTCCATCCTGTCCAAGATGGAGCAATGAACAGAAAAAAAATAATAATGCAAAAAACCTAATACTTTTTAGACTGATAGTGTGATCCTGTCCTATGCTGTACAATGTATGCTTATGCTCCACTGCTAAGGTAACATGACACACTTAAAGTTATGAATAGATTAAAAAGCCCAGAGAACTCTCTGATGGGTGAAACCAAGGAAAAGAATTGAAAAAGAATTAAAAGCAAGTATTGACTATGTGCAAGGCATACCTATTGATATTATCACTACATATTACAAGACAGCAGCAATATTACATAAATATGGGATCCTGAATAGAATAGAATAGAATAGAATAGAATAGAGTAGAATAGAATAGCAATGAAACAGTCAATATATGTCTCTTTAACATACAAAGTTATTATAGTGATTATTTGTCCTTATGGTGTATCTTTTATTGTACCACATTTCAAGTAGGGATGCATTTGTGTAACACTTGCCACAAGTTATTAAGGGAAACACAAAGGAGTCAAGTACCATTATCTATATTGTGTCATGAAACCTTTATGACTAATCCACATAGTAAAAAAATGTATTAGCTGGGATGTCAGTTCTGAAATCATCCAGAATAACACCTTTTAATACACTTAGCAGCATTAAACAATATGGGGTGCATTGGATGGAAATGAGAATCTTTCCTTCCTGAAGTATCAACTTCAGTGTGTCCTTTTGAAGCACAGGTGACTGACAACTTACACGTTCCTCTCACACCGCTTCTCATTCCTTTATCCTTACATTTTTTTGTTTATTTTTTAATGAGAAAGAGAAGATTGTTTTCCATAATTAAGCTGGCCTTGAAGTGACCCTTGGGGTAAAGTTTGTTGGCAAGTCCTTGTGCTGAGATTCTGTGGGAGACTTCAAACACAAACAGAAACAGAGGGCTTACCTCACAGAACCTGCCATTCTTTTTTCTTTCTTCCTCTTAAAAGGCTGAAAAGCTGAAGTCATCATTCATTAGGTCTGGGGGAAGGTGAGGAAAAAGAAGTAGTTTCTCTACACTATCCTTAATGCACTCTATCTGGAGACAATTTAAATGGGTGACAGTCACTAGTCCACAAGGGAAGCAAATAACCATCCGTCAAATGCAAAGTCAGATTACATTCCTAACTGTTAGCAGGAGAACCTACTACCACTACTTACATCTTTCCCTCTTTCTATCAATGAAGGTGTCACTTGGGAAAGAAAGCAACTTAAATACTCTCAATTCTGATGTTAATGGAGGATGCTGGTTACCAGAGATTGCACTCCAAAAAGACAAGGAAGGGGATGAGATCAGAGCATGCTGTTATATCAGAGCATCTGACTATATGATAAAAACCACCAATAATTTAGGCGGGAGATAAATTATGATTACAGCAAAGAAGAATCAGAGTAAATTTTTAGGCTGCTGTCTCCCTTAGGTTACAGAAAAAGATACTGCTTTTTAAAAGCTGAATTTCTGATCAAGGTTTTCTGATACAGGCTGTATAAGAGATGGTAATAAATGATGTTACATATGAAAGAAAGGCAGGAAGGGAAGGAGAAAAACATATTGCTGTGCCAAAACCCTATTAGACAATCAGATGGTGACATCCTGCATTTATGACATCACTTTTTATGAGAAGAACTTACACGTGGCTGGACAAAGGCTGGTTTCAGTGTAACCTCAGGTCAGAGAAACATCAGAGATGATGGACTTCAGCAGGGACAATATCTTATTCCTCTGGAAATTAGTTCATGAATGGAATGTCAGGAAATTTTGTTTGTTCTTTTCTTGCTTGAGTTGCCAGCAAATGAATCCAAATAAAAACAGCCAGGGAGGAATGTTCAACTCTTTAAAAATATTTTTTTAGTGCTTATTCCAATTCATTGTAATAAGTGATGAAAGAAGGATTTTAATTTCAAAATGCAGTTACATTTCAAAACTAAAAATTTAGTTTGGTTAAATGGTTGATTTGAGTCCAGCTGTTCTATAGCAGTGCAATACACACTGACAATATCCATCAAAAATATTGTAATCAGATGTTTAAGGATGGTATCATAAAATCTATGATAAAACCAGGCAACAACAAAGGACTGTAAAATTTGACATGTAAGAGTCTGCCTACTGACACATGGTAAATTGACATGTGTAGTGATAATGGGATTTACAACTGTAAATTCGCCACTCTGTACAATGTTATCAAAATAAGATATAAATCAAACAATCCTTAACTTTATTTTGGAATACTATAAAAGCTCTCAAATGTGAAGAATAGTTAAAAATAAAAAATCCTCTTTATTGTGGAATATACATATGGGAGCATATTAGAAAAAATAATTTGGAGAAACAAGAGCCTATCCAAACATATTCCCTGATACTCTTGGTTTGTCTCCTTTTCAGCTAAAACTGGCCCGAATTACTTTGGTTATTAATCACATTGTGCAATGACTATAATGTTAATATAGCCCAGCTGTCTCTTTACAATATCCTTCATTCTGATCTCTCTGAAACAATACATAAGTGAGAATCCAGGGGTGAGCTAGACAAAATAATACTTGGATTCAAGAATAGATGCTTTTTATTTTCAATAGGAGAAGAATATTGTTTCAATATTCCTTAAAAATTTGAAATCAGTGTCAGCTAATGCAAGATACAATGAAATAAAACCTAAAGTACTGAAACATCATGTAGGATCTTACAGCTATACTCAGTAACTATGATATGAGGAAGTCACTGTGATATCAGCAGTTTGTGACCTTCAGTGTTTTTATACAGAGACTCCTGAATTCATGCCAAAGAACCAGGCTCTTGCTGTAGCTTTGTCAGCATGGTACTGTCTCCAGGTCCGTTAGCCCTGCTTTGGGGACATAAGTAAATATTTCTGCAATATGCTGATAATATTACCAGAAATTTCTCTTTAATATAAATGTGGGTGAATAATACAATTCTGTTTTAGTACTTAAACCTGGGTTAGGCTGAACTGAAATAGGCTTCTCTTTCTTTTTCTTTCATAATTTCCCCTGCCACTCCTCCCTCCCCAATGCTGCTCACCTGAAAATTTTAGCTCAATTAGTAAGTTCTCATTTATATTATTTTAATTTCTAAACAGTATTTTATCAATGTTTAAATGAAAAAAAAACCCCAAACAACCCACCATTTTGAAATGGAGAAAGATTTTTTTGTTTTAGAAATTGTCAAAATAAAAGGTTAGGTGCTTCAAGGTTGCTCAAAGTCCCATTGAACTTGACCTTGAACATTCCCAATGAGGGTGCATCTACAACTTCTCTGGGAAACCTGTTCCAGTGTCTCACCACTCTCATCATAAAAAATTTCTTCCTTATGTCCAATCTAAATCTACCCCAATTCAGTTTAAAACCATTGTCCCTTGTCTTGTCACTACAGGCCTTGGCAAAAAGTCTCTCTCCACCTTTCTTATAAACCCCCTTATAATGTTCAGTTTGTATATATACATATAAATACATATATGTGTATAAACTGAACATAATATTTTATCTTAATGTACTTAATCTTCACAGTATATTAAAATGTTTCACTTCTTTCCAGTGCTTGTTCTGGTTTTCCATTGAAAATATTTGACCAAGTTCCTGAACCTTCCAATTGTGGTGGGTTTTTTTTTCATATTTACTATTTGCTGAAACAGTTTTCCTTACTCCCACACTGATGTTATTTATTTTTCACGTGATGAAGTGCTTGTGCCTGTTCCTTTTATTTTCTTCAAACTCTTTTCAGTCTCAGAGAAATGTTTTCCTAAGACTCCTTTAATCATGCTAGGTGAAGCAGGCTTCAGTTCTCTCTTCCTTTCACCGCCTGAAAGTTCATTCACTGCTTGGTTAAAGCCTCAGCCTAGATGAAGTCTCAAGGGGAATAGGAGACCTCAGATAAGGTTCCATATAAGGCAATATGACCATTTCAGAAAGCAGGATGCTTTTCTGTCTTCATCGCATTCTAAGAATGTTCTTTTTCAGCTGGGTTGTCAATGTCTCAACTGACACCAGCTCTAGGATTTGCCACCAGATTATTTTTTTTTATCTATTGTGATAGAGTATTTGGCAGCCAGATATGAAAATTCATCTTTTAAATTCTAGTTTAAAAAAAGGTTTCAACATTCGCTCTTGTTTGTTGTAGAGTTTGATAGCATGATACATGTGTGCAGAGATCTTAAAATCCTAGTGTCACAAACAGTCTCCTCTTTGATAGCATCCTTTCCTACAAATTCATGACATGCCCATCTTTCCTGTTACCCAAGAGTTATACTTCATGAGTTCAGAAAGAACAGCAGTATTTCAGGCTGAAATTCGTTGTTACCCAAGGCTGTATATCACATTCTCTGCGATTAAATGTGTATATTAAACCAAAGGGGGATATATAGTACCGAGAATTATGGGCATTTTAGAAAGTTGTTATTTTTTCCTTTCACACTTAAAAGTATTCACAGAAAAGAAGCCATTGGAAAGTGTTCTTGGGAAATGTACATTTTTTCCATCATCAAAGGAGGAAGGGATAGAAAGGCTGATATCTCCTTGCTAAATACATTTGTTGTGACAATATTATGACATTTATGACTAAGAGCAGCACAAGTATTCACCATAACATTAGCAAAGTATGTTCATTTCTGAAAGAACATATAACATTTTGAAGACAGTTTCTAGCATAGGGTAAACTTGTCCTAATTCCACTGTAGTGAGATTGTGTTTACTAGAAAAAGACAATAAAAAAGACAAAAAAAGTGACCAAATAAAATTAATAGAACCACAAAGGAATAATAAAATAAATAATGTAAAATGCCAGAAGAGAAAAACAAGAAAAATAGGTCTGTACCCCTCATCTTAGTTGACCTTTCTGAAATGGTAAAGCATAAAATGCTTTAATGCATAAAGAGATATCAAGGCATTTTTCAAAAGAGTCACTACAAACACATTTTAAGGTTAAGTGGAAGAGGGCAATGACCAGAAGATTGCACCAAGAAGTGTGTTTTATGTATTTAATAGTGCAACTTTAGCATGGGGTCTAGGAGCCCCTGAAATCCCAAAGCCATTTTGATAACAAATTGGAAAGGCTAATTGGTCAAATACTGTATAACAAATGCATTAAAACCACACAAACAAAATTATGTGTATTTTCAAAACATGAGCACAGTAATACAAAGACAACAGATTCTAGAATAACTCCGCAATTCAATATTGTTCCACTCATTCCATTACACTAGCAAAAATTATTTTTATCTATACGTTAAATTAATTTTTGATCAATACAATAGCCACCTGAAACATATATTTGGTCTTAAATTGAAGACTGACAGGTGAGGCTGTGTTGTTAGATATCTCCATCCACACAGGAGTTAAAAAACAGTACCAGATGATTTAAACAGCAAAACAAACTCCTGCAGTAGTCAATTGCTGCAGGTTCAGAGCCTAAAAGTGATCTTCTATATGAGTGACATCCCAGCTGAGGGTGGGAGCTTCACCTGTTCATTGAAGTCAGGATTAGACTCATACAAACTGATCCCAGCTATTCTGACACAGAAATCAGTACGGTCAGTAAGGAAAGTCAGTAAGGTAAGGAAAGGAAAGATCAGTAAGGAAAGTCAGTCAGAAAAGAAAGGTCAGTAAGGAAAGTCAGTAAAGTCAGTAAGGAAAAAACAGTGTGAGAAACAACCCTGTGAGCACCGAGGTGAGAGGCAAAGGAGGGGAGGAGGTGCTCTAGGCTCCAGAGCAGAGATTTCCCTGCAGCCCATGGGAGAGACATCGGTGGAGGAGCTATTTCTCTGCTGCCCATGGAGAGGACCACGGTGAAGCAGATACCCACATTGCAGCCCATGGAGGACTCTGTGCCAGAGCAAGTGGCTATTCCCTGAAGGAACTGCAGCCCATGGAGAGCCCATGCTGGAGCAGGTTTATCCTGAAGGACTGTAGCCTGTGGGAAGGACCCACGGTGGAGCAGGTGAACAGTGTGAGGAGGAAGGAGGAGCTGTTATGGACTGACCACAACTCCCCTTCCCATCCCCATGCACTGCTCTTTTGGGGGCCAGGAGGTAGAGGAGTTGGGAATGAAGGAGTGAAGTTGAGCCTAGGAAGAAGTGGGGTGTGGTATGGGGAAGGTATTTTAGTTTTGTCTTTGTTTCTCACAATCCTACTCTATTTTAATTTGCAATCACTTTTTAAATTTGACTCTGTTTTGGCTGTGATGGTAATTCATGAGTGATCTCCCTGTCCTTATTTCAGCCCACGAGCTTTTCCATCTTACTTTCTGCCCCCTGTCCTGTTGAGGAGGGGCAGTGAGATACAACCACTTAAACTGAATCTAAGTTTTGAAAGAAACTCATGTCAATATTTATTTTACCTGAGCTGGACTGCCATTGAAGAACAACAGGGATCTTTATTCTTGGCTGTTTAAATGAAGAGTTGGTTCCAAAATTAGGAACTGATTTTTTTTGCCTCCATACTGTGGAAGGAAAAAAAAGGTCCAAAGGTGATATTTTTATAATTATATATCTGTCAGACTTCTCCAGGAACACTATTCAAAACATATGCACATGTTGCAGTTCACTTGTTTATTTTTGTCTGCAAATTTAGCCCTGCTGAATGGAGCAAAATGTCTTACTCCACACCTACGCACTATTATGTCTAACTTTCTTCTTCATTTTTCATCTTCCTTCTTGTATATTAACGGAAAATCAGTTTAAACACCAAAAATAACTTTGAGAGTATGCTGTTTTGACAGTGCTCAGACAATCTCCAAGTGTGAGGGGGAAAAACTGCTGGAATTGAGAGTCTTGAACATGAACTCCAAACCCTTCCTGAGGAAAACACCAAGCCTAGTCTCTGGATAGAGTAACAACACTGAGTGCTTTTGGCATTTCCTACCTATGATCCTCATTCTGCTGTCAGGGCCTGGACACCCTTCCCTGACTTGTGTGGCTGAATCTAGTAAGTAATTTTGGATTGAATTAGTTTCTGTGACAGACAAAACAGACTTTAAAGTAGACAAATTGAATTTCTCTGGTTCAGTGACCGCCATGGCACTGCTCCTCTCAAGAAGATTTTCAGATTATTGAGGACTAGTAGGTTTCCTTGTAAATAGCCACAGGCAGCACACACTGCAACACAACTGATTCCTTGTTTGCTGTCATTAAAAAAAAATATAAAATTCTGGCTACATCTACCGAGTCACTTACACATGTGCGTAAACACACCCATGCACACACAAGGAAAACAAAATGCAAACATCTGCATAAAATGTTATTGTTGTTCTACCGAAACAATATTTTATATAGCCTGAAAATTCACATAATGGCCTTCTTGGAGAGACTTAGCATCAGTACCTAGTATTACAAAATGCAATGTGTTTTTAATGAGTGAAAAGGCAGGAATGTTTACTTATCTTAAATACAATTATGAATGGGGAACAGGCGCTGTGTGCTTTGATTCAATTAGGTTAGAGGCTAGTGCCAGCCATATCATGGAAGGAAACACAAGAACCTCCATATTTAAGTTACCACTAACATGTAATCTTGTATCACTGGTATCACAGAGTTTCCCTACAGCTTTCCTGGCACTGAACATAGCTTCCAAATATTTTCTTTATTTTATTAGACTAATATAGCATATATATACCATAAAACTAGCATCTGTAGCATATATAAAATGCATTTATTTAGGCAGTGCTTATAGAATCATTAGCACATACGAGAAATAAATTCACATTTTTCAAGTCTCTCAATTCATACTGCAGATTTTCGCAATCACTGTTTATTTTTCTAAAGTCTGTTTTTATTCTTCCCCAAGACAAGGGAAATTGTAACATTCCTGTCATTTTCATGGATAGTTTTTACTCCCTCAAGCTGGAGTTTTTTTCATGGATAGTTTTTACTTTCTTTTTGCTGTGGATCTTAATGAATCGTCACCACAGGATACAGAGATGCAGAACACTCAAGTGAACAAGCATTTTTATTATTATAAATAGTCAAGGAACAGTATAATTTCAGAGTGAGGCAGACACAGAATACCTTCACTGAACTTCAGAGCTCATCCCAAATCATCATCAGCGATAGGGATGTCTGATGAAAAAACAGTCCACTGTAGTTTTGAAAGACATTCAAAGGGCAGAGTAGAGCTCCAACACAATATGGGAAAACAAAAGTCTAACAGAAAGATGCATTTTTGTTGCTTCTCGTATTAATCCATTATTTAGAGCTCCCCTGCTTCAAGTCATCATTGCAGCAGCAATACCTCTTGGATGAGGTAGTGCACATAGAGCCCTCTGGAGAGCTAGTTATTACAGGGGCCAGCAAAAAGCTACTTTTTCATTATTGTCTGCGGTTAAGAGGCTGGTTTATGAGGTGGTGAAATAACTAGGAAAATCTTAAATACTTTAAAAACAAAATGAGACAAATTTTTCTGGAAGCAAAGAAAGCACAGGAATATTATCCTGGCAAACATTTCAGCTCCTGTCTTTCAGAAATCAACAGTTACGCGAGTCATTTGGAACATAAAAACATACACAGACACACACACATACACTTTAAAAGTCTTTTAACTATAGAAAAAAAAGATTAGTTTTTATTTCAAAAACAAGGATGAGTTTGAGAACTCCAATTTTAAGCAATCAAAGAGGTAAGTTTTAATATCCTATTTCAGTTACTTTTTGTAAAAATTGATGTTAGGTTATGGTTAAAAATTAAAAAGTTGCAACTGAAAATTTTCATTGACTCAAACTTTTTTTTGCATATTGTTACTTAAAAAAAGTTGCCACAATTTTTTCTTTGTCAAAGACTTTTGTCTTCATTTTGTCTTTGTCTTTTTCCTTATCAAGTATAAGGGTAACCTCTAAATAGTCTTTGAAACAGTGTGTTTTTCTTTCCTGTTGAGTTCTAACCGGCCCCATCAGTGCAGAGTTAGAATCTTCAGCAGAGAGATCCTTATGAGACAGAATCTGTAATTCTGTATGTATGAAGGCTATTAGATAAACTATACAAAAAAGGTAGATGATATAGAAAACAGATATTAAATAAGTAAATTTTGCTTCATTCTAATTGACAATCTCATTACCAAAGTTGTCATTGCACAGCTTCATATGTTAATGACCTAAGCCACTTTCTTATATTTTTTATTCAGGTTTTTCATCTACATATCTATACAAAGAAATCCTAAGCAGTTGCAGACTTATATTGTTTCCTTTGAATTATTTATTGTGGTGTTGATAATATGTGTTTAGGCATGAAGGTCCCGTTATCTACTTTTGGCTTCCCATGGGATGGCTTTCCTACTACCATTTCATCCAAAGATGAGTTTGAAGTGATTTCAATTTTTTTATTCCTGTAAGACAGACAGAAATTAAAAGAGAATGTCAACTCTTTATGTTCTACCATTTGGGTAATTAGCACGTTGTGGAGCAATCTTTTTGAATAGTTTTCATGTCTTTATTTCTACTTTTGCAATATGGAAATTAACAGCAAGAGATTCTTAAAAACTTTTTCAGGGCTGTTGTCTTTTTAAATAACTGTAAGTCTATTTTTAGGAATTGTTATTTCTGTATTACAAGACACATACTGTGTATTTAGATACAAAGGTGGTGGTCACCTTTTCTAATGTTACAAAAAAAAAAAAAAAGGAATTAAAGTGAAAAAGATAGGTACAATAGCAACAAATTAATAAATCAGATTTTTTTTTTTCAAATTAGCTTAAGACAAATACTGTATCTATTTCTTTGAAGTTGTTACTGATGTCTGGATACAATAATTTCCCATGGTAAATCTCAGTGAGCTAAGTCCCAGTGAAAGGGGATCTGATGTTTGAACAACTTCTCAGTTTGAATGTAAACATTAAATTTTTCAGCTCTTCCAGATCACAAGACCTGTAAGTCTGTGGATTTTAACACCACAGAAAACACTGTGTAGGGAGCATTCAAAGCCTAATAGTCAGTTTAAATTTCTATCTTACCTGTGCAACCTCACAGCTTATAAAATTATTTATTTACTTGTTGTGGTTTGAGAACGCTGGGTAAGAGCAGTCAAGTTTCTTGTTTGCTCATTTGCCTCCTCCTTTTCTTCAACCTTTCTTTCTCTTCAGGAATTTTTCTTCCACTGTACAGTATCCTATCACAAAATAGTCTTCAGCTGATTGTCTCTTCAACTACCAGCTTATCTCTCTAGTTGGTGGTCCCTCTCTTTCACCTCCTAGTCTGTTGAACATGCCATCTGTACCTATGTTCCAGGACTCTTCTTCCCTGCTTCTGTCCCTGTTGTTATCACAGTTTTGTTCCAAACTCTTCACTTCCACTGGCCATATGTGTAATTTCTTGGCCTCAACAGACCTTTACATTGGCAAATGTCTCATCTTTTGACAATGTAGTTTCTCACTCATTATAACACTTTTTACTTTACCATTCTAAACGTTTGCTACAAGTTCTTTCTGTCATGATTACCACCTTTAGAAGTGCAAAAGAAATGTTTTGGTTTGCCTGAGAGGCAGTTTCTTCTGTCACAGGAGAAGCAGCCTGTCAGTGGCCACATGATCACTTGACCAAAATGAAATAATGGTTGCAATTGTTGTTTAAGCCTTATGATTCTATTTCTTGCAGGAATATGCAATTCAGCAGCATAAGTGGAAGAATTATGCAAGAGCCAATGTTTTTATGCTTATAAAATCAATAAAGACCTAATTAAAAAAAGCAGGTAATAGAGCTGTTGACTTTCATGGTGTTTCTGAACCAGCTATGCATAATCTGGTGGACTAGATAATTGGGAGATTGTTTAAGTAATTATTCATAGTCCAATGTGCTTATTTAAAGTGAAAGTCTCAACTTTTTCTAAGATCATCCAATGATAATGTGAAGTTATACAACTTTTGGTCTGACTGAGCACCTTGTTGAGAAAATACATTCTGATTTTTTTCAGGAGTGAAGTGTAACAAACATAGTTCTAGAGTTCTCATGAACAGTTTCTTTGTATAGCTTTAGCACAAGCATAAATTAATAGTAATAACAAGCAGCTGCAATGGTACATGGGAAATTAATGTCAGGGTGTGCAGTATTCTTTTGGCTGGGTGAGTATACAGAAAGTATTAGGATACAAACAAGTCCTTGTTCAGAAATGAATTTACAGCATAGTCTTCTTTTCATTCTATTTTAATGGGTATTATTTTTTTAGACTGCATTATCCTAATGCCACACATGCTGAGGGTATAGTTAGGCATATTAATGGAATCCCTGGAGCAGTATGAATTCTTCTGTTGTGATAATGTTACCATTAGTCTTGATTGCATTTGCTGAGGGTGGGATTCTAGTAACAGGTTGCTTTGGGCATTTTTGTTTGTGATTTACATTTTCCCCCTTAATTTTTCCTAGTGTCTTTCCTTTTTTTTTTTTCCTTTTTTTTTTAAGCAGCTTTCTGTTGTGTTACATGGTGCCTGTTTTACTTGCCATTGTAATAATCACTTTTATGTTTTCTTCGTGTCAATTTAACATTCTGCTACTGATTAACATTTTCATCTTATTTACTGGAGCTCATGTCGTACATATGAGAATACTTCCTTTATTTGCCTCTTAAATTTTCTTTTTCCCTTGTTAGTGGTTTTGCTATCTCAGTTTCAATGTTCTGGCTGGTTGCAATTACAAGTTTTCCCAGCTGGGAGCTTGTTTCGTTTTTCTTGGTCTCTGCAACATGCTGATCTATTTGGAAATGTAGTTCAAATTGTTTTATCTCTATATGTTGCATCTCCTTTCCACACAGTATTAATTATGAGTTTGTGGATATTTTTCTGTTCAGAGTTTTAAAGAAAAACAGTATTACAAAAAATGGTGCTACTCTGTGACCTGTTACATCACAGAAAAGAGACTTCCAAATGGGGTTTGGAGAGAAATGTCAATGCCTATAATTTACAGAAGGCCTGACAGCTACAGAAAGCTACTCTAGCTGTCATTGCATGGTAGAGGAAAAAGCTACTTCAAGTGTTGGTGATAAATATAGATATAAAGAATCATAAGTCTCTGCTTAGTTTCCGATGTTTACTTGAGTCATACTTTTTAATGGCATTATAATTGAAAGTTGTTGTGGTGGTGTGAGCTTCTTATGGCATAATTTTGAGTGTATACCAACTGCTTTGACTGAGTCTGGTAAGCACTGCATTTGGTGGGCCTTAATTAAGGGCTGCGTGATCAGAGTTTTGAACTGTTTTTCATCAGTATGTGCATGCTCTGTTCTGCGAAGAGACACATTAGAGACAGAAAGAGGCCTATGAAAGAAGGTGCAGGGGTTTATTTATTTTTTCAAGGAATACAAGTTGGCAAGCACTCTTTAAAAAAGTACTATCTATGGCTCATGATTTCAAGTCTTCAATCTAAATGTGAATTGCCCTATTTAATTATGGTTGATTAAATAGCATCCTTCCTATTACTTTTGTTGATTGGTCAGATGAAGTGACTTGTGTAGATGGATATGATGTGAACACTTGTGGGTAACTTATTTAAGATTCCATTCCCATGCATCTTCATAACTCTGGTCTTGCAAGGCCTGTTCTGAAAAACAGTGGGAATTCTTCCAAAAACTTCACTGAATTTGGAGAAGGTACATAAATCAATTATAGTAAATATATTTATTAATAAAACTTTATAACAAAAATGGTCATAGAAAGCAGGATAGAAAGAAGCATAAAGGTACATAATGTCAGCTAATTAAAATTATGAACTATATGGTGATTGATTTATTTATTCAGCTCTGGTCCATGTTCCAGAGTTCTGGTAGATAGTGGAATTTCAATCAATAATGTCAAATGTAGGCTTTAGTAATCTGCATTAAACTTCAGCAGAACCAAATATAGCTTTCAATAACAAGAATAGTACCAGAGACGCTTATAAGTGTCTGGATATTTCTGATATTTTTTTTCTTTCCGTCCATTTGTCTTGCTGTTGATTTCTGGAAGTTGTGCAATACACTCCTCAATACTATAGTTGCCTGCCTTTCTAAGAATTACATGCCAAGTACATAGTTATAAGTCAATTGTGTCTAAATTAAATTTCAGATGTTCATTAGCACTGTAAGGATGAGTCTGTCAATTAAAAAAAAAAAGAAAATAAATGAAAGTTTTCTAGTTATTTTAATACTACAATAACAGTAATATTTCAGGGTGTTGATCAGCATAAATACAGGAAGTGAAACTTGAACTTTTATTCAGCTTTTTTGGAATCCCATGGGAGTCATCTTTTTATAAAAAATGTAAGATTATGTATTGTGACAGAGGCACTCGACCCCTTAACCAAACTAGCAGTAGTTTGGTACAGGCTCCAAAGGAGGTACTTGGCCTGAGCCATGACCAGGCAAAGAACTCCTCTGGTCCCTATCTGTTCTCTGAAAACCCACAAAGAAGCAGAGTGACAGTAAGCATTGATGCATATGAGCTTGGAACACCGATCATGCAGTTAACGTATGAATAGCAGGTGGCTTTTCCAAGACTCATTTATCAAGGAACAAAGGAAGTTGTGGGTACAAGGAGTCTCATGCATATCTTTTGTATCGCATGTAATTTGACTACAAGCCAACCACTTTATCTATAAATATGACGGCCAAAGTGAGCCTTCAGTGTGACTGCATGGCGGTGATCTCCTCTTGAGCTGGGACACCTCTCAAAGTTGCTTCTCAAGGCAGAGAGACCTTTTACCAATGGCAGATCTTTGATAACCGACCAATATTGTGCATAATCTTGTAGTATGGTAACTTTGATTTTGTTTTGGTAACTTGGATTGCATGCTGAATTGATAAATTTTGCATATATAATCCCTTAGACATAAACTGTTGCCCAAGTCCAAGACTAAGACTGGACCTAGCCGCACCTAAGCTCCATCAGGAGTTTAGAAAGCAAGGGGGTCTACCCTGAACTTCGTGACTCAACAGGAGGGTCCTCTGTACCCTTTTGTATCCTCAGTCTCTCTGTGAATCATTTTAACTCGAGTGTAATCCAATTTTCCTGTGTATGTTTCTGCTATGCAGTAATTAATATAGTGAACCTTGCCATCGAACTTTGTTAAGGCGCACTTTTATGAATCATATTAAAACCACTTTTGCTAATACCCTTGACGGTGATTTTTTAAGTGATCTAAATTACTCATTTGTGACATGTATATACAGTGAAAGACAATCGGTATTTTGGGCTTACCCCTGGAGTACTGAAGTCAGTTGCCATTTTGTTTATGATTTCAAGAAAAACAGAATTGATTATGCACTTTATGTGGGACCTACATGAAATTCCTTTTCTAAGAGGCAGCATTTAGTCTGCCTAATTTTAAAGGGAGTATCCTTTGAAACTATCACCAACTGATGAACTGAGTGAGTATTGTTGTATAAACCAAGAGAATTTACACACATATAACTGGGTGAAGCTTACTCGGACATTGGATTTAGGATTCTGCTATTGCAGGCAACTAGACAGCATTTCTCTCCCTTAGCTCTATTTTAAAACTAGCTAGACCTTTTTCCTCTATTACTCTAATGGAAAGGCCAATCCTTAATCTTAGTCTTCTAATGGTTAGAAACTTTCATCTAATTTCAATTCTAAATTTATTCATGACAGTTTTATACCAATGTGCTCTTGTGCCAACATTGTCCTTTGGCTTAATTAGTTTTTTTCTTTCCCCAGTGTTTATACCCTAGTTTATTTATAGCAAGTAATCATATCTCCACTCTGTCTTTGTTTTCTAGTCTTTGGGAGCTAAGCTCTTTTTGTCTCCTCTTGGAAAATAATCAATGCAAATCAATGTTAGATATGATATAAACTTAGATTCAGATCTTCAACATTAGAATGCTGCATATGGGAATCTGAGCAATATCAGTAGTGCTTTTTTATTCAAAAGATCAATAGATTAGCTTGTTGAGAAGAACCTATCTGGATGGTAGTGGAGAATGAGCTAGTCAGACAGATTGTTACATCAGGGGACTAAGACAATCACAAACATATTACAATACTGGTGTGAAATATATGGCTGTTATAGAGAAACAGTTGCTTGTTATTGTTACTTAAAAAAACTGTTTTGGAAAATCATGCCATCTAAGGCATAGCTTTGAGGCACAAATTACATATGCCAACATGACTAGAGTTGAAGCCTGGATATATCTGAGAGAAAAATTAAGCACTAGTCCCTCAATTCTTCAATTTCCACTGAGAAAATAGATTTATTTTTTTTCTGTCACAAATTATTTATGGAGACAGTGATAGATATTTATACACACATATTTTGCATATATGTATATATTTGTATATTTTTACATTTTCCACAAATAACTTTTATATTTCCTTATTGTAGGGGTGGGGTTTTTTTTCATTTGTTTGTTTGTTTGTTTTTAACAGGTGAGAAAGAATAGTAAAATCAGGACAAAAGATTAGATAATAATAAAAAAAAATTCTGCTCTACCCCCTAAAGGCCAGCTACAGTAAACACAGCAGTGGGTTCAGAGTTGAATTCAAATTGATGACATGTTTGTTGTTCTTCAAATCTTTAGGGATTGTAAAGTTAAAAATTCAAAGCTTGCTGTTTTGGTTTACTTGAGAGATTAGTACTTGATTCAGACACCAGCAGGCCAGCAAGAGGGAATCATGAATGGGATTGAAATGGAGATAGAGTATCTCTATGGCCTACATGTTATAAGAATAATTTGTAACAAAGCAACGTATTTTTTTAAATTTAACTTAAAAGTACTTTAAAATTATGTGGTTCCATAATTTTTCTTCTGCATTTTGTATTCTAGTCTAAGTATATTTTATCATGTATAGCTGGGACATCTGACAACAATGGTCAGTTTCAAAATTCTATGTAGCTTGTAAAGTTTTCCTGAAATGTCTTCACTGTGCCCATGTATGCTCCTTCCTTCTTTACTCATGTTTTGACATTCCCTTGGTTTCAAATGCAGTTTCTGTACTTCCCCAACAAAGGCGGGCATGACTTGAGGAATCTTTTCCTGTCTCACTTTGCTTTACTACATCTGGTAACTTAGAAAAGTAATGTGTTATTTCTGCCATGAGAAATGAAAACTATAATTTGAAATCTCATCAAACACATTATAAAAACTTCAGTTCTATTTTTTCAAGGGTTCTAAAGGATAAAGTCTAGATCTCAAGATCTGGAAAACCAATGCGAAAACATGGGAAGAGTGTTAGCTTATAATGTCTTTTGCTTACCTACGTAATAGCAACATTTATATTTTCTTTTTCTATCTTTATATCAATTATATTATATTTAAAAGCCTCTGTCTGTGTTAGCCTTATTTTTTTGTTTTCTCTTTTTTTTAATCATTCACACCCATGTTTCCTTACAAAATTAATCAGTCATGTGCCTGATTAACACCTCATTTTCTTCTTGAGAATAAACTAGTTTTTCTAAACTTTCCATGTAGTTCCAACCCCCTGGGTGTTTTGTCATTCTGTATAATATTTGTATATCTTTTATTTTTTCAACACACTTCTGCAAAACATAGCAGTCAAAATTATGACCAAATAACCTTTACTCTAATAACCTCACAATTCATACGAGCCTGTCAATGTAACTATATATAAATTTTGGTTCTAGTTGTAAAAATTGCTGTAATTGGTAATATATTCAAGGTCACATGCTGAGCTTACTTAAAAAATATTTATAGGAAAATTGAATGCTGTCTGTTTTTCTTTTAAATTTTGTATCTTTTTTTTTACAAATACGACAATCTGTATTTTTTATTACACCACCTTTATTTCAGAGCTTATAACCATTGTTTGACATATTTGTTAAAAAAGACCAATGGAAAAATAGTTTGGGGAGCAATATCAGAAGGTAATGGAACAGACTAGTGACCTTGTGCTAGGAATGGACTAAAACATTCCTGTGGGTGGTTTGTCTCAAGTCTTAAAAGCTTCCAATGGTAGAAAGTCCACAGTCTCCCCAGGCAACCTAGTCCGGTGTTTACCTATCCTGCCATTAGAAAGTTTATCTTAATGTCTGGCCTAAATCTCCTTTGCTGCAGTTTGAGGCCATTATTGTTGTCCCACTCACAGTGGACATGGAGAAAAAAAAATCACTCCTTCCTTACTAGAAGCACTCCACTGACAACCTGCTTGAAGATTTTTATTTCAGTTCACCTCAGTGTATTTCCTCCTGAGACAAAAATTACCAAATTGCAATACAATTCAGTTCAGGAAAAGTTTTATAAGGTAAACAAAGTGAATCATATATACTGTGCTCCCTTATTAATAGGTACTAAACATGGCCAAGGACTTTTCATTATTATCATTCCCCATAAAGAAATGCTTCCATACTCAGAAGTATACTGATTGATGTGCCAAACAGCCACTATTCTGCTACTGCCTCTGGTATCTCTTTGTGACCAGGCTGGGAGACATAACTTCAACCACTGCTTTGAAAGCAAGCAGCTTTCAAAGACAATGCAAATATTCTGGAATTCTTATAGGAGACCTGCTTTTCAGGCAGAATGACAGAAAGACTGCCCAAGCAGTCCAATACCAGTGAACCGCAATGTCAGTGAAAAAACAGCCCTTATCTTACAGAAAGTCTTATTTTACGGTTCAGGAAGGAGCAGAATTGTGAGTTCATTTTTGCTAGTCAGTCTTGTCTTGGTTGGCTTTTGCAATAGATTGCATTTAAAAATAAACAAAATTGGTACCAAAAATGCATTTGTGTATATATGAATTCATATAATCTAGCAACTGGCTGTGTACTTAAGCTATCAGGTTACAAAAGAATTGCCAGTTCCTGTTCAGCTCATTTATATTAATGTATATCTTTCAGTTAATACCAGTCTGTTCTACTTTCCAACTGCTCCAAATTTAAAGAAATTCCCAAGGAACTGCCCTAGGAATGTGGTACAAGAAACAGAAAAGTACATCAGAATATTATTTTGAATTCTCAGTAGGACTGATACTCGTAAAATCCTGCAGGCAATTTTAAAAACCTTCCTTGTGTGTGAATGGAACAAAGTTCTTTTTACTGCAAGACAACTAAATGAGGGATTCAGATGCAGAATTTGAGCTGTGTGAAAAATACAGCATACCACTCATTTATTTAAAAATAAATCTATAGTTCCAACAAAATTTATAAATGTGTTAGTACTCAATTTATTGACTTTTGATAAGTCATGGTTAAGCAAAGATGACACTTTACCTTCTTTTATTTACCCATATGGATCTTGACCTAAAGATGTTCGTATTTTTGGCCTCAAATCCATCTACACAGCATCTTTACTTACAGAATTTAAAATTCTATCTCCCGTCAAGGTAGACCCTCTTCATTTTGTGTTACTGCTGCACAATTTTTTTCTCTTCAATACAGTTAGTAATTCTGAGGAATGAAAATGGCAAAGATTTCAGCCTTTTTTTCAGATTATATCAATCACCAGTGTTTCAATATCACATTGTCTTTGAGGATCAGGCAGACATTCCCATGGGTATGCTATGTCTCATACATAAAGATCAAGAGATATATTTTGAATTTAAACAGTTTGCTAGTATGTACTAAAGAAAACAGCAAAACATAACAGGAGCAAAATGTGCATATTCTGTAACTACAGCAATATTCAGAACAGTATGGCTGCTGTCTCGGCACAGCAACAAAATTAAAGATGGAGTACACAGAAAGCAATATACATTTTCAGACTATATACACCATAAAATCATTTTTCAGAATCAGTTGCCTTGTAGGGGCTTTGTGCCTTTTTCTGAAGCATCTGGCATCTGCTGTCATTGACTAGACAGAACATCCATTTGCTCCAATATGGCATTTCTTATGTTCACATACACTTCGTCCTTATAAATTATTGCTATTTTGGTTGCTAAAAGAAATAGCCAGACCAATATTGCTATTGCTGGCCCTTTTCTTTTTTCTTTTCTAATTGTGTTCCTTGCTGTGCCCTAAATGAACGATGGAGTTTGTTTTGTATTCCCAGCAACAAGAACATACTGGCTTTATGATTCATTGCTAAATGGCACAAATTCCCATTTTCCATTGTTCTATTTCTGAAGAATATTAGCAAAATTCTTAATTTCACAACAGAACAAAACAGTATATTTCTAAAGAAGCATGAAGAATGGCCATTTAGACATGGAAAGAATTCTTTAATAGACTTTAGCTCTGATTTTTAGAAAATAACTGTCTACTTTGTTGTAAAGAAAAATATACCTTCATTATAGCCCATGGAATTTTTTCAATTTGTAGTCAGCCTTGAACAAAGTCTTGAATGAAGGACCACCATTTTAATGAGTTTAGCTCAGAAATCAGTGAAGAAACTTTAAAAAATACAATGTTCTTAACTGAATCAAAGTTTCTAAGGAAGGAAAGTATGAAAAGGGAACATATATTTATTGAGAGCTGCTGCTTAATTTTCTTAAAGCTTAACAGTGTATGACAGCACTGAAGAGGAAACTGATTAGATACATCCTCCTGAGCAAGCTCAGCAACCAAAAGATTTTCTGGATAGAGAGGAGAATAACAGTCTTTGCAGCTTTCAGCCTCGAGTGGCAGCAGCCTCACTGACTGCCTGACATCTTGCTGCTGTGAAGCTGTGCTCTGGTTCCATGTCATCATCAGGAGGCCAGGGTGATTTATCACTTACTGTGAATGGAAGGACACCTATTGCAGGACTTCTGGTAAAGTATGGAAAAATACGAAACTCTCATCCAAGGCAGCTGAGGTGACAAAGATCCTTGAAAATCTGAGTCTAACAACTTAGAACTGCAGACTAATAATTTATTTGAATAAAGTTAAGAATGAAGTCAAAACATACCTCAATTAACTGTCCTCTTTATTCTTCATTTTATTTCAAAATTTGAAGGGGTTGTGTTAGCACTTCTCAGGAAATGTTTACTTGTGATTTATTTTAAACAGGATAAATCAAGAAATATAAGAAAAACATTGAAGACACCTATTCATATGAGATTGTCAGTGTGATTTCTTAAAGAGTTCCAGGGGGCGTATTCAGATCATCTTGAGGCTACTTCAGACAGATAATAAGAGGTGATTCAGAGAACCTAAATTTAGAAGTTACAGTTCTGCAGACAGTCAGAGGAGATTTTGCACATGGCAGCTTGGAGCCTGAACTCCTCATTGCCTCAAAGAAGAGGACTTGCAAAAAACAGCCCAGAAGGCATGTCCAAGAGGCAACACTTGGCAGTGAAAGATGAATTCACAATGCCTCACTGCTGAAACTTCCCATAGGGGACAGGTTTTTATGAGTGAATTAGAAGCGAAAAACTATATTTCCAAAGGTGAATTCTTTGATTCAGGAACCAACCTCAATATTTCCATTATGATTATCAACTTTGATATTTGCAGTTTTTTCATTTCTCTTTATTGTCTAGGTTATTAATGAAGTGGCAAATATGCACAGGTTTATATTTCCTAATTAATTTTAGCCCAGAAAGCATGAAAATGTCTAAATCTTAATTTATACTGCTTGCATCCTAAGATTCAGTATGTATTTAGCTTGTATATCTGATTTAACCATTTTCACTTAGATCAAGATGAGAAAAAAGAATGAAAAATGAAAGCACACAGACTAAACTCCACAGTGCAACACTTACCTTCAATAAGTTAAAATAAAAATATAGGGTTTTTATTGGAAGATAACTGAATCTTTTAATGCTAATAATTGTTGGTCTCTAATACCTCCTAATTCTGATGCAAATGTTGTGAAAAATTAATTAGGAAGTACAACAAAGAATAAAAAATGCACACACTTATCTGCAAGAATCCCATGACCTCAGATTGTTTTGATTAAATTTAGATTTCTGTATCAAGAAATCATATTTTAAAAAATATTATTTCATGCTTAAGCACAGAAGTACATTAGTTCTATTTACTTGTATTCCACCAAAATTGTGCTAAAAAATTTATTCATAAGTTGAAATATACGTTTCCTGATTTTTGGAATCCAGAACCCTTGGATTCTGATTTGTATATGATGAGCAATCTGATTCGTATATGATGAGCAAATCTGTAATGTACAAAAATACGGCCAAGTGATTATGTACCTTTTTTAAATTATTTACTGCTTTACTTATTGCTTATGTAAAAGTTATGTGATGGAAAGTCCTGATAGCTACTCCACAAAGATGGAGTAGCTGTGGTGGGTTGACCCTGGCTGGATGCCACAAGCCCACCGAGCTGCTCTATCACTCCCTCTCCTCAGCTGGACAGGGGAGAGAAAGTACATTGAAAGGCTCGTGGGTCAAGATAAGGACAGTGAGAGATCACTCACCAATTACTGTCATGGGTAAAACAGACTCGACTTGGGGAAATTATTTTAATTTATTACCAATCAAATCAGAGTAAGATAATGAGAAATAAAACCCAAACCTTAAAACACCTTCCCCTCACCCCTTCCTTCTTCCTGGGCTCAACTTTACTCCTGATTTTCTCTACCTCCTCCCCGCCAGCAGCACAGGGGGACGGGGAATGGGGGTTGTGGTCAGTTCATTACATGTTGTCTCTGCTGCTCCTTCCTCCTCAGGGGGAGGACTGCTCACACTCTTCCCCTGCTCCAGCATGGGGTCCCTGCCACAGGAGACAGTCCTCCATGAACTTCTCCAACGTGGGTGCTTCCCACAGTCTACAGTTCTTCATGAACTGCTCCGGTGTGGGTCCCTTCCATGGGGTGTAGTCCTTCAGGAACGGACCGCTCCAGGGTGGGTCCCTTCCACGGGGTGTAGTCCTTCAGGAACGGACCGCTCCAGTGTGGGTCCCCCACGGGGTCACAAGTCCTGCCAGAAAACCTGCTCCAGCATGGGCTCCTCTCTCTCTCCATGGGTCCACAGGTCCTGCCGGGACCCTGCTCCAGCATGGGCTCTCTGCAGCTATGGAGTCACAGCCTCCTTCAGACATCCACCTGCTCTGGCCTGGGTTCCTCCACAGGCTGCAGGTGGATATCTGCTGTACCATTAACGTTACTCCATGGGCTGCAGGGGGACAGCCTGTTTCACCATGATCTTCTCCATGGGCTGCAGGGGAATTTCTGCTCCAGTACCTGGAGCACCTCCTGCCCCTCCTTCTTCACTGACCTTGGTGTCTGCAAAGTTGTTTCTCTCACATATTCTCAGTCCTATCTCTGGCTGGAATCGCACAGGATTTTTTCCCCTTCTTAAATACGTTACCACAGAGGCATTACCACCGTTGCTGATGGGCTCAGCCTTAGCCAGTGGCAGGTCCATCTTGGAGCTGGTGGGCACTGGCTCTATCAGACATAGGGGAAGCTTCTAGCAACTTCTCACAGAAGCCACCCCTGTAGCCCCCCTGCTACCAAAACCTTGCCATGCAAACCCAATACAGTAACACATTCTGGATGAATGCATGGACACATGGAATTGAAGGGGCTTGAACTCAATTGTTCTAGGTGTTTACAGCTGCCTTGCTTGCTAAAATTATCTAAAAAACAAAAGCCAGGTTAAACTGGTGAGGAGCTGATGCTGCTCTCATAGCCCATTATTGCCAAGTAACAGCCACGCAAGGGATTACTGTACACCTATTTAAAAAAAAAAATAAAAAAAATTAAGGCAGAACCAGGATCCTCAGCTTTTGTTTAAAGGGCTATAATGAAGCATATAGCTGTAAGGGTCCAGGTCTTTTTGGACTGGGAGAGACAGGATACAGGAGTGTTTGTGCGTGTGTGTGTGTGGGCATGTGCAAGTGCATGCCAGGGGTGGGGGCCAGGGTTTAAACTACTGATTAGGCATGTAAGTATAAGGGTCAGCAACTGACATAATGGTAGCAAGATATCTGTCATGTCTATGCCCAGTACAGACTGGAAGTAGCTTATTGCTAGCCATGTCCCAGAAGAGCCCTGTGAATGCAATTAGATTCTAATTAAACCACAAATTTTTCCCACTTCAGTCTTCCTGTCTGGGTGCAACCATACAGCCCCTAGTACCTAAAAAGTGTTATAGACTGAGATATGTTGTGACTGTTTGAAGGACTTTCATTTGAGATGGGACATTATAGAAGAGGGACTATCGCCTGAGCTTCCCTACCTGACACAGTAAACTCTTATTTCTGAATGATGAATAAGATTAAGCAGAACTAGTATATTAAGGTAAGCTGTGGGCATTGCTCTCATGATGTTCAGGATTAGGGACTGTATTTTCCCTCATTGCTGAGTTTGTCTGTAGAAATTTTGTTTTATTTTCTTAGCAGCATCTGGATTATTTGTCTGGATAAATTCATAAATTGGTATGGAAGAAGCTAGGTGTCCAGGAAGTGAGTTGTCTCACATCTCTTGATAAATCAGAATTCAATGAACACACCTCCTAACAAACTTCCCACTTTTAGTACTTGACAGACCAAAGAAGCAGTGCCCTTCCCCCACTGTGTAATTTTTTACTAAATGGGAGGACAGCATCATCCAAGAAATTTCCATTGTCAACAAGTTTGAGAGACTGACAGAGCTGACACTGCCTTTACAAAATGGGGAAAATAAATGAATGAGGACAGCCAACTGATTGTAAAGGATTTACTAAACAATCATCTGAATGAAATTGGAGCTTAATGCTATTACAACTTTACATCTTGGTCTTCTTACTGCATGCTTGGTATAATGGGAATTTTTCACTCAATAAAAGATATTAAAGCATGGAAAGTCCTACATGTAGGTGTAGGCAGTAATATCTTTTATTAGCCTAGCTGAGGTAGTTAGAAAATACAGTTTTGGCTCAGGTTCTATACATGGACAGGGTGAAAAGTCATTGAGAAGCAAAAAGAAAATGAAAAATGCTGCTCTTTGGAGAAGGATGCCTGTGAGAAAAGGAAGTAGGATGAAAAACTTTGGGCAACTCAGATGGAAGAGCTTCATATTTGGCTCAGCAGAGTGGGAGTGGAGCAGTAAAAATAAAGCTAAAACTGGCATCTGAGGATAAGTTGCATTTGTGATTTTGGAGCCCATTCAAATATATGCTTCAAATCCAATTTCAGCAACTGCAAACTCACAGGGATGGAACCCAAAGAAAATGTTTGCACAAAGCATGTGGAAAATGAAACCTCCTACCTCTGTACGGTTGCACCCTTGGCAGGATGGAGGCATTTATTCAAAACCACTGCCTTTATTTTTAAAGTGTATTTCTTTGTGAACTGTCAATTATTCAGGACTGTATTAATGAAGAGAAACAACAATGTTTTCACTTCGGATAACGTGCTTATTTGTGTCTAGTTGTATATATGTATGTATATTTGAGAAGTATATTTGTATGGATATATACACAGTAATAGCCATAAAGATTTGTAATATCTATAAACATTTGTAAACAACTAAGAAAATATTAATTTGCTTTAAAACTAATTAAAATGATTTAGTTATGATCTAATGAAAATGTGCTTCATTTTGCAATATAAACTGTGCAGACCCTTATTAGCCCTCATTGACCAGGCACACCCCACATTCATTTACATTTTAATTATCTCCTTTAAGGACACCAAGAGCATTAGATGTCTGTGAGCATTACAAGATATCCTTATTGCACCATCCATGTTGCAAACCTGAAAAAAGAACTCATTTTAATTTATTATTTATTTTCTACAAATATGATTTTGTAAAAAATATCAACATGGATGAAAAAAAGAGCTTTATGAACAAACCAATAATCTTCTACATGTAATTATAAAAATGCTGCTTTATGAAGTCTATCAATATGGTCAGGTAGAAAAAGGGCCTGAAAATAACACACATTTTTTGGAAAAATTTTCAGCTGTATTTTGAACCATCTATACATAATAATGAAACTTCCATTAAGGCTACACACATTTCATAATCTCTTGCAAATACAAACTAGTCTAATTTCAGTCAATTTTGTTGAGACAAAATTTTTAGTTGTGAACAAACTCTTTCAGATAAAGTAGTCTTTTTTGCTTGTCTCCCCATTTCTATATAGAAAATATTTTCAAATATGACCTCTTCTATATGCAGAAATTTATTTTGAGCAAATTGTTTGAAAATTTTATTAAAAAAAATTCCATATTTTACTACTACTTCTTTAAGAAACAGTATTTGAATGTTCCAAGTACATAAACATTACATGTTTTCTGTGTATTTTATTGATTAAAATGTCAGTTTTCAGGTCTTATGTTTTTAAAGACAAGATGCAAACAAAACAAGTTCTATCATTTGTTGCTTTAGAAGATCCACACATTATAAATAACTGCTGGATTTTTTCTTTGATTTATAATTAAAATGTCAACATTAAAGAGTGAATAAATCTCTTATTGCTATAATCGTGCATATGCAATTTCTTCGCCCAGATCATTTTATGCAATCATTCTGCTAAAATGGACCAGACAGAAAGTCATTGTGCTATTTTATCACTACTTCAGGTTCATAAAAGGCCCTTTCTCCAAAGATACATCTTTTATCCCTTTAAAAATTTTAATACTTCATAGTTAGGCAAGATAGTTTCAAATTCAAATTCATAAAGTTATGTCTACAAACAACTTTACAGTCCAATGCAGGTAAAGATGTAGAAAAGAAGAAAAATGGTTGATGTTAATTCTCTTATTAGCTAGTTCAAAAATTAAAAATGCCCTTCTGAAATAAAATAAAAGAATACCAATACACTTTTTTTTTAACTCTGTTTTTCATTCCAAACTTTAAAACTTGAGCAGTGTTTAGTCATTGTTTTCAGTATGCTCATGTGAGTCCACTTCTGGCACTAGGTCTGTAAGTGCTCAAAACAAGCATGGATCAAATTCCCAAAACTGCCTGACAGAAGGTTTGCCCCCAGCTGATCATATT
Source organism: Ciconia boyciana (assembly GCF_034638445.1). Taxonomy (NCBI): domain Eukaryota; kingdom Metazoa; phylum Chordata; class Aves; order Ciconiiformes; family Ciconiidae; genus Ciconia; species Ciconia boyciana. The sequence continues at coordinate 77,251,101 of NC_132937.1, read as the reverse complement.
AGAGAGTAAGATGACCATTGACCAGAGTAAACAGTAAGTGAGGATTTACAAAGAGGGACTTGCAAGCAAAGAAGTATAAATGAGCAGAAAATTTGTTACAGCAGAGGTAAATGTTGGAGTGAAAATACCTGTAGCCACACTTGGCATGATGCTGCCAGGAATGGGTGGGTTAGTCGTGGTGGGGAGAGGTGCATTTGGGCGGGGAGAGAACCCCTGCGGTCAAGTAACTGCGTGTGCATGAACACACGTCCATGATTAGACCATATTAGGATTAGCTACAAAAAGGTGTGTAGAAATTTCTAGATGGACATTAAGTTTTGTAACAGTCTAGTATTGTGGTATTTCTGCTGTATTACTGATATTGATCCTGAATCTATAGTTCAGTAATTGCCACTTAATTACATGTCATTAATAAATCAATAAACCACTGTGATCCTGATTTGGTTCAAACTACATATACTGAGCAGTTTTTCCCTGTGACAACTATTGGAGATGGAAAATGGGACTAAAAAGAGCTGTCTTACAATAACAATGGCTGAAAGATTGTACACCTAAACCAGACAAAACCCAAACCTCAACCACAACAGAAAAAAAAAAATTTCAAAAATGTAGGTTTTAAATCAGCTGTCTGTGTATAATAACAACTATCTATTCACAGTCCTTTCTTAGGTTTTATGATTTCCAGGTCTTTCTGCAAGCATGATAGGCACAAAACTCTTTCCTTTTTTTTCCCAACATTAATCCAAGAGCTGTGCCTTGATTAAATGAGCCTTGCCACCAGATCTTAAGAACTGTCAGGGATTTTGCTTTTGTTCCTTGCTTTAAGAGGAAATAAGGTTTATTTGCTTGTCCAACTAGCCAAGGCAAATGAATCTCTTTTTATGTAAACCACATCAGTTGAGTAATCTAGATAGTGTCAAGGGAATTTGCCAGAAAAAAAACCTCTTGTCCTCCTACCTGATTAAGAAGCAGACATGTTCTCAGCAGTAACCAGGCAGAAATGACAGGAAACAAACAAACAAAAAAGAAGTGAAAAGGAAAGAACTGATTTCTACAATGATTCTGCTGGGTTAATCACAGAAACCACCACAAGGATAAAACCTCACTGCCCTCCACTATTCCAATTGTTATGGCCACTAGTGAAAATAAAATGCTGCTTCTAATAACTTTCACTTCATGCTTATTTACATGTACATTTTGAAAGCATAAAAATTAGTTATATTTAATGCCCCCAGCTGTGATTGTGAAAGCTAATATTATTGTTCTTTTAAAGCTTCTCATGTGCTAAAGCAAATGACATTTTAGAATGCTTAGTATTTAAAATGAATTTCAGACAAAAGAATTTGACAGCTGACAACTACCCTTCAAGATAAACTTATTTTCCTTTCTCTGTTACACTGGAAATTGCCTCACCACACTGACTCTGACCACTTTCTCTCTCTTAGAAGCATTTGCATGTAAGTTATTTTTCTTCAGTTTCTCAGATATCTTTTTAGTGCATCCTTGCCAAACTTTCTTTTGTCAATAACAGATTTATAAAGGTGACAGTCTGAAATCCATAACTTACAACGGCATTTCACAATGATGCATCACTCCATTTAAGGGTCACTGAGCAGAAAATGCTAAATGTATTGATTAAAAAAAAAAAAAAATCTTGTTATGTTACTTTTACTTCTTGATCATCTGCTTATGTGCAAGCATATGTGATCCAATTTTTAAAATGTGGTAAAAAAAAATCTTCCAAGGTATTTTGCATTAAATTGTTATACTGTTTTAATTTTTTTCTTCAATGTAACTAGAAAGTGTTCATACTGTCGTTTTAACAGGACAGTTAAGAAGACCTGTGTCATATGGGAATGTGCAATATTCAAAAGCAATTTATCACAAAATCTTTTTTTAATGCAAATACACTGTTGTCTTCACACAGCTCCAAAAAGCTTGATTGCAATTAGCATATTATAATAGCATGATGGGTGAGACTCATTGCTGTATAATAGCTAGTGAAGAAAAGCAAAGCAAGAAACAGAAAACATTTTGTGGGCAAAGTGATTGTGTTTTATCACAATGTGCTTTAAATAGAAATTCACAGTCTAACCACAGACGCAATAGTGAATTTCTTACATACATTTAAATAACATGAACTAATAACCCTGACACATTTCAGCAGCTCTTTGAACATTAGGTTTCCAAATCAGGAAAGAACAAAAGCAAATGCTTTATTTTAAGTGTGTGAGTAGTCTCATGATTTTAGTGGAGTTTCTCACCGGTTTACTCAAATGAATGTATTTCAGTGCTTTGCTATGAATAACCATCATCACTGGTACATGAGAATAGGTTTATAGAAAAGTTGTGAAGCACACACAAATACTTTTTTGAACAAAATATGCAGTGCTATGTGACATAAAAATAAGCTACAGTTTATATAAAAAAATTAGGCCAACATTTATTCAGCTTCTGAGTTAAATTATGGAATAGTGAAGAGGGAAGACATTTCAACCTTTGCGTAATTCATATCTTAAATTCTGACTGCATTCTTTTTCCCTGAGTTCCTACATCTTCTGTTCTCAACTGTCACAAATCATTTCAGAAAAAAATGATTTTAAAAATATATTTTATACATGGCAAATATATTGCTGATTATTTAGCTTTATAAAACAGTATCTAGCTGCATTTGATATTTTAAATATTGGGGGAATGATTACACTGCACAGTTATATTGAAAAAAAAGCAGAAGGGAATAACATAGAGAAATCAATAGGCTCTTTAGAAAGATACTTTTTACAACTTGGCATCAGTATCAACAAATCTTGGTTATGGTTTATTAAAAAAAGGAATGTACTCCAAATAAATGGAAATCTAGGCAAATATTATCTAAAGAGCTTTTTTGTTGTTTTTAACTGAGTCATTAGAAGGAAAAGACAGTGCTAAGCCATTAGTTGAAGAGGATGACATTCCAGCTCCCCCTCAAAATCAATGGTAAAACCCTTTTGTGATTTCAGTATACTCAATTTGATCTACCCTCTAGGCTAAAATCAGCTGCTTCTTCATTCAGGACCAATTCCATAGCACAGAAAGATTTTCAACAGACTTAAAGAGGGTAAAAATAAATTAATCAGAAGAGGCTGGAACACCAGCTGTTGTGGTTTAACCCTGGTAGGCAGCTAAGCCCCACAAAACCAATTGCTCACTCCCCTTCAGTGGGATGGGGGAGAGGGTCAGAAGGATAAGTGAGAAAACTCGTGGGTTGAGATAGTTTAATAAGTAAACCAAAAGCTGCGCGCGCAAGCAAAGCAAAACAAGGAATTAATTCACTCTTTCTGATCAGCCAGCAGGTGTTCAGCCATCTCCAGCAAAGCAGGGCTCCACTGCATGTAACAATTACTTGGGAAGACAAGCACCATAACTCTGAACTTCCCCTTTCCTCATTCTTTCCCCAAGCTTTTGTCACTGACCGTGATGGCACATGGTATGGGATATCCTTTTGGTCAGCTGGGGTCATTCATCCCAGTTGTGTCCTCTCCCAGCTTCTTGTGTACACCCAGCCTACTTACTGGTGAGGCGGTTTGAGAAGCAGAAAAGGCCTTAACACTGTGTAAGCACTGTTCAGCAATGCCTAAACAATCAGTGTGGTATCAACACTGTTCTCATCACAAATCCAAAAGATGGCACCATACAAGTTACTATGAAGAAATTTAACTGTACGCCAGCCAAAACTAGTACACCAGACTCAATGGGCTAAGGACCAATGGCATTCACTAATAAATAGGTTACAGCTTTCATAAAACCACTAGCAAATCTGGACTTACGAAAGTTATTAGTTTCCCTAATACATCCATAGGCTTTTATTTCTCACTGTGTAGGTTGCAGCTTAGTGCTCCCAGTTCTTGACATTTTACCATTATTTGCATAAATTTTGATTTGACATTAAACCATTTGAAGTTGTTGACTCGCTAGAGTCAACAATTCTGATTCCTGGAAGCATACAAGATATTGAAATTAGTATTTATTCCACACCAGAGTGACAAGAGGAAAAAAAATCTTTCAGAATTCTATTGGAAAAGGTAAACTTGCCGCAAAATTTCTGTTTCAGTCTCAGAGAACAGATGTGTTTTCATGCTAGAGACCTGACACTAACTCAGGATAGGAAAAGACAGATTTCAGGTATCTCGTCTGCTTGCTTTTCTCCAATATCACATCAAAGCCAGGAAAACAGACACCTGAATTCACATCCCAGGCTAGTAAATTTTGCTTGCTTTTGGGGGATGGGGAGAAATTTTGATGACAAAAAAGCTTTGCCACAACAAATAATCTCAATTTTTTTAAATTTCATTAAAATTTCTTTTACACTGACAATTCTCTTTGAAATGTGATTTCCATAAACTTCTCTTCCCCTTTTTTAATTTATAGTTTTATTTTACTTTGTTTAGATAACCAGTAACTCTTGATATAAACATTTATATTTTTTGCCTTGTGGCAGAGTGATAAAGACTTTTGTAGAATTAGCAACTGTGTAATTTAACATTTTGTAATAGGTTTTATTTCTGATCTCCATTGATGGCCAGACACAGAGGTAAACATTGATATTTACCCCCAGATAGCTGTGCCCAGTGTTTTCATGTCCTGTGCATCACTACAGCACTGGCTTAAAGACAGAACCCTCTGCTTTGCATCCACCAACTGCAAGTAAGTCAAAAACGTCAATTTACTTTGAATTGTGCTACATTTGTCTCAGGTCATAGTTGTGCTACCATAATTTACAGGCACTTTTTTTTTTTTTTTTTTTTTTCCTCTTTAATTTATTATTCTGGTCTTTTACATAGCTTTAACACAATTCTTTGCTTACATATAATGAAGGACATAGAGTGTACTTCAGCTGATCTTTTTCTCACTTGCCATCTGAATTCCTTCTGAATTGAATTGCTTTGAAAGTCACTATTTCTATTTTACATTTTTTTCTCTCCTTTTTTCTGTGTGGACTAACTCTCACTCCATAACATCCTTCTAGACTGGTATCTCCTAGCCAGTTTGATGTCCTAATGCTAGTGTGCTGCTTTGGCTATGATATGAAAAGGGTATGTCCTATTCTGGGGAAAGTTGCAATCAAATGTTTCATAGATCCCCCCTTTAAATATTTTCTATCTATACTGGCTCCAAAGCTTTCTGCATTTCTTTTATGATATACTTTAGAATGAAAAAGGAACATAATTTACAACTATATCTCAAGCACAACATCATTACTAGAAAGATTATGGTTTACTGTTCAGCCTTTCCAAAGTCATCTGTTTATGCTGTCCTTATAGAAAGACTGTTCAGTTGCTTATTCACATTAACAGTACTATTTTTTTCTTTAATTCCTACATATTTTCTTTGTTTAAATGAGTGCTTAGTTCATTTAGTTCATATAAGTCCTAGTTGTGGAGTGCTAGAAAATTCTATAACTTATGCTGTCCCTTTTAAATTAAGAGACATAGTGCTGCATTTGCAAAATAATTCTACCAATTCATTAACAAGTTAAAAATAGTATAGTATGTTTTTTCCTCTTAAATCTTTTTTTAATCCACACTTTGAAAAATTTGTTAACAAATACATGTTCCAGAGGTCAAAGCTCAGACTCCATCAAGATTCACAGCTGTGTTAAATCCATGTTTGATGACTACAGAAATTATAGAAACTAGTAGTTTCAATGGCAGGGGAAAAAAACCCAAGCAAACCTTTTCTGACAATCTCTTATTCTAATCCCATCTCTAACTAATAAAAGGTGCAACTTTTTTCATGTGAGAACAAGTCCAGAAATGTAGCTTTTACAAAAAAATTCTAAACTGCAAAATATTTTTGGATAAGTTTATTTCTGAAAATAGACCAGAGCTGACCGTATTAGCCTTTTCACATGATTTTCCAATCCTATTTATCCAATAGGATAAATTTTAGAGCACAACTGAATCAGTGTCCAAAACACATACTTTAAGTGTAGTCTTTATAAAAAGTAAACTACTTCTTCTCCTCTTAGAATTTGGTTTGCTATGAAGTTTAGGTGGTGGTCATTTTAAGTTATTCTGGTGCTTGACATGTTGTTGGTTACAGTAAAATAAACCAGCTCTGATATCAGGTATCAAAGTATTAAGTCTGTGAAACTCTACAGAGAATTAAGAGCCATGAATAGCATTCTGAACACAGATCTCTTGAAATGACAAAAGTCAGTGACAATAATCTGTTCCTAGGAGACCAGAGCAACAGAAAATGTGTCCCCATTTGAAACAGGAATGTTGATTAAAAACATTCTCAACAGATAATGAATAAAGGTGTCAGAGGTATCTGTTGTGCCAAAGATCAGACAGAACATTTAATCTGTAAGCCAGAGCAATATAACCAGATCTTTAGCAGCAGGCAATTCACCATAAGAATTTCAGGATGCGGATGGAAGTTAGTAAAACTTTAGACCCTGCTTAGATCAGGATTTGTAATACATGATATTGCAGTTGCAGGAATTCTTTATCTGTATATTGATGTTATATCTCTAAATTAAATTAAAAGTGTTGTGAAGGAATTGCAATGAGGCCTGCTAGTTATCTGATTTAAGGAACATAGACAGGCTCTGGAGAACAGAGATGACCCCAAACTGCAAAAATATTGCTATGAAACTTAAAAGTGTATACAACCAATTCTGTTTTTTTTAGTGTTGAAGGGAATGATGTAAGTGGTTCTTTTTCGTCATAATGGATTGACTAAGTATATGTATAAATATATCACAATATAAGGAGAGATTCTACACAAATGAATGGAAAATTTCAAAATTAGGATTTCCACAGGGAAGAAAATTTGCTGATGAAGAAATGTCACCCTGAGCAAGAGAAGAAAAATACATGCATTTAGTCACCTCAAATACAGCTATCTGAATCTGGAAAAGTTTTATATGGATGGACTAAATGTTTCTGCTTCTCTGACTGCTGGTTTAACAGAGTTTTTGCTGGTTTAACAGATTTTTTACTGATTAACACCCAGCTCTGCATGATTTCTACATTCTCAAGAGTCTTCTTTTGGCTATCGAGTTGCCCTGTAGTTGTTTGTTATTTATCCTCATATGCTGGATTAAAACATAGCTCTAGGAAATTGGAGAATTTGCTTTTTTGGAAGTAAGGACCTGTTAAGAGATGTTTTCTTAGTATAAGAGTAATTTTTACTTGATTTTCATTAATTTTAGCATACAATGGAAATGTAGACAAGTATTTTTACAGTCTTTTTTGTGTAACACTGGAGAGTCTGTTGACACAAAATTTTATTTGAGTTAATAATACTGTGAATCCCAGAACTGGCCTAGAGAGGAATGATGTGAGGCTATTTATTTAGAATATCAGTGTCTGTCAGAATATTTCAGTCTTTGTCATTAATGTTATTAAGTCCCACTCTACCACCTAATACTTCAGAAACTGTTACTTGTTTATTCTTTTTTGATATATCACCATCATCTTTACATGCTAAGATGATTCCAGGAGTTTACTGTAAATCTTCAGAGTACTTCAGATAGTTGCAATGGAACCAGAGAACTGAGTATATAGACTATATCTTTAATTGTTTTCCTATTGGATCCCTGTCGTGGTTTAGCCCCGGCCAGCAACTAAGCACCAGACAGCCGCTCGCTCACTCCCCCGCAGTGGGATGGGGGAGAGAATCAGAAGAGCAAAAGTAAGAAAACTCATGGGTTGAGATAAAGACAGTTTAATAGGTAAAGCAAAAGCCGCGCACGCAAGCAAAGCAAAGCAAGGAATTAATTCACTACTTCCCATGGGCAGGCAGGTGTTCAGCCATCTCCAGGAAAGCAGGGCTCCATCACGCGTAACGGTTACTTGGGAAGACAAACGCCATCACTCTGAACGTCCCCCCCTTCCTTCTTCTTCCCCAGCTTTATATACTGAGCATGACGTCATGTGGTATGGAATAGCCCTTTGGTCAGTTTGGATCAACTATCCTGGCCGTGTCCCCTCCCAGCTTCTTGTGCACCTGGCAGAGCACGGGAAGCTGAAAAGTCCTTGACTAGTGCAGCAACAACTAAAACATCTCTGTATTATCAACACTGTTTTCAGCACAAATCCCAAACATAGCCCCATACCAGCCACTATAAAGAAAATTAACTCTATCTCAGCTGAAACCAGGACAATCCCCTTCTCAGTAATCTTTTCTTTGGACTGGTTTCAGAATTAGGAAAGATGAAATGAAATTTCTTCATTCAGTGATTTTCTGTCAAAAAATATAAATATTTCACCAATTTTTTTTTCCGCTATGGAGAAAAGTAATTTGTAAAGTCTGTGAGGAATATAAAACTGTTAAATTTCATTTAAAATTTCCCTAATCAAAACATTTCATTTTCCATACAGAAATCTTTCAGATTTAAAAAACTATTTTAAAACTTGTTTATAGCTTGAGTATGGTTTGCAAACTTGCACATTAATTGAAGACATTATTGGTCTCTTTCTTACTACACTTTAGGAGGATCACATGTTTTCCCATGTTTGGTAAGGAATTGTTAACATAAATTATTTGTATAAAAAATTGAGTGGTCATTGGTGTTATTTTGACATTTAATGTGTTTTGTCCTGTTTAGGACCATATGCATGGGGAAGGCTGGGCATCTTTGGAGTCAGCAGAAAGCAGCTGGCTGATTGTGAGGCCAAAGTGAGATGGGGTAAAATGCAAAGAAATTTTGTTAGTGTGGCCAGAAAAAAGGTTCGAGTTAGAACCCTGCAAGACCCTAAAGTCTCTTCAGAAACCAACAAAAAAAGAGAGAAAGATGGATGCTGTGTTAGGGAAGAATCAGAGTGGTGCTCATATACAGGAAGCACAATCTGGGCTCAAATACATTTCCCGTTTGCCAGGTACTGCTGCTTATACTGCCGTTGTAGAAAAGAGAAGGGGAACAGGAGGAAGTGATAGGCTTAGGGAGAACTTCAGATGCCAGAAAATATCTTCCCTTTAGTCTATCAATAAATATCCAAAATTTTGAAGGCTAGAAACATGACAGAAAGCAATGTATGTCTCTACTCTGAGTGACTAGAGAATCTAAGCTTTTTCCAGTGTTAAAATATGACTGAATTATGTATTTATAAATAAAATGCAACTAAAGAAACTCTGACTGTCCTTCATGGTTTGTTCTCTGCTTCATCTCTCATGTCTATACAATAACTGTATTTGTACTGTAATCTTTTCATTTGCACTCTGAAGTATATATGTATATAACATAAGGATTTACATTGAAGAATTAGACACTAAACACACTTCTTTGCACCAGGAGAAAAAGAGATAGTGTCTGAGTTTTTCCTCAGCTCTTGAGAAGTTATAATAATCTTCAAACTTGTTTTCAAAGGCATTCCCTTTCTTGCAAGGATAAGCTTAAACCTTAGGATAAGGATATTTCTCTATGCCTAAGGAGTGAAGTTGTAATCTAAGGTTTATCCTGGGTGCCTTTATAAAATGGGAAGAGAAAATAATCACCTCGAAGTGAGAGCACAGACTTTGAGTTAATAATATATTTTGGGGTTACGTGGCAAGGTTTTGGTAGTGCAGGATCTGCAGCCGTGGCTTCTGTGAGAAGACAGCAGGAGCTGCTCTCATGTCAGACACTGCCAGTTTCAGCTGGCTCCAAAATGGACCTGCCGCTCCCCAAAGCTGAGCCAATGATGCTGGTGGCATCTCTGTGATTACATATTTAAGAAAGGGTAAACAAAGACTGTGCAGCAGCTGTGAGAGAGAAGGGTGAGGAAAATGTAAAAGAAACAGATCTGCAGACATCAAGGTTGGTGAAGTAGAATTGGGAAGAGGTGCTCCGAGCTCCAGAGCAGAGATTACTCTGCAGCCCATGGAGAAGACCATGGCAATGCAGATTGTGTCCCTGCAGCCTGTGGAGGACCATGTTGGAGCAGATATCCACACTGCAGCCCACGGAGAGCCCACACCAGAGAAGGCTCCTGGCAGGAACTGTGGCCCATGGAGGACCCATGCTGGAGTAGTCTGTTCCTGACTGTTCCTGACTGACACTGGAGCAATTCTTGAAGGACTGTATCCCATGGGAGGGATCCCATGCTGGAGCAGCGGAAGAGCATGAGGAAGAAGAAGTGGCAGAGAGGAGCCGTTATGGACTGACCACAACTCCCATTCCTCATCCCCGCGCACCTCTCAGGGTGGGAAGGAGGTAGTAGTCAGGAGTGAAATTGAGCCTGGGAAGAAGGGGAGTTGGGGGAAAGGTGTTTTTAGTTTTGTTTTTATTTCTCACTATCCTACTCTGTTATTAATTGGCAATAAATTAAAGTAATCTTCCCTCATTCAAGTCTGTTTTGCCCATGATGGTAATTGGTGGGCAAAAGGACAGTGATCTCCCTGTCCTTATCTTGACCTATGAGCTTTTCACCATATTTTCTCCTCCTGGCTTGCTGAGGAGAGAGCTGTTTGGTTCGTGCCTGGCAGCCAGCCGAGGTTAACCCACAAAATCATATTGCTGCAAGTCAGTAAAGAGTGTGGAAAATAGGTTTGATGTTCTCATAGGATACTTGTCCATGGGACCTGTCCTATGCATTTATCTCCAGAGAAAGGTTCAAATGACAAACTTCTTAAGAACAGTAACCACTTTATAAAACAGCCACAAAAATGTCTCTGTGCAGTACTTATAATACACTTACAAAGTATATATACTTAGTCTCAGTTGCAGCATTTGAAGTCCAAATAAACAAGGTTACTGCTTTTATTAGAAACACCTAATCCTACAGGCAGCCATGAATAAACATTATTCCAATGCCATGTAAAATGATAATGTAGGATAAGAATGTTTAGTAATAACCTACTTCTTAAAAAGAGTAAAAACCAAAAGTAATAAATTGGGAGCAGGCTTAGCATCCCTTTGCATGGACAGAAAAATAGAAAAAAATCTTACTTGAAGACTTTATAGCCACAAGAAATTGTGAGCAGGATCTAAGGCAACTTTAAATGAAATTAAAAAAAACCACAACTTCTCTGTTTTGGAGAGAAATACATTGTAGCAGTGATTAACTGACATTTTTGAGAGAACGTAGACAAGTTTGTGCCTTTTGCACAAGACTCTACACCTCAAAATTTTCTAGAGTGAGTGCAGGTACATGAATTTTAAAATTTCAGCCTCTCTGGATATTTGTCAGGACAAACAGTTTAAAATATTCCTCTTGGCTTAATGAACTATCCTGAAATCCTTCATTTAAAACCTGTGCAGTATTCAGTTAGCTTTTCTCCATAATTAGGAGCTGACTAATCCATTTACCCAGACAGGACATCCTTCTCATGGAAATTCTCCTGTTCTGTATATCTCTTTTCATGAGGTGGATTCTGGGAGCTGCAGTTCTTAAATATCCCAGCCAATGGAAGGAAAATGGGACTTAAAATACAATACCTGCAGAAAATGGAGTGCAAGGAAAATCAAATACATTACCTCCTTGGGCTGATGAGTTATGAAATGAAACACTGCAAATCCATGAGAGCTTTAGGGTTTAGATCTTTCAGAAACAGGTTTTTTATACCTGTTGAACTATGATAAAAAGCAAAGGATAGCTCAGAAAATGGTCTCTAAAGAGCAAAGTATTAGTATTTAAACTTTTGAATGTTTCCTAAACATTCAAACTAGCTAAAAGCCTAGTATGTATAATTATTAAAATGAATACAAAAATCACTGCTTTCTGGCATATGTCCTGCCAATCTCATATTATGAGATTGTACATTCATGAGCTAAAATAGAGGAAATAAGAGAAATATTAAGAGACTATTAGCTAGAATATTATCAAAAGAACAGCTCATTGAGTTGACCAGGCAGTGAAAAAACTATACTAGGTGTGGGGTTTGGTTTGGTTTGTTTTTTTTACTTTTGGCAAGCTTTTCCTCAAGAATGATAACCAGAAAAAAAAATAAAAAAAGATCTGAACTGAGCTAACTAACAACATGCCATTTCCATTCCTCAGCTTGACAGCACTTAACTGCAAATCATTGTGTTCATGTCTGTAAGCAAAGAAATAACTAAGACCAGAAAACCAAACAGAAGTGCATAGCAGCGTCAAGGAGAAGCAACCTTCCAGTTCAGTACAGTTTCTTCAGTATTGTGTCTATAAAACAAGGAATTTTTTTTTTTCCTGGTTCTTTTAATTTCCTTTTTTCTTTTCCCCCTCTCTACTTGAATATGGAAACGTTATTGTAATTTAAACCTCTCTTTCTAAAACTGGAATGTTTAGCCTATACATTAAAGGAAAAGGGGAAAAAAAGTACCTTGATTAGCAGATCAAAATTATCAAACTTAATTGGATTTAAAAATTCTTAATATTAATTAAATTCCTGCTCTCAGGTCCCTCAGCAATTCTGGAGTGGCTTTTCTTGCTTGACTAATGAACACACGCTAGATTCAAAGGCTTTTGTTGAGCTTAGTCAAAATTGTCATTTACACTATAAACAAAGATTACAAAATAATCTCTAGATCGTCAAAAAAGAATTTAATTTGAGAAATAAGCTCAACAAGAAAACAAGAATTTCCGATGCCTTAAGAAATACACCTACTCTAATAGTCAGAAAGGTTTCCACAGAAAGACATGTAGAATAAATTAGAAATGAAATAATTATAGTATTGTTGGGTGGCTGGGTTTTATTTTAGATTTTTCTGTTTTAGAAATAATACAATGAATGACTAGAGTTCTAAGGATTGCTTTCAATGATGGTGTCCTTTAAACCACAGCAAAGAACCCCAAATAACTACAGCAAAAGGAGTCAAATCTCCAAAATGACATTAAGATGCCAGTAAGTATCTATCACTTAAATACACATTTACAACACCACCATTCCATTCTGATGTTGCTATCACATTATTCACTTGACTGTTGAATGGTAATAATTCAAACCATGAAAAAAAGCCATAAATAATGTCTTTATTTTATGTAACAGATGGAACAGGTAAATAACCTTTCACTGGTGTCTCCTAAACCGGAGAAAAACATTTTAAGTAATATGATTAAGGTGATACAAACTTGCTAAGAAAATAGGCACATGAAAAAATAACAACTGTCCTAACAGTATTCTAAATAGTACTCTTAATGAATATTTGTAGCAGCTCTTATCCCACTCCAAGTTACTTTCACCTACTTACCATGACAACTGGTGGCAACATTCTAGACAGGAAGTATATTCATCTTAATTTGTGATCAAGTATACTAAATGATTCCAATATTATTCTTGTATTAGTGTATATACCTTTTGCATTATTTTGAAAAAATAACACTATCGGTGATCAAAATGAGTTTTCTGGGAGAGCTTTAGGTTGAAGCTTAATGAAGAATCTAGTGCTCTCCTACAACAAAAACTATTGTGTGCTCTAGAACAATCACTTCAAAATGACATACATATTAGTAGTGGTTTAGATAAAGTATGCACCAATTGGTAAAGTGGAAAAAACAATAAATGTACTTCACTACATTGTGGATTTGAATTTTAATGATCACTAAACTCTTAAAGAACTCTTATGTCTCATATGTCAAGATCTATTATTTTTTCTTTTCACAATGATTTTTTTAAAAAGAATATATTAAATGCTTTGAGTAAAATTCCATTATGTGGTTGTGCACATCAATACATAAGTTATATTTGGTTTGAAGACGCGTCATGAATTTCTACTTGCATACAAATAATTAAAAACCTAGCTAATTTGCTGCCAACACCATATTTCCACTTAATATTTTTCTATCTTTCACCCAGCCCATGTCATATTCTGTGTTTTGCTTGCAGGATACAAATTTCTGGGATATTCTGACTCTTCTTGCAACTGCTCACTAAAAGACAAAAATGAATAGAAGAGACTTCTTCTAGACTTGTATGAGAAAAAGTCAGTTAGAAAAACAGGATCTGCTACCTGTGTTACCTTAACCTGTTATTGTCATTGAAAAAAACGCTCAGTTTTCTTGTACTAAATGTACATAGATTGGAATAATACTGGTAGAATAAGAATAGATTTTCATCATCTGTTTAAAGTGTATGTGAATGAGAAAAGCTGAAACTAAGACTGACCAGTGGAATTTTAAAAGCTTCAAGGCAGCCTAATAAAAAGAAATGAGGAGAAATACTGAGTAATAGAAGTTATACCCTGTTGCGCTCCAAGGATCAATGTATCCAGACTGAATACTGAAAAAAAGTAAAACAAACAAACAAAGAAACCCTAAAACAGCAATAGACACTATCTTTAGCTATCTGAAAGTCACTGTTGAGACTCAATAGCAGTGATAGACACACTGTCACTAGGAGGAATAGGAAATAATGTTTTTCAGACTATTTGTAACCTTACTAAAAATAGTTTATACTTTTAATATTGGACATAGACAAAGTTGAACCAAATGTGAAAAAAAGAAGGATAATATTTGGGATTAGTGAAGAAAACATTTCTTTGATCTAGATCTGAATTAATAATGAAGCCTTTGGTTTCTACTGGTTCTCTAAATCAAAATCAAGAAGAGCTCTAGGAACATATTCTTCAGAGACCAAAACTGATTTGAATTTTAACAATATTTTGCTCAATATCAGAAATAAAAAAACTTTCATTCTTTAGTAAATTGGGAGTAAGGAACGCAGACATCATTTCAGAAAGGAAAAGGAATATTTGTAGATTAGTCTAGTTTTCTAAGATGGGTTACACGAAAGCTCTGCTTTTGTTCAATTTCAGAGTTCTGCAGAAGGAAAAGACACTACTTATATAAGATTTCAAGACCAAACCTATTTCTCAGGATGGTATGTGCAGGGTGAATGTATGTAAAAGTAACAGGGAGCACAGCAATCTGACAGAAATCATCAGCTTCCAGGGGTTGAAAGGACTTATTCACTATTTTGTTTTCTTTGGTTTTTTTGAGAAAGCTTGTGTTGTTTTGGGGGTTTTGTTTTGTTGTCATCACCATCCCTGTCCCGTCCCCCGTCCCCCGTCCCCCCCGTCCCCCCCCCCATGCTTCCAGATATCTCTAATTACAATTTCTTTATTTCACTACCCTTAAATGCTGGGCTTCAGATCACAGTATTTGTCACACTGCTAGTGTTACGGTGGTTCTGTCATTACCTTCTTGTGACACTGCATCCTCATTTACTTCCTTTGTGCTTCCATGCTTTGTTTTTTCTTTCTATTTCCAACTCTGTTTTCATATATGAATTAACAAGAAGAGAAAAGTTCCCTTCTGCTGAGATTTACACCAAAATCTGAGCCAAAAGAATGGAGTATAGAATCAATAATGAAAAATCACTAGCTTGTTTCATGAGTCTAATTTTTAGGGCACCACAAGTTTGGGTTGAAATATGAGAGGTAACAACCTCAGAAATGCAGTTGTTTCCATATGTTTTTTCATATAGTGGATTGTTTGAAACTGTCTTTAGTGACAGTATAAGAGAGTCTTCACTTCAAAGTTGGTCTCCTGTCTTTTATTCTTGCCTGTGATCTCCTGGATTTTGTTTTCCAGCCTTTTCATGACTTCTGTGTTCTCTTATAAATATTTCCCTAACCTAGATGAAAGCTGGTTTTCTAGATTTTTGAGAATAAAAGTAGAAAGAAACAATGGATTCAGATACAAATCCTTTCTGTAGGTAATGTAACAGAAGCTGTACTAGAGAAAACTGGCCAATATTCTGTTGTAATGCTCAGCTGCTCATGTAAGATTTTCTGCAAATAAGGTAAATATTAAGCCCTGAGAATCTGGTTTTCTTGTAGACTAATTCTCCCTTGAATCACTGTAATATGGGGTTATAAAGTAGGCCTTTCCTAAATCTGATAGTAATTAAAGGTTTTCATTAATACATGATTTGCTCTCTTCAGTGAGTTTGTTTTTAATAATAACAACAGCTTTTATAAAAATCTTGAAGAGAGACCTTCACTTGATGTTTGTCTTTCTGATTTAGGTTTGCATTATGTGATATGTGGAAGATGTTAGACCGGTTGACCAAGATAGTATATGTGCCTTTAAAGACAAAACATTAGCTTTTTTTTTCAGTCCATTTGTAATACAAATTTACTCCAATGTGTTTACATCACCACCACCCCCTCCTCCTCCACCCTACCCCTTTTTTAGCAGATATTAGTGTTCAGGGATCAGCATCTTTCTGAGATGAACATGCTGTTTAGCATAGTGTTATGAGGTTGAAAAATGCTAGCACAGCATGAGATACTCTTTTTTCTAAATTCAGGTTAAAATATGCTAATAATTTCAAATGTTATTCTACTATCAGTGTATCTCAGGAAATATATTTTGCATTTTTATGAGATAATTAAAAGATATTTATACAGAAAAACACGGACGGGGTTTTTTTAGGTTAAGGTCAAACTCTATCCAGAATTTTATGCCTAATTCCACATTTTAATTGAACATTAATAAAAAGAAGAGGGATCTATTGGTAATTTTGTATGAATATACCTGTTTGCTCACAGATTACCAGAAGAAACTCCATCTGAGATACTTGAAGGAGTTAGTTGTGTTCTTCAGTTTACAAATATAACGTAGGGATACAGTGCTTATACAGTGCTTATATACAGTGCTTGCTTTTGCTACTTTCCAGAACTTAGCAGGATTTTTGTAACACTTATTCAGGTACAAAAGTTTTAGGGAAACTAAGAGAGGCAAGCCTGTTAAGTAAATGATTTACATCTCCAAATCATTATGAGATACAGAATAGCCAGAGAACAGTGCAGCATTCTCAAGTACAGCTCCTCTGATACTGAGAATTGTTACATCTGTTTGAAGGGTACATCCCTGTAACTCTGAATTTTACAGGAAAACTCCTTTGGTTTTCTTTTTTTGTTTGTTTGGCTGTGCTTTTGTTATTAGTTTGTTTGTTTGTTTGTTTTGTTTTAATATGGCTTCTCTGCATAACTTCTCCTGACCTCATTATATTACGTTCTGTGTCCTTTTATTTATGATGTCACTTAAGTGATGATAAGATTTCACATGGGTTCCTTTTTTTTTCCTTTCTTACTTTGGGGATGACTTTAATGTGTGACTTATGCATATGATATTAGACATTGTTAATGAAAACCTCTTAAAGCTCACAAAGCCCCATGGTAAATCTGTCCGTGCTTTTGCAATCAACAGATCATTGTTCTACAACAGACAGAAGATCAGAACTAAAACCTCTGTAAAATGTGGAGTAATGTGATGGTAATTTTTTACATGGGAAGATATGTAAATTTGTGAAAGGATAGATGGGCATATTTGCAGGCAAAGATTTCACATACATATCAGATCTATAGCAAACACTGAGGCTCAGTGTTAACACAAGTAATTGAATTAGTTGAAAAATAATTGTTATGATGGTGTCTGACATGAACAGACTGATCTTTCAGATCAAAGCCACAAGGAAAGAGCCCACAAGACTCCCTAGATTGGTGGCTGGCCTAATTATTTGAGATACAGAAAAACTGGTCACTGCAGTGACTCAGGCAGAGCCTTGAATGAGGCTTTCCCATGCCCCAGACAAGAGTTCCAGCCAGGAATGAGGCAAATCCATCCTGCTGCTTTCCTTATCTTCCCACACCCAACTTGCACCCAAATCAAAGCAGGGTTTTTGGTTTTGTTTTTTCTACCTTGCTTAAAAAACCAAAACTAAACCAAAGAAAAACAAAGTGTAAAATTTTGTCACTTATCAACACTGTCACTTATCAACACACATCAACACACACAAAAAAAGTAGGTTTTCTGGCCAGTCTTAATAAACAGATAGTTTCATTGAAATGTACCTACAGTGTGGTTTACTTTTGCTTTATTATTATAGTTTGTAATGTGGTTTGATAAGAACAGTTTCTTCCACTGTTCACCTCTTTCAATGCAGTACTTGATTCAGTGATTCTTATCAGGTACGATAGGCACATCAGCCAACAGGGGTCACATTTACATGCTCTACTGGAAAAGAACTTTTAGTTGTTAAGCGCTCTAGTAGTTCAGAACCTGCTGTGAAACATATGTGAAGAGACATTAGCCACCTACATGTGTTAGGAATGTAAGGAAGACTGAAAGACTGTTGTACAAACTGGCAAAATAACTGAAACTTAATGAGGAACTTCTCAAGGCAGAAAATGACCTCTTGTTGCAGTGTCACTGAATTTCCGCTCTTCATCAGGTGGCTCAAAAAATGAATCAGTAAGAACACAAGGAGCAACCCAATCCTACTGAGCAGTAGTTTTTACTGAGTGTTGATTACCTCTAGGTGTGGGTTATTACATTGTTTCAGTGTAAAATATTCAAAGAAGCTTTCACTGAGCTGACTTGGAATTTTTACTTTTCCAGCAAAGCAGAGGTGGAAAATTCCATTGTTGCATAGCTAAATTTTCCTTTCTACAGGAAGTGAGCCAAGTTAAAAGAAATCCTGCAGCTTTGTTGTAAAACAAACTGGTGAACTCAAGCTCATTCGGAGAGGCAACCGCATATTGTAGCCTCTGGTGCTTGCACTAGATGAATTTATCTTGACCTTCGATTGACGGCAAAACCTAACTTGGCTGAGGCATATACTGTGTTGGCTAAAATGATGTTAACAAAAATAAAGTTATTGGAGTATACTGTGCCAGTTTTAGCCTGCATGATTTTTCTCAAAGTCTGGTTAACAAGTCTTATGCTGTAATCTACACGACTACATTTCTTCTTAAGAAGTGTTGCTCATTAAAAAAGTAGGCATAGACAGAACTTATGGATCTTATTACTGATTCATGTAAAATGTAAGATGAAGGGTACATTAAAGCAAGCATAATCTTGGAGCTGTTGGTTTGCTTAGTTTTACTGTATATTGTAATGCATTTTAGATGAGAAAAATACAGTTAATCATGCATTACATATGTACTAGGCAATTATTAGCTCAGCTAAACTCTGTGCAAGGAAGTTGGAATTTTCATTAAGTGTTAATACATTTCTAAGCTTAATTTTCATTGAAGTTTCACCAGTTCAGTTATTTTTTTCCACAATCCTTTTAGTAAAATTTCATTTGATAGTTAGTATAGAGTGTTTCATTTCTGCCAGCATGGAGTAAAAGTTGATGTAAACATCAGAGGTTCAATGTCATTCTTAAGATAAGAAAGAGTGCTTTAGGCAAATAGCAATGTCTCCTTCTGTCATGTAACATCTGCTGAAGCAGACCAAATCCAACTCTTAGAGCATGCAATGCTCTCAGGCTCTCAGCAAAGCGTCCAAGGGAAGAATGTGATGTTGCTTTTATTGATTAGGGAGAGGTTCAAAAACATTTCCAGAAACTGGTACAAGGTATGTATTTTTGGATGTCACAATTTATCTCAATAACTAGGGCACAACATTTGTTGCCTTCCATTATTCTGCTGACCTTCCTTGTCCCATACAGAGTGAGGGGAGAAAGAAGTAGGAAGAATGAAAGTTGAAGGAACCCACATTACATTTCCTTTCTGAATCTGTCTGACCTACTTCACTTCCCATGATATGGAGAAGGATATTAGCCATCGCATGGAGGCATGTTGTTATTGCATATAAGATGGTAGTGTTTTTTCACTCATGGAATCTGCATAATCTTTGGAGGCCTTAATTTGATTTTGTAGTCAATATAAAAATATATGTGAAAAACTTTGGTAAAGAGAAATCTTAAGTAGGCTTACTCTTAAGAGTAATCTTAAGATTTCTGCTCCTTCACCTGCTAGGCTCAGCCAACTCAGACATTATTTCGGTGGGCAATTTTAATTTGCCAAGCTTCACTTTTTGTAGTTTGTTGGTCTTTAGAGACGTGATGGGTTAAAGATCTCAAACAGGTTATTGCTCCAGAGTGATGAATTACTCTTCTGTCTGGTCTTAATTAGTAATGAGCAGGGAAAGCATTGTTGTTTATGTAAATTGGTATATGGAAAGGTTTTACTCAGGATTGCCATATTACAATAGCAGGGGAAGAAGAGTTGTACCCCCTTGTAGAGTAAAAGATTTGTTAAGATGTCAGGTAAGAGCAGATAAACTGTCTGTACATAATCCAAGATGACAGGGCTAAACTTGCCCCCTGAAATAAAGTAAGAACCAATCATCTTGGAGAAGAAAATGAGGCTGGGGAGATTAGAATCTAAATGAAACCTGGAATAAATCCCAAACAAGGTGGTGAGTATAAAGAATGGTTTTCTTCCCCAGCCAGATGCTCTCTTTAGTGATACAGGGCTGGTATCAAAGAGGTACAAAAGAACTTACACAGGTAAGCATCTACAGCTTCTTGTCTGGATAAAACAGGGGAAGAGCGTGTTCTTTTGGATTTGATATTGGGGTAAACAGAGGAAATTATTTTCTCCTCTTTTATGTCACTTGTGTGTTTAAAAATCTTTGTAACTGGATGTGATAAGTAATTTTAATTTGCTTTTACCTTAACCTGGCTTCTTACAAGCAATTATAAAGTAATTGGTTAACATTAAAGCACTATATCTCTTTTGGATGTCTGCAACTGAAAGCCAGAATACAGGAGCACTCTTTAGAGTTCCAAAATAGTGTCTCAGGATAGCTTAAGGGCAGCAGAATACATCTGCAGCTGCTCGGGATGACTTGGGAGCCAGTAACACAGTCTTCGTTTTGGAAGAGCTTCTGATGACTGCTGCTAGCCACTATGACACTCTCTGACTGATAGCAGACAACAAGGACCATTTCTGACACTTGAGTTTTCCTGGGGAGCTTGTGAAACACAGCTTTAGTAGGAGAGCTGGCAAAGTCTTGATTCCCTCATGCATGAGAACTTTCTGCAGGGAAAGCAGGAATAAACAATGGACCACATCTATGAGCAGCAGTTTAGATTTTTATGGAGAATTATACTTCCTTTGGCAGGGACTAAGTATTCAGGGTTCAGATAATTTATGAGTCTTTAATACTAAAATATAATAAAATATATAGTAAAATAAAATAGTAATAATAATAAAAAATA
Source organism: Ciconia boyciana (assembly GCF_034638445.1). Lineage (NCBI taxonomy): Eukaryota > Metazoa > Chordata > Aves > Ciconiiformes > Ciconiidae > Ciconia > Ciconia boyciana. Next base: position 77,230,197 of record NC_132937.1, on the reverse strand, counting down.
AATTGCTACCCACCAAATTAGTGTTCAGAAATGCATGTTTTATGCAGCCATAGGCTATCATCAGCCATTTTGCTTTCAGGCTGGTGGCTCTTGACACTTTCATTTATGTTTATCTGGAAACACAAAGATTGCCTCTGAATTTTTTATTAAAGTAAGGGGAAAAATACATAAAGAACACTAATCAATGGAAACTCTCTGCTATTTATGGACTACCATCCCAGTGGACTCAAGGACTTGACTTTCTTGCTTGGTTTCCTTCTGGTTCCATGAAACTACAGAGAAAATAAGTGCTTAGTACAGACACCAGTTAGTTTTACCAACCCAGAAAACACCCCAGATAAATTAACTGGACCTTCCTTCAAGCTGCGATTGGAAACATTTTTTCTCCAGTCCAGGAGAACAGTAGGATTTCAAAACAGTGTAGAAAATCCATGTACATTAAAGTCACAAAGATCACATTTGGTGCTTTGTGAGAAAAAAAAAAACAAAACACCAAAAAACCTCCCCCAAACCTCAGACCAAAAGGCTTGATTCCAGACTTTGGTTTAGAATATTGTCATTGTACTGAATAGGTTCTTTTGTAACTGTACCAACAGTTTTACTCTTAAGTCATTCAGGTGGGAAATGCACATCCTTTGCTTTCAAAATTACTTTGCCATTGGAGTCAGTTGTAAAACACTGAACTAAAAAAGCTGCACATCTCCCTTTCAGGATATTACAGCAGGAATATTAATAAAAATTAAGATCTGTTCTCCTTTCCCAGCATTTGTTTCAGTTAATGATTTTTGCTTTCAACATTTTCTAAGGCAAAAAGTAAAGTCGGACAGTTGTAAGTTGAGCAGACCTCAGACACATGTTAAGGATGGCTTTTATTACTTTCCTGCTAATCCCCTTCCACAAGCCATTGCAATGTTTATTTTTCACTTTTCATTCCAGCCTTCATCTCCACTGCATTTAACATTTATGTGGCCTCCTAGACAGATACAGGAGTTGGAGAAAGTTTTTCTGTACAAGTATTATTATGCTCTTAAGTAATGTTACTGAGCTACTACAGAAAAGCAAAGAATAGACTCTCATGTTGGTTTTCTAAGTTTATTATGCTCTTGGCATCTAGAAAGAGTCTTTCAGAGTTCAAAATGTTACTGAAGTATGCTAAGAGAAATAAATGTTCACTTTGTATATACATGCATATATATACACGCATACATATATGCATGTATACGTAAACATATTTAGGAAGGATATGTGGTCACAAGTCAAGGATCCTTGTTTTATTGTAAAAAATTACAGGCCACATGCTGCTTATTCTAGTCTGTGTTAGATACAGAGTAAAGCACAGAAGAAAATGGACTGATGTTCCTGTGCTGTGCAGAATCCCTTCCAGAGTGCCAGAGGGCCAGGCATTAGCTGCTACCAAAGGAAAAGTAGCTCTTTCCTCTGTGTCAACCTGAAAACAGGAAAACCAGTCACATCTCCATTCTTAACACTGTTTTTTTCTCTTCCATTCCCTTCTGTCCCAAGGGATAGCTAGTTTTCTGTAAAAGGGAGGGAAATCCACCTTGTAGGCTTTGGTAATAACTGTTCAGCCCATAGGACAAGCATAAAGGGGGCTAAATGACAGAAAACAGAGCAACATGGCATTTAAAAAAAAAAAGAAAGAAATTGAGACAAATGCATCTAAGTCAGCTACCAAAATGCATTTCAAGCAGTCCTTGAAAGGATGATTAACCTAAAGGATAAATCCTCTAGGTTAAAAAAATCCATGAATCCTCACTTGGTCTAGGCAGCATTTATTTGTCTGACTATAGCTGATAAATCAGGTAGTACTGTTTTACAGTTTTGCTTCCTTTCTTTTCATAACTTGACTAATTCACCTTCATTGAGTTGTTCACTGCTCATTTCTCCTGTCTCTTCCTACTCTTCCTCCTAAAAGAATACTGAGTAATATATTTCCCAACTTCTCTTCCTACAATAATATTTTACTAAATACATATGTGGAAATTCTGCTACTATCGAAACGCCAAATATAAGGCAGAAAGAAACAAGGGATAGTGTGAAAATACTTTGTTATCTGAAAATGAAGTGAAGAAATGCAGGAAACAAAAGCATGTATTTTACAGTGAGACAGATAGGGCTTTTGATGAACAGGACAGGCAGATTTGGCAAAAAACTGAAAGCTGGAACATAACAATGCCATGAATCCTGCTCCTCCACAAGGGGTTTTGATGGCCACAGAAGTACTGACTCCTGCATCTTACCCTCCCTGGGTGCTGTGGTTTAACCTCAGCCAGCAACTAAGCACCACACAGCCTCTCATTCACTCCCCCCACCCCGGTGGGATGGGGGGAGAATTGGAAGGGTAAAAGTGAGAAACAAACCTGTGGCTTGAGATAAAAACATAAAAATAGTTTTTATGTTTAATAAAATAATATACAAATGTTTAATAAAATAATATAAAAAGTTTAATAATTAAAAAGAAATAATAAAAAAACATTGTAAGGAAAAGAGGGGGGAGAAAACAAACAAAAAAAAACACCAAAGAGAGAGGAAAATAAAACCAAGAAAGACAAGTGATGGAAATGAAAACAACTGCTCACCACCAACCGACTGATGCCCAGCCAGTCCCCGAGCAGTGGCCCCCCCTGCCAACCTCCCCTCAGTTTTATTGCTGAGCATGACGTCATATGGTATGGAATAGCCCTTTGGTCAGTTAGGGTCAGCTGTCCCAGCTGTGTCCCCTCCCAACTCTTTGTGCACCTCCAGCCTACTAATTCGCAGGGCAGTATGAGGAGCAGAAAAGGCCTTGACACCAAGTAAGCACTGCTCAACACTAAAACATCAGAGTGTTATCAACACTATCTTCAGCAGAAATCCAAAACATAGCCACATACAAGCTACTATGAAGAAATTTAACTCTATCCCAGCCAAAACCAGTACACTGGGGTACTTAATACAATTCAGAAAAAATACCTTCAAGATGTCTACTGTTATGGCACTTAGATAAATACAGTCTATGAATTTAAAATTTATTGGGACACATATGCATATCCCTATAAACACTTGAAAAGAAATTACATTCCACCTGCAGTGGTGTTATTTTTTTCAGAAGATGAGATGTAGTTCTGACCTGAGTAGTTGTGATTGAGAAAATGCATGATGGATAGTGTAGCTCTGAGACTAAAACATCATCATAGAACATGAGAGGGAATGGACTTTACAGTCAGGCTTACTGGGAAACTATAACCCATTTGCTGCCCTCTGGCAAATCCATGACCAATCTCTGTGTAATCTTCCCATATTGAGATCACTTTGCACTGGAAAACACTACCATGCAACCTCTGACTTGATCACAAGAAGATCTTTGCAAATATTATGTTACATAATACAATGTTTAAAAGTGAAGCTTGACCAAATTCCCAAAGCACAGTAAGGTCCATTTAAAGATTTCTTTTATGTTGACTTTCAGGTTTGTTTATTCAAAAAGTAGTTTAGATCTAATTTATTCGTTTTTATTATTTTTTTAATAACATTCCTACTGATTTTTCACACAATGCTTACCACAATGCTTTTTTTTTTCTTTACTGTTTGAGTCGTTTTTACCTACAAGCTTTATTTTACCTATTTACTTACTTTTTTTTCCTTTTGTACAACACCATTGCAGTCAATATTCAGTATGTAAGGTTCTAGACTTTTGGATATGCAGCAATACCTACAGACAGGCATGGCAGAATAGTCTGCAACACTTCTGTCACTTCAATACCCTCTCTACATGCAGGAGAATATTCTGTTAGGTAAAAACTTGCTTTAGAACTGCTTTGTAATTTCATAAAATTTGTGGCAATGCTTGATAAGCTAGAATTTGAATCACTAACTACACTATTATTTCACTAATTAGATAAGTTGAAATAAAAATTTAAAAATAAATCATCAAACTGTTTGCGGGTGTTCCTACTTAGTTCTTGACTAGTTTTAAAGGAGATAAATTCTCGGAAAATGAAGTTGATGCTGGTAACTAGACAAATAAGCTATAAAAAATCATATCAAAACCATTATTTTAAAATGTTATATTTAATTTAAAGAAAGACATTAAAACCAATTTGTCAGGCACAATCAAAATTTTTTTTTTTTTTTTTTAATTTGGATTTGGACATAGTGATGTGGAATTCTGAGACACCTGGAGAGATGGAAGTATATTTTATTATCTACAAAGGTCTATTTGCCAATTATGTCACAGCATTAGTGACTTATGTCATAACTTTAGATTATTATTCTTATTTTTATCTCACTAATTCCTTTCAAATTCCAAACTACTTTATTCTTTGTACATGCTTTCAGTAACCACAGGAAAAACACTGATGGCAATGATTTTTTTTAAATTTGTTATTGGGTGGATGAATTCGCATTGAGAGAATAGGTCAGAATCTGACAGAGGTAGAACAAAGTAGGAAATGTGTTACATTTTGCCCTTGACCATGCAAAGAATTTAATATAGTCTGACTTTAAATTTTGTGACTCAGAACTCCCTACATTCTTCTTAATCAAAATGCCAGTGTTCATAACTGTATTTTTCTATTTTAGTATCTCTTTTTGTCCTCCAATGCTGTTCACACATTCAGTGTTAATTCATGTAAAATTCCATCAGGTCCATATGTCCTACTTTTTGCATATTAAGAAAATGCAGTTTGGTATATTTGGTATATTTACAAGAAGGATTATTAATATTTCTCACCAAATATCAAAGAACAAAAGCTAATAATTTGAAAAGATGAGTAAAAAGATTAGTAAAAGGTGAGTAAAAGTCAACTATAGAGAAAGGACAACAAAATGCAATCCAAAGCAGTTTTAGAGAGTTACAGGTATTCTCATTTCAGTTGACAAATATTAGCATTTATGAACTTCTGTAGAAAAGCCAGTAGGTAAAGGGCCATATTGGCATTATGGATAAGTTTAAGACACAAACCTAATTCAGGCATTTATTTAGTACTATTAAAAGAAGTAGTCAGATAAGTACCTTATTGTTATATTTGATTGAACTATAATAAAAATTTATTTTCATTGTGTCAGAGATACTTAGAATAGTTCAGTTGGAAGAGACCTACAATGATCATCTAGTCCAACTGCCTGACTACCTCAGGGCTGACCAAAAGTTAAAAGCATGTTATTAAGGGCATTGTCCACATGCCTCTTAACCAACATGCCATTGACCAACTCTCTAGCAAGCCTGTTCCAATGCTTGACCACCGTCTTGGTAAGGAAATGTTTCCTAATGTCATGTCTAAACCTCTGCTCATGCAGCTTTGAGCCATTCCCAGGCATCCTCTCACTGGATCCCAGGGGAAGAGATCAGCACCTCCCTCTCCATTTCCATTCCTCAGGAAGCTGTAGAGAGCAATGAAGTCGCCCCTCAGCCTCCTTTTCTTCAAACTAGACAAACCCAAAGTCCTTAGCTGCTCCTCACAGGACATGCCCTTCAGCCCTTCCACCAGCTTTGTTGCCCTCCTCTGGACACATTCAAGGACCTTCACATCCCTCTTAAATTGTGGGGCCCAGAACTGCACACAGTACTCCAGGTGAGGCTGCACCAACACTAAATATAGTGGGATAATCACCTCTTTTGACCGGCTGGCTATGCTGTGTTTGATGCACCCCAGAATGCCGTTTGCACTCTTGGCTGCCAGGGCATGCTCCTGATTCATACTGAACCCACTGTCAACCAGCGCCCCCAGGTCCCTTTCTGCAGGGCTGCTCTCCAGCCACTCCTCTCCCAATTTATAAGTGTGTCCAGTATTTGTCCATCCCAGGTGCAGATCCCCGCATTTGTTCTTGTTAAATGTCATGACATTGATGATTGCCGGATGCTCCGATCTGTTCAGATCCCTCTGCGAGGCCTCTTGTCCTTCAAGAGCGTCAACAGCACCTCCCAGTTTAGCATCATCACCAAACTTACTAATGGTGCATTCAACTCCTGCCTCCAGATCATTAATAAAAATATTGAACAGAACCGGTGCTAGAATTGAGCCCTGGGGAACACCGCTGGTGGCTGGCCACGAGGCAGATGTAGCCCCATTCACTACAACCCTTTGAGCCCTGCCATTCAGCCGGTTCATCACCCAGCACACAATGTACCTGCTCACCTCACAGTTGGACAACTTGTCCAGAAGGTTGCTGTAAGGAACCAAATCAAAAGCCTTACTAAAATCCAGAAAACTGACATCCACTGCCTTCCCTTCATCCACTAGGCGAGCGACTTTATCCTAGAAGGATGTTAGATGAGCTAAACAGGACTTTCCCTTTATGAACCCATGTTGACCATGCCTGATGATTGCATTGTCCTTTAGATGCCTTTCAGTAGTATCCAGTATGATGCTCTCCATAATTTTTCCAGGTACTGAGGTTAGACTAACAGGTCTGTAGTTTCTTGGGTCTTCCCTCACGCCCTTCTTCTAAATTGGAATAACACTGGCTAGCTTCCAGTCAGCGGGGACCTCCCCAGACTCCCAAGACCTTCAGTAGATGATTGAGAAGGGTCCTGCTGTAACATCTGCTAACTCCTTCAGCACTCTCAGATTAATCCCACCAGGCCCCATGTACTTACGAACATTCAACTGATGCAACTGGTCCCTTACAATTTCAGTGTCCGCAAATGGAAAGTCATTGTTCCTGTAGTTGTGGTCCTCCAACTCAGAGGACTGGGCAGCCCAAGGTCGATCAGTATTGTTAAAGACTGAGGCAAAGAAAGCATTGAATGCCTCCTCTTCTTCTTTACCCTTATTTGTCAGGTGACCATCTTCAACAAGTATTGGTCCAATGTTTTCTTTAGAACTCCTCTTGCTATTAATGTACTTAAAAGAGCCTTTCCTGTTGCCTGACACAACACGGGCCAGTTTCAACTCTAGTTGAGCTTTGGCCTTTCATATCTTCTCCCTGCATATGGAAATCATAGCTCTGTAATCTTCCTGCAAAGCCTGACCTCTGTTTCAGAGACCATACAATTTCTTTTTCTTCCTGAGTTCCAAGAGGAGTTCCTTGTTCAGCCAAGCTGGTCTTCTGCCCCGCTTGCTTGTCTTGCGACACAATGGGATTGCCTGCTCCTGTGCTTTCAAAAGGTGGTTCTTAAAAACTGATCAGCACTCGTGGACTCTTAAGCCCTCAAAAGCAGATTCCCAGGGGACATTGCTAAGTAGTTCCCTGAATAGCTTAAAGTTTGCTCTCTTGAAATCCAGGGTAGCAACTCTGCTGACCTTTTTTCTCATTACACCAAAAATTTTAAACTCCACTATTTCTTGATCACTGTGGCCAACCCTGCCACCTACCTACCATCACATCTCCCACAAATCCTTCTCTATTCACAAATAACAAGTCTTGGAGGGCATCTTTCCTAGTTCGCTCATTGAGTACTTGTGACAATATATTATCTTCAACAAAGGCTTGTCCCAGCAGTATGGTATTCCCAGCTCATGTCTGGGAAGTTGAAATCTCCCATAAGGACAAGGGCTACAGATCCAGAAATCTCTCCTAATTGCCTATAGAATAACTCATCAGTGCTTACATCCTGGCTGGGCAATCAGTAGTAGACACACACTATGACATCTGCTTTGTTTTCCATCCTGTAATCTTCACCCAGATGCTCTCAACCACATCATCCCTAACAGTAAGGGCTGTATGGTCAAAGTTCTCCCTTACATACAGTGGAACTCCTCCATCTCACCTGCCCTGCCTATTCTTCTTGAACAGCCTATAGCCATCCACCTCAGCACTCCAGTCGTGGGACTCATTCCACCAAGTCTATCTAATACCAATGACATCATAGCTCTCTGTGAACAGACCAACACTTCCAGTTCATTGTATTTGTTTCTCATACTGCATGCATTGGTGTACCAAAATTTCCAATGTGCTTCTAAACCCTCAGTGCTCCCTGGAGCAGTGTAAATGCTCCCATTAGCACTGCCATCCTCAGGTGGTGCCATGCTAACCCTTGCATTACCTTCAGCTCTCCTGATGGTATCCCCTTTCCTCATCAATTCTAGTTTAAAGTGCTGACAATTAGTCCTGCCAGCTTACAAGCAAAGACGCATTTTCTCCATCAGGATAGGCGGATTCCATCAGGCCTCAGCATACGTTGTGCCTCGAAGACTCTTTCATCATTATAAAAAACAAAGTTCTGGTGGAGGCACCAGTCCTGGAGCCAGGTTCTGATGCACACCTGTTTCTTCCAGTGTTTCTCCCCATTAGTGGGAGGATTGAGGAAAACACTGCCTGTGATCCTGAATCCTTTATCGTTCTTCCCAGAGCACTGAAATCTCTTTTGATTGAATGTCTTCTTGCAGCAACATCATTAGTACCCACATGAAAGAGCAGGAGTGGGTAATAATCCAAAGGCTGTACTAAGCTCGCCAGTTCTCTGGTGACATCCCTGATTTCGGCCCCAGGGAGGCAGCAAACTTCCCTGAAAAGAGTCCAGTCTGCAGACCGGTGCTTCCGTTCTGCTCAGGAGGGAGTCACCTATGACCATAACTCACCACTGTTTCTTCTCAGTGCTGGTCTTAATGTAGCTCTTGACGCAAGGGGTTGGTCAATCTGACCTTGGTGAGAATACTTGCACAGATTCCTCCTCTTCTATCTCATCATGTCCTTCATCTACCATTCCCAGAGCCTCAGACCTATTCTGTAAATGCAGCTAAGAGGGTAAGAAGGGGTTCCTCTTACAGCTCTGTGCAGTAACTTGCTTCCACTCCTCCTTATCCTTTGTAATACTGCCTTCATCCTGGCACAAAATAGATACTGGACCTACCTCAGAAGTAGCCATGCTGAGTTGGCTTGTGTGTACCAGAGATGGCAGAGCACAGTTCCATTGGTCTATCTCCTTCTCAGGCTCTGAGATGCTCCTCAGTCTGCCCACCTCCTCCCAAAGCTCAGCCACCAGGCAGAGCAGTTCATCTACATGGGTACAACTCCCACAGGTGTGCTTGCTATCATTCTCCATCTCTGGGAGTAGCCCCAGGCACACCCTGCAGCCTGAAACCTAGATGGTGGCATGCTCTGACAAGAGCTTTGCCTGTGTGTTTGCATTGGTTCTACCGGGTGCTAGAAGCTCTGGAGAAGCAGAAGACACATGACTTTTTGCTGGTGGTCACCATGGTGCCACAGACCTGCCTGCTGGGATATATATATACATGCATCCATTGAAATTAACTGCTCTGATTCTTTCATCCTGTTTAAATCACCTGTGCTGCTGGGTGCAGGCTGGACCCCTTGCTGGCTCATGCAATCAGTGGGTCTTGGCTCAGCTGCTCAGCAAACACTCCCTGTTCAGCTGCAGCCTCTCCCTGTCCTCATGTATCCCTTGTGTCCCTCACTGCCACCCATGCTGTCCCTCACGCTGCTCCAGTGCCCATTGCAGTTTGGTGAAACATCATGTGAAAAGAACTTTAAAATATGTGTTTTAGTAGATTGAAGTCATAAAGAGGTACTAAAATGGACAATACTAAGATTCTTTCATGGCTGGAAGTGCCTGTGATAGAAGGCATTATACAAAATTTCAAAGGTATTGATATTAATTAGCAAAGGCTGATTTCATCAAACATATAGGCATTACTTACTGCTAAGTGGGTAAGAACTTAAAATGAGATTTCTTTTCCAGAAAATGTGAAATCCTTCTCACACAAGAATTGTTTCTCAGATCTTTTTTCCTGTACCTTTCAAAAAAGAATAAAAGCAAAGATAAGTGAAATTTCAGCTGCCACACAATGAGACAAGACGAGATCACCCACAATCAAAGAGGCAACATAAACTATAAGTGGTTTCCTTGGCTGTCTTATCTCAAATTGTGAAGAGATGATTTGTGGTCAGAGTATCAGAAACATACTTGCAGGGGAAAAAAGCAGACAGCAAGAGGCATAATTCATAAATTTATTAGGTTGGTAATAATTAGATTCTCCTATCTATAATAGTTATTTGTGCACCTTTAATGCAGAGTTCTTTAATCCAGAATTAAAGAAGCTTTTCTGTTTAAAAAAACCATGGATATTTATCTGTAGGCCAGGCAAGTCCTCATCCTTGACTCATATGGGCTTTGGAGAGTTTAAGGCATGCTTCCCTGTTTTTATTTGACACTTTCTTTTGCACTCTTTTCTTTGAAATAACTGAACTGAATTTACACCATGGTCTCAGGCCATGAAGGGGTGTTTCTGACTGTTGCATGAGATAAAAGGAGTTAATTGCTGCAACTCAGTAATTATACTACTGTCTTCCTGCTTTCTGCCACACCTCTGAAACACAGTCTGTAGAAGTCTGTGAGGATGGGTATCATAATGGCAATCCAGGACATGTCTTTGTTATCAGTGGTGAGCAACCATTATTGTTACTGCCCATGAAGCAAAGGAGACAGCTCATCACGGAATGCTGAAGTTATGCAACAATTAACAGAAGATACAACTGAAACAGGATAGAATGACATACATTTTTGTATAATGCAGCCCAGCAAGAAAAAAATACAAGAAAATTACTGCATGATGTGCCATTAGTTTCCACCTCTCACAACACATGAGTTTACATATCTCTCTGGCGTCTCCTTTTGCATCATACTCTTTTTTGATCAATCAAACAGGCAAAGAGATTGATTAGATATGTAAACTCGAGCTGGAAAAAGAACAAAACACAGGAATGGAGTATTGACCTGTGTCTACCTGCCAGTAGACTAACAACATGTTCTAATTACTTTTTTTTTTTAATTCAAAAAAGAGACTGTGGGAAAGCTTCCAAGACCCATAGGCACTGCAGTTTGTGGCAACATTTTTGCCACTCAGGACCTTGTTCTTGCTGCCCATCAATCTCTTAGACTCTTTCTGTTCTGTTTTCTTCTCAGATTGATCGAAATTGCATTAGACAGAAGAACAGATTGCTGTGTACATAGTTTACTAATATATCTGTAAGATAATCTCCAAAGACATGTTAGATTGAATAAGTAATTTTTTGTGCCAAAAGTTTCATTTTTACCGACTATTCTAATTTCATCTTTCAGGAAGATTGAAACAGAACCCTTGTAAAACACCACTATGTGGAAATCCAGCATGAAGCCAATGTAGAATCACAAATTCAGTTTTCCTTTCTGAAGGGATAAACTCTGCACTATTTAAACTGTACCTTACACACTGTTCGATTCCCCTAATGTGCTAGATTTTACAACTGTGAGCTGTTATTAAAAAAAAAAATGGTACCAGCATGACTAGTAAATTACAACCATTAATATGGGGAAGATGTGATCTTACTTTTGTCTATATTATATTCCCGAATCTTCAGACTTTCATGTAAAAATATAAAGATCAAAAAGGCTGCACAGACTGTGTACTGAGGGCTCATAAATTATACTTGTGGTGCCTTCCAAACTAAGCTCTCATATCCTGACTGTTCACAGCTCAGAGGGTGATAATTTAGTCATAGTGAATTAAGAACAATTAATTGCCTTGTTCATCCTTCTTGGCCTGTCACCTAGCAATGGATATGATCTAACCCACAATATTCCTGGAGGAATAAAGGAATAGAAGTAGCTAGCATTTCTTCTCAGTAAATAACTGAGAAGTCCAACTACAAGGTAGTTAGCCCTGACTACCCTTTTGCAGGAATGAAGTATCATCGGTTAACATGGAATGAACAAGACATTTTACAAAACTGATAGTGAAATGAACTTGATGAAAGGATGGAAGAAATAGACAATCATGTTTTACCATAACTTTGTTGCAACATGACTTACATCCTGATTAGACTATATAAAACATATTCAATTGTCCTGGTTTCGGCTGGGATAGAGCTAATTTTCTTCCTAGTAGCTGGTATAGTGCTGTGGCTTGGATTTAGCATGAAAGTAATGTGAAAACACACTGATGTTTTAGTTGTTGCTAAGCAGTGCTTATACTAAGTCAAGGACTTTTCAGCTTCCCATACTCTGCCAGTAAGGAGGTGCATAAGAAGCTGGGAGGGAACACAGCCAGGACAGCTGACCCAAACTGGCTAAAGGGCTATTCCATACCATATGATGTCATGCTCAGTATATAAACTGGGGGGAGTTGGCCAGGGAGCAGCGACCGCTGCTCAGGACTGGCTGGGCATCGGTCAGCGGGTGGTAAGCAGTTGTATCACTGATTTTTTTTCCCTGGGTTTTGTTTTTTTCTCTCTCTCTCTTGTTTTCCTTTTCATTACAATTTATTATTATTATTGTTGATGTTATTGTTACTGTTACTGTTATTATTACTATATTTTATTTCAATTATTAAACTGTTCTTATCTCAACCCACGAGTTTTCTTCCTTTTGCTCTTCAGATTCTCTCCCCCATCCTAGCAGGGGGGAGGGCGAGTGAGCGGCTACGTGGTGCTTAGTTGCTGGCTGGGGTTAAACCACAACATCAACAAATAAGGAATTTGGTTTCCTACTTGTGAAATACTTAACAACTAGCCTAATTTTATGCAGATCTCTTTGTTCATGAAATAAATAATAATAAAAAAAGATTAAGAAATACCAGTCTGTGAGTTTGTCTCAAAATCTCTGGTGGCACAGCTGAACTTTAAAATTTATCCTAAGAGTAATAAAATGAGGTTTTTGTTTGTTGGGGTTTTTTTGCCTTTCAGTGACTACTTATCATTCAGTGTTGAATACATCTATTTCTGGTTGAATAGAAATATTTGACATCAAATACATACATTTGACTGAAACATGTAAACCAGTTACAAAGACTTACGTATTCACAATTGCTGTTGAGTTTATGTACAGTCAAGTGAAAACAGTCTGAACATATTCCAATTTTTCTGAATTTGTTCTCAACACTGATCCTGATGTGATCCCCTGTGAAAAAATGTTAATGATAACCTAACCTCCTGAGATATTTCATATCTACATCTCAATGGGTTACTGGAAGTTCATGAAGAAACACGTATTGGGAAGATTATTGATTTTTCATGTGCTGTTTCTTTAGCAAATGTAGTTCTAGAGGAAATATAATTGTGAATGAATTATTTTAACAAGTTTATTTATTTATAGGTATTAAAGTGCTTGACTTGATTTTACATATGGTAGAATGTCACTCAAATATTTAGGGAAGTGTTGCTGTTTAAAGTCCTATCGGTGCTATCACAAAAATAAGAAACATCACATAAATCAGAAAAGAAAGGAATCTTCTTTGACTATATTGATGAGCTACCAGATGCTGCTTTCTCTCATCTTTTCTTAGCAAAGTCTCTTAAATAATTTACTTAAAAGTATACTTGCTGAAAATCAATGTGCAATTTGTTTTTTTAAATTGAAAGTAAATAATAAATAATTATTGTTTACCATTGTCTCTGGTTCAAACATCAAAGCTGCTGACTATATCCGTGCAACAAGAGAAGGTTGTTGAAAAGAGGAGAAAGAGTAGAAAAAGCGTGCAGAATAAAAGTCTTTCAAATGAAGGTTGAATTCAGGAAACTAAAGCAGGAGAATAATTCATATAGTTTTATAGATCCTACTTTTCATCCATCTACAAATCACAACTTTACATAAGAACAGCAGTCATATTACAGTAAATCAAAGGAAATGGAAATGTGCATAGGAGTTATGACAGAAGGCTCCTTTTAAAGAAGGGGCCAATGCTTCTGTTCAACTGGCAAATGTATGTCATATGATATTTGTGGAGAATGGGCCATGCAAGAAAAGCTTTGGAAAAAACCAAAGAGTGAAGGGGGAAAAAAAAAAAAAGTGTTGATTTGCATGTGCTGAATCTATCCATGGAAGGTACTGTTGAAGTATCCCTTGCACACATTATTTTCTATCAGCTGAAGTCCCTCACCAAATGTTTTGTTTCAAATTCTGCAAACTTTTCTCTTTCAGCCAGTGAAGACCTGATGAAATTTTATTGTATCATGGAAGATATAATCCATCTGGGAAACCTGGCCCAAAGAGAAGGTTGAGCATACAAAGTATTTGCACAATAAATCCCATGACTCAGGCATGTGGACTTCTATTGAAAAATATTCTGTATCCTCATGTTTGCAGAGCTGTTTTTAATTGGCAAAATGATTTGAGTTTTTTCAACAGGAAGCAGACGTTTTTCATACAAACAAGAATTACTCTGCTGAAAACTGGTTTTCTGTCAAAACAATTTTAGCTGAAAACTTTGAGCCATCTGTTTTACATCTTCACAATGAGCAGAATTTGGAGGTAGCTTGGTACAGTGTACAGGCAATTCCAAGTGAATTTGCCTCTACCAGCTGGTACGGACCAGCTAACAAATCTGAAGAGTATAATGTTCAGTAGAACTCAGTCAAACTGTTCTAAGTAATTCCATACCTTGAGTAAGTGGACCCCATTATACCCACAGTAAATTATATTTTTTTAGTTTCTATCAGTGCTAGAAAGCAAATCAGGTATCTGTTATTCATCTGGCCACTTGACAGTATTAATGGAAGCAGGGAAATGGGGCTTATGCTATGTACAGTGGGCACATCTGTTCTGATAACTAAATTATGGCCTACACAGTAAACAAGGTGATCTGAACAAGGCATACCATCTGTGTTTCTTACAGCTTGCTTCCTCATTATTTCAATGCACTCTAATGTACATCCTGTTTGTATTCTGTATATGTCTAATAAGTAGGGCTTTTTCTCTTTACGGAATATCTTGTTTGCATATATTGTCAACATGGCAATGTTCAGTAAAAGTGATATCAATTATATCTGTTTGCATAATTCAAGGAAAAATGTATACCTTAAAGAATCTGAAGGGAAAAAAAGAGGTATTAAAAAAAATGCTTGCTAATTAAATGGAATAAAGATACTTTTCTGCATCAAACATTAAATCTTCTAAGCATGGAATTATAGGCCTGAAAGGACTTTCCATTCTTTTTGAAAGCAAGGTAAGTGTAGTTGAATAAATATTTTTAAATACTTGAATAATTTCCAGTGAGACCAGTTACACAAACTCCCTGTCTAGCCTGTTTTGTTGCCTAACTATTTGTCAGAAGGATTCATCCAATACCTAATGAAAGTCTTTGCCATCAAGTAAGCTGGTTGTTACATGGACAGATGTCTACCCTTGACCATATAGCTACGCTAACAAGACAAAGCCTTCTTGAAATCAAAAAGAAGGTAATGCTCATGCAGATGACTAACCCTGACTTAAAACTATGAGAAATGGCCAGACCTTGTAGATAAGAAAAAAAAAAGTGGCTTTGCAAATCCTGGTTAAAGGGGACTGCTAAATCAAACATACCATAAAACCCAGAAGTTGGGTATCATAACAGTGAAACTGGGACAGTGAGGTAAGAGTGGTAAAGAGGAAGAATCTGGAAGAGGAAAGAAAGTGAAAAAGGATATATAAAGTGACACAAATGATATAATCAGGGGTCCCTGTTGAGCAGTCATGCACATGATCAACACATTTTGAAGGACAATGAACCCTTTGTTTCCACTGTTACTCACATACAACTTTCCTCTGGGGAACCAGGAGCGTGGGATGTCTTCCCTGGCATTGGTGAGAGAAGCACTTTTCATAACATTGACATAACATAACGTAACGTAACATATATGGAGCTAAAATTCCATTTCTTCCTTGTCTCCTGTAACATCTACTGTAACTTCATGTACCTCTAGTGGACAGAAGTTGTATTCTTTATGTAAAACCCTTCTATAACGTAGAAATCCTCTATATTAGAAGAGATCCTGCCACCCTTTACAGTCTTTCTTCTTTTCTGATGAAAAATTTTTTTACCTAGTTCAATGTTTCCTCACAGTTTATTTACAATCTTCTTGTTATTCACTTCTCATTTCTTTGGACTTTTTCCAGTGTCAGTGAACTATGGTGTCCAAATACAGTACTGTAACTCCAGCCCTGCCAATCCTCTGTAAGGTAAAAAAAAAGAAAAAGAAAAAAAAAGAAAAATTGTCAGCTTTATGCTTGTATCCCTTTAAAACGAGACAATGTTCTGTAAATATTATGTCTTTGGTAGTCATTGTTGTCAGGGGAGCTAACAAAACTGGCCAGCAGGTAGAGCTCAGACTCTTCCCATCCTATGTTTTCCTTTCTGTTATTGGGCCTGCCCTGACAATAATAACATTTTGAGTGATGCATCCATTAATGAAACTTGTTTATTCCGTAACACCACCACATGAATGCCTTCAGTCTGTGATCTACTATGACTCCTACTTCCAGCTCTTTAAACACACTACTTCTTCAGTGCTTTTGCTAGGCAGCTATGCTACATTTTGATTTGTGAATTTGATTTCTTTTCTGAAATGTGTTTTGCACTTGTCCTCAATTAACTTCTTCACTTTTGATCTCAGGTCACTTCTGAGTGGAAAGCGCATACTGGTGGAGTCCTATGAAACGTCCTTCTTTTGTACTCAGCCTTTGAAAATTACTCATTGACTAAATTTTTAATGAATTCCATAATGTCATCTAGACTTTTCCCTTGTCTGTATAGAAAAAATGTGTTGGATGCTTCGCTAATTCAAGATACATCAGATCTACACTTTCCTGGGTTCATAGTGAAGACATAAAAGAAGTTATGGGGTTTGTTGCAGGATTTTATGATACATTGCATGAGACATTTCTTCTCTTGAAAGTATGCAAAAACACCTGTAAAAAGATGTTTTTTATCTTCTGAGCAGATTGAGTCCAGCTTGGGTTTTTTTAGTTCTTTTATTTTATTGAGATGATGGTTAAAACAGTCAGGATAGATCAGTAAGTGCAAAGTGGATGCCACAGTCAAAAAGGGGTAAAATTGAAGAACTGGTGGTTGGGATATGCAGACAAGGAGAAAGAAGACTGTCTAGGCTAACTGCCTCTCCCTCAGTAACGCAGTTCACTCTGTAGTAGTGCAGCCCCAAGACTATTGTACGAGGAATTGGTGATCCACATGCTTGATTTCTTCTCATGTTTACAGGTGCACTTTGAATAGCCTGTAACAACTTACCAGTCAACTGTGGTAGAGTATCCATGATTACTCAGGTGTATGCCTCCATATGATGGGTAGCATGTGACTCCTCTATATAATGGTCTAATTAAGCAGCGTACACATAAGCAATGCTTAACTGATCAATATACATTTGATGTATACTCAATCATAAGTATATGGATAGTGCTTTGTCTTGTTGACATGAAATGTAATATACACCTGCCTGGGAACTGTAACCTTATTGTGATAAGGGTATTGGAGCATACTGTCTAAAGGTCTCTTCAAAGCTAAGTCCACATTCCAGTTGTGTCTGCTATCAGTGACTGATGAATCTGTTATTGTGAGCAAGACCCTATAAAAGTACTAGAAAACTTGGAGCTGATGAACCTCATCACAGATGACAACTCTGTGCCCCACGTCATGATCTGTGAGCAGGGATTCATCTGATGTTGCAACAGTCAGGGTTCCCAGTAACAGAAGGCATGTGAGATTGCTATCACCTTTTCTATAATTTCCATCCTTTACTCAATAAACTACTTAGCTAGCTTTGAGTATCTGTGCTTTTCTTACTGCAATTCCAAAAGAACTGACACCTCCTCGGTGCAAAACAGTCTCTCGGAGACTTCTGAAAGAATGTTCACTCTGCACAGCATGCTCTCCTTGGAGAGCAAACAGTAAACTGGAGTAAAAAGCATACACTCCAGTAGGCTTTCTTAAAATCCTTTTACCAGTTTGAATTTAGTTAAAATTTGAAATATTTCCCATACTAATAAGGATAGCAGAAATACAGTGCAAATTTCAAGACCTCAGTTTAGCCACTGATTGTTTTGTGCTTATTTCATGCTGCTGAAAGCAGTGCTCATTTTCACTTCATGCTTTCCAGTTCCTCATGGTCAAAGAATGCTTGTGTTTCCTAGGAATCTGTAACAGCACAGCCGCAAGGCAGTGGTGCTGTTGCAGCTTGCGAGATATAAATAGATGCATAGAATAAGAGACGTAGTGAGGTTTTTGTCTTAGGCATCAAAGGCTAGCAACACAGAAAGCTCAGCTAGATAAAGCTGAGGATGCCACAAGTTTTATTTGTCTTCTAAACTGTGGCAAAATGTCTTGTACAACCAAGCACCATGTACTGGTGCCTTAATAACAGCTAGTTGTTAATATGACAGCACAAAGCACCATTATGGCACTCTACTGCCACTAGTTAAGTCATCAGAAGATACTCTGCTTGACTCTTCCCGCTCAAAAGTGTGTTTTTTCCTATGTATTTTTTGATTAAGAAGTTACAGATGGGAGAAAACATAACATTGTAGCTCAATCATCCCAAAATTTTGTGCGTAATACATTTAAACACAGTCTGCCACAAGTGTCTTATAGTTTTTTAACAAATATGTAATTTGAACTAAGGAATGTGCAAGAAACTAAAGAACTGACTGAGTCCCATTTATCAGAAAACAGCCGCTGCCCCTATATTCCCACTTAGAGTTTATGGCACATTACTTTGCCTGAGAAATGGATTAATGTGTGTACAAGCACAAGCTCAGGGAGAGAAGATCTGCACAGTACCAGACCTTGTGCAACAAATAAACAGCAAGTTGTGGAAGAGAGTGAATGCTGAGCTTTCAAGGACCACGTCTAAAGTGTGTCCTGTGGTGCCAGTGAAGATCAGAAAATTAACACAGAGATGTTCTCTTTTGATGCAATCAGACTGGCATAATCTATTATGGAGTTTGAAAACATTAGAGAAATGTTAATATTCACATTAATGAAACAAATGCCTCCCTAAATTTTAGTTGTAGGTGGCTTTTCTGCATGTTTGATGGGCTGGTTATTCACAGATGTACTAGGAGAAAGCCTCAATGAACTGTTCCTTTCCCCATCATATTTGCCATGAAGGCTGCACAGAACTGGGAAACTGATGAGCTAGTGACCATCTCTCTGCTGTTGACTTGAACACTTGGGAAATTTATTTGTGATTGATTTTTTCCCTTTTCCATTTCCAGGGCCCATCCCAACTCAGGCTGGTATTGTGACCTTTCCAGAACTCTCCCTTTGCCCGTAATTAGCACTGTCATACTCCATTTGCCTCTGTTTACCAAACTTTCTTTTTCAGTGCATCATCACCTGATCAGTACAGAATGAGTTCTTTTTTTTTTCTTTTCTTCTTTTTTCCTTTTTTTTTTTCTTTTTTTATTCCCAGTATGGCATATTTCTCCATTTGCATGACTTCCTGCAAATTGGGACATTGTGTGCAGAGATTCAGCATCCTTGAAAGGCAAAATGACAATGGTAAGAGAGGAGTACTGTTTGAAGAAAGCTGTAGAATGGAAGTATATGCTACAAGTTCCTTCAAAAAGGAAGCCAAGAAGATGCCAAGGAGAATGTGGGTCAAAAATGTTAGTAAATCAATCAATAGAAAGCACCTGCAAGGTATTCAGTGCTGCTAAAGATGAAATGTTGTTCCAAAATATATTTAATCTTTAGGCTACGTAGTTATTGAGAATATCTATATCAAATGAGTATTTTAAGTCGGCTAGTTTTTCCTCACATCATTTAGTCCTGAAAATAAAATAATAAAAAATGATGCACTTTTTCTTCCCTTCTATTCTCATTGTTCTACAGGGTTTGGAATATCTGACAAAACAATAAACACAGAACTAACACTGTTCCTCCTTACTGATACACAAATACAGCTTTCATCCTCAGCTTTGCTGCTGCAGCTGCCAGACTTTCAGGGGGTTGAGATGTCCATACGGGTGAGAGACATCAGAGGAAGCATATGACATAGCTGTAATAGGCCACCAACAAAACAATGACACCAAGTATTCACAAAATAATATTTAGGGTTGCTTCAACTTGACAGTGGCTCTTCTAATCCCAGCACATCTGCCCCAAAATCAAACTTTCAGAAGATCCCATAAAATTGCCTGATGTTGGAATCATTCTGAAATACATCTTAGCTGTCCTGTTCTCATACTGAAATGAAGGACAGGGAGATGGTATGAAATTAACACTAAATGAAAATACATTAACATTTAAAACATTTCCAGCATAAAGTAAAACAATTTCCCATCATGCCTGCTTTTCTCTTACTTAGCATTAGCCATGTCACTTTCTTGGATCTAAGGTACTTAGCAAAGAATGTGCTCTAATTTTCAGCTGCATTGACATATACTGATTTTACAGAATTTTTCATAGTCTGACAAACCTCACTTTTTCCACACTGCTTTACTTATACATAAATCATTTCTTTTTAGAGCCATTAAGAAAGAGTCAAAGAAAGGTCCATTTTTATTAAGTAGATGAACGCAAATTCAGTTTCATGACAAGTAATGGAGTGAGAATCTTCAGCTTTGCTAATTCAGTTAAGTCAATTCAGTCTTCCTTTTAAGCCATTGTACTCATTATTAGAAATGTTTTAGAATCGTACAGTTTTGCTCGTGCAAAGAAGTCAAGAGGATGACTTTAGCATTGAGACTGAAGAATGATTACCACAATTCAGAAATTAGAAATATAAATCATCTAAGAAAAATGGTCCTTTAATCTGGAGAAAGAGTAGTCAGTTCACTTACAAAATGTGGATCAAAAGCTAACTAAGCCGGGTACAAAACTTGTAAAAATAGCTCTTACTGACTTCAGTAGGCTTTAGATCAGATTTCATGATCTTCATAAGATATGGTTGCAGTGGTTCTATACCATATATTAAATGTTTTCATCACAAAATCCCATCTGCAGATAGCATTCATCCAGTAACCCTAGACAGCATCTTGAAACTGGATTAAAAGAATAGCAAACAGTCCTGCATTACAGTGTATTGGATCAATCCTTGAGAAAGTCTTATAAGAACTACTTTATTTAAATAGTAACTTGACTCCATATGGCCTCATTTTTATGGAGCCCAAACTCACATGCACAATTTTCTGGGGGAAAATAAAGGTATTGAAATTAAGGCACTGGTTCTCCTAGTGAAGTGACAGAAGCTAGAAAATGAGCAATGGATTGAACATGTTTCACTAAGTTCAGTGACTGCTGTTGCATAGGAGTGTGTTTCATATGCCATATATCACAGCCAGTTCAGCCACCTTCTCACAGACAGAATATATATTTTTAACAGTTTTTAATGGGTTTCCATCTGCATGATGACAGTTTTTTAGTTGTACAGGTGTGTTAAATACCAAGTCAGAACAAAGAAACGAACAAACGTGCAAAAAAGAAAAACAAACCCAGCACTTTGAAAATAAGCACAATAATTGTGCTACTTTGCTTTTCAATTTGAGTTGTTCTAAAATTGAAATATATTCTCTCCTATTGGAGGTAATTATTTTCTTTCCCTGAGCCAGCTTAAGTTTTTAAACTGAGAGGTGGAACCATTAGGAAAGCAAGGGTCCAGAGCAAGACTTAAAGCTAAGGGACTAAGCAACTACAAATTAATCTTTAACTGTGGTCTCCCTCCTCTCAGTGATGTGAAATTTCAGAGTTAACTTCTCAAGCATGCCTTGGAAGACCTGGCTTCACTTCATTTCATTTGAGACATTTTGAAGCTTTATCTATGAGACTGTTGTAGCCTGAGACTAAAAGCAACTAGGGATCAGAGTGTCTTTGCTGAAGATTAACCGCTGTAAAAAGAGGAACTTATCATTTGGGATAAAAAGAGAAGAAATGTAAGGTAGATCTGTGTCCGTGTACCATGATTTGCTCTTCTTTTCTTTAAAATGAAGAACATCTTTATAACTATTTGCATAAGAAACAATATCACAAAACCAAGTTCCTCTACTTCTAGCATCTCTGTTTTTTATTATTTTACTATATTTTGTCAGTGCAGAGCCTCATTAAGATTCTAGTTAAGTTGTGTTAAGGACATCACATTACAGCCATGTAAAACAATCTAAGCCACATGTGAAATTACTTTTAGGTCCAGTATGTGTAAGTGTTGGGAGTTCTGCATACATACTGTTGCCGTGAAAAGCTGAAATCAGGACTCAATAGTCAGGATTACTATTAAGCAGGTATTCTTTATTGCAGCGCTGGGCAGCATTGGGGATCGTTCCGCCCCAAGTGCTCTGCCAGGTTAGCACAACACATCAGTTCATATACAGAAAAATCATACATATTCATCAGATTTCCGGAAAAGGGCAGTTTTATGGTGATGAGTTCCCGGAATTCATTTACATAGTCCAAGCATGAGCAGTAAAATTAGGGTTAGGGTCTTTTCACCCTCCCGGTGGTCTTCCATAGTCTTCCTCACGTTGTCTGCTAGTTGAACTTTGGGCTTCCTTTGTCCATATATAGTCATTGAATTAGGTCATCAGTCCTTCCGCCTCAGAATGTTACAAGGGAGTCGATTTAAACTAGTTCTTTGGTGCTTATCTTTGGCACAAACATCCTGAGTTCTTGTTATCAGTGATTTAATTAGGAAGCCTAATGAGCTTGCTCAAGGCCTGTTTAGTCCTATCAGGTAAGAAGTTACAGGAAATGTCCTATCATCAACTCTGCTCAGCAGGTAACTAAAACTATCTTTGCAGGGGAAGAGAACAAAAGAGAACAAGGATGCAAGTGAAACTCACAGTAAGGTCTTATTCAGGGATTGTCAGGGATTTAACCCTTTCAATACAATACAGAGATATTCTGGAGCTCCATTGGTTAGCATACTGAGACAGTACTATTATTCCCAAGTAATAGTTTTCTCTTTACTTTGTACTTCTGCAGAATGGACCTAACAGTATGTACCCTGCAGTAGTTCTTTTAATGCACGCTCATTTCTATTGACTGAGACCCATATATAGAAATTGATAGACAAAATTTCACATAATCTGGGTGGAAATATTAAAAACGTATGTCCCATCCATCATTTTGCTGAAGCAAAGACTGATCAGGTTTGAATCTTTGAATGAAAAATGACAGTGGTAATTCAGTTATACTATTTAAAAACAAAGTTCCTGAAAGGAAATGTTATTTTTAAATTTATTTTAAAAGAATGCACATTTGTGCCTAGTCACTACCATAAATGAATTTTCTACATAATATCAGTCATTACTGTATTTTTTAAATTTCTTTCCCCCCACACCTCAGTGGATGTAATAATCATACATCTCTTTATTACATCTCTTTAAATGCCACTTAAACAAGTGGCTTAGAAAACATTTAATTTTAAGCATTTTTAAAATACTGCTATAGAGCAAGTCACACTTTTAATATATTTTTCAAAATATCATAATTCCTAAACCTGTCAGGAAACTTCAGTGAACTCACTTTCAATATCTGTAACTCAGGCAGTCCTGTGACTAATCTGACTGTTTCGTTAATAGACCTAACAGGAGTCATAAAGACAAAAATATTAAAACCTTATTTCTTTAGGCTAAATAATCCCCAGGGACACAATAAAATCGTAACCCTCTGAAGTCTTGCATTTTAACACTGAAAAGAGTAGAAAAATAATATTCTGTATTAGTTTTGATCTTTTTTATGGGGGAGGGGAACAGACTTTTTGTTTGTGCTCCTTACTGTGAGCCTTTTTTCTGTGATGGTTGGGCCTAGAATTAGGATGACAATCAACATGTGTAATATCTTAAGAATGCTCTCACACCTTAAAAGCTGAACAAATTTTAAACAGCAGTCATGTTGTGCAACAGATGCTTAAGAATTCTGGATTTTTTTTTTTTTTTTCTGAGAGTAGATATATAATCCTGAAAACTGCAAACTGCCATGCAAAATGATGCGTCTTTTCCAATAAATGTTCTTTATTAAGCTGTTGAATTTTAAAACCAAAAATGCTCATGCTTTGATTGGTCTGTTCTTGTTGGACTGTGCTTCCCTTCCTGTCATGGAGGTACGCTAAAACTCAAATGAGGGACAAGCTTCAACAACTTTAGTTCACAAAACAGCCAAAACCACACAACAGAAACCAATGAGAAACAGGATAAACCAAAATCAACCAATACCCTGATAACATTTAACACGTAACAGGTTTGAGGTGTCAGTCAGGGTATTGTTACTACACATGAACGCACAGAAGAACGATGATCCTAAGTGCGCACACACGCTCACTCAGAGGGGGAAACTCTCTCTCCCTCGTGGGCACCCAAAAAATACAATCGGTCACCCTGGGGGAGGGGAGGTGTGAGGGCTCACTCAAGGATGTATTTCCAGAAGAAATCACTCACCACAGGAGGTGAGGACACTCGGTCCCGGGAAGTTTCCTCAGGTAGTGTCCCAACCTGAGGGGAGAGGTCCCAAACACAGCCCCACTGCTCCAAGAAGACCACTCAAAGGTGGTCTCCGACGGTGCCCCATTTATACCCTGGGTCGGATCTGAGCTGTGGTCATAATTGGTCATGATCTAGAAGCTTCTCTGAGCCAAGGCGTCTCATTGGCCGTGGACCTCGTCTGGTGACCAAGGGGTCCCGGTTCTCCTGCCCTGTGTGTGCGTGCCTGGGGGCACAGCAGAGCACAAAAGGCGCGAAAATGAGGCGCGAAAAGCCGCTGGTCGGCGTGCCAAAAGCCCCGAGCTTTATCGTGGGGGGGCGGGGGCAGAGCGTACCTGTCACACTTCCTCCTTCTGATCGCTTGTGGGAGAGGGAAAAAAACCCACAACTTTTATTAAATTAGAAAACTGTGTTTATTTACAGTAATAGTAGATCTTATATAGACTCAGTCATGTCTTCTTCCTTATTTAGAGAGTCAACTATCAGTGGTTAATAAGTTCAACCAGTTAAAACCAGACTCCTCCCCTCAAAGCTATTTTTGAACATCGGTGTCCAAATGACTTTCAATTTTGTAATTTTCAGAGATGACCACCAATCTTTAGCATACATCCTGGACTTTTACTTTCCTATTTAAGTTTACTAGCTAAGGTTTCCTGTTTAAGGTTGCAATTAGTATTAGAATTACTTTTATACATTATTAGAAATTGTAGGAGTGCTAAGTGTTAATATGAAGAATACTTGGTAATGCTTAACATTATTACTATTACGACTTTTATGACACTGTAGAGCTCAGGTAGGCATTCCTTCACATATACAGGTTTGTCGTGTGGTCAGAAGCGGTTTTGTGTTTCAGGCAGTTTCATATTTAATAGAATACTAAATTGCAAGAAGAATTAATCAAATTACTTCTGGAACTGATACAACTCTTCCTCTCTTTAATATTCTAACACCAATGCTACATCCTCTCTGGCCTCCATTGGAATATGTAATTTTTTTGTATCTCTTATTTTTGCATGCTTCTCCTTTGCTGTTTCCTTGCTATTAAATTACTGCTTACCTCTGATCATCAGTTACAGTGTTCTGAGAGGGCTAAAATGAAATCATAAGTCCAAGATATCAAATTCTTCTTTGCTAGTCTTGCTCGAGACAAATTGATTAGGTGATTTATATCTTCTTTGTTGCAGTCTGAAATTCCATTGTAAAATTAGCTTCCAAGAAAATTAAATCTTTTATCTAGATGCTATTTTTATGTTTACATCTTAAACTTTTCTAACTTGAGTGATTTAAACTTAAGAGCCTAAATATAAAGTTTAAACTTTTAAAATAAACTTTTGTGTCAATATCTCTCTCAATTTATCTAATTCTGATAAAGAAAATGGTAACTACTTATAATAAGCATAGTAAAGAAAAGAACTAAAAGTTTTAACCAGTTCTTTTTTACAGGAAAAAAAAAACACGAAAGGAAGAATTAAGAGGTTTTATGAATAGTCAACACTTCCTTATATCAGGGCATCTATTAATTTACATATATTTTACCACTGCTTCTTAGAAAAAAGGACTGAGGAAATATATTATCCATTTAACATGAAAAATTTGTAAAGCTGAAAAACCATATTAGTTTAGGTGGACATAAAATAATGAGAGATACAGAAAAATGCTTGTTGCATGCTACAGTCTGCTAAGTTCTTGGTTCACAGTAATGTTTTTTAATGAACCTCAGAAACAAATTGCATTCAAGGGCATTAGTTGGCCCAGGCAGGAGTGAGAGTGAAAGTGAAAGCAAGAGAATGAGACTGAACACCATAGAGACAGACAAATCACCCATGCTTGGCCACACTTTTTACAGAGAAATTGTTGCTCTAATTATGTTGTTGTTCTTTTTGCATTTGCACTTCTTTTTGATACAAACATGTCTTTCTGAATAGCAAATGTAACGTGATCACATCATGTTTTCTATCAAGAAAAAAATCAATGGTTCACTCATTTAAATTCTTTCTACCTTCTAGAGGAAGAAATTGAGGTTTTACATTGAATCAAGTCAGGTCCACACTGTCAATCCATAATGGCATTTGATATAAAATTATATATTTTTTGACGGTATGCTATAATTGTCCAACATGCTCCTCTGTGATACTCAGTATACTCTCTTAATTTACAAATCTGAGCTATGTTTTCTGCCTTTTCATTTAACCTCATGTCTATATATGAAATTATTTATGAAATCTGAATTAAGGTGAAAAAAGGGTATTTTGTCTCTTCTTATGATAATTAAATGTCTTTCTATTCTTCTCAGCATCAGACTGCACAATATTTCCAATTCTTAGATTTCTCTTTTCTTTTAGACTATTATTTGTTGCCTTCAGACTATCATGGTTAACAAGCTTTCTTTTAGTCTGCACATTTTGGTTCTCCACACTCTGGCAAATTATTTATATTTCGAACATACTAAGTGTTGCCACAGGGAATCTTTCTTTTTTTCTTTCTGAATAGATACAAATGCTTTAGGACCCTTTCTAGAACTGTCTAAAATCTCTGATAGATCTCTGTGATTATGGCAATTAATTAATATTTTATTTGTCACCTGCTGGTCAGTTAAGAATACAGACATTCTTACCTTGAGGACTATTTCTCTAAGAAGGTGGAGAGAAAGATGGTATTTTTTTAAAGTTGAGATTCCATTTCTGGATATGCAGGATTTCTCTTTTCTAATTAATTAGTGTTATTTCTTTTTGAACTCTAGAAAGTGGATAACTTAAAATTCTTCTCAATGAAAAGTCAACAGTTTGAAACTTTGTGAGGATTTAGTCAATAGTCTTTTCACAACCCATCCATTTCTTTATTCTGTCTTTTTCCACATTAAACATTACACTACAGCAGTATTTTTGAAATATAATTATTTAGAATAGAATAGAGCAGTTCATTTGTAAGGGACCTACAACGACCATCTAGTCCACCAGCCTGACCAAAGCCACTTCAGGGCTGACCAAAAGTGAAAGCGTATTATTTAAGAGGCAAATACCTCTTAAACACTGACAGGCATGGGGCATGACCACCTCTCTAGAAAGCCTGTTCCAATGTTTGACCACTATTTCTGTAAAGAAATGCTTCCTAATGTCAAGTCTAAACCTCCCCTGGTGCAGCTTTGAACCATTCCCAGGCATCCTATCACTGGATACCAGGGAGAAGAGATTACCACCTCTAGAGGACTTTCATATGCAGACACATGATGGTGACTCCTCTTTCTGTATATTTTGGGGTTTCCAGTAGTACACATTTAGCCACAGTGCACTGCCATCATAGTTTCCTTTTTCTCATATATGTATGGGTTTTTTTGGTGAGTCTTTTAGAGATGATTGATAAGTGTAAAATGATGAAACATGGATAAGTATTAATTTACAAAATGATTAATAAAGGAAAAGTGACAAAACTGTACCAGGTAGGAAAATAATTATTTGAATCTGATTTGTAATTGCTGTAGATGATTGCTCTAGCAATCTTTTCCTTCTTTTGCTACCGAATACTTGTGGTTATTTACAGAATAATGTATCACAATAGCTGGTGTGTTTATCTGTTTCCTAGGAAGGATTTGTTGCATTGACTTCAGACTTTTTTCCTGGCTTCAGCATTCAAGAATAAGTTGCACTAAGGTACACAGTAACTGTAGGAAAAACCTAGAAAACTGTGTTGCTAAAACAAACACTTTTTTTTTTTTAATTGAAGAAGACGGTGTTAGTTATGCAAATAATATGTATATATGCATATATTATGTTCTATATCTATACACATATATATACATATAATACATATAATACAAATAAATTGGTATCATATTCTGGCATTTTGTCTTCTGTAGAGACTTAATAGATCAACATAATATTGTTAAAATCTACAAACTGTCAGTTTTTCAGATATTCTAACAGTTGCAAAAAACCTGAACTTTCGGTGGAGAAGAGTGAAAATGGTTATTTCTGTGGTTAAAATAAAATTTTTAACTGGAGAACAAAAATATATTTTTTATGTTACCTAATTTAAATAAAAGATGAGTATCAAAACATTTTGATATGTTTTGCTTTGTTCTTAATGGAGCTTCATCTGTCTATTTCCAGGTAAATAACAGCATAAAGGAGAAAATAATGATTATTTCTTAATGTGTGGTATTACAAGAGGACAGCCTACATATAGGTAATGCACAGCCATCTAGGCATCTAGAAAAAGAAAGAAAAGCCAAGCAATAACTATTAAGCAATAAAACACATTTTTTTGAAAAAGAATGAGAGATGTAAAGATACATAGACTTAAGACTGAATCAGAAATTCATTATCTGGATCTTTTTTTAAATAATAGAATAAATATTAACCACTGGTAGTAAAAAATCTGACCCTGTTGCAAAAATGCAGGGTAAAAGGATAATGTGATTGTGCACCTCTGTTGAAATTAGTCAAAACAGCAGACCTCTGGCTTTATAAAACAAAAAAAAACCCAACCCTACAATAGGAACAAATGAAGGAGATTCAAAAACTCATTTTGAGTTTAATAATGCTTAAAACAAACAAAAAATTTCTGTTCAGACCTAAATTGCTCATGTATTTATTATGTCCATATTTTCCTGTTGTTAAGGTTCATTAAGTTGTGGTCCTTTATATATAACTGTACACAGCATTACAAGAACAAAAGTATCTGTCACCTCAGAACATTAAGCGGTTTTACTCCATTGTTCAAAGGCTATATGGACAGTGTGGTAAAGCCCCTAAATGGTACAGAAAGGTATAATGAATTATTCTCTTGCTATACAATAAAGCTTCTAGTGGGTTCCAAAACCAATGGTCATTGATTACTTTTTAGTTGGAAGCTGAGGACAATTGTGAATCTGAATAAGATTTCAGCAAACTTGAAGTGACCCTCAAAAGGGTTTTCAATCGTGCTATTTCATTTTGAAATCAAGTTGGAAAATCTCACTTCTGTTTAATATAATTCCATATTTCTTTCAATGGATGAGTTTATGTTTTTCCTACTGGCTCAGCATACTGATTTAATGATAATCCAGTCTTGTGATGGAGGTTATTTTTGGTTTTTGATGCTGAGCAGGTCTTCAGCTGTGAACTAAAATAAAACAGACTTAATAAGAAAAGGAGATATTTATGGCATATATCAGTAGCAAATCAGTAAGGTATACTTTTTCTAACTCTTAAAAATGGGTTTTAAGTGAAGAAGGTTCACCTTTTTGCAGAATTTAAAGCTAGGTGTAGCAGCAGATAAAATCATACTTGGAAAAACAACCTTTCTGTAAGACACTTGGAACACAGTATAATATTCATATGTGTGAGGTGAAGAGAAAAAAAGAGGAAGAAATGTTTCTCTGTTTTTAATTAGTTAATCACTATACAAGCTAATGTATTTAAATCAACATGGCACAGTGGTATTCTCCGGAAGTCACTCACTCATTTAAGCTATAATGATAGGTGGAATCCGTGTAAGAAAGGTTACTTTCTGCACCTCTTGTGAGCATTATTTGGTTAGACAAAGGTGAGAGAGAAAGAAAGAATAGGCAGTGCTTTCACATTGTGTTTCATTCAACTATAGCTGCCATCAGCTGCAACTCCTGAACTTTTCCCTGCCAAATGAAATCAGGCAGTCTTTTGAATTCTGAATATTTTCCAGCTCAAGGATGAGAGCAATGCCTGTACCAACTGCCAGCTATGCAAATGCAGAATTAGTTTGGACTGTTACTGCAGATGAGTGGAGACAGTAGGCTTAGTGAAACAGGCAAAATACAATCACAAAGGAAAGATGGCTCAAAAGGTCAGCGTGGAAGAAAAGCAAATGGATCCAGGAGGTACTAGGGAGTTACTCTTGAATTCACCAATGCTTTCTATGCATCCATCAGCTCAGAGTTCACTGGAATTTTTTAGGGCAGGCAGAGCAACCTACATCCACAAAATCAGAGGACACTGACATCTTTCCTTTCTCTTTTATGGAAGATATTTAGGGATCTGAGAGGCTGCAGCAAATTCCATTTGCATACAAAAAAGTCATGTGGAAAGGTAGATGTATTTGGTGATAGAAGCATGTTCTCTGACATTCAGTATCACATCACCTCTGCAGAGCAATCAGAGAAGTGTTCTGTGATACAAACTTCTTGAGACAAAACACATCCTTGTACTCAGAAGACTCTGGAGGACTGAACTAGTCTACGTTGCCTCTGTCTCCCTTGAAAAGGAGGAGTACACTGCTCCTACTGCTGAGAAAACACTGGAATATATCCAGAATAAAAATGGGTACTTCTCAGAGAACCAATTGCTGATCAACAGTATTTGGCCAGTATTATACAAATTTCGTGCCGCTGATCTCCTGTACCCACTACTAAGCATATATTCAGCAAGATGGGTATTGTCACATCCAGCCAGTGCATGTGTTCAGTCGTCTTTGGATCTCAGATCACAAAACACAGGAGCATGTACAAAGCTATCAGGAGGCACCTATGCAAAGATCATAGCTCTATCTTATTCTTTCTTTGCTACACATAACATTCTCTCCTTTTGCTATTGCGTATTTCTAAGACCAAATGTTCAAAGACTTGCACAGAATCGAACATCCCTTTCAACAATAGAAGATATTAAAATTCTGAAGAACTTTCCCACAGTCCACTTTAAATTTTGTAACAATTCATAACTGCAAATGAGATTTGGAAACATGAGGTTGAATTATCTGTCACTGAATAAGCACCTTATACTTCCAATGTTGTTAAGCATAGAGTGAGGAGGAAGAGTCAGACCCTTAAATAAAGTTTGAAAACTACTGTCAAATTATTTTATATCAGCTCTGAAACCAAGCTTACAGTAAGACCTAACATTTTAAAAGACTGAATGTGTATTCCAAAAGAGAGGAAGTATAATAAAACATGATAATGTTCACATACTTTTTCCTAATGGAAGAATAATTCTGCCTTATAAAGTCTGCTGAAGAAGGAAAAAAAGTACCCAGCCAAGCAGATTTTTAAATAGCCCCCAAAAGCTTTAGTTGTCTCTTATGAGAATTACTCTGCAAAACCAGTAAATTTTCAAAGACTTCTCATACTATTTTTGATATCTTAAAAAGTACAAGAGGAGCTTAATCTTCAGAATGCTCTTTGTTCACAGGTTAATGTAAAATAAACTGAAATATCAGTTACAATGAGCTGATTTCTCCCCAAGACACAGTTTATGTCTTCACAAACTGTTCAATAAAAGGATGTTTCCCAAATTTGTAGATTATCTGTTACAGGAGTTATACAAATTACCTTTCAGAGGAAACAATTCCCACCTTATGAATTCTGTACCTATTAACTTTTTTGAGGTTATAGGTCTGGAGCAAAACCCCCACACTACGCCCAAACTGAAATCCTTCACTTCAATGAGTGTTGAAAAACCTCACTTCTATCTCTAAAGGGCTGATTTACCAACATAAAGAATGTCATGGAGATTAAGCCTTTTTTGTATGGTGTGGGTGCTCTAAAATGATATAAAAAATCTAATTCAGTAATAGCACTGTCCCTGCTGACAATTTCTTATGAGAGATTAGTTAAAAATGTTTGAAATTTAAAATGTCCATGACTAGACATCTACCTTCTTATGAAATTAGCTTTGCATGTACCTGCATGTAATTTAAATTTGGACTTAAAAGAAATTAAATAAATGTAACCAGTATCTTTTAAATTAAAACTGCATGGTCAGTAACTTCCAATGTTAACTCACTGTTCTTGGAGACAGGGGGAGTGGGAGTCAATGTTTTCTCATTCTGCATCTTCATCACATCTTTATACCTATATCATTTAGCCTGCTTTTATAAACACATTCAAAGAATTGCAGGATTGCATTTTTTCCTTGATTGCAGCAGATACAGTCTAGAAATATGCTTAATTTGAAGTACGTATGTATCATGTGATGTGATAAGTTTTATTAAATATTTAATTAATACTGAATTTCTAGCTTGATGTTTTAATGAGGTTGAGAAAGGGATGCATAAATAGACATTATTCAGTTTTACTAATAATTAAATCAGATGTCTTTATAGTAAGAAAATTTCTTTCCATCATTATAGCACATGGCTATTCTACAAAGTACATTAATATGTGAGGAATTTGTAGCAGATTATTTTTTCAGAGGTCAAGAACAGTTACCCATTTGGGAATTTTGCAAAGGGTGTTTAAGAAACAAACAGATAATTAAAGAATATTAGGAAGAAGTGGAAAGGAAATAAGGCCAATGGGCTTATAGTGTTGCTGAAATGAATAATCCTGAGCTTAACTCTTGGCACATAGCACATTAGATGCCCAACTTCCTTGTGAAACTTGAGCCTAAGCTCAATCTGTCCCCATAGCATACAATTTTATAGGAACTTAAGACTTAGAAAAATTAAAGAACATTATGTCTGTGCAGCACTAGAAATATGGGCAACAGTATATGTGTGTGCCACATTAGTGGGAAGGTGGATGTTATAACCATATATTCCGGCTCTGGCACAGGATACTGAACTCATCTATGTGACAAGTACTGGATTCTGTACTGTGTGCTAATGCACTGTTTTTCTTGTTCTCATGGTTACCAGTTAGATCTCTGTAAATCTGCTGTCCCTGTGAAAGCTCCTGTGAGCTAGTAGTATGGATGGGCAGTGAGTCTCCCCTGAAGTTCAACTCAAATAGTAGAAAAACTCCTTGAAGTAAACCTATCTGTTCTTATGGTCAGGGCCTTGATCATCCTTACTCATCTATGGCACTCTGAGGAGACTACATTATCTTATCTGAAACGTTATGTACAGGTCTGCATTAGTTTCTAGTAGATTTCATATATACTTTGAACAATACAAGCAAAGTAATGAGGGATTATATACCTGGTCTTTTAGAATGGCCGTTGACCATCATGATCTCTGGGAATATAGCACTTACGTTGGGTGCACTTTTTTCACAAAATGTTCTTACAGCACAACCTTGACTCCTAAAACCAGCAGCAGATTCTTTAATGACTGTTGTTATTTGTACCTATAAAAGGAAGGCTAGATATTTAAATGTAGCATTTATTTTTTAAGAAATTGATGAGACTTTTAGAATGTGACTGCCTAAAACATTTGTTTAGAATCTAACTTGTATATGCCCAGTGCAAGTTGCATTATTTACAGTTTGCTACGAGTAAGGCATACCACTTCTTTTAATGAGAACAAAGATGATGTTTTTGCTTTTTCAATCAAAGATAAATTCAGATATGTAGGTTTAGAAATATCCTCAATGAGTTTGTGATTAAGGATTAAACAAGCAAATATTGTCTACTGCTGTTTGCCTTCCTTCTCTGTTTCAGCTCCATTTACAAGTATTGACTACATTCAGAAACAGTGAATAGAAAATGGAAACACTAAGCTCTTGGACTGTGTCCTGAAATGACCAATTTATGGGACAATAAGTTTCAGTTGTATTGGTGGATTTTTGATGTTAACATATCCTCTATAAATTGGATAAAGGCCATCAGCTTGCTTCACATTTGTGCCAAGCAGCCAAGATGGTAACAAAGATGCTATTGAGACGGTAATGGATTGCTGTTAGTACATCATGTGTCATACTCAAATCTATGCTTGGCTGCTTCTGGTCTCTTGAGCTGCATAGCCCCTTGATGATCAAAGCAAAATGTTTCCTTTCATTTATTTATGCTTTTATTAAATAATTCAAGGAAAATGACACTGTGTATTTGTTTTGTCTAGCCAATAAATCTATGTTTTATGAAAAAGGAGAAGCAACCTGTGCTTAGTCTCAAATAGACAGGAGTCTCTGAAGTACTTTACATTTTTTGAGTCCCAGAAGTGAATGATAAATTATAAGAGATAAATTATTCCTAATTGTAGCAGGCTCAAAAATGAAGGTTTATAACTAGAAGGTCCTGTTCCAGCAAGGAACTTACAGTCTAACATTTAGTGCATAAGTAGTTTCATTGAAGTCAGGCAAATAAGCCCATGTTTAAGTGCCTGCCTGGATAAAAGCCAAAATTAAGAACAGAGTAAAATTAGAGAACTAACAACTACTTAATGCAAAGTGTGAAAGAAGGCACTGACTATGTAATCAGGGAACATGACTGATTGAACTAATGGTATAAATGGATTCATGAGACATCATGATTTCTTAAGGAGAAAAGAATAAATACCATGATAAAAGCATGAAAATCTAGGGCTTTAAACTAAGTATGGGAAATGTTGTGGGGAACAAACACCTGTTTCCTTTTTTAATAAAATGATGTTCTCATACCTGCTTACAAATAGTAGGCTGTAAGGTTAAACATTTTCATTACTGAAATTAATTTAACACTCAGAACTGACTGGGACTTAAATGGTAATATGCCACAGAAATGTAAATTACAAGAAATTAACTGTCATTCTTGTGATTCTAAACAGATTACACGTGATGTAGGTGCCAAGATAGGCCAAGATAAGCTACTTAAACTTAAAAGGATTTGGGCATCTGCCAACACTTAGACGCATCAGTAACACCAGTTCTTGCTTTAAAAATGACATCTATGCTTCAGCATAGGGAGAGGCTTGAGGGAAATTTTCACCTGTACTATTTAGCTGCTGTAACCCTCTTGAGGGATCATGCAGCAGATGAAAAGCTTAATTTTGTGAACATGCATGTGCACTCCACACCTAACAATTAATTCTCAGTCTTTGCCTTCTGCCCTTGCACAAGTGTGTCAAGAAACCTTATTTAGGTGAAAAAATCACCAGGAATCTTTCCTAGAAGATCTTCTAAGGTCTTTCTTGCAGAGCTTTGAATTTTTGAAAAAGAGATGTAGATGTCCCACTTTGGGATGTCTCCCTAGTTTTATCTATATTTATAGTTGCATTAAGGAGATTTAATGTGTCTTTTTACATTTTTCCATGATGAGTAAAGAAAAGCTGTCCATTCAATTCCTTGTCCCTTCATTCTCTCCCATCACATCTTGTCAGCTGGTAAGCCCATATGGACAACATTTGCACACAACTCAGAAACGATGGTTCTCTGTGTGACCTTCTTGTGTCCCCTCCAGTCTTCATGCAGTGGAACTAAACGGGTTTTAAACTGGAACTAAACAAGTTCCTCTAAACAGAATATGTCCCATAATTTTAGCAAATAAAAACTTAAGTTGAAGAAAAGCAGGTTAAACAACATACTTTATTGCAATGCATCTTGTATTATTAGCCTCCATATTTTAGAACTGTCATCTTTGCTTCCAGAGAGCAAAGTATGACAGAAGAAAACAATGCATTGATATAGTTGTATGAGAGAATAACATTTTGAGAGAAGCTGCAGATACATTACAGATTCAGATCTCTTACCTATATTACAATACAACTAAATGGCTGTTCATGCTTGTACAAATCTGAAGTTACTTCTACACTCTCAGTTTTAGTTGTATCTTCACATGCTGAAGTAGAATTCTGGTGCACTGCATCAACTACGTTATTTCTGCCCTTCACTTCCATTATCACTCATTATTTAGATATTTTACACATCTTAGCAAAACATTTTGTAAGCTTACATATTACTTACTTACACAATCCCATACTCACTGACCTCTGTAGAAATGCCAGAGGCAGCTTTTCATTTTAACAGGGGATAGATAAAGGGACAGATGTGTTATACTAGGTCACATATTCAAAAATGTAAATCATGTTCAGTCAAGCAAGTGAGGAATTATTCACAGTATTATCTGGCTGTAAACAAGCTAGGTTTTATCTACACTTAAAAGTGTTACTACCACAGTTATGTATGGTAGGAGTGAGAATGGAAAGATCATCTGACTAACTGGGAAAAATTTCAGACAGAAGTGCCCTTGTGCTTTAAAAAAAAGTTTATTACGTTAGAGAAACTGCTTTGAGATGAGTTGAAATTGAGTTAAAATATGGACTATGCAGAAGTTACATATAGGGGAATGGAAGAAAGCATGTCCTGCAAGCACTTTCAGGCCACTGTTTAAGGTGATGCTCTGAAAAAGGCTGGAATGCTGACTCCTGATGTTAACTGCATTGGGAAACGCAGGTTGGCACCCAGTAGAAACCCAGTTGGTGCCACAGTCATCCGGTTGGCACCGGGTGACTGTGGCACCAGCTCAGTTTACCAGAGAGCATTGCTGAGGCTTTTGAGAGGACTGTGCTTATATAGGAAGGATATGGTGCAACCTGCTGGCATTTTGCTGGTAATTGGGTGGTGACCTGTGTAATGTCAATGTCATTTTACCACCAAAATCTTTTGCACATAAAAGACAAAGCTTTGGAGTATATGAGGATTTTAATGGTTTTCTACTGTTTACTCTTTATCCTTTTAATTTTTGGTCCTGAACTTAAGAGCTGCTGGGATCCATAGGTCGATGAGGCAGCTTTTCCAGCCCCTGATGGTGAGCAAAGGGAACTAACCAGAAGTCGTTTAGATATGTAATGCTTTAGGCGTTTTCTTAAAATGCTATATAATTCAAGATTAGACTTTGTATAAATGCTTCTTCATAAGGAAGTAAAAAAAAATGGAGAAGATTTTATTTGGATGTGTTTCCTTTTTGGAATGGACTAGGTCTGTTTAGTGGGATACATTTGAAGAATGGAGCAACCAGTTACTTCAAAAGTCCTATACAGCACTAAACTGTAGCAGTAGGTTACAATATGTGTCTAGGGAGAAATGGGAAAGCCTAAAGTTTGATTTCTTCTAACCTTGAAAAACAACAGTAAAAATGAATAAAAAGGAAAGGAAGGTTATATTTACTTCATTTACCTCTCCCAGTCAGAGGACTGTTTGGAAGAGCAAGTGTACTCCAAACCTGACAACCTGACTTGCAATTGTTCAGTAGACTCACTTTTCTGAAGGTTACACTACATTTGTCTTTAGTGTGACTTTCTCCTCAGTATGAAGTTATGTTTGGTTTAAACTCTTGGATTTATTGTTAATAAATCAGGAAATTTTTTCACATCGTGAGCAACTAAGGAATGCAATTTAGTTTTGCAGGGTCCTGGACAGAGCTCAAAGAATCTTGTTTTCCCCACAAGAAGGAGTCTCTGATCGATATACCTAGGAAAAAACCCAGACAAGTGACAATCTACAAAGAAAGCTTTTATATAAAATAGTGAGTGACATCATCGGCTGTGGTCCCACTCCTTTTTAGCTGCGGAAGTGATAGAAAAAAAAAGTAAATTTTGTAGCTGCCAGTTACTAGTGGAAAGGTGTAAAGCCTATAAAATTGTTGTGGTATTGTGCTCCCTCATCTCCATGTTCCCAGCATACAGGCGTGTGGCAAGGAGCAGGGCAAAATCAGCAAGGCAGTAGGCAAAAATACACAAGTCCTCAGAGACAATTTCTGTGTGACATATGTCCTGCAGGCAGTTGTCATAAGGTAGAGGAGCCTCAAGGAGGTGTCAAGGTGTTTTGGGAACCAGGCAGCCAACGGTGGATCCCATCTGATCACTGGTTCCCACCTCTTACAGAGCATTTCCTAGTGCTGGTAGACATCAACCTTCTACCTTTTCTAACAAGCATTTGACTTGCAGTTGTTATACAGTACAAATTGAGGTATTGAAAAAATAACATTTTTATATTTACAAAATTAAGCTGAAGCTGAAAGGCGAATAAGGCAAGCTTAGAGAAACTCCATTCCTAAAATTTTTTCCAGTGTCACAGCTGCTGTTATTTTGTATTCCTGCATTTTAATTTAAATGTAATTTTAATTGCATACAGTGCTGGAAAGATACTGCATATTAAAAACAAAACCTTTCTTTCCAGAATTCTTTGCGTGCTGTGATTGCACTTTCTAGCTAGTTAAAAAACAGTTCCTTTTTTTCTTCCATACAAATGTATAAAATTGTTATTTATTGTACAAATCATAATTTTCATGTAAGCAACTTTCTTTCTTCTCAGAGGATCAGTCAATGCAGTATTTGCAAACAAAATAGAGATAGGCTAATAGATATAAGACCAAATTAATAAAACACCAGACTTCCTTTACAGAGGGGAAGGCCTGGCTGTATTTATCAAACCATACTCAGTTCTTTGAGGGAAATTATGCCCATATTTCTGTTCCAGATAGCTATAGGAAAGAAGAGATTGTTTTGTTGTTGTTTTTGGTTTGTGCCTTAGTATACATGGTGACAGCAGGAGTATGTGCAATCAGATGAAGGAAGATCCCACATGTAATTTCATTTTATCTGCTAGGCCTGAACAGCAAAAGAATACTTAGAATTCTTATTTTTCCTCAAAGTTAAAGGAATATGGTGTGTGTGTAAAAACATTTACTGTGGAGCTAGGGGCAACATAAATATTTGCATTAGGATTGCTGATTAGACTGTCTTACACCTTTCTGAGAAATAAATATGTTCTATATATTTCCTTTGCTTACATTTTTTTGTTTGTTTTCTTTTTTTCCTTTTTCTGATCTCCCAGTTCATACTGAACAAACAGATGTGTTCTGAGAGCAATATACTGACAGTAGATCTGCACCACATACTTTAATGATACTTTAATGCAAGGTTGCTGTCAGTGAATCTGTAATGGTGTGGAGCTTAACATGCCTGAATATTGTTCACAGTCCCATGGACAAATACACAGTTTGGAATGACCTCTGAGTTATGGGTGTAGTAACAAGTTTTTTTAGAGCTAGCCAGGTATGCTGACAAAAGTTACACTCTTACTTCTGACAGCAATATAGAAATGCTCTGAAGGCCATTAAGAGTGGGAAATAAAACACAAAGAACCCCACCAAACAAAAAAAACCCACAACAACAAAACAAACAAACAAACAAACAACCCCAAACAAACAATGTTCAGAAAGCATCCGGTATGGACATTCTATTTCTGTCCTTAGCTGTATCAGTAGGAATTTTTTTCACAGACTGATGAAAACATTGTCAGCACATTTGAGGATCCCTTCAAAAACGTATAGCTTACAAAGTGGAAACAGAGGTATATTTTTAGTATTTATAAAGCTGTCCCTATTTTAATGTGTTATTTTATATTGATCGAATATTCATCAGTTTGGCTTTTGACACTAAATTTTATCATTTCATGCCATAATAATGGTAATGAATTTTGGTTCCATATTTTGACTTTAGATTCCATAGTAAGGTGGAAATGCCTAGAGTTCCATTTTTCTGAATTCAGTAATCTCATTTACCACTTGAATCATTATTACCAGTAAATATATTGATTACATATCTAACATGATTATCCATTTGTAGTAGTTTATAAGGGACCTTTGGGACAGTGTGTGTCTTTGGAGAGGAAAGGGATGGGGTTTCAGAACAAAAGCATGAAGAGATAAATTGTCAATGCATAAATTAAAAAAAAAAAATCTTCCAACAGACAGCATCAAGACTATGAAATAAATTGCTTTTGAATACTTTTGCAACAGATGTCAGCCATCTTACTTATCACTGAACAAGCCACATTTGAACTAAGCAGCTCAGTACCACATTGAGGGATGTGGTTGCTGATTGAACACAGGTGTAATGGTTGATATACTGTCACTCGGTCTGATGTTAACCTAAGATCTTTGTTGAAATACTTATTACTGATGGCACAAAATGTAATTGCTAATTTTCTGCCTGAATGGTTACATATTTTCTCCAAATCTGAAGAGTTATTCATCCCTTTTCCACTGCCCGTTTCTCAGAGTTTAAGGCAGATGTGTCACTGGTCCACAGACCAGTAATTGAACCTGTCACTTGCAATCTACTGACTTCATTCCTCAGAAGTGTATCCACTGCTTCATTCACCTCCCTGCTTATTTTTCTCTAGGTATCAAATGTCCAACTTAAACCTGTGTTAACAGATATTCACTGTTTACCTTGCAGATCTCTGGTCACAGAGCAAAGTATTCAGGAGCAACCTGGACTTACTTATTATTACTTTGCATTCATTGTAGAACTCTTGCTCAAAATAAGCTGTCCATTACTAGGCTAATTTTAATAAATGAATCAATCAGGTTGTAGAAGTTAGAGTAAAACTAGGTAGAAGAAAATATACAAGTAAATGGCTACACAAAATTCAGACCCATTGAAATTTTTTTGAATCTTCCCAAAATAATCTGGATGACATCACGGATTTTTACCCAATGGATCGGTACAGTTATACAGCTTCGGTGACCAATGCTTTGAAAGATAGTACAAAGCACAAGTGTGTCTGCAGAAATTTATAATGGGACTCCTGTAAAATAATCAGCACCACACCATAAAATAATCTTGAAATGAGTTCTTACCTACATAATAATAATTGGGTAAGTGTTTTCCGGCCCCAGTCTGTAGACACCTGTACAGATGAGTACCTCAGTAAATGTACATGTGGTAGTATTCATACAATCAAGGCCAGATAACAGAAAGAGCAGAAGTCACTAGTAACATATTATTCAAGCAGAATTCATGCTGCTTTTTCCCAGTCAAAACTCTGAAATGCTCATGAAATGTTCAACTCAAGTATTTCTTTCTTTCTTTCTTTCTTTCTTTATTTATATGACAGTATAAAAAAATGACTCAGACAATACTGAGGCAGTACAGACAGTCTGAAATCCAGAACAGTACTGCATGTAGTGTCTAAAAAATTATCTTTGAAGTATCATATTTGGAGCTGTTTCACTGCCTCTTCACAAATAAATATTCATGGTCTTGTCAATGGTATCCTAGCTCTTGACTGTGAGGGTTATTTGGTACTGGAGGCAGGATATGAAACAAGTCATCTTCCACTCAGAGCATCGAGAACAGCTGCTGCTATTCACATCATTCTTTTCTCATTCAAACAGATAAATACTGGGACGTAACACGCAGTTACACCTTATTCAGTACTTTTTTCCCCCCAATATAGTACACAACATGACTTATCCAGAACTCAAAATAACATTTCATTTGTTCTCACTGATTTTCCCTGCTTCCCCCCACCCCCCAATACTTTGTCAGTTAGAAAAGTGCTAGGTCATATATACATGTTTTGGCCACATCAATCAACTGTTATACATTAGTATATTTAATATAATATACGTTATACTAGAAAATGTCTAAAGGGAAGGTGGAAGAAATTTAGTAATAGAAGTACACTGCAAGGCATATGAATAAAAAAGACACTTAAATATTTCCTCAATGCCACATGTACGTTGCTTTCATACTATTTTTGAAATATAGTATTTTACAGTAGTAATACCATCTTTAAATACAATTTTTTAAAATGCAGGACATGATGAAGGCTGTTAATTTTAGTGCTGTTTAGAGAAGAATCCTTCCGTTTTCTTATGTTGTAACCTTCTGCCATTCTCTTAGAAAGGACACATACCTGGTAATTGGACCCTTATCTTGGAAATTCTGCCCTGTATGGGAAACTTCCTCCAGATAATTTAAATCTACTACCAATGACTCTGAGGGGTGGAAAAAAATATCCTGGGATAATACTTTAATCCTAACAGAAGTTTATTGCAGGATGAGACATTCTACCACTTCGTAATTCAAACTTCCAGGCTTAACTGCACTGAATTGAAATGGGTTGGGGTGGGTGGGGTTGGGTTTTGCATTGTCCAAAGGAAAGATTGCTTACAGTTGAGCCAATGTGTTCTTTTTCATATAATTTATGATTGCTTTTTTTTCACTAAATTTAGGAACACAGAAGAAAAAGTAATATGAGATGTGAAGGTTTAAGACATGGTGGCATTTTGAGAGACTTCATTGCAGACAGACACCTCAAACTATCTCAATAAATGTGGTACCTAGGTTATGTTTTGATCTAGTTGAAATGTTTTTAATTACACCAAAGGGTTAATAGCACAGGTTTTGAAATAAAAGAAGATAGATTGCATCAAATTTTAATTTCGACAAATTTCCATCATTTGAATCCAAAACACAAACCCAGAAGAAACTTAACTCCAGCTTATAAGCCTCAATCAAACAGTAGCCAACTGCTGATGCAGAATTAATCCTATTTCATCTACCAGTTAACTGTGTCCTACCAGGGTGCAAAATACCTTTAATGAACATGGTATCCCTGGTTTATGTTGAGTTGTACATGTTCCTTTGCCATTTTTCTGTGATGAGTGATGCCATAGTGAGGTAGGATGTTTCTTTCTGCCATTCATACCTTAGGTAAACAGATCATTTCCAAACGTTAGTAGCTGCTTGTGCTACTGAGAAATTTTCAAAGTCAGGTAAGCATTTCTTAAAAAGTATTTATACTGAGATTCTTCAGCTTCTGTCAATTCTGCACATAGGTCTTCAAAAATCACCAAACACTGAACTCCTTATTTGTCAGACTGTTCTTTTTCTGCAAAAATGTAATGTATACTAAACACTTTGTAACACAGCACTCTCCAAGAAGTTTGAAGGGGAAATTCTAATTGTAACTGCTCAGCAGTGGTAATTTGTGATTGAGGAATGATCTGGCATGGAGAGCAAGAAGGCCCAGCTACAAGAACGGGTTAAACTGGCTGGAAGCAGGAGTGCCAG
This sequence comes from Ciconia boyciana, assembly GCF_034638445.1. Classification (NCBI taxonomy): domain Eukaryota; kingdom Metazoa; phylum Chordata; class Aves; order Ciconiiformes; family Ciconiidae; genus Ciconia; species Ciconia boyciana. The sequence goes on along the minus strand of NC_132937.1, from coordinate 77,187,632 downwards.
AGACAGAACAGACTCCTTGCAAAGGAGTGAAGTTTCCCTTGGTGATGAGGTAAGAAACAGCCTCCGCGTTGTCTTGTAGCCATCCTGGAATGGGAGTGGTCAGGGACCCAAGCTCAGGGGCCACATTTGGGCAGGAGAGCTAGGCTGGGGAATAGACCCATGGGTGGGCTGAAGTGCCCCATATGCAACCGCTCTTGGGATTGGTGCTGCTGCAAGTGTATATAAGGAAACTGCTTGTAACGCTTCTTTGCAGACTCCATGTTGAACCATGTATGGCGGTAGGATTCTGCCCAATGCATTATTCATTAAATTTTTCTCTTATAGTTAAGCACAAATGTGTGTTTAATTCACCTCGAGGGGTACCATAAAAATTCCCTAAAAAGTTTCACAGACAGTTTTTGGTTCAGTACATCTCATGGCTAGATCACACTGTGTGTGCTCTGCCTATTCCTTCAGAGCTTTTTAAGATCCTGAGAACCTGCCTAAGTGCCAGCCCGAAAGCTTTATGAGACAACCTAATTGTTTTATTTGAATATCATCAAATATTTGCATATCATCAAATATCATCACAACTCATTTGCTGCTGGTAGGCTGGCATGTCATCATGAGGTAGATAATGCTAATTAAGTAATCATGTCTTAACATTATCATCCTTTATTTAACTCGTAATGATCAGATGGAATAGTAGGCTTCAGCTATATTAAATGTCTAATAAGTACATACATCATTTGTAACATGAAACATTATCCAACCTTAGAAATTATAATTGGAAATTACATTTTCATTTATTTAAAAAGATTTTTCTGGGGCACACAAAGGTACTTCTGGTAAAGCAGGAATTGTTTTATTTACAGTCATTGTTCTTGGCTGGAAGAGGAAGATCTGAATGATTTGGAATCATTCTGGGGCTATGATTTTTTTTTGTTTGTTTTTAAGTTGTTCTGGCTAATTAACAGATTTTGCACTGATGATTAAGAAATGTGCACAGTTCATTAATTAATCTTCTACCCTGAAAGACTTTAGTTGAAATTCTGTTTTCAAAAGCAGAAATAAATATTGTGTTCTGATTTTAATACCTAACACATACTTATCCTCATTTGTCCCTCAAAATTCTGAACTCAAATCTGAATGACTGACAGGACTCACTAAAATAAATATTTTTGAAATGAAAAATTATGTATTTAGTGTACCTTGAAATCAACCTTATCAAAATTAGATTTGTAATTAAAGGTGACTAATGTTGCAAGGTAATCAGTTCTCTTTATTATCAGGACAATAATATCAAGAGTTACAGTTCTGAAAAAAGTGTTGATAAAGCTTCATTTAGGATATTCTAAATACATTGTGATATATTCAGTTAAAGAAGGATGACCTGAGGGAATAAGAGTCATTCTTAAAACCAAAATAAACATATGGATTGTTCTGTGTACTAAAATCAGACAAATGGGTGATACCCGTGCTTTGCTGATGATGTGTAGAGGACAGGAAGGAGGAGGCAGGATAACGAGAAGAAAGAAGAACTGCAAAGCCCAGAGACAATGTCTGATCTGATGGATACCTCTAAAAAACTTCCCACAGCCTGGAAGATGACACTCTGAGAGCAACCTTCCAATAACAGTTGTATAAGAAAAATAAAACATAACCCCCCCCCCCCCCAATTATTTTAAGATAAAATAATTTTTAAAAGAGAAGGTTGATAAAGATAGTGGTGATTCCTTTCATTCTTATTTTCCATTTTTATTTCTTTTTGCTTGTCTTCCCACTTTTTGTAGATATCTTTCTCCTACCCAAATCTATAGAGCTAGCAAAGATGTAACAACAGAAATACAAGTAGGGAGAATTCATCCGCACAGATGGAAAACATTATGTAGATAGATTATTTTTGTACATGCATACCAAAATATTATTTTCTGAAGGGTGTTTAACTACATTTTGACACAGACAAAAGCAGAATAAGATTCCTTAGTACCATTTGAAAATCTGTCACTACAAAATAAAGGTTTGAGGCTATAGCTCATGATCTAAACAGAAGTATGTCTTCATCAGCAGTTCAAAAGCTAGTTTCATTGGACTTTCTTAATCAAACAGCATAATATACCTGACTTTACTAGCCACTGTTATTTATATTTCTGTTAAACAATGTTTAGTTTCCGCCTGAAAGCAGATTTATATCATGAAGAGACAGGGAGTGAAGCCATGGTTGAGAAAGATTGTGACAACATAATTTCTAGAACAAGCATGATCTTCTCTGGCTAGAATTTAATAAATGATTGCTTAATTTTTCCAGGATCAGATGATTCTGCCTACTTATCAATTGTGAATTGACTGCCAGGAAAAGGATCAGCAAACTAAACCCCAGAAAACTCTCCAAAATTAAGTCATGAACTTGAAAGAAGTAATGGCATTTGCTCCATCTGCAGAAATTTTACTATGTGGTAGCTCTCTTTAGGTATGGTCACAATACGATGGGATGTAAGTATATGGCAAGTGCTCTGCAGCAGAGACACAGAACAGTAGCTTGAATTAACCAGTCAATTTTAAGCTTCATATCCTTACTATTAATATATTACTACTACCAGGATAAAGAGAATTCCTTCAAGCTTCCCGTGCTTTGGCTCCTCTGCAAGACAAGAAGCTTTTAAAATAAATCTGGATTAACTGGAAATTCCATTAGGAAATATTTTGAGATTTTAGACAACTTCTTAGATTATCATTACATAATTTGGGTATGCAATATTTACAAATAGTACATAACAACTAGAAAAATACAATAAAAGTTCTTTTTCCTATAGCTCTGTTTTGACTACTGGAAATCCCTTCAACCCTAGACATCTCATTATAAGAAAGAGATTATTAAACTCTAAGAAGTTCAGCAAACAGCGTAAAAATATCATGGGGATGGAGAAACTGGCATAGAGGAAAAATTTAAGAAGGATAAATATGTATAAATTAGCTATGAGAATAAGGGAGAGACAGTTACATATCTTAATAGCAATCAAGGTGTTATGTAAGCACCAGAAGGAGATTATTAGTTTTTGAGCAGTTGGAGAATGAAAATATTTAAGCTATTAGGAAACATTTTTTTGATAGTTAAATATATTAATCCATTGAATATGTTCCTAGCAGAATGGCAGAAACTACTAAGTTTGACTGGATAAAGCATTAGAAAATTTATTACATGAAATCATTCTACTTTGTTAAGCATAATCGTCACATATTAGAATTAGGACTTGTCAAAGTCAATGGATTTTTCCAGCATATCGTAGAGGACCTCAGTATTTCTTATTCAGAAATTTGATAATTATTCCAACAGAGGGAGATTTAGAGAACAAGCAGTGAGAAGAATACTGGAAGCTCCAAACCCTACCAGAAATAAGGAGTGGAAGAAACAACAGAAAGTCAGAGACAGTAAAGGACTTTGGAGCCATGATTATTTTATAGGAAAAGTACCCAGATGGTTATAATGTTATGCATGCAGTTGCTTTGCTGTTGTTGAGTTTGGGATTTTATTTTTTCCTTGGACTTCTGGAACCTTGGACTTCTGGAGGACAGACTTTGGCCTGTATAGGGGCCTGGTTGACAGAGTCCCTTGGGAGGCTGTTCTGAAGGGCAAAGGAGTCCAGGAAGGCTGGACATTCCTCAAGAAGGAAACCTTAAAGGTACAGGAGCAGGCTGTCCCCATGTGCTGAAAGACGAGCTGGCAGGGAAGAAGACCGGCCTGGCTGAACAGCTTTTGCTGGAACTCAGGAAAAAAAGGATAGTTTATGACCTTTGGAAGAAGGGGCTGGCAACTGAGGAGGACTACAAAGATGTCATGAGGTTATGCAGAGAGAAAATTAGAAAGGCCAAAGATTAATCTGGCTTCATCTGGAAACCATTGAGTGGAAACCGACTTAATATGGCTACTGCAGTAAAAGACAATTAAAAATGTTTCTGTGAATACATCAACAAAAAAAGAAGGGCTAAGGAGAATCTCCATCCTTTATTGAATGTGGGGGGAAACATAGTGACAAAGGATGAGGAAAAGGCTGAGGTACTTAATGCCTTCTTTGCCTCAGTCTTTAGTAGTAAGACCAATTGTTCTCATGGTATCCAGCTCCCTGAGCTGGAAGACAGGGACTTCGAGCAGAATGAAGTCTCCATAATCCAAGGGAGAATCGTTAACGACCTGCTACACCACTTAGACATACATAAGTCTATGGGGCTGGATGGATTGCACCCACAGTTACTGAGGGAGCTGGTGGAAGTGCTCACCAAGCTACTTTCAATCATTTATCCGCAGTCCTGGCTAACTGGGGAGGTCCCAGTTGACTGGAGATTAGCAAATGTGATGCCCATCTAGAAGAAGGGCCAGAAGGAGGATGCAGGGAACTACAGGCCTGTCAGTCTGACCTCAGTGGTGGGGAAGGTTATGGAGCAGATCATCCTGAGTGCCATCACACAGCACATACAGGACAACCAGGTGATCAGGCCCAGTCAGCATGGGTTTATGAAAGGCAGGTCCTGCTTGACTAACCTGATCTCCTTCTATGACAGGGTGACCTGCTTAGTGGATGAGGGAAAGGCTGTGGATGTTGTTTACCTGGACTATAGTAAAGCCTTTGACACAATTTCCCACAGCATTCTCCTGGAGAAACTGGCTGCTCATGGCATGGACAGGTGTACTCTTTCCTGGGTAAAAAACTGTCTGGATGGCCAGGCCCAAAGGGTTGTGGTGAATGGGATTAAATCCAGTTGGTGACCAGTCACAAGTGGTGTTCCCCAGGAATCCGTATTGGGGCCAGTTCTATTTAATATCTTTATCAGTGATCTGGATGAGGGGATTGAGTGCACCCTCCCTCAGTTTGCAGACAACACCAGGTTGGGTGGGAGTGTTGATCTGCTTGAGGGTAGGAAGGCTCTACAGAGGGACCTGGACAGGCTGGATCAATGGGCCAAGGTCAATCGTATGAGATTCAACAAGGCTAAGTGCAAGGTCCTGCACTTGGGTCACAGCAACCCCATGCAATGCTACAGGCTTGGGGAAGAGTGTCTGAAAAGCTGCTCAGCAGAAAAGGACCTGGGGGTATTGGTTAACAGCCACCTGAATATGAGCCAGCAGTGTGCCCAGGTGGCCAAGAAGGCCAATGGCATCCTGGCTTGCATCAGGAATAGTGTGGCCAGCAGGAGGAGGGAAGTGATCATGCCCCTGTACTCGGCACTGGTGAGGCCACACCTCGAATACTGTGTTCACTTTTGGGGCCCTCGGTACAAGAAGGACATTGAGGTGCTGGAGCGTGTCCAGAGAAGGGCAACAAAGGTGGTGAAGGGTCTAGAGCACAAGTCTTATGAGGAGTGGCTGAGGGAACTGGGGTTGTTTAGCCTGGAGAAAAGGAGGCTTAAGGGAGACCTTATAGCTCTCTACAGCTACCTGAAAAGAGGTTGTAGAGAGGTGGGTGTCAGTCTCTTTTCCCAAGTAGCAAGTGAGAGGACGAGAAGAAACAGCCTCACGTTGTGCCAGGGGAGATTTAGATTGGTTATTATGAAAATTTTTTTCACCAAAAGGGTTATCAAGCATTGGAGCAGGCTGCCCAAGGAAGTGGTGGAGTCAGCATCCCTGGTCATATTTAAAAAGATGTGTAGATGTGGTGCTTAGGGTCATGGTTTAGTGGTGGACTTAGCAGTGGTAGGGTTATGGTTGGACTCAGTGATCTTAAAGGTCTTTTCCAACCTAAATGATTCTATGATTCTTTTACCTTTTGGATCTCTCCTTTGTGGCTGATGACAGTGCAGCATACTAGAATGTGATGGCCTGCCTGTTTACTTATATTGATAGGGTGGGTAACTCCTGATTTTTGTTTAAATTTTGGGTTACAGTGACATTGATAGATGTGACTTATCAATTTGCTTTAATAGTTGGTCTTGTTACTATTTGGTCATATTCATAAAATTTTCATTAAAAATTTTCATTAAAAACCATTTTTCGTAATAAATCGTTTTCATGCTCACTGTAACAGTAGCAGTGGAGCTACTCTTTTGCCCCCCTGTTCCTACAGCTGGCCCACCCCAGTGAAATCAAAGTGAAACAGTCCCTGGATGTCATGGTTTAACCCCAGCTGGCAACTAAGCACCACACAGCCGCTCACTTACTCCCCCCGCCCAGTGGGATGGGGGAGAGAATCAGAAGAGTAAAAGTGAGAAAACTCATGGGTTGAGATAAAGACAGTTTAATAGGGAAAGCAAAAGCTACGCACACAGCAAAGCAAAACAAGGAACTCATTCACTCCTTCCAATGGGCAGGCAGGTGTTCAACCATCTCCAGGAAAGCGGGGCTCCATCATGCATAACAGTTACTTGGGAAGGCAAACGCCATCATTCCAAATGAGCCCCGCCTTCCTTCTTCTTCCTTCAGCTTTATATACTGAGCATGATGTCATATGGTATGGAATATCCCTTTGGTCAGTTGGGGTCAGCTGTCCTGGCTGTGTCTCCTCCTAGTTTCTTGTGCACCCCCAGCCTACTCACTGGTGGGGTGGTGTGAGAAGCAGAAACGGCCTTTACTCTGTGTAAGCACTGATCAGCAACAACGAAAATATCCTTGTGTTATCAATACTGTTTCCAGTACAAATCCAAAACATAGCCCCATACTAGCTACTATGAAGAAAACTAACGCTATCCCAGACAAAACCAGCACACTGGGTTTCAGTGTTGCCTGGCCTGAAATTGGTGTTGGGGAGTCTTCTGCAAAAAAACCCCAAACACAGTGCAGTTACTTGCAAGGAAAGTAAGAAAACCCACTGTGTAGGTACAGAAGATTTATTTTTCTTGGAACTATCTATCCCAGTTTACTCTAAAATAAATAAGTGAAATAATTTATAAATTCCAAAGGAATCTCCCAACAGATGTTAAGTCTATTTCAATAGTTAAAAGGAGAATTACCTGGGGAAGAACTACTACACCTGTTCTCTCTCTTCTTTATGGTTTTTGTTTTTTATTTGGTTTGGTTTTGTTTTTTTTTTTTCTTTCTGGGTAGCATTATATCTGTTCACAAACTCAAGTTATGTTGGTTTACTGTAGTCTATCTGCAGATATACGTTTAAGAAACTTCAAAAACCTCTGTACCCTTTACTCATTTGCATTCTATTGTTTTTCTCTGCCTATATGTCTGAATTTTTTTTCTTATTTATTTTCTGCATCTGTTATTTATCTGTACAAAGTATTTGAGAATAATTTTAAGAAGATGCTAAACAAAATTAAAGTTCTATCTTAATGATTTTCAATAACTTTATTTTCTTTACAGAAACTTATTTCTTATTTAATAGCAGGGCAGTCTGCATTTTATCCAGGTGTTCCAACAGCTGAGTTACTGAGAATCTTTAAAATATTATCTTTGACTCAATAGTTGAAAAATTCTCAGTAGGTCATTTCTGTGATGGGTGTATGCTGTCCTGTAGGAAAAATGTAACTACTGAACATGCTTTGAAATATAGAAATTATTTTCATAAAGAATTCAAAGTAGTGCACATAGTTATATAGCTAGGCTTCTCACCTGTTTTTTTTCCCTGTTCATACTACAATATATTGTTTGTTTGAAAGTCCATCATAGTATCTTTTTTATTTTACCAGCTGTAGTTAGACATGTATTATAGCAAGTGGATAACAAAGTTGGTGGACTTTCATTAGATCTTTTAATTTTCACATACTTTCTAAACTGTATGAATCCTAGGGATATTTGCAGATATCAAAGATATGCAAAGCTATTTTGCCTTCCTTGGTGTCCATTGAAAAGAAACACTGACAGTCCTGAAATCAAATTGCTTTATTTCAGCTTGTTCAATGCAACTGAAAAATCCTCTATCCTATAATGATCTGACTTTATTTAGTGTTCAGCGGAGTCACAGTGTTAGATGTGATCTTGGCTGTCATTTGGGTCCCACAAAACCACATTCTTCTTTATGACTGATTTTCCTCAGCCAACTCATAAATTCTGGGACACACTAATGCCCTGCAGTAGTTCAGGGTGCTGAAGTGTGCATTGTATCACAGTAGCTGTAATCCAGCTGCAAGATGACTGGACCTTGGGACAGAAGGAAGGTATGACACACATGAGCCACTGGTTCTACGAAGCATTTTGTCAGCAGAGGCAGATATAGAATGGGTATGACAACCCCAAATTCAAACATAGCAGTTTGATTTGAAAATATGGACTATTTCAGTCTAGATCAGCTTGAAGCAGATACTTAATTTTGTCTGTTTCTTCCCTTTTTTCCCAATTAAAATTAAAAGAGATGATATTTTGCTATGCAGAGATTTTAGTTTCTATTGAAAAGCATATAATTAAAATTTTCCAATCAATTGTAATAAATCTTTAATAAACCACTTCAGAAGGATACAAACCAGCATTGCCTATGACAGTACCAATTCCTTCCTGTGCTCTTACTTCATTGTGCTCTTCCATACTGTTCAAGACAGAAACAGAGAGAAACAAGCTATTTTGCAAACAGCGAACTGAGATGGTACTGGAGGTGAAACATTTTCCAGATGCTTTTAGATTTTTTTACATATTGGCAAGAAAGAAAGTAAAAAAAAAGAAATAGAAATCATAATCCTATCCTCTTTTTTTTTTTTTTTTTTAACTGGATGACTTTTTGTGTTACCCCAGCTATGGCATTCTTCAACATGTAGATTTTTTGAGTCACTATTCTGAGAGTAGAGGGGGAGAATTAGCCCCCTGAACCTGCTGGCCATGCTTCTATTTATGCAGACCAGGATATGATTGGCTTTCTGGGCTGCAAGCACACATTGCTGGCTCATGCCCAATTTTTCATCCACCAGTATCCCAAGTCCTTCTCCACAGGCTACTCCCAATCTATTCATCCCCCAGTCTGTACTGTTACTGAGGATTGCCCTGACCCAGGTGCAGGACCTTGCACTTGGCCTTGTTTAACTTAATGGGGTTCACATGGGATTCACTCGTTGGAATGGATGCCATCCAGAGGGCCCATACTTAATCCTGTCAAGGTCCCTCTGGATGGCATCCCTTCCAATAAGTGAATCAAGTGCACCACTCAGCCTGGTGTCATTCACAAACTTGCTGAGGGTGCACTCAATCCCACTGTTTATATCATTGATGAAGATATTAAATAGTATTGGTACCAGTACGGACCCTGAAAGAATATAACTTGTTGCTGGTTTCCACTTGAACATTGAGTAATTGACTGTAACTTTTTGGGCACAGCCATTCAGCCAATTCTTTATCCATCTAAAAGTCTACCCATCAAACTAGTATTTTGCCACTTTAAAGGTAAGAATGTTGTGGGGGTCTGTATCGAGGTCTTACAGATGTCCAGGTAGCTCTTCCCTTGTCCACTGATGCAGTCACGCCATCATAGAAGGCCCCTAGATTAGTCAGGCATGATTTGCCCTTGGTGAAGCCATGTTGCCTGTCTCTAATCACCTACCTGTTTTCCATATGCTTCAACTTAACATCCAGGAGAATTTGTTCCATGGTTTTATCAGGCACAGAAGTGAGGCTGACTGGTTGGCAGTTCCCCGGGTCCTCCTTTTTACCCATTTTAAAAAAGGGTGTGATGTTCCCTTTTTACAGTCACTGAGGACTTCACCTGACTGCCATGACTTTTCAAATGTGTGGCTTGGCAACTACATCAGCCAGCTCCCTCAGGACTCTGGGATGCATCTCAACAGGTCCCATGGACTTCTGTATGTTCAGGACCACTCAGGTGGTCTCAAACTTGATCTTCTCTTACTTCGTTCCCCTAGTCCCTGCCTTGACATTCAGGAACATGAGAGACATGGTAAGAGAGATTACCATTGAAAACTGAGGCAAAAAATTTGTTGAGTACCTCAGCCTTCTCCATGTTGGTTGTCACTAGTTCTATCCTATTTAGCAGGGTGGTACATTTTCTTCATTTTCTGACCAATGTACCTGTAGAAGCCGTTATTATTATTCTTTGCATCCCTTGCCAAATTCAACTTGAGCTGTGCCCTAGCTTTTCTGATCCCATCCCTACACATTTGGGCAGTGTACCTATATTCTTCCCAGGATACATATCCCTGGTTCCTCTGCCTATGTATTTCCTTTTCACATTTTAGTTTGACCAGGAGGTCCTTACTGAGTCATGCTGGCCTCCTGCCTTCCTTGCCTGATTTCTTACATGTGGGAATCAAGAGTTCTTGTGTTCTAAGTATAATGTTCTTAAAGAGCTGCCAGCTCTGTTCAGCTCCTTTATCCTTGAGACCAGTTTCCCAGGGGGTCCCTTCCACTAATTCCTTAAACAACTGAAAATTTGCCCTCCTAAAATTCAGTGTCCTGACTCTAGACTTCAGCTGGCCCATATCCATCAAGAGTGTGAATTCCACCAGGCTGTGATCACTGAAGCCCAGGCTGCCACCAATCTTGACCTCTCTAATTCTGTGTTGGTAAGCAACAAGTCTAGTAACTCTTCTCCTCTGGTTCTGGCAATCTGTCATCTGGATTAAGAAAATATCCGCAGGACACTCTAAGAATATCCTGGACTGCTTACATCTTGCTGTGCCTGTTTTCCACAAGTTGTCAGGCTGATTGAAGTCTTCTAGTAGGATCACAGTCTGTGAGCATGATGCCTCCAGTTAACAGCCTTCCCTTGGTCTGGTAGCCTGTAGTAAATTCTAACCATGAAGTTTCCTGTGTTGGCTTGGCCCCTAATTTTTACCCATAAACTCTCCACCCGTTCATCATTGTTTTTCAAAGACAGACCTGTGCAGTCAGTCATTGTTTTTACACAGAGGGCAACCCCCCCTGCCCCTCCTTCTTTGCCTGTCACTGAAGGCAAATTTAATACGGAGACCATTATTAAATTTTTAACTTTATTAAGTTGAAATAATTTTCCTTAGAGACATGGTAGTAAATCACCACCCTGACTTAAAGTTTCAGCCTACTCTAAAAAAATTGTTGTGTAAAAACTGTCCTTCTTAGCCAACAGCCTCCAACGCCTTTTGGACTTGGTAATATTTAATGGTGCTAGAAGCAGAAAGAATGTAGCGCTTGGTTTGGCTTTCCTAAAAATTTACAAGGCAACATTTTTATTGGATGCTAGGTTAACTTCTGCTTGTTCTTTTGCATTATCAGCAGGATAGTTACTGAGTGACATTTTTAGTGTGTACACCTACCAGAAAAGATCTTGAAGTCGAAAGGCACATATATCTAATTTATAAAACTGAAAATCCCTGTTCAGCTGTGTTTATGCTAAAGGTTGTGAGTGATCTGAGGGATGACCAAGCCCCCAGGATATGACTCCACACTGTGCAGGGTGATGCACTATTCTCTGGTTCACTCTGGAGTTATCTGTGGCAGAAACTCAGCATAAAAACAGAGGAGGAGCAGTGCTCCCCTCCAACATCCTTTAACTACAGCACTGAAATTCTCTTCAGAGAACAACAGTCCTCCTGTCTTCCTTCCTTCCTTCCTCCTTTCCTTCCTTTTTCTTTCTTTCTTTCCTCTTCCTTCCCTCCCTCCTTCCTTCCTTCCTTCCTTCTTCCTTTCTTTCCTTTTTCTTTCTTTCTTCTTTCTCTCTTTCTTTCTTCCTTCCTTCTTTCTTTCTTTCCTTTTTCTTTCTGTCTTTCTTTTTTCTTTCTTGCCTTCCTTCCTTTCCTTTTTCTTTCTTTTTCTTTCTTTTTCTTTTTCTTTTTTCTTTTTCTTTTTCTTTTTCTTTTTCTTTTTCTTTTTCTTTTTCTTTTTCTTTTTTTTTCTTTTTCTTTTTCTTTTTCTTTTTCTTTTTCTTTTTCTTTTTCTTTTTCTTTTTCTTTTTCTTTTTCTTTTTCTTTTTCTTTTCCTTCTTCTTTTCCTTTTCCTTTTTCTTTTTCCTTTTATCCTTTTCCTTTTCCTTTTTCTTTTCCTTTTCCTTTTCCTTTTTCTTTTCCTTTTCCTTCTTCTTTCTTTCTTTCTTTCTTTCTTTCTTTCTTGTTTCTTAGAGTTTTATCTCTGCTCAGATCTGTGGTAGCGTAGATGTGACTGAACAGCCCAGCAACTCTTTTACCTAGATCTGACCCAAACCAAAAGCCAGGCATTGCACTTGACTCAGAGCACACCTAATACACCTAGGTAAGACAGAACACTTCAGAAAATATAATGATAACTGTCACGTTTGTATAAAACACAGGCAGAAGAAGAAAATTATATCTTTTTTTTTTTTTTTAAACGAATAAAGAGTGTTAGAGAACTGCAGAGTAGGATGTCTCACTTCAGTTTCTATTTTTGCCTAAAAGGTTTCAAATCTACTTCTTCAGAAAATGCTTTAGCCACCAGACCATAACCTGTTGGGCAGGAGTATGCTCCATGATGCTGGGTGATGATTTGCAACTGTCAGGAAGGAATTCAGCATTCATAAGGCAGGGATAAAGAAAGAGAGAGAATATGATGAGAGTGTTGACTTGCTGCCTGATGGATACAGCATTTTTCCTGAGAAATTTTAACCCTATCAAACTGAGGGTAGAATTTAGGCTAAGTTTGCCATATCCTTGGAGAAACCTTTAATATGAAATTGCAAATATTATTAAAAGCTTCAATAAGGAGTTTATGTTCCATTAGAGTGAGTTAAGGAATGGTTTCTTAATCCTGATTGGATTTAGGTATAAACTATTCACCCTATGGCCCCTCCATGGTTAGGTGCCTCAGCTCTGCTTAGTTCCTGACATAGATGTCTAGGTCTGTTCCTGAACCCAGTCCAATAAAATCTAGTATATTACATAACACTCCCTATATGTTAGAGTAGAGGGATGGTGATAAAACACTCAACATATTGTCCCAACTTAACCAGCTCATCCTTATTTGTTCCCAACTGCTGGTTTAAGATCTCTCCTGTAAGGCTTGTGATGGTTGCTGACAGGGAAGTTTTTAATATACCCAGACAAGTAATCCTCTTCTGAAGCCTAATTGATGAATTACTAGAGGCATTGGCAGAATTGTAAGTACTTGAAAAAGGGTAATCCTTTGCTTGCAAGTTAGTTGTAGGAGTTAATCAGTATTTATTGCTGCCTACAACATCAGTAGTAGTTTATTTACCTCTAAAGCTGTATGCATACAGAGAACTATCTCTTGCATAGATCTGAATTGTTTATGAGTCTCTGAAAAGGAGTGGGGAGGAGTGATAATATTTTTTTATGGCATTGATTTTGCTAATTGCCCCCTGTGCTTACATGTAGCGGAAGATTGATATTTTTGCCAATCAAGAATATTGCGTTAATCCTTGGAGCTGCATTTAAACAGAATGATAGTTTGACCTGTGGCCCATCTTCTAAGAGAGAGGGACTGATAACAAAATTCATTCAATTATTTAGTTTCTTGATATGCTCTCTGGGACTGACATATAACAAAGGTTACATAAAGAGAAAGAGTAGCAGAATTTATTTCTTTGTTAAGCAAAATTAGTTTGATGTGATTATCATTTCAGGGTCTTTTTGTTCACAACTTGCCTAAATATAGATTGAGATTTAATTGGTAAGTAAAACAACTGTATAAATTAATTTCATTTAAATTTTAATCTAGAAAAAAGCTGTGTGAGTATATTTTGTGCATAAACAAGTAGTGTTACTTCCAAATAACAGGAGGTGCAGCATTTTCCATTGTGGGACTGATTTTCATTTGCTTCAAATGTTAAAAAAAAGGAGGATGGAGATTTTCCAACAGAGATTTTAGCAACTGAAAGAAAAAGGCTTGATCAAAGTATACTGTTTTGCCTTATGAACAGTTTTGCTGAACTTCCCTTCTAAAAGTACTCATGGCTCTGTACCTTAGAGTAAGAATCTGAAACTGACATGGAAGTGCGGAGGTGCAGAGGTACTCCTGGCACCTGGAGCATGATGTCCTTTCTGTATTCTCAAATGGACTCTTTCTTCTTGCCCATCCGTCTCCTTTTTCTGTCCTGTTGTTAACCCAGACATGAAAAAAATTAAGTCTACTGATAGGCAGATCTTTTCTATAGAGTGGAAAATAATAAGTATAATTATTTATATTTGTGTAATTTGGAAAATGTATATTTGTATATACAATTGTATATACAATTGTATATTTTCCAAATAATGTATATTTGGAAAATAAATGCAAAGGGACCAAGATACATTACTTCTACTGGATATGTGCCATGCATCAGCACACGTTTGAATTCTGACACATTGAAGACACTTTGGAGTTACTGCACCTCCACACAAATTTAACAGGAGCGGAGTGTGGGAGAAAAGAAAGAACTGAGAACAGTTGTCTGCTGAAACAGCCTGTAGAGAATGAAACAAAGATATTAGTGAGGTATTTGCTGGACAAGAGGATTTGATGCAGAGGCTTAAAGCAGGCTATGCCTTTGAGCTGAAAGCAGGAGAGATTGGAGTACACTTAATTGGCAACTGGCTGGCTTGAAAAATATATGTAGGAAAGGGATAATTCACCTGAAGCTGAAAGAGAAAAAGAAAATATGAAGCTAGAAATTTGCTAAGCAAAAAAATACAGTTTTTTGGAGACTTTAATATGCATTCAAAGACAGAAAATGGAGGAGAAAATATGATAAGGAGATAGAAGGTTCAGAGACTAGACTTGAACCTCAATTAAAAAGAAACCTTCGGATTACTGTTGTTCTGATTTCACAAATTGACAAGTGATGCAACAGTGTTAAGTCCTATTGTAGTTAAAGATAGAGAAAACAGAAAGGGAACAGTAGACTCATTTGATTGAACTTAATTCCAAACAAACTATTTCTCGTTGTCAAAAGACTGCAGATGGCTGCAGGGAAAAATTCTTTCTGTTGCCTCTCCTCAGATCTTGAAAGCAGTGGAGACCACTGAAGATGATAGCTAAGTATTAACTGGAGACTGAGTGCTTTGGCTTCCTAAAGGTTCTGTAACACTACAGTTTTCAACTTTATGTCTTGGGGGAAAGGAAATAGGAGAAAAGAATTGCATATCAAACACAAGATGTTAAACATGGTCCAGATGATAAGAAGCTGAAGAAACAAATGAAAAGCTATAGAGAAAGATCAAAAATAGTAGGATAGAATAAAAAAGAGAGAATGACCTTTTAAAGGGACCATGTTACTGAGTGCAAAACTTGTAGAAGACATAATCCCATTACTTTTTTTTTCTAATATTACAGCAAGAAGTTCTGAACCAGGTAGTAGGAAAAATAACTTAATTTTCTGAATGTTTAAAGGTTCCTATAGCTATTGCAAAGGAATAGTTCCCTTTTCCCACTGGGAGTTGTGGATACAGAGAATGAAACAGGGAACAGGTCATCTCTGGATTACAGTTATAGTGAATTACTTCACTAGAAGTCTTTAAAACAACAAGGAACTAAGAAAAATGACCTACCTAAAAGCCTGCTAAAGTTCAGTATCATCAAGAATGTATTGAAGTCCTCTTACTTTGGCAGCTAATTTACCTGAAGAATATTTTTTATTAGATAATTATTTAACCTTCTTTTTTTGCTTCTAACTCAAAAGCAACTTAGGCAAAAGAAGAATATTGGACTTGCCTAATTTTATAGGGAAAAATTAAGGTGAAGTATCATAAAACATTGGCAAATATTCTAAAAATGTATTGTATGTGTGTCTGTTTCTGTCTTTGTGTTAAAGACCTAAAGATGTTCTGTTGCCCCAATAGGTTTCAAAATAAGCCTCTTTAATTATAATTAACAGAATTATTTGAAGGAATGATTAATCCCAAAGAGAGCAGATATAATGTAGTATATATTTGGAGTTGAAATTAGATTGTTCTCTTTAGTTCTGTCATTTTTTTTTCCCCATCACTTAGTCTCTTCATTGTCATGACAGTATGTGTGGATATATATCATCTTTTTCAGAGGAAATCTTCAGCTTTCAGAGCTTGTGTCACTATGGCCTGACTGCTTCTATTACCAAAACAGCTTGCCTATTTTGATGCAGAAGTCTGTATTTTAGACTTCTGACTGTCTTCAGCAGCAGAAGAAATTCCTTTAGTAGAACCTTTTCTTCAAACATGTTCTCTCTCAGCACCTATGAGAGAACATCGTTCACCTGCAATACAATTTAAAAAAACCCCAACATTACATTACTTTCCTCTAATTTGCAAAGATTAGAACAAAAGATAACATGTCCAAAAGAATATGGAAAAATTTTACTGGTCTTTGAAAGAATATGTATTTTTCAAAAGCCTGTGTCTGCTCCAGCTCACTCTTTATTACCTGTGTAAATTTGTCCTGTTCTTCTCAGGTCTAATAACACTAGTGAGCTATTATAAGAACACCTGTAAACCCAAATTATAGAGACAGAATCTACATCAAATCTTATCAATACAAATTAAAAATCACAGCAATGACTGCATTCGAGGGAAAGAAATCAGGTCTTAAATAAGCCTATCCATGCAGAGAGACTCTAATAACAGCAGAAGCACAAAAAAATATTTTTTATTAGATGTACTTGAAGGCTAAGATGCTTTTCAGGTCTCACCTAAACAAGTGTGGATCACTAAAGTTTCTATTTGTATTAAATATGCTGATATTTATACTTATAATTTAAAATGAGTGTTGAGGTCAAAAGAAAAGTATGCAAGGGGAGAGTTTGTTCTTTGCTGGATGCTGTCAATTTTGATTTTCATTCCACAGAGGTTGCTGAGTAATTCAGAAGGGTGCTATGGGAGCACAGAGAAAGAAAAGAAGAGCAAGCTGAGCCAAAGGGAAAAATGATAAAGGCTATCTTGGACTTGTTAGCATAATTACAGGCTGCTTCTTATGCTTATTGACCATACCCTGAGCAGGGAATAGGCAAATGAAGTCTCTGAACAGCAAAAGTAACTTCTCTAGGAAAAGTAATGAGTAAGAGGATTACTTCAGGTGTCCAGATGACCATATGGCTAGTACTAAAGTTGTTGTCAATTTCTCTAGCAAGTCTTATGCAACCATATATCATTTCTGTCCAAAATAGAACATGTACTTATCATTCATTTTCCTTCAAGAAGAATTTTCAGAAGTCATAGGTGGCTTTACATGCAAATTAAAATAAAAAAAAAAATCTGTCTGGCTGAGTATAGATCAAAAAATACATTCATGCTTAACAAAAGACAATTATTAGCTAGCTGAATAGAAATGGAAATTGAGTAAAAACTGAAACAGAAGTGTTAGAGACATTGAAAGGACTATGAACTGATAAAGATGGTTTTATTCGTTACTACATTCATGTTCTAAAACAACAACAACATAAGAAGGAGAAGACACTGGATAATATCTTTAATAAGGGCAAACTTACAATAAGTTATGAAACACAGAGTTTTCATTAGGTACTCAAGAAACCTGTAAGTGACTAATTAAAGCTGCAGAAGTGAAAACAAAAGAGCGAGTATTTCACATTTACATATGTAATGTTCATCATTATTTATCCAAAAAGCTTTAGGGAAAGGGAAGGTTAACTTTGGTGAATCACAGTGTCATTATGTTGTTTTGAGAGGCTGATTTGAGGGAATTGTATGCATACTTGAGAACTCATTTCCACAAGACGTAAGGAGACTATGACCACCATCACTTTCAGAAACAACTTCTGAACTTGTTTCTGCAGCTGAACTTTCTCTTGATAAACTAGCCTAACAAATCACTTCTAACATGCTTATGCTACCCTTCTTCACCAAGAAAATGTATAAATAATCTATTATCTATTAACTCTATTTCTCAGACCATTTGGAACACTGAAAAAGAGAAAAAAATACAGATATATCCTAAGTAAAGGAATTTGAATGCTCATTTGAAAAGGGAGGAATAGATGGTGACATTAGAATACTCCTTCCAGCCACTTGCAGATATTTTTACTGTGTAGAACCAAAAATTTTAAAAACTAAATTACTGTGAACTTTCAGATTAATTATAGCCACTCTGAATTTGTTTTTCCATTCCCAACCTTGATGTTCCATTTACTACTTGCTCTTTAATCCACATAAATGTGAAACTCTTAACTGCATTCGTATTGAACAATGATTTTGTAAAATAACCCCACTCTACTATGTTTGTTAACTTTGGTCTCCAGACTAAATGTACTCATATTGAAATTCAAATACAGGGGTACTGAATTTCAGAATTTCTCCCTGAATACAGGGAGAATTTTATCATTAGCAGTCTAATAGGCTCATCCTGAAATTCTGCTCTTTTTAGTGTGTGGGTGATACATCACCCACACGCTGGGAGAATCTCGGTCCACACTGTGGAAAGTTTTCACAGCACTGACTAGGTGCTATCCTAGATACTGTCAGGGCAGGCCCAAAACAATGGGCAAAGACAATAGCAGGCAATAACTTGAAGAAGCTGAGGTCTGCCTGCTAGCCGGTTTTATTAGCTCTCCCGATAATACACCAAGGGCAGCCATAGACATAAAATTTACAAAACATTGTTTCCTTTGAACTGGTAGCCATGTAACCTGCCAGATACAACAGCATCATACCTGTTTGAAAAGAAAGTCCAATTCTCTAAACTTTGTTTAGCCACAATTTCACTTACAAATATAGTCCCTATAAAGGAAGTATAGTGACTTTTCAAGCTTAGTACCATAGTGTAATTTTTTGATAAACATGGTTTCAGATCTACATAGTTATGCAAATTAGAATGACCTTCCTAGGCTTCTGGTATGGCCTGACTTCAAAGTTTTAGCACATAGTGTTAAGATGCCTTCTTAGGCATTATAATTTATTCAGGAAAAATGCTGTTGTCCTGAGTTGTCAGGGTTTCAATAGGTTTTGGGTTAATCTATAATAATAGAATACAGATATTTCTTTTTTACAAATAATTATGTATTAGAATCATAGAATCATAGAATCATAGAATCATTAAGGCTGGAAAAGACCTCTAAGATCATCTAGTCCAACTGTCAACCCAACACCTCCCTGCCTACTAAACCATGTCGCGAAGTGCCACATCTACACATTTTTTGAACTCCTCCAGGGATGGTGACTCCACCACCTCTCTGGGCAGCCTGTTCCAATGCTTGATAACCCTTTCAGTAAAGAAATGTTTCCTAATATCCAATCTAAACCTCTCCTGATGCAACTTGAGGCCATTTCCTCTCTTTCCTATTGCTAGATATTTGGGAGAAGAGACTGACACCTGCCTCACTACAACCTCCTTTCAGGTAGCTGTAGAGAGCGATAAGGTCTCCCCTTGAGCCTCCGCTTCTCCAGACTAAACAACCTCAGTTCCCTCAGTCGCTCCTCGTAAGACTTGTTCTCCAGACCCTTCACCAGCTTTGTTGCCCTTCTCTGGACACACTCCAGCGAGTCAATGTCTTTCCTGTAGTGAGGGGCCCAAAACTGAACACAGTATTCAAGGTACGCCTCACCATTGCCGAGTACAGGGACATGATCACTTCCCTAGTCCTGCTGGCCACACTATTTTTGATACAAGCCAGGATGCTGTTGGCTTTCTTGGCCACCTGGGCACACTGCTGGCTCATGTTCAGCCAGCTGTCAACCGACACCCCCAGGTTCTTTTCTGTCAGGCAGGTTTCCAGCCACTCTTCCCCAAGCCTGTAGCGTTGCATGGGGTTGTTGTGACCCAAGTGCAGGACTCAGCACTTGGCCTTGTTAAACCTCATAAAATTGACCTTGGCCCATCGATCTAGCCTGTCCAGATTCCTCTGCAGAACCTTCCTACCCACAAGCAGATAGACATTCCTGCACAACCTGGTGTCATCTTCAAACTTACTGATGGTGCATTCAATCCCCTCATCCAAATAATTGATAAAGATATTAAACAAGACTGGCCCCAAAACTGATCTCTGGGGAACACTGCTTGTGACCAGCTGCCACCTGGATTTAACTCCATTCACCACAACTCTCTGGGTTCGACCACCCAGCCAGTTTTTTACCCAGTGAAGAGTACACCCGCCTAAGCCATGAGCCACCAGCTTCTCCAGGAGAATGCTGTGGGAGACCGTGTCAAAGGCTTTACTGAAGTCCAGGTAGACAACATCTACAGCCTTTCCCTCATCTACTAGGTGGGTCACCTGATCGTAGAATGAGATCAGGTTGGTCAAGCAGGACCTGCCTTTCATAAACCCATGCTGGGTGGGCCTGATCCCCTGGTTGGCCTGCACATACCCGTTGAGCGTACTCAAGATGAACCGCTCCATAATTTTCCCTGGTACTGAGGTCAGGCTGACAGGCCTGTAATTCCCCGGATCATCCTTCTGGCCCTTCTTGTAGATGGGCATCACATTGGCAAGCCTCCATTCATCTGGGACCTCCCCTGTTAACCAGGACTGCTGATAAATGATGGAGAGTGGCTTGGCAAGCTCCTCCGCCAGCTCCCTCAGTACCCTCGGGTGTATCCCATCCGGCCTCATAGACTTGTGAGTGTCCAGGTGATGTAGCACGCTGTTAACTGCTTCTTCCTGGATTATGGGGGGTTTATTCTGCTCTCCATCCCTGTCTTCCAGCTCAGGGGGCTGAACACCCTGGGGATAAGTGGTCTGACTATTAAAGACTGAGGCAAAGAAAGCATTAAGTACCTCAGCCTTTTCCTCATCCTTGGTGGCAATGTTGCCCCCAGCATCCAATAAAGGAGGGAGATTCTCCTTGGCTCTCTTTTTGTTGTTAATGTATTTGTAAAAACATTTTTTATTATCTCTTACAACAGTGGCCAGATTGAGTTCTAGCTGGGCTTTTGCCTTTCTGATTTTCTCTCTGCATGACTTGACGAGATCCCTGTACTCTTCTTGAGTTGCCTGCCCCTTCTTCCAAAAGTGTTAAGCTCTCCTTTTTATCCTGAGTTCCAGCAAAAGCTCCCTGTTCAGCCAGGCCGGTCGTCTTCCCTGCCAGTTCGTCCTACGGCACATGGGGACAGCCTGCTCTTGCGCCTTTAAGACTTCCTTCTTAAAGAATGGCCAGCCTTCCTGGACCCCTTTGCCCTTCAGGACAGCCTCCCAAGGGACTCTCTCAACCAGTGTCCTGAACAGGTCAAAGTCTGCCCTCCGGAAGTCCCTGGTAGTGGTTTTGCTCACCCCCCTCCTAACTTCGCCATGAATCGAGAACTCTATCATATCATGGTCGCTAAGCCCAAGATGGCCTCCAACCACCACATCTCCCACCAGTCCTTCTCTGTTTGTAAACAGCAGGTCAAGCGAGGCACCTCCCAGGTGGTGGCTCACTTACCAGTTGTGTCAGGAAGTTATCTTCTACACATTCCAGGAACCTCCTAGACTGTTTCCTTTCTGCTGTGTTGTATTTCCAGCAGACGTCCAGTAAGTTGAAGTTCCCCAAGAGAACAAGGGCTAGCGATTGTGAGACTCCTGCCAGCTTTTTTATAGAATGCTTCATCTGCCTCTTCATCCGCCTCTTCATCCTGGTTGGGTGGTCTATAGCAGACATCCAGCAGGATATCTGCCTTGTTGGCTTTCCCCCTCATCCTTACCCATAAGCACTCAACCTTATTGTCATAATCACTGAGTTCTACACAATCAAAACACTCCCTAACACACAGAGCCACCCCACCGCCTCTCCTTCCTTGCCTATCCCTTCTGAAGAGCTTATAGCCATCCGTTGCAGCACTCCAGTCATGAGAGTCATCCCACCACGTTTCTGTGATGGTGACTAAGTCATAGCTATCCTGCTGCACAAATGCTTCCAGCTCCTCCTGTTTGTTGCCCATGCTGCGTGCATTGGTGTAGATGCAATTGATCTGGGCTATCGATTTCACTCCCAACACTGGCATGCCACCCTTAGGCTCCTCTCTAGTGCGCCTGGTTACATCCCTTTCCCCCTTCAAACCTAGTTTAAAGCCCTCTCGGTGAGCCCCGCCTACTCATGGGCGAGAATCCTTTTCGCCCTTTGAGACAGCTGAACTCTATCTGTCGCCAGCAGGCCCCATGCCGTGTAAACAACCCCATGATCAAAAACCCCAAAATTCCGCCGATGTCACCAGCCTCTGAGCCACGTGTTGAGCAGGTGGGTTTCCCTGTCCCTTTCAATATTCTTCCCTGCCAATGATGGGATCGAGGAAAACCCTACCTGTGCTCCTGATCCCTCAACCAATTGTCCCAGTGCCCTGAAGTCCCTTTTGATCACTTTTGGACTTCTCTCTGCAACCTCGTCATAGCCAACCTGCATAACCAATAGCAGGTAATAATCAGAGGACCATACCAGACCAGGAAGTTTCCTAGTAATGTCTCTAACCTAGGCCCCAGGGAGGCAGCAGACTTCCCTGTGGGCTGGGTCTGATCGGCATGTTGGGCCCTCTGTTCCCCTCAGAAGGGAATTGCCAATGACAATTACCTTCCTCTTTTTCTTAACGGAGGCAGTCATAATACGTGGGGCTGGCTAGCTTACTCTAGGCAACCCCCTGGATGGACCTTCACCTACATCCTCATCCTCATTTGCCTGGCCCTCAAGTTCCAGAGCCCCAGAGTTGTTGTGTAAGGACAATGGGGAAGGTGAGGGAGGCTGGGGGGTCCGCCTACCGCCCTGAGCAGGGACCTGTTTCCATTCCCCCCCATCTCCTAGGTCCCCTCCTCCTGCTTGGTGGCAAGAGGGTAGGGGATCCTCTGCTTCTTGTGGAGCCTCTATCTGCTGCCTTGGCCTCAGGGATGGTAGGGTGTGGCTCCACCAATCTATTTCCCTCTCACACTCCCTGATACTCCTTAACCTTTCCACTTCCTCTTTCAGCTCTGCCACCAGGCTGAGCAGATCCACCTGGTTGCACCAAAAAGAGTTGCTGTCTCTGGTGCCCTCCGATGTGAGGCTCAGGCTCAGGCACTCCCTGCAGCTGGAGACCTGGACAGCTGTATGTTTGCATGAGAGCTCTGTCTGGGTCACCACATTTCTTCAGGCAATGGCTTTTGGGCGAGTGGAAACCACAGCTAGGTCCTCTTCTGGGAAGGCGATGACCACGTCTTGAGTTACCCTTTAGAGCCAGGAGGGGGACTGCGCCCTGCCCACTTGCCCTGCCTGCACAAACTGCCATGCAAACTGCTGCGCCACAGCCTTCTGACGCACCACACCTTGTTAGACCGCCCTGTTTGTTGTGCTCCTGGTCCCTCATATTATATGAACTTGAAGTGATAGGCCATGAACTTCTCTGCTACAAAATTAGACTCTGAGCATCTTGAATTTGTCACTCTGTGTTTTCCAGCCCTTTGTATCTGAACTGATAGGCAGTTCTTATCACATTTCTAAACTACTCTGCTAAAGGTAGTATGCCATCCATCTCCAGACATATGGATACCTTTCCAAGGAACTATATTTAGTCATCAGTATACCTCTTCACACAGGTAGCATGTTATTCAGGATTAGACTCCAAAACCTTCAGCACCACCATATATACTGAAAAGGAGAGAAAGGGTTTGAAGATTTGCAGTTCACTAGCTGAAGTCTAGAAAGAGATGGCAATGAAACAAAAACTCTGCTTCAGAAAGCTAATAATTTGCTTATCTTTAGGCAAGTGAGAAAGGCAGAACATCACATAGAATTTATCATTTGAATTGTTCAGATTTAGCACATCTCTTGTCAGAATTCTTTTTAATTTAAATATCTATTTCATGTACATAAAAGTCTTCATTGTTGACAGCTATTAATAGAAGACAACCCAAAGGATGTATACATTTGAACATATGCTCAGTATTCAATATACATTAGCTTCAGTATACAAACATTTAATATCTCCTTTGAAAATACCATTGTACTTTGCAGGCTGTACAGCAAGTATATCTGTGTGTGTGAAGAAAGTCATGCAAGTTTCAACATAGGTGTTATGAACTTTTATTGGACAGTATACATTTATTTCAAGTGCTGCCCCTAGAAAGGTGTTTCCTCTGAAAAGAGAATATTTCAGAGAAAATATTACTTACTTTCATCTTTGAGAAGCTCTTTCATTCAGACATTTTTTTTTTTTATTATTGAAGAAAGCATGAAAGTGCCAAAGGACATTTCACTTTGGCATATTGGTTTTGCAGAAGCTAACAGCAGGAACAATAGGTTTTAAAATGCAATCCCAGCCCATCTGGTTACGTGAGATAATTTAGAAGTTTCATTAAATTTTTATTAGCATTATGACAACTGACTCAATATCAGTAGCCTACCTGGCAAGCTTATGAATTTTATCAGAACATTTAAAGTAACGACAGTCTATTGGTTCTGCAACAAACTACAGCAACCACAGTTTCATTCTACCTCAGATTAATTATTTCCTCCATAACCTGGAAGGATTACATTTGTATTGTACAACTACACTTCTGCCTTATTGTGATGTTTGATTTTACATTATTAAGTAACTTCTGCTTTCCCAGTGTCAGGTGGAGGTTTTTTGCTGTTTTGGGGGGTTTGGGGGTTTTTTTGTTGTTTTTTTGGTTGTTGTGTTTTGTTTTGTTTTTTTTTTTTTTTTAAAAGAAGAGTTCAAGGATGTTCAGCAGTTCAAAGATCTGATTCCAGATCTAACGCTTAGTAAAGCATTTGAAAATCTCAGTGTAATTTAGAACATTTAATTCTGAAGTAAAAATTGAGAATAGCTTTATACTTTAAGTCTTGGATCTTTCTCAAACGAAGAGGAAAAGTTTTCAGGCCATGTGAGTTGAGTATTTTCTTGCCACTTTTGTTTCCCTACCAAACTACTATTGCCACTCTTTTATCTAAATAAATCCATGCTCATTTCATTTATTTGCTTGCTCCCTCACTCAGTTAGTAGGAATTTGATCACATTAGGCAGTCCAAGTGAAAAACAGATCAAAATTCTTTTGCTACGTATAACTCAAAGTGAAAACTTGACTCTCATCAGGAATACATGGCTGTTAGAAAAGACTACTGATCAATGTCAACTGATAGTAGATGTATGTTTGAAGTTTGGGCAATGATCAAACATTTGGTCAAAATAGCTAAAGAATGTCCACTTTTAAAGTTTGGAGTTGTTTGTGCATAAATTTCTACAAGTAAGCTCCAAGTTTTTCTGTAGTCTTTAAACAATGGTAAGCTCCTTAGAGGTCCATCATGAAGAGAAGAAAAAGAGGATTCTGTTTAATGGTAGCTATTTCTGTTGTGGCAGACATTAATTCTCATTAGCTGCATTTTGTGCTGTCATTTGGGAAATATTAGTGAGCTTTGAAGACATGATGTACCTGTCATTTAGCTAATAGAGGAGAATGCTCCTTTGCCAGTTCCACTGTCTGATATTTCATGGGTATGTTGTGTATGCTCAGTCCACTTATATCCCTCTGAGACAAATATGTGGCATTTGAACTAAAGTGAAAGTGCGACTATGCTTAGGAAGGGAAGAAGAATATAAGCATCTGCATAAGCTGAAGATAGGGGTTAGTTTCTCCCCTGAGGTTACAAGAAAGTTGCCCTTGTCTTAACTCCGCAGATGCTCAAGGGCCTGGGATCGTTTCTAAATGAATTATTAGTCTGACTTACTATACCAGTGGGGCAAATCCTAAACAAATTTGTTTTCTTCTGCTGACATCTGTGGCAATTTTGCACACAGAATGAATATAGAACATACCTCTTAGACTTTCATTCCACAATAGGCATCAGGATCTAGCAGCTGAAATGCCGTTTCTAATTTTAATGGAAGTTTGTATGTGGAATGAATGGAAAGCATTGCCCTACACTTTTACAGGTTAATTTCTGGCTAGTCTCTTTGTAGATATACAAGGGATTTAGGTTTTGTTTCTAATAGAAAAAACATGAGTGTCTTTCCATTAGAGCAATGACTGAACCTTCTCAGTAATGAACAAAATCTCTGATTTTAACAGGCATATTGGGTAGTCATGGTCCAGTTGCTATAAAAGCTTTTTATAATGTGACCTTATATAAAAGGATGTGTTATCTTTAAATTTTACAGATTAAATGAAGGAAAAATGTAAAATGTTATACAAATATATAATCCTAAAAGAACATACAAAAACCTTGTTTTCTTCCTAGTCAATTGAGTAGCATGCTATTATCAATTACAAAACATTCTAGTGTATATCAATTCATATCATATGCATTGTTATTCATACAAAACAAGCAACAATGCAAAAAGGAACTTTAGAGTTTTAAAAGATTTCTGTCTGCATCATTTAATATATTGATTCTCGATGGTATTATTTAATGCAGTGCCTAAAATCCTGTTGTAGAGTTGCCATAATATCATTCTCTGTGTCCTATTACTGACTTACTGTAGCATCATGACCCTGTTGGCTTTTGTAATGCAATTGTAGTTCTCAAGTGGTTCATCACATAAATTGTTGTCTGTCATAGCAGACAATTTTGATGAGATTTTTTTTTATAGTGTTTACTTGCATGGTGGAGAAGCAGAGAGAATGAGTAAGTCACTAACTTTTCCATTGTTCAATGCAAATTATCCACTGGAACAGAGTGCAGCACAGTCCATCATGTGGCAATTTGATCTCCTTTGTTTTCGTACAGATATATTGCTTTTATTAGTCCAGTCATAACTATGATGATACCCTTTTCCCTCAGTTATCAATCATTAATTTATTCTTTGAATCTTCCATCATCTATGACAGATGTAATGTAGTATGACAAGTTAATAAATATTGCAAAATACCAAAATATGTGAATGGTTACCTGCGACAGTTTTCTCTAAAATTTTAAGTGAAAGAAAGAAAAAATCAACTTCTGAGACCTGCTCCAGATCTGTTTAACAAGATTTGCCTCTTTATATAGTTGAGAAGACCTATTATAGCTGACAACTCACAGACATTCAAGGCTCTGTAACAATATATACTGGAACATATTGTAGGTATTCAAATATCTTTTAAAGAACAAAATAATTCCCACAAATAATTTACTTTAGTTTCATTTTCAAGTTCCTGATTCAAATTTTGAAACTGTTTAGCAGAGAACACAGAAAGAAGAAGTGAAAGTAAAAAGGTTATCTAAAAAAGCTAGGTACAGTGTGTTGAATACAGGAAAATTCTTTTTTCAATACTAAGTCTGAAAAGGTATGGTGTTCTTAAAATAAAGCATAAATTTCCATTTATCTAGAATATGACTTTTAATTATATTATTATTATGGAAAAATAGAACATCTTGACTTTATGGGTTTAAACTGCAGGAAAAAAATATTGCTAACCCATACCAGTGTTTCTGAACTTCAGGAAAACCCTGAAACACTCACCTATTCCTCTTAGAAATACATTTATATTTTAAAAGGTTTTTAAGAAAGGTGTTGATTTCCTATTTTGTTTTTAGTTGGTATAATCAATGTATGTTCTTTTCTCTCACAGGCCCATGCTGTAATTCTTTGACAGGGTCACATCAAATTAGACTGTTAGTCACTGCTAAAGAGTAAATGAAATAACAGTTCACTTATGAAAAGTGCACCATTTAGTATAATGAGACATAAAATGGCAGTGCTTTTGCTGAAAAGGCCTTGAATAAAGCAGTGTGAAAACTTAATGAAGCGGGGGGGAGGTTTAGCTACTTGTGGAAACTTCACAGTATTTCAATCTCCCCTAAATCAATGCTTCACATAAGGTAATGTATGAGAAAGAAAACATGCCTGAAGAAAGTTTTGATTGTTTCTTCAACTATAATACAATACTTAAAGTACCTTCTAAATCTCAAGACTTCCATTAAACAGTCTGTTTTACCTCTGAGCTTTCTCTTCATTATACCTATGCTGAAATATACCTTGTGAGTTGAAATTAATTTTGGTTTCTCTATGAAAAATCATGTTATGGATTATTCAGATAATTCACATGCATTTCTTTACGACTGAAATATGTCTTGTGATTTATTTATGATTAGAGCTCTCTAGGTATTTTAAAGGAAAGAAGTAGCCAACAAATTAGGCCTAAATACAAATTTTTGCATAGTAGATTTCGTATTTACTTTTCCACATAAAAGGAATACATGGATATATTTCCAGCTAAAAGACACCATTATGGTCATATACTGCACAAAACTGTCTTTAAGACCTCATAGAAGTTGTGATAGCTCACAAAAATTATGGCAGCTAGAAAATGGACAAGATTTTCCATTCTTGTTTCTTCTTAAACAAGTTAGCTCTTTTCATTTTTTCCAACTTACATTTATTGTACCATTCTGTTTGCCTTAAAATTGCCTGGATACTATTAGTTTGCATTTTATTGCCTTTTTATATATAGTTTATTAATATGTTTCAAGTACAATTATAAGCATTTTTTCAATTTCCAAGAGTTCCTCTTGGAACTCAGGAGGAAAAAGAGACCATCTTGGTCTCAGGCTGCAGGGAGTGCCAGGGCATCTCACTGTTCATGGATGGCAGCTGTGAGGACAGCTGTGTGAGGTGCGACCAGGTGGATGATTTGCTCTGCATGGTGGCAGAACTGTGGGAGGGGTAGAAAGGTTAAGAAGCATCAGGGAGGCTGAGAAAGAGATAGACTGGTGTTGCCATGCTCTGCACCCCCTGAGACAGGAACAGGAGCAGCAGCAGCCACCAGTAAGAACCCACTATCAAGGGGACTCTGTATCCCCCCCCTCCCCACCGGGCTGAAGGCAGCAGCTCAAAGGAAAAGAGTGAATGGAGGCAGGTCCACGCTCGTGGCAGCAGGCGAACGCCCTCCTTGCCCACCTCGCCTCCCCAGGTGCCTCTGTACAACAGGTATGAGGCCCTGGAGGTGGAAGGCCAGTCAATGGAGCATGGGGATGACAGTCCATCTACACCAGAGGTGTTGCCTAGGTCAGAAAAGCGTACCTCTCATATCAACACCACCTCCACAACGAAGAGAAGATGGGTTATAGTTGTGGGCGACTCGTTTCTGAGGGGAACCGAGGGTCCAATATGCCGGACGGACCCTCCTCTTAGGGAAGTCTGCTGCCTCCCTGGGGCCCGGGTGAAGGATATCACGAGGATACTCCCTAGCCTGGTACAGCCCTCAGACTATTACCCTCTACTGCTCTTCCATGTGGGGGGTGATGAAGCTGCAACACGAAGTCCTAGGGCAATCAAAAGAGAGTTCAGAGCCTTGGGACGGCTAGTAAGGGACTCTCGAGCACAGGTTATTTTCTCCTCTCTCCTTCCAGTTGTGGGCAGTGACACTAGAATGAACAGAAGTACCCAGTCTATCAACTCATGGCTCTGTGACTGGTGTCATCAGCACGGATTTGGTTTTTTTGATAACGGGATGGCCTACACAGCATCAGGTTTGTTGGCGTCTGATGGGATTCATCTTTCTCAAAGGGGAAAGAGAATCTTTGCTCAGGAGCTTGCAGGGCTCATCAACAGAGCTTTAAACTAGACCTGAAGAGGGAGGGGGATAATATCAGGCTTGCCTGAGAGAAGCTGAGGGATGACGTGCTATGGTTAGAAGGAGTGGGTACCAGCGAGGGCACTCAGCCTGTGTCTCTGAGATGTGTGGGGTACTCTGGGGCACAGGTGAAGTTGTGCAGAGTTGAGCTAGGGGATACTGAGGCAATAGGAGCCAAGAGAGAAATGCCAGTGAAACACCTCAAAGCACACAAGGGGTATTCCTCTATGAAGGAGACACAGACGACAGCTCAGCTGAAGTGCCTCTACACCAATGCGTGCATCATGGGCAACAAGCAGGAGGAGCTGGAAGCCATTGTACACCAGGAAAACTATGATATGATTGCCATCACGGAAACATGGTGGGATGACTTGCACAACTGGAATGTGGCGATGGATGGCCAGTGTGGCGATAAACTCTTCAGGAGGGATAGGCAAAGCAGGAGAGGCGGTGGGGTAGCCCTGTATGTTAGGGAGTGTTTGGATAGTTTAGAGCTTAATGATAGTGACGACAGGGTGGAGTGTCTATGGGTAAGAATGAGGGGGAAGGCCAACAAGGCAGATATTGTGGTGGGAGTCTGTTACAGACCATCCAACCAGGATGAGGAGACTGATGAACTATTCTATAAGCAGCTGGGAGAAGCCTCATGATCTCTAGCACTTGTTCTTGTGGGGGACTTCAACCTACCGGATGTCTGCTGGAAATACAATACAGCAGAGAGGAAACAGTCTAGGAGGTTCCTGGACCGTGTGGCAGATAACTTCCTGACACAGCTGGTGAGTGAGCCAACTAGGGAAGCTGCCCCACTGGACCTCTTGTTCACAAACAGGGAAGGACTTGTGAGCCATGTGACGGTTGGAGGGCGTCTTGGGCACAGTGATCATGAAATGATAGAGTTTTTGACACTTGGAGAAGCGAGGAGGGGAGCCAGCAGAACTGCCACCTTCGACTTCTGGAGGGCAGACTTTGGCCCATTTAGGAGACTGGTCGAGAGAGTCCCCTGGGAGGCAGCCCTAAAGGGCAAAGGAGTCCAGGAAGGCTGAACATTCCTTAAAGAGGAAGTCCTAAAGTCACAAGAGCAGGCTGTCTCCAGGTGCCAAAATACGAGCTGATGGGGAAGAAGACCGGCCTGGCTGAATAGAGAGCTTTAGCTAGAACTCAGGAAAAAGAGGAGAGTCTACGACCTCTGGAAGAAGGGGCAGGCAAGTCAAGAGGACTACAAACGTGTAGCGAGGCTGTGCAGGGAGAAAATTAGAAGGGCCAAAGCCGAGCTAGAGCTCAATCTGGGTACTGCCGTAAAAGACAACAAAAAATACTTCTTCAAATACATTAGCAGCAAAAGGAGAGCGAAGGAGAATCTCCAGCCCCTAGTAGACAGGGGAGGGAACACAGTGACCAAGGATGAGGAAAGGGTGTGATATATGCTGCCTTCTTTGCCTCAGTCTTTAAGAATAAGGCCAATGGTTCTCTGCGTACCCAGCCCCCAGAGTTGGAAGATAGAGATGGGGACCAGAATGGAGCCCCAGTAGTAATCTAGGGGGAAATGGTTAGTGACCTGCTACACCACTTAGACATTCACAAGTCTATGGGGCCTGATGAGATCCACCCAAGAGTACTGAAGGAAGTGGCAAAAGTGCTCACCAAGCTCCTTTCCATCATTTACCAGCAGTCCTGGCTAACTGGGGAGGTCCCAGTTGACTGGAGATTAGCAAATGTGATTCCCATCTTCAGGAAGGGCCAGAAGAAGGACCCGGGGAACTACAGGCCTGTCAGCCTGACCTCGGTACCGGGGAAGCTGATGGAGCAGATTATCCTGAGTGCCATCACACAGCACGTAGAGGATAACCAAGGGATCAAGCCCAGCCAGCATGGGTTTATGAAAGGCAGGTCCTGCTTGACCAACCTGATCTCCTTCTATGACAAGGTGACCCACCTAATGAATGAGGGGAAGGTTGTGGATGTTGTCTAGCTAGACTTCAGTAAAGCCTTTGACACGGTTTCCCACAGCATTCTCCTGGAGAAACTGGCTGCTCATGGCTTGGATGGGTGTACTCTTCGCTGGGTAAAGAACTGGCTGGATGGCTGGGCCCAAAGAGTGGTGGTGAATGGAGTTTACTCCAGTTGGTGGCTGGTCACAAGTGGTGTCTGCCAGGGCTCTGTGTTGGGGCCAGTCCTGTTTAATATCTTTATCAATGACCTGGAAGAAGGGATTGAGTACACCCTCAGTACGTTTGCAGATGACACCAAGTTGTGCGGGAGTGTTGATCTGCTTGAGGGTAGGAAGGCTCTGCAGAGGGACCTGGACAGGCTGGATCGATGGGCTGGGGCCAATTGTATGAGGTTCAACAAGGGTAAGTGCAAGGTCCTGCACTTGGATAACAGCAACCCCATGCAACGCTCCAGGCTTGGGGAAGAATGGTTGGAAAGCTGCTCAGCAGAAAAGGACCTGGGGGTGTTGGTCAACAGGCAGCTGAATATGAGCCAGCAGTGTGCCCAGGTGGCCAAGAAAGCCAATGGCATCCTGTCTTGTATCAAAAATAGTGTGGCCAGCAGGACTAGGGAAGTGATCATGCCTCTGTACTTGGCACTGGTGAGGCAGCACCTTGAATACTGTGTTCAATTTTGGGCCCCTCACTACAAGAGAGACATTGAGGTGCTGGAGTGTGTCCAAAGAAGGGCAACGAAGCTGGTGAAGGGGCTGGAGAACACGTCTTGTGAGGAGTGGCTGAGGGAACTGGGGTTGTTTAGTCTGGAGAAGCGGAGGCTGAGGGGAGACCTTATCGCTCTCTACAGCTACCTGAAAGGAGGTTGTAGAGAGGTGGGGTTCAGTCTCTTCTGCCAGGCAACAAGTGATAGGACAAGAGAAAGTGGCCTCAAGTTGTACCAGGGGAGGTTTAGACTGGATCTTAGGAAATTTTTCTTCACTGAAAGGGTTATCAAGCATTGGAACAGGCTGCCCAGAGAAGTGGTTGAGTAAACACCTCCATCCCTGGAAGTATTTAAAAGATATTTGGATGAGGTGCTTAGGGACATGGTGTAGTGGTGGTCTTGGTAGTGTTAGGTTTACGGTTGGACTCGATGATCTTAAAGGTCTTTTCCAACCTGTATGGTACTGTGATTCTGTGATTCTGTGAAAAGAAATTGTATGGTCTCTGAAACAGAGGTCAGGCTTTGCAGGAAGATTACAGAGCTATGATTTCCATATGCAGGGAGAAGATATGAAAGGCCAAAGCTCAACTAGAGTTGAAACTGGCCCGTGTTGTGTCAGGCAACAGGAAAGGCTCTTTTAAGTACATTAATAGCAAGAGGAGTTCTAAAGAAAACATTGGACCAATACTTGTTGAAGATGGTCACCTGACAAATAAGGGTAAAGAAGAAGAGGAGGCATTCAATGCTTTCTTTGCCTCAGTCTTTAACAATACTGATCGACCTTGGGCTGCCCAGTCCTCTGAGTTGGAGGACCACAACTACAGGAACAATGACTTTCCATTTGCGGACACTGAAATTGTAAGGGACCAGTTGCATCAGTTGAATGTTCATAAGTACATGGGGCCTGGTGGGATTAATCTGAGAGTGCTGAAGGAGTTAGCAGATGTTACAGCAGGACCCTTCTCAATCATCTACTGAAGGTCTTGGGAGTCTGGGGAGGTCCCCGCTGACTGGAAGCTAGCCAGTGTTATTCCAATTTAGAAGAAGGGCGTGAGGGAAGACCCAAGAAACTACAGACCTGTTAGTCTAACCTCAGTACCTGGAAAAATTATGGAGAGCATCATACTGGATACTACTGAAAGGCATCTAAAGGACAATGCAATCATCAGGCATGGTCAACATGGGTTCATAAAGGGAAAGTCCTGTTTAGCTCATCTAACATCCTTCTAGGATAAAGTCGCTCGCCTAGTGGATGAAGGGAAGGCAGTGGATGTCAGTTTTCTGGATTTTAGTAAGGCTTTTGATTTGGTTCCTTACAGCAACCTTCTGGACAAGTTGTCCAACTGTGAGGTGAGCAGGTACATTGTGTGCTGGGTGATGAACTGGCTGAATGGCAGGGCTCAAAGGGTTGTAGTGAATGGGGCTACATCTGCCTCGTGGCCAGCCACCAGCGGTGTTCCTCAGGGCTCAATTCTAGCACCGGTTCTGTTCAATATTTTTATTAATGATCTGGAGGCAGGAGTTGAATGCACCATTAGTAAGTTTGGTGATGATGCTAAACTGGGAGGTGCTGTTGACGCTCTTGAAGGACAAGAGGCCTCGCAGAGGGATCTGAACAGATCGGAGCATCCGGCAATCATCAATGTCATGACATTTAACAAGAACAAATGCGGGGATCTGCACCTGGGATGGACAAATACTGGACACACTTATAAATTGGGAGAGGAGTGGCTGGAGAGCAGCCCTGCAGAAAGGGACCTGGGGGCGCTGGTTGACAGTGGGTTCAGTATGAATCAGGAGCATGCCCTGGCAGCCAAGAGTGCAAACGGCATTCTGGGGTGCATCAAACACAGCATAGCCAGCCGGTCAAAAGAGGTGATTATCCCACTATATTTAGTGTTGGTGCAGCCTCACCTGGAGTACTGTGTGCAGTTCTGGGCCCCACAATTTAAGAGGGATGTGAAGGTCCTTGAATGTGTCCAGAGGAGGGCAACAAAGCTGGTGGAAGGGCTGAAGGGCATGTCCTGTGGGGAGCAGCTAAGGACTTTGGGTTTGTCTAGTTTGAAGAAAAGGAGGCTGAGGGGCGACTTCATTGCTCTCTACAGCTTCCTGAGGAATGGAAATGGAGAGGGAGGTGCTGATCTCTTCCCCTGGGATCCAGTGAGAGGATGCCTGGGAATGGCTCAAAGCTGCATGAGCAGAGGTTTAGACATGACATTAGGAAACATTTCCTTACCAAGACGGTGGTCAAGCATTGGAACAGGCTTGCTAGAGAGTTGGTCAATGCCCCATGCCTGTCAGTGTATAAGAAACATTTGGACAATGCCCTTAATAACATGCTTTTAACTTTTGGTGAGCCCTGAAGTAGTCAGGCAGTTGGACTAGATGATCGTTGTAGGTGTCTTCCATCTGAACTAGTCTAGTCTAGTCTAGTAATATCTCTGTTATCTTTTACAGGTGAATATGTGGGAAAATGCTAGAGGTTTTTATGTTAGATTTTCTTAAGATGGGAATAATGCAGCAAATAATCTATGAAAAAAAGCGTGAAAATGCAAGAAAAGGTATTTTTATGATTTTTTTTCCACAAGAGAAAGAGAACTATATCTGAAACAATTTTTTCCCCAAAAAAATCTAATATGTTTATAATTTTCATATAGTTTTTAAGCATTTTGAAATTTAGCATTTGGATTCCACACTCCTAGTCAGATATTTGGAATTACGAATCTTAAACCCTTGTAAATATCTCACTCCCAATAGACTATATTGTTACTCTTGTTCCAAAACTTACCCACAGACACAGGGTCAAATTAATGACAAAATGGTTTTATATCCACAAAACCTGCTTTCTTGGCATGCTCCGGAAAGTCCTGATCTTCAGAAATTATTTAAAAATCTTGAATGTGGGGATATGACACTTAATATATCTGCTGCAGTATCATTGTCTTCAACACAGCAAGATGTTGATATGCAGTCACTTAAATCAGTGTACTGGTTTTGGCTGAGATAGAGTTAATTTTCTTCATAATAGCTTGTATCGTGCTATCTTTTGGGTTTGTTACCAAATCAGTGTTGATAACACAGGAATGTTTTAGTTATTCCTGAGCAGTGCTTACACAGCATCAAGGCCTTTTCTGTTTCTCAGACTGCCCTACCAGCAAGTATGCCGGGGATGCAAAAGAAGCTGGGAGGGGACACAGCCAGGACAGCTGACCCCAACTGACCATATGGCATTGTGCTCAGCAATAAAAGCTGGGGAAAGAAGGATGAAGGGGGAAGTTCACTGTTACGGCATTTGTCTTCCCACGTAACCATTATGTATGAAGAAGCCCTGCTTTCCTCGAGATGGCTGAACACCTGCCTGACAATGGGAAGGAGTGAATGAATTCCTTATTTTGCTTTGCTTGCGCATACAGTTTTTGGTTTACCTATTAAATTGTCTGTATCCCAACCCATGAGTTTTCTCACTTTTACCCTTCTGATTCTCTTCCCCACCCCTCTGAGGGGAGAGTGAATGAGTAGCTGTGTGGGGTGTAGGTGCCTACTGGGGTGAAACCACAACAATCAGAAAGCCTGCACACCACCCCCCCCGCCCCCCCAAATAACTAGAATAAGAAGATGTTAAAGTAATTTTCTTAGAAATACAAGTAAACAAATAAAGAAGCAATTCTGGTGGCAAGGACCAATATGGGAAACTGCAATGTGTGTAATATGTGAAACACTCCAAATTCTCATACAAAGTGTATTAGATTAAAGTATTATTATTTTTATTTCCCTAATGAAGAAGCTCAGAAGAAGCAATTTATACAAGTTGTAAAGCAGATCACTGTCAGGGAGTCTGTATGATTCACTGTGTCTCTTATTTCTTACTATTATGTCCAAGCAAATGAAACTCAATCTCATTGTCTACCTGTAAAATAGTTGCCAGAAACTGTGCTAAAAAGGCGGTATCAGTGTTGCAAACATGGGTAGATTAATGAAATTTGGACATGTAATTAAATTTTGAGGCATTAATAGTTTTTTATAGCAGAATATTACAAAGTATATAGTAGATTGTTAAGAAGATTTTGATGGGAGAAATGTAAAAAACTTTTTACATAACCTAACACCTGTAGATGCATATGTAGTGAATAAGCTTTCAGGCCAAATATAAAAACTGATAATGATATATGCCATGCTGAACAACATTCTGTAATAGAATGTGTTGGGTAATTGCAATGATAAGCATTGATATCAGTTCCGTCTGAAATGATTTATTATGTATAAATGTGGGAAATGAGACAGAATTTAGCACATGCAGTTTCACTGTTTTTCAAAGGAGTATTATATTAAAATAGCTGTAGCTGAAGGGGGTTTTTCATATAAAAACTTATAGATTGCAGAAGTAGGTTGTGCTTTCACTTATCAGAAAATTAACTTCTACTTGTGAGACATCATGTGATCCACATATCTTCTAGTTCAGAAATTCATCAATGTTTCCTGTGACTTAAATCAATGTTTTCCTTTTCCTTTCCCTTTATTTTTAAAAGGATTTTCATAATTAAGTTGAGCATCCTTATGCTTCTCAGGCAGAGTCCTTCACTGCATCTTCTCCCATACATTAGTCCCATTAATTGGTTCTGTAATGTGAATTACGTGTCCAGAAAGAGAATGAAGAAAATTACTTATTTTGTGAGCTATTATCCAGCTACCATTATTGGGAATGTTGTTCACATTATAACTCATATGATGTATTCCGTTTCATCACTTAGACCTTTCTCATGTTAGCTGACTAAATAGCTCACCTTGGGCCAAATTAATAGCTGGTGTAATCAATGAGACTATATTTGATTTCAAAAGACTCACACTGCCATGATCTCTTTTGCTCTTTCTCTCTCTCTCTGTATATAATATCTAAACACATACTGATCTTTGTATGTGTACACACACACATTTCATGTAAAAAAGAATGCTGTATTTTAAGTTAGTGAAAATAGAACATTACAATTCTTTTGGTAGCCTTTTTGAATGGTTTCATTTTTATTCAGGGTAATGCGTATTAGACTTGCAAATTCATTCATCCCAGAGCCACAAGTACTTTGTTACAGAATACACTAGCCTCCAGCAGAAGATATGAGGAAAGGTTAGAAAAATATTCCATCTGCTTTTGAACAAAGGTGTATATCAGCTAGGAAGACAGAAAGAGCAATCCTCTATCCGCTCTAAAGAAAAGTGTATTAGGGTAACAGAAAGATCAAAACATGACTAATTTCTGTTGGATTATTTACCATCCTCCCATGCAGTAGGGCACTCAGAACATGGGGTAGTTCAGGATGACTAAAAGCTGAATTATTTTCCCAAAGGGGGCTTTATAAAAATGATGATACCCATCTCTCTTAGAGTGCTCCCACCTTGTCACTTTTGCAAGGAGGCTTAGACATGTAGCAGTGTAACAAAGAGCACAACACCTGTAAACAGCTAGACTGATGCAATTAGGTGGCACAGGACTTTAATGCCTTAGCTTTTTATGTTCAATACTAAATTCAAAGTTGAATTAATTAACACCAGTTTAATGGCCACATTTAATCCTCCAATGGATATTTTTTTTACAGCATAAAACCTCCAACCTGTTTGGAGTATTTTATGATGTTTTTCCTCAAGACTTGCTACAGACACATTTTAGAACAAGACTAAAAAGGCTTGTTAGGCATTCAAGAAGTAGACAATGAACTTACTAGAAACATCTAACACCATTATATCAATTTTAAAAAATTCCCTGAATATGTTGTTTAGGAATATTTAGATAATATTAATGTATAGACAATATTAATTATAAAAAGCTTATTTGTGCTATTCGTTTGGCACGTATCACAATAATCAGCATTAACAGACCTTCTACTGAGCCTAACATAGTGGAACTGCAGAATCTGTTATAACACAGCTCTGGTTTTCTGAATGAACCTCTGCTCACAGAACATCAACTTTTAAAATTAATGAAATAATGTTAGTTTCAAGTATCACAGTGACCAGTGATAAGAACTAGCGTAAACTGCCTATCAGTCCTCCCTGTGATTATATTTGACTAGCTAGATCTTTGCACTTTCTCCTAAGAAACAGCTGGCTAGTTTAACAGCAAGTCTCTGGTGATACAAGTTCTCAGCTTGTAAGTTCCTATCCACAAGTGACCAAGTTTTTTTGTTGAAGAGTTTTCTGTGTGGCAGCAGGGAATAAGTATGCAGGGCCCCTCACCTTGTTGAACTATGTTGGAAAAATGCCAGGAGACAGCCCGTGTTATTCACATGGTGTTCAAATAGCCACAGTATTATAGTGACAAAGGTGCAAGTTTTCTGCCTGCACAAAAGAAACAAGTCTGAAATAACAGAAGGAAAAGGCAGATAGATGAAATTATTCAGAAGCTCAGATGATAAGAGATGAGGAGGTCTCACCTGGCATGTTACATGAATGTGATCTGCCTGGCTTCTCTGCCAACACGGTTTTCTACTGACAGGACTGTTGTTTTCTTGCACAAAGCCCCAGTGAATACATGCCACAGAAGTTCCTTCATTCTTTATTGCAAAGATCAAATGGGGTCACCATGACCTTCTCGTGTATAATGCTGTCACAATGAACCTACTGCACCTTCTCATTTTCTCCAGCTTGTAGCAGTTTACAAGGAACTACCTGTGCTAAGGGAAGAGTATAAAAGCTGACAAAACACTGTAAGAAACACCACTGGATATATAGTGTTACAGATGAGTCAGATTCACCATATCAAAAAAATGAGTCACCATATCAAAAAAAACATCAGCATGGGATGAGTGACAAAATTAGCTGATTAAGTGTGAAACATGCTTGTGGTTTATGTAGCACCCCTTGTGGTACCATGTGAACACAACTGGGTTGCTATAAGGGTACTTCAAGAGACTGCAGTGTGGTAACAGCAAGATGGAAGTGTATGGATATAGCCATTGGGGGCGGGTGTCTGGGACTATGCACACACCACTGCAATTCCTTTTATTTAGTGATCAGTCTCTACTTTAAAACTAGTTATGTTGTTTTGCCTCTAATACTTCTACTAGAAGAATGTTTCAGAACAGTCTTGCTGAGAAAGTTCAAAGTTTTCTTCCTGTTTCTAGTCCTGTTTGATCTGTGGCTAGTCTACTCTCATATGTCCTTGTACCACCTTTGTCCTTTAACTTAAATGTGTTTTCATTTCTTTTTCAAGAAATTACTGTAACCCCTCCTTGCTGTATAGGGGTCACATAGAAATACCAAAATAACTGAAGCATAAAGAAAAGTTTCTGCTGGTAAACTCATTACCACAATGACATACTGTCTTTCACAAACCTTTTACTCTCATTTCTGGTTTTAAAAATAGAGTGTGGCAAATTAGATTGTGCACTGATTGCAGTATAAACTTAGGAAGAATAATTTTGATGTTCTTGTGTTCAACTCTTGTATATATTTTATATCCCTGTTTACCCAAAGTGAAG
Organism: Ciconia boyciana; assembly: GCF_034638445.1. Classification (NCBI taxonomy): domain Eukaryota; kingdom Metazoa; phylum Chordata; class Aves; order Ciconiiformes; family Ciconiidae; genus Ciconia; species Ciconia boyciana. The sequence goes on along the minus strand of NC_132937.1, from coordinate 77,148,319 downwards.
TGCAGTCTGGGAACATGCACTGTGAGTTCACACAGAAGTCTATACTTGTAATGGGCGAGCAGCAAAATTGCTATGTGCTTCCCGAGAATGGAGTACTGTCATTGTCAGTAATCACGATAAGTAATACGTATCAACCAGAGATAGTCCTGACACCTCCTGACAGCTTAGTATATACATGTGTTTCTTCACTGTGTTTTAAGTCTTCTGATAGGGGCTGTTGCTCCTCTTTTTGGGTGTTCTGTTCAGTTTCTGTTTGGTCAGGCCATTTCTGCTTTCTTCTCTTTTTTTTTTTGGTTTTCTAAATAAAATAGGAAAATACAAAGGCTCTATCACATGAAATGTTGATTTTCTCTTTTTCAATATGCCTTTCCAATATGCCACATTGTAGTAACACCTGGTTATATTCATTCTAAGCGGAGGTTAAAGTAGGTTAAAGAGAGAAAAGAGGTCTAAATTTGAAAAAGTGAATGATGTTGATAGCTCTGAAGAGTGACTGACATCAGCCTCAAGGCTATCTTGCCTTGAGAGGCTTCTCAATGAAAAGCTGACTTCATCACATCTTTTTATTCAGTTATCAGGAGCTGTTAGTTTGCCAAAGTGCAGTTCTTTTTCACTCATTTATAGGATTTGCAGGTGTGAGGGGAGGCAAATTAGTGCCTGGAGTCACCCCAGTCATTTTGCTTGTCTCATACCAAAGAGGAGTGAAGCCCAACATGTACTTTTTTTCTATTAAAGATGGACTAAAATTAAAACAGAAGAGATCCAACACTTTTTGGAATCATTGTACAGATACATAAAATATAACACTGCATTTCAAATCCTAATTTTGTCTACCTCTGTGAGTGGCATTTTTCAATTAATTTGAAGCCTGTAATCCGGAAAATATTCATAAGAAGTGTGCATGAGAGAGACATTAAAAAGGAATATTCCTCTGTGTATGAAGTTCAACACACAGCTAGTCATTTTTACCTGGTTAAACACTTAAAAATATTTAATCTTAGTATTTTATTTCTTAGTATTTTATTAGGCACACCTTTGATGACTTTTGAAAAGTCAAGGCAGTCAGGTGAAGTCCCCAGTGACTGGAGAAAAGGAAATATCACACCCATTTTTAAAATGGGTAGAAATGAGGACCCGGGGAACTATCAACCAGTCAGCCTCATCTCCATTTCTGGTAAGATCATGGAACAGGTCCTCCTAGAAGTTAAGTTGAAACATAAGGAAGACAGGTAGGTGATTAGAGACAGCCAACATGACTTCATCAAGAGCAAATCATTCTGGCTAATCTAGTGGCCTTCTACGATGGAGAGATTGCATCAGGGGACAAGTGAAGAGCTACAGATTTCATCTGCCTGTAAGGCCTTACATACAGTACCCCACAATATTCTTACCTCTAAATTGGAGAAGTATGGGTTTGTTAGATGGATAAGGAATTGGCTGGATGGGTGTGTCCAAAGAGTCAATGGCTCAATGTCCAAGTGGAAACCAGTAACAGGTGATGTTCCTCCAGGGTCTGTACAAGAACCCATGACAGTGGGATTGAGGGCACCCTCAGCAAGTTTGCAGACCATGCCAAGCTGAGTGGTGCAGTTGATTCAGTGGAAGGAAGGGATACCATCCAGAGGGACCTTGACAGGCTTGAGGTTTGGGCCCATGTGAACATCACGAAGTTCAACAAGGCCAAGTGCAAGGTCCTGCACCTGGGTTGGGGCAATCCCCAATATCAGTATGGACTGGGGGATGAATGGATTGAGAGCGGCCTGCAAAGAAGGACTTGGGATACTGGTGGATGAAAAATTAGACATGAGCCAGCAATGTGTGCTTGCAGCCCAGAAAGCCAGTTGTATCCTGGTCTGCATAAAGAGGAGCATGGCCAGCAGGGCGAGGGAGGTGATTTTCACCCTTTACTCTGTTCTTGTGAGACCCCACCTGGAGTATTGCATCCAGTTCTGTGGTCCCCAGGACAAGTAGGACATGGACTTGTTCAGGTGGATCCAGAGGAGGGCCACAAAAATGATCCAAGGGATTGAATACCTCCCCTATGAGGACAGGCTGAGAGAGTTGGGGTTGTTCACCCTGGAGAAGAGAAGTTTCCAGGGAGACCTTATTGCAGCCTTTCTTATAGCCTCCTATAAAGGAGGATTATAAGAAAGAGTGAGAGCGACTTTTTACCAGGGCCTGTAGTGACCAGACAGGGAGCAATGGTTTTAAACTGAGTTAGGGTAGGTTTAAATTGGACATAGGGAAGATATGTTTTATGATGAGGGTAGTGAGATGCTGGAACAGGTTGCCTGGAGAAGATGTGTGTGCCCCATCATTGGCAGTGTTCAAGGTCAGGTTGGACCAGTCTTTGAGCAACCTGATCTAGTGAAAGATGTCCCTGCCCATGGCAGGCGGCTTGGACGAGATCATCTGTAAAGGCCCCTTTCCAACCATTCTATGATTGTATGATTCGATGACAGGTCATCACTGCTGCTTATGGGTAGGGAGTCTCTCTTGCTCTTTTGACCTGGGGAAAAAAGGATGCACTTTAAAATCTTTCCTTCACTACTATGACAGTTGCTAGTTTTCTTTCCTCCAGTCTTGGTCTTGAGAAGGTGAGAGGAAACAGACCACAAATATATTCTGGACACAACCAAAAAAGGAGAGGAATGGCTGGAGAGCAGCCCTGCAGAAAGGAAGCTGAGGGTGCTGGCTGACAGCAGTTCAGTATGAGTCAGCAGTGTGCCCTGGCAGCCAAGAGTGCAAACCGCATTCTGGGGTGCATCAAACACAGCATAAACAGCTGGTCAAAAGAGGTGATTATCCTGCTGTATTTAGCATTGATGTGGCCTCACCTTGAGTATTGTGTGCAGTTCTGGGGCCCATAATTTAAAGAGAACATTGAATGCATCCAGAGGAGGGCAACAAAGCTGGTGAAAAGGCTGGAAGACATGTCCTGTGAGGAGCAGCTAAGGACTTTGGGTTTGTCTAGTTTGAAGAAAAGGAGCCTGAGGGGCAACCTCATTGCTCTCTACAGCTTCCTGAGGAGGGGAGGTGGAGAGGGAGGTGCTGATCTCTTCTCCCTGGTATCCAGTGACAGGACACATTGGAATGGCTCAAAGCTGCATCAGCGGAGGTTCAGACATGACATTAGGAAACATTTCTTCACCGACAGGGTGGTAAGACATTGGAACAGGCTTGCTAGAGAGCTGGTCAATGCTCCATGCCTGTCAGTGTTTAAGAGGCATTTGGACAATGCTCTTAATAATACGCTTTTACTTTTGGTGAGCCCTGAAGTAGTCTGGCAGTTGGACTTGATTGTTGTAGGTCTCTTTCAACTGAACTGCTTCTGCTCTATTCTATTCTATTCTATTCTATTCTATTCTATTCTATTCTATTCTATTCCATTCTATTCTATTCTATTCTATTCTATTCTATTCTATTCTATTCTATTCTATTCTATTCTATTCTATTCTATTCTATTCCTACTCTACTCTACTCTACTCTACTCTACTCTACTCTACTCTATTCTTTGAATCCAAAAAATGAGAACCAAGGGACTGGAACTTATTGTAAATAATACGTTTTAAGAAAGGCTTTTTACATTGCAATAGGAACAATAATTTTTTCCAGTGATCTTGTGTAAGAGAAACCTTTACATATGAAGAAGGTGGGCACTCAATATAGCAGACAGGATAGGACAGGAAGAAAATGATGCTTCTCTGTTCTCCCATAATCACTTTGTAAGTCCAAAATGCAAAAAGTAACTACTATACAGAAAATATGTCAGGAAATGTGCTTTTCATAAGAAAATAAGTGTATCAAATATAATGTTTTTGCATCTTGCAAAGTTGAGTCATCATTGTAAAGAGCAACCACAGCTAAGAAAACAGAATCCATTGGAGGGAAAGAGAGAAAAAGCCATAAGAAATGAAAAGTTCAGGTCTGATTTTGAGACATTAATTTAGAAATTGCTAGGCAGACCAGTTGGCTGAAGTATTATCTGGCCTTTGTTATTTTTAAACATGCAAGACTAGTAATCTTGTGTTTTTCAGGCTGAACTTATTCCTGAGGGAAGAAAAATTCTAGTTTCAACTGGTCATAGAGACAAGATATGGTAATTTGTTTCTCTCAGCTCCTCAATCCTTATGTAGGATGTCAGAGTCTAAACTGATAACAATTCCATTGTACCTACCACATGATCAACTGATTTGATCACCCACCAGAATCCTTCACTTGGACCACATTGTGAGCTTGTGCATAGTGTTCCCACAGCTGAGACAAGACTCAGGACCTTTGGGCTACATATGCAGCAATCCTACCAGCTGAGACATAGGGGAGTCACAAAGAACAGTGTTAAACTGGTCTCAGTTGGAAGTTGATGTGTAAGAAACTTTGACTTATTATTGAAAAAGAAAGAAGAAAGGAGAAAAGGTCAATTTATTTCCATTCCCCGACAATATGGTAAGTTGATAAACTTTCCTAACAGTATAAACTTTGGTATTCCGAATGCACAATACATACAGTATTGCATATACACAGTTCAACATCCAGGAGGAACAAACAGATAATTGTAGACTACATCGCATACTTGCATTTTGCATAATTCCTGCCTTAAATAAGAATTTTACATTTCATAATGTAATGCATAACACAAAAAACTGTATACTGCTACTAAATGAGCAAATTAAGTAAGCAAGTTTTAAGATGTCAATCTTTCCCAACTTTATCCATTATATTCCATTTATTATCACTCAAACATGGAACAGAACACCTTACAGGAACAAATGCACATGCTGCCATTTACATGAGAAAATAATTAATTTCTTTAATCTCAGATACAGTAGTACATTGTGCTATATTTTATAAACAATCCAATCACTGATCTTGTGCTAAATCAGATTCTCTATCAGAAAGAAGTGTTCTACTTGAAGGTTCTTGTTAATAAACCAATACTATTGTTAGAGTTCTAGTTTACCTTAAGGACTACCTTTTTATAGGGGATCCTGTCACAATGCTATTCTTAAGAAAGTCACTGGAAGAAGCTTTTGGTTGCTCCAAAATGTACCTATAATAATCAGACATATATCAGAAATTGTAAGAATAAGTTGTCATATGTAAAAAATTATATTTATTTTTTGTTAGTCTCTAGTTCAAATACCTTCCTTTTTTTGCAAGATAGCACTGTAAAAGTACTGTTAGTATTATAATTTAGATTCCTTTGTTAATATTACCAAGTTAGTCCTCAATTCTGCCAAGATACATTTATTTACTTCTAGCCTGTCTGCTTGATTGCATGGAGTTCCTTGCCTAGTAATTTAATGACAATTATAGCTTATATGAACACAAATAACTGAAGCAATGAAGGATATTCACACCATATAACATAAGGTTCTTAAATTATATATCCAAACCTCTTATATTAGCTTATATTTCCTAGGCTACCCCTGCATTCAATGAAGAGGCATAAGCTGCTCCAGTGAAAAAATCAGAAACTCTGAATTTAGGTTCCTGCTCTGAAGGAATCCGTCTTTGTTCTTTGACTATAAAAGGAGACATGACTTCTAACTGTACACCAAAACTGGATAGGCATTTAATGCCATTGCCAGAGTTATGGTTCCCACCCCCCTTTAAGTGAAATGTATAATGAAATGTATTCTTCAGAAAACAGAATTATTTCATAGTTTCATTTTATAATATTTTTTACTTAGAAATATATTTCCTTTTGTTGAAAAGTATGTTTATGGATAAAAATATAACTGGGCACTGTGTTCTGTTATAAGGTACCTTTCCCTACTATTGAAATGGTAAAATTAATTTACTGTAATCAGATGTAGTAACTGTTAACATCCAAGTTCATTTGAGTAAAATGTTTCCCTATAATCTTAGTCTTCTGTGACGATTTGGAAAAATAAGTACTGGAGCTTCATAGCTGACTGTATCTAGTATGTAACATGAGAGATTTAAGTTGTTTTTTTTTAATAGATTATATTATTATTTTTTCTTGATAGTGTGACCACATACAAATATTTGCAAACAAAAAATATGGAAATTAATCATTATAGTTAAGCAGAAAACCTAAATGTGGTTTTACTAATTTCACTAACCTTATTATTAGGTTCACAGAAAGCATAGAAAATTGGTACAAAGAATTCAAAGTTTTTGTCAGCTTGTAGCTGTGGGTATTGTGAATTATTGCCACACAATTTTCTTATCTTACTGAAGGTGTTTGGAAAATGGAATGCAAGACTCTGGAAATGTGGAAGACACCACATCTGTGCCTTTTACACATCGATGGCATTTTTACTAGCCAGTGAAAAAATTAACTGTATTTTTAAAGCTATGGTCATACAGGATAAAAAATTTAGAAGTATTTTGGGAATTGAAGCCCCATTTAGAGCTTGACTTCAGAAGTAGTTAGAACATGTGGATGAATGAAGAACAGGCAGAGGGATAGACTTACGGACCTGACTGCAGTTCTTGTAATTTACCAAATAGTATAGATGTCATCCACATACCCATACCACTCCAGGTTACTTTGTTAGGACAGTTTTTACTATGAGCAGATAGACTTTACAATCTTAAAAGTATAAAACAATTAATATGTTATGCACAAAGTATAGTAAGGAGAAACAAGCTACTGGGCTAGGTGTTAGCATGCCCACCACCCCCACTGAGCTTCTGCTGGCCAGGCAGCTTTCAATTGGAAGGGGAAGGGACAGCTTCTAGTGCTCCTGAACACACGTTTGATGTTTCTGGTTGCCATCTGTTGACACCTTGGGTTTTTGCCCTGGGATTTTCTAACTTACCATGTGAATGTTCTTCCTCTTGAATCCTTGAGTTGCTGACTATCCCTGTTCCATCAATCTTACCTCTGCTTGCAGTTCTGCCTTTCTTACCTTGCACAGATCTATGAACAGTCTCTCAGCTCTTCCTTACAACTTGGCAACATCTAGAGGTCTGAGTCAAGGTTATGCAGCTAGGCCATGGATGAAACTCTATGGAGGAGGGAAGTGATGGGTTACAAACCCCCCATTTAGTGTTCGTTAGGCAACAGCACCAGCAAGGTGAGATGCCATTTCTTGTAGATGTACTCTGCAGCTGCTTCCAGGACTGCCATCATTTAAGCTTTTTGGCTTTTCCCCCAAAGGACCAGCAAAACTGACAAGGAAGGATCTTAAGTTGAAGGACTTTAGTCCTGCCTTTGACCTGTTCCAAAAATTCTACAAAAGTTCTGACTCCCCAAGCTGAATCTTTTATTCTTCACTGGATAACAGCCACAATTTCTTCATTACCTCCTAAATCTATTCTTATTCCTTTTAGCTCAGCTGTGCCTCCATAATGCTCTGTGGAATTTAAAATGACTTTTGGGTTTCTGCCTCATGAGCCTCATAGGAAAAGAATAATCCTTTCTGATTTCCGCCTTGTTTATTGGTTATTGGTTAGAGCCATCCTGTTCCAGAAGCCAGCACAGCAAATATCACAGACGTAAGAAAGGAGAACAGGGCTTCTAGCATAATAAGATTCTCCTGTGATGTAGGGCAAAGGTATGCAGAAGAATCCAGAATCCCCAAGTCAGGGAGAAATATTTCTCCCCTTCCCCCCCCCCACACCATGATGTGCACCTTGAGTGGCTGGGAGGATAAATATGTATATATTTTTCTTCCATTTCCTTAGTAGACCTATAGGACACAAACCACACTTGTATTTTGATCCAGCTTCCCATGCTGCAACAACTGAGCTATAGTGAGATGCCAGTCACACTGTGTACCACGTGTCCTCTCTCTCCAGGTTTCTGTCTTAACAGCATCTCCTTCAGGAAAGTTGCATGGCTTGGGATTACTTTTTCTTTTGTCAATTAAACGTTTTAAAATACAACAAAAACATTTATGATATGCCAACTTTTCATGAAAATATTCTTCTTGAGAAAGACTGTTTTTTATTTCCTGTTAAGATGCATTGTCATTACAAGTCTCTCAGTTCTAGGTTTTGGCATTTACTAATCTTGAATGGATTTTGCTTCATGATTAGCCAAGAAAAATAATTCGAAACTGTGCTCAGGGAACTACAGAAGTGAATATTCTATCAGTGTGATTGTTTTTAGTTGAAAAGTGAAAAGTAGCTAAATGCATACCATTTCATGAAACTGGATTCAGTAACGATTTTCGTGAGCAAGTCAGAAAATTATATTAGATTATTTTATAGAGCAGTGTACAAAAATGTAACCTTTTAAACTAATGCACAATAGTAATCTAATTTTGTCCACTGAAAGCCATATGCATGAATTCTTTTTTTTTTTTTTTTTTTTTTTAAATGCTCTCTCATGTAGATTTCAATGAATTGGATATCCTGGTATTACAATGAAAAAAATCTATTCTTTAATTTTTTTTTTATTTCAAAGTCCAGTGAGATTAGATCTACTTTAGTAAATTGGAATCTACTTAAGCAGAACAAGAATAATTCCTGCCAAAGGACGTATTTGAATTTGCCTTTGTGAACTGTAATTGAAAAACATATATATATTAAAAAAAAAAGATAAACTTTTGATGAACAGCTACCCATTCTTAACCATCCTACTAGTTCTAGGATCCATATAATTGTGGAGCCAAATTTTTGCTGTACGGGGAGATTTTAATTTACACCACAGAGATTTAATTTATGCCATAGTTTATAATGTTCCTTACTTAAACTATCAGTTAAATCAAGTCCCTTAGGAAAGTCAAAACAGCATTTTGGAATGAAAAATCCCATTATTAGTAAGAGTGTTATCCTTACATAAAAAAGACAAATTTCCTGGGAATCAAAAGTGAATTCTGGTGCTTCATGAAGAAACAAATTTCTTGACAGACAATAACTCTTATGCAACCTTCTGGATTCTTTTCTGGAAGAGATGACTTGACTGCGGGACCTGACTAATGTCACAGTTTAAAACCCCTCTTTGTTTTAGATATCATGGTGTGAATCTGGCCACTTTAGTCAACAAAAGTGTCAAGTTTGTTTTTCTCCATTAGCATGAGGCACAAGCTGCCAGACCTTGCAGAGGTTGCTAAATATTTTTCTAAATAGTCATGCTCATTTCATCTGGAAGGCTGTCTGTCTAGAGTGGCTTCTTCACCATCCCATAATCTACCTGTGCCTTTTCACAGGACACATTCCTACTGTTCTCCTAGTTGTACATCTGTATGAATGTGTATAAGCTACTGTGTCACCAGTGTGCTGTTAACAGTCGGCTTTATGTTTGTTTTTAACTGCTTCTACATACAAGTTTGTGCTTGCTTTCTGATTGCCTGGGAAAGATAATCTGCTTGGAAGCTAATCTTTCAGGCCCATTCTGGGTAAGACAGAGGGGTTGCTAAAGGGCAAATTTCAGGAAGATCAGGAATTAGTGATGATTGCATTAGCTGCTTCCATTTCTGACAGTGATTGCTCAGTCACTCACATAATGAGATATAATTCTAGGGTGTAAGAGTTTTCTTGAACTGTTTCTTTCAGTATCATTTTTCCTAAAGATTTTTTCTGTTTCTGGTTGTATCACATACATTATGGTTTTACCTTCAAGTGGGACTTGCTAGGAATAAAAGTAAATATACAGGTACTTCAGTATTACAGATTTCAGTGATTTGTAGCAGATAATTCTTTAAGCGTACCTTTTTTTTCTAATTCAGTTTTACACTATCAGAAGAAAACTGAATTTTTATAAAAATATTTATGAAGACTTTTTCCTAATTCTTCTCTGTTTCATTCCATAGCATACCTTTTAGTTTTATAAGCAGAGTTCATCGAGGAAATGACAATACTCCTTATCGACATGCTGTAGTAGTACAAACTACACAGAAGAAAAGCTTTTAACTACCTACAAGACAAATAATGTCTCCCTTTCTGTGTCTTTCTCTTTTTAATGTCTAAAGTTAACTGTCTAAAAATGAGCTAAGGTAGACTACTTCAGCATTGCAGAATTAAATTGTGACAATTAGAAACATTTCAAAATCCAGGTCTAAGCACTGTAATAATTTTATAACATCTTTGTGCTCCATTTTTCTTAGTAATTTCAGCTCAGTATCGTAGCACTAAGGCTTTCCTTCTCATCTTTGTTCTTTTGAAGTTAACATGCTATGTGGTATTTACTCTTCATTCTTGGGAAATTATGTTGCCTAAATGTAAGTTGTGGAAAATATGACCAAGTACTTTACAGATGGAAATGTTATAAATACATATAATAAGGTTTCTTCTGAGTTCTTATACTAGTGCTGAAAAAAGATGATTCGTAAATTTTCTGCAGTGGACTCGCTTCCCGGGTTTGGTCATGTAAACCAAAGTTTTACATTGATCCATATAAGCCTAATAACATGGTTATCTGTACAACAGATTTTTTTTCCAGAAAATGCTACCAATTTTTTATTTTTCTTCATTCCAATACTTAGTGCTGTCCTAATATTTGTTAGCTAATACTAAAACTAAAAATGTCAGTCTATCATAGTCCTTAGTAGTGGTTCCCAAAAATGCAGTGTCATTCTGCAGGCTGAGAGCCCATAACCTTTTTGTACAGTTGTGCTTTCTATAAAGATTGCCTAAAAATTCTGTAGCCAAGTGCTTCAGGCAGTGTTACTCCTGTGATAGAAAAACAATGGACTGAGTAGTTAGTAGGGAAAGTTCTGGTCTTTGACCTCTGAAACACAAGTTTGAACTCAATTTTATCTTCATTTTTAGTGGGCATTGGGTCAAAAGCAAAACTAATCAAGCATCTGGGCACAACATAGCACATGAGAAAGCAATGGAGTTATCATTGTCATCTATCTTCCCAGCGAAGCAAGCAGAGAGACACAGGAAGGGAGCTAAAGGTTAAGGATTATTATCTCCTTTCTGTGGAGAAGCCATCACTCCTCTGAATTAAAAAATAACTTCTAGTCCCAGCATAGCAGTACATTTCACCAACCATTGCATCAAGTTCGACTTCCAATGACAGCGCTCATATGTGAAACATCTTCAACATTTTCAATTCCACCATTTCCCTAGCCACTAGGGGTTTGGGTTTTTTTTCCCTCCAAAATACATACTGTATACGATAAACAAATCCTACCATTAGAGTAGAATTTAGGTTGAAATTTAATAGAATATAGCTTAGAAATTAAAACCCTATAAACCCCCTAACAATGTTATTTTTTCTTTTTTTTTCTTTTTAACTGAGGAAAGTTTCGGTAGGAAAGTAAACTCCACATTTTGTTTTGATGCTTTTCAGAACTTTTGTTTAAGCTTTTTGCTTATGCAGCCTATCGTTGTCTTGTCATATTGCCTGGTCCACCACGCTTATCTACCTTTTATTTTCCACTCCACTGTCCTTAAGTGCCTCTTCTTGTTCCACTGTGGTGAACATGTCTGAAATGCAGTTTCCCATTGTATAATGCTGATTTTTTTTTTCAGGGTGGGATGGAGAAATTCTTGCTTAACTCAGAGCATCATCTTACTTAATTCAAAGCATCATCTAGAGTTAAACACAAACCCTTGGATGGTTTATGTGGGTAGGGCTTTTCTTTATTCTGAAGGATATTATATTTGCTGTTATTTTCGTCACTCTGCCGGTATCTGTCCACTCTTCCTCATTTCTTCTTTCTCAAGCACATTGAAAGAATTGGAAGAATAACATCAGAAACTAAAAGATGAAGAAAACATGAAATGGTCTACTCATAAAAGTATTTATGGACAGTGATGCCTAGAATGAAAAATGAAAATAGGAACATATTGTTTGTAAAGATCAATGGGTCTTTGCTAAGCAGAATACCTCTTTAAAACAAGCAGTATAGCAAATATTAAAAATGTTAATGTTCTTCTACATATCATGTTCAGCTCAAGGCCAGATCAAATGTACAGTTAAAGTGCTTTTATTATCATTAAAGGACTATACATTAAGCAAGAATTTTTTAAATATTGGTGGAATTCTCTTTTAACTTCACAGACAGAAAGATTATTCAGGCCTATACCCAGCCTGTAAAGATGTTCCAGCCTATACCCACTTGGCCAACTTCCAGTTTACACCTTCCCCCTCCCCCCCAGTTTTCCAGTTTAACCCAATCCCAACAGATTAGGATTAAAGGAGTTAAATATTTACTTTTTTGGCTAAGAAAAGTTCAAAGATATAGAGATCTCATTGTGAAAATAATGAAAACCAGGAAAATAATGTGTTTAACTTCATTTTGAGACAAACATGGCAACTGTTACTATGGTTTAAAATGTGTACGTGAAAGCTGCACATCAAAAATCTATACCATTTGGATCTCTCAGTTCATAAGATTTTTCTAAAAACTATTTTTTATAAAGTAATAGTACCCTGTCTTTCAAAAATGGCTAGGGTTGTAGTTTCTACTCTTCAAGAAGGGTCAAGGAATCTGCAGAGATTCAATTTAAATATGTGCTAATTTAATAAATAAATAAATAAAATTGCAAATCTGTTCTGTGCAGCTAAATAAATGATAACTTAAGTTTCTTTTCTATGGTACTGACCTTCATGATACTAACGTAAAGCAGCTGCACATCAGATTCCCCACATGGAATGTTTTTTGTTTTTCATTCTCTCTAGCTATTGCTCTATATTAAACTATCCAATTGAATTAAATGTATAAGCCAGGACACAACCAAATCAGGTTTTTTTAGCCTAAAAGCATCTTTTTATGTCTGTCCTCAGTGAAGTGTGTGTATATATATATATATATACATATCTCACATGTCAAGGTAATAATCAGCACCCAACTTTTTTTTGCATGTGAAGGAGTGAAACAATATTCTTGATCTCCCCTTCTCTCATCCTCTGTATTTTGGTCTTTTGCACTTCATCAAAATACTGGGTGAGGTGGTTTGTGTGTGTGTATGCACATGCACAAGTACTACTTGCAGTAGATACTTTCTTAACTCTGCTAGACTGAAAGGCCTTCATAAGGCTGGCTTGAGTCATGGAAGACTGGGCACAAGGGCTCAACTGGTTCTTCCCTATTCTATTTTTGCATGCAGTAGAGATTCAGTTGATTTATGGTCTTAAATCAAGCTAGTTCAGAAATACACTTTCCCTCTGCCACCTCCGGGAAAATAAAGCTGTTTTGTAGAAACATGTGGTTTGGAGTCATGTTTGTTTGGAAAAATATGGAACATGACATTCTGATAAAGCTTCCTTGAATTGCTCATGCCTTTTTGGAAAGATAATATTTTCATTTTGCCTTCTAAAATAATTATTTGTTTCCCATATTTAATTTTAAAAAATATGTAACTTTTTAAATACAGAACTTAGAATGTCCATTGAATTCTCATCAAAATACAGGAAAAGAGAAATACCTATCTTTTCCAATTGTCTTTTAAAACACTGATTACTGTGATATCTCAGAAATGCTTGCAGAATAAGAAACCTGGACACTGCTGGCATTGCAGTCGTTTGTCTTCAGTTTTAACTTGCAATGTCTCTGCTTTCATGTGTTCAAAGACACCTTAAAAGAAATTAAATGAAGTATAAACTGGTCAGACTAGCACTGTACTGAGGATTCAGCTTCAAGTTAGGAAAATTATTGTCTATTCTCCCCAAAAGAATGCTATACATAGAGCTGTAGAGATGTGAAATCTGGGGCTGTGCCGCTGAAATGAAAAATAGTATGCTTGTTGGTACCACATCTTGACATGCAGCATGGTGTAGCTTTTAGAATAAGCTGAACTGTTTCTCAGCTATGAGATCTTATGAAACCATAATGCAAAAGTTTCCAAACCCAAAACCAAAGCAGAATTGACAAACTTAATCAAACACTTTTGGTTCCCAAAATGATCTGGCTGAAATGTTGGCAAAATGATTACTTTTGGCTATGCAATGTTATTCTTCTCTTCTCAGTAGCTGCCTGTAGCATGGCAAAATATGAGCCTTAGAAGAATTTGTGGAGCCTTGCAATCACATGATGAAGAATTGATTAGTGATTAAGACTTTTGATTTAATGACAGGTTAGCATTATACTGCAGGAAAAGATCCCAGATGAAAGAAGCAGTTGAATTCATAACTGCACCTAGGTTAAGCAGAAAAAAAGTGAGTAACATCCTTCTGAATTCCTTATGAGTCAGCAGATTGATCACAGACAAATGAGAAGATAAGTTCAGGGGAAAATGTACCTGACGACACTGACAAATCAAAATCTTTAATTTGCTAACTAAAAAAAAAAAGGAGAAAAAAAAATTACTCCCCACCCTGCTAATTGCTGCAGCAATTGAAACTTGTTATGAAACATCACTTCAGATGCTGGAAAATTAAAATCATACCAAATCCTTTGCATTTTGCAAAGGACTACTCATAATGAAACCATAAAATAAGGATCTTGCTCATTTTGTCAGCTATTTTGAAAACTGTGGCACAAACGACAGGTGTTTGAAAGCCGTAACGTGTTATCTCTATGATCAGCAGCAGGAAAATAACCCTCCACCAGCATCCTCACTTATTTTAGAGATGCCCCAAACTTTTAAAGTACCATCTGGTTGCAATCAAGTCTTTCAGTAACTGTGAATACATAGGCTATAGCTCATGATGTTTGTGTGGGCAGATGTCTAACATGCAGAATTATTAATAGAGTGCTGGACCTCAAATGTCTCAGTTATGTCTGGGTGCTATAAATTATAAGATAGCACTCAGAAGTCAGCAAAACCTGAAAGCTCTGTGGTTTTGGCTGTTAAAGCTCCAGAGGAATCCATGATAGCTCAGATTCTGATTCTAAGTCATATACAGAAATCTCATCTATCCTTAGCTGTAGGCATTCTCCCTTTTAGCATATATTCAGTCTGTGATACCACAGCAAGCGTACAACCATGATATCCCCAAGGACACAATGAGTTAGTGCTTGCATGAAAGGACAGCAGAAGCTGATTGCATATTGTCAAGCTAACACAGGAACTGTGAGAAATTTAGAATGTTCTTTAAAGAGAAATACTTGAAGAAGAATGCAGTTTTCATTTTAGAAAAGAAAAAACAGTGAAGGTTGGATATCTGGTCATTTTATAAGAAAGCTGCCCACCCAACATAAGCTGTTCACTTGCAGCAGTGACCGCTAGGTGGAAATGAATACTTCAGATGTGCTGAATGTTATTTTTCATCCAAAGTGATAGAAAGGTTTCTTTATGTTAACATTTCTTGCTGTAAGAACATGAGCACCATCTGTTACACGACTTGCAGAAATACGGTCTTACTTTGGCTCTGTCACCCACCAGCTTTCCAAACTTATAAAAAAAGTTTCCTACAGGGTCAAAGGAACATCAGCAGCAGCTGAGGCAAAGGATGGGAAGAGGTCAGTAACATTATGCTAAGCCTTTCATCTGCAGGTCACTAGTTCAAATTCAGCTGAGGTTTATACCAGCTAAAAGTAATTAGGATGACTGCTGGTCTATATGAATTGTTATTGACTTCTACATCACAAAAGTGATCCACACAACCAATTTTTTTGTTAAGGTTCTTTTCTTAGGGGTTAAATGAGCCACACCTACAGGTACGGCATGCCAGAGTTGAGACCTACGGGCAGACAACATGGGGAAATATGCTTCATTCTCACTGAGCTGCTTATGTGGATAAAAGGAAATGTGGGTCTCCAGTGGTCTTAATGGCACCTTTCATAAGCACCATATTGATCAAAATGATATCATGTTGTTTGTCTTCCATACAGACATACACAACACTTAATTTAATGGGTTTTGTTTATTTGTTTGTTTCACCTCAGAAGGATAATTTTCAGGTTTCAAAGATAAATACTTTGATACAGGTTTTGGTTTTTGTTTGTTTGTTTATTTCTTTGTTTTCTTGTAGGAACTTTGTCATAGATGGAATAGATAGAACACTTAACTGAGCTGGATCCAAGCAAAAATTTTGCATATTGAAAATATGTTAAAAAAATACTGTGGTGTTTGTTTGTCTGTTTGTTTGTTTTGGGGGGAGGCTTGATATATATTTTTTTTAATACTCTTTACTTCTGTGTTACAGGATCTGGAACCATATTTTATCCTTAAAAATTGTATGAAACAATAATAAGATTATATGGCAGAAGAGACTTCCTCTAGCATAAAAACAATAAATCTTAAGTAAGAACCTTATTTCTGTGATTTCCTTGAAAATATCTAACTTCTTCTTTATTTGATTTACTTCCTTCTTTGTGTATCATAAACATGGAAAAATTGCAGTCTTATCTATACAGCCTTGAAAACGTGGTGGGGATAGGAAGACAAAGGTATAAAAGCAACTATCAAGAATTCAACATAACCTATACTACATTTTTGATACTATATTCCATAATATTTTCAATAACAAAGTGGTGAAGTTCAGACTAGACAAGTGACAGTGAGGTGAGCTGAAAACTGGCTGAACTGCCAGGCTCAAATGGCTGTGATCAGCAGCACAAAGTCCACCTGGAGGCCATTCACTAGTGATGTACCCTAGTGATCAATACTAGGGCCAATACTGTTAACATTTTCATTAATGATCTGGATGATGGTGTAGAGTGCACCCTCAGCAAGTCTGCTGATGACACCAAACTGGGAGGAGGCGCCGATACACCAGAGGGTCGTGCTGCCATCCAGAGGGACCTGGACAGGCTGGAGAAATGAGTTGACAGGAACCTCATGCAGTTCAACAAGGAGAAGTGCAAAGTCCTTTGCCTGGGGAAGAACAACTCCAGGCACTGGTACTAGCTGGGGACCACCCAGCTGGAAAGCAGCTTGGAAGAAAATGACCTGAAGGTCCTGATGGCAACAAGCTGACCATGAGCCAGCCACCCTTGTGGTTCCCTCTGAACATCAGGAAGCACTTTTTTACTCTGAGGGTGACTGAGCACTGGCACAGGTTGCCCAGAGAGGTTGTGGAGTCTTCATCCTTGGAGATATTAAAAATGTGAATGGACACAGTCCTGGGCAGCCTGCTCTAGGTGTCTCCCTGCTTTGAGCAGGGATTTGGACTAATTGTTCTTCAGACGTGCCTGCCAGTGTCATCTGTTCCGTGATACTGTGATACTCAGCAAGATTTTTTACCATCACATGTGTGTTGAGGTGTATGGATGAAACAGTTTGGGATTTATGACCAGCAATCCCATATTTTCTGTGTTTCCTCTTACATCTCCATATAACTGAAATATCCAGTATCTTTCCTTAGGTTACTTGTTAAACATGTCTTATATCAAAGAAAGCTACCTGGAGACATTTCTGTCAGGATGTAGTGACCTCTTCCTATTTGAGTAATTTACTACAGAGTAATATGTACTCAGCTTCAATAAACTAGAAGAAATATTTTGAAGGAAAAAAAAAAATAAATCCAGGAAAACAAAACTAAGAATGTTGCTAGCAGAAGAAAAGAAAAAAGGAAAAGGGAAAAGAAAAAATTATCTGTAAGGAAATTTATTTCCCTCTGTACTTAGAATAGGAACAGTTACAGTAACTCATTCTTTATTCATTATTATCAAACTGTGCTCAGTGTTTAGACTTGTTTGTGTCTTTTAGTTATTGTTACTGATCTTTACAGAATGCTCATGTCTTCTCCCTTTTTTTCCCTCTCTTTTGTGATTTGCTGAAACTC
Source organism: Ciconia boyciana (assembly GCF_034638445.1). NCBI lineage: Eukaryota > Metazoa > Chordata > Aves > Ciconiiformes > Ciconiidae > Ciconia > Ciconia boyciana. The sequence continues at coordinate 77,130,777 of NC_132937.1, read as the reverse complement.
CTCTTGCCTATATCTGTATGTCTATCTACTTACCTATCTACCTACTTATCTTTTCCTTGACAGCCTGAGAGTAGGTGAGAGAAGAGTTCTTCTGTAACCCTGGGGAAAATATACAGAATTCTGTCTTTTGTAGGCTGTATTTTCTGTGCTGAATACATTCTTTATTTTTGAACTTTGTGATATGTCATTATCTTCTGAGATGGTTGTAGTGGATGCTTCAAAGTGCTTTGCAGAAGTGCTAAGATAAATGGGTAAGTCTATGTGCAAAGGCAGAAATAAGGGGAGTGGGTAAGATGCTTATCTCACAGAGAGAGTGCTGAGCTTTGCAGGTGGTCTTAAAAGATGCTGCATGACTTATGCTGCTGATGGTAAATAATTAGGGTAGACATAATATCACATATAGGAACAATCAGCAGTATTTAACCTGTATTTAATTCATGGCCTAGTTTAGGAAAAGTGCTTATCCACACAATGGATGCCAGAGCTAGGCGTGACAAATTCCAGCACTGAGTTTGACTTTTTCATGCTTTTTTTTGCAATTAAAGTCACAATACTAGATGCAGTTTTTCCATACATCTTAAAATCAGACCGCGAGAATAAGTATACAGTACTTGAAAGTAAATTCTAAGGGTAATTAGAAAGTGAGATACTCACTTGCACACTGCTCAGCACTCACAAAGTGCTTATCTCTGTAATGCTGCTTCTTCCAGTTCCTTTCAGATCACTGATACTTCCTCCTCCTCCAAAAAGCAGTAACAGTCTTTTCCTAGCTAAGTATATACTATTTGTCAAAAGCACTAGGAGGCAGAATGCACACTGAAGAAATTAGCACAACAAAAGAAAAGATAAGATAATCATTAGAGTGATTAGCAAAACAAATTATTTGACACCAAAAAAAAAAAAAAAAAGAAAACGAAAAAACTTCTTACTGATAGAGTATGATGTGTTAGTTAGGAGTTTATCTGTAAATTCAAATTGGAATTTGTGAATTCTGAGGGACAAGCTGTATTTTCGCAAAGAGGGAGAAATGTCTCTGCATCCCCTGTCTGCAATGATGAATACATAATTCCTGTCCTATGGGATCATATAGAGTATGACTATGGGCCTTCAGTCTCCTTACAGAGATACAGAAACATGTATTAAGTAGAGTGAGGACTGGAACACCGAATCTTTAGCATCAGACTAAGTATTCATAATTGTCATCATTCTTAATGATTTGATATGTTATGTCATAAAAAAGTTCTAATCTCTCCTGACAAAGCTATTCTACAGAGCTCCAACTCAGAATATAGTATAATCTTGTGCTTAAAGTATTTACAGGAGAGGTAGAGTAAATCTTGTGTGTGTAGGATTTATAAACAGAAATTGGAAACATCTTCTCTTACCTCTTGGGTGTACCCTAAGCTGTACTAGGCTATTGAGTATTCAGAAGTGGAATTCCTCTCATTCCTCATGCTGAAACTTATCCACTTTGTAGAAAACTTTTTAATAGTCACCAATACCAAGAGCATAAACAGAGAGAGGGAGAGAGAGAGTGAACTCCAGCCTGGTGGTCAGAGCAGGAGCTACAACACCTATACCAGACCTTGCTGGTACACATGATACGTTATTATTTGAATATGGAATTATTTGAATGAAGCACTTCATCTGAGTATACAAATGTATGTAGGATAATCATGAAGTTTATACAACAGTGTGTTTAATATTGCCTTTGAAGTTTACTTCCCTCACGAGGTCTCTCCCTTTCTGCTCAGTCAGCAGAAAGGAATGGTATGGGGTACTTTCTGCCAAAAAAGAAGCAACATTTTATAATCTATATTGTGAAAGGAGTAATTTTTATTGGACTAGGGATGTGCAAAACATTCAAAATGTTATGGGGTTTTTTTGTTGGAGTTTCTTTTTGGGAGGGGGACTTCATCTGGATGACCTTTATATTGATGAAGATGAAGATTGCAGAAAAAAAATGGAAACCAAAAGAAGTAACTTCTAATCCATCTCAGGGAAAATAAATAAATAAATAAATAAAGTAAATGTTTTATGTGTGGGAATGAACAGAGTGGGTGCATTATTACTCATATCAGTTCTTAGCTAATAGGTGAATTAATATCAAGTTACTTCAGTTGTTGCTTGAATTTTTTCCACATTAAGTATTTTACAGGATCTCTTTATTGAAAGAAATATGAGGAGAAACCAGTATTCCAGAATCTCTTTTGACTAATTATTTAGGATGTAAGAAAATGATTTCCACTCACCTTGCATGACATTCATTCTGTACCTAAAAATACTGCTGGGGGACAAACTCTCTTTGGGCAGTTCATAGGCTCTTTGACCATAGTCCAGCTCTTTACTCTTTCCTTCTTTGTGATTTATCTATCCAGAGTTATCTCAGGGAATTAGAATTTATTTTTATTTTTGTTTTTTAAATATGACAATGGAACTGTGTCTGTGCATACATGGACATATACATTCCCATAAAGTACACATGAAAAAGATAATCCAATGGAAAAAGCCTCTCTAGCTCAAGGTTTGAGGTGGCCCTGCTGAGCTATAGTTTTGGAACATGGTAACAGACACAGTACCAAGAGCTATAGGGACAAATGGTTTATCTCTAAATGATGGTACAGTAATAAATACAGATTTATTATCCATGTCCTAACAACAAAAGACCCAGAAATTCATTAAGACTGGGCTAAACTTGCTGTCCAGGCATGCAAAGACTTATTGGGCCATGGCTATCAGGCAGGCAGTCAGGAAGCAGAGCAAGGCAATATGAGGGCAATCAGGCAATTCTAGTCTTACAAACAAATGTAGATATTGTTTCATAAAAAACCCATATCTGGCTGTCCTCTTAAATATCTTTATCAGTTTGATTTTTCATCTGTAATTTCTTATAAATAAGAGTTGTCAAAAGTTCTAAATTTTTATGTATCTATTCTAACATCAAGGTATAGAGAAAGAGCATTAGTCACCATACATGAATAGAATTCTAGGTTTAAAGATTTACTGACTCTGTGTTTGTTTGTTATTGGTATTAAGAGACTTGTCCATTCACATGACAAGAGCTGATTAAATTGGATCAAAGCCTTTGTCAAAAAAGCGTGACTCCAAAAGACACTGTGAGTTTGGAAAAAGATGGGAAAAAGTCTCCACTCAGAAAGGACAATGTACATGCTGGGCAAAAGAAGGCATGTGTTTTTAACTGTCTGTTCCTGAACGTCACTTTTTTCTGTAAAAACAAGCATATAGCTAGGGAAGAGTAGAGGAGAGACATGTGGGCAGCTCCCAGGGGTAACGTCTCAGTTTTTGTCTGGGGCTGCCTTTACTTACCTGAAGGGACTCAGGGGTCTCAACTCCTTCTAAAAGAAATGCCTAAATGTCAAAAAATCTGTCCTTCATACCGAAAATCCTGTGTGCTACAGGTGAAGAATATTGTCATATATTACTCCCATAGATACTGTCTGCATGTGTTACTCAGGGATGCCAATACAGTGACTTTCTGTTCTGAAGTTATGCTTTAAGAAAAATCTTAATTTACTGTGGGCAATGTATTTCTGTAAAGGACATTAAATTAGCTATCAGGACTATTGAACACATAAACGTTATTGTGGGCTGTATTACTTTTTGGTGGCTACAGCATTCAGTTAAAATGTTGGAATCTGAAATGGTCTTACTTTGGTTTAGAGTCATAAGACTCCATGCTGCCATACAATTTACAAAACCAATGTCTGCTAAAAAATGTAGAAATAGCAAATCTTACACAAGCCAAATCATTAGTCAAATTGGACTTAAAGACAGTAAAGACATCTAACAGGAATATCTTTGGTGGGACAAAAATGCTTCAAAAGTTTTCTTATAACTTGGATGGTTTTACGATTTGTTTTACATATGAAATATCAGGCTGCACATTAATTACATGCCTCTGTTTAAAAGCATATATGACTGGTTTACAGTTACTTAATCTAATTTAGATGTGTTTAATAATATTTTAGTTTAGTTTCTATATAATTGTTAACAGTGCTAAGACTCATAGTCCTAGTAATAAATAAAAGCCCTGTGCCTTTTTTTTTTGTTGTTATTTCTTATTCTTCCTAACATTGAATGAAAGAGGTGAATAACCCCAGTTGCTGTTAGTTAACATGAAGCTGCTTGAACTTTGTCTACTGCATAGAGGCTCTCAGTTAACTTGGCTGGTAATCTTTGTACGTGTGAAACTTCCTAGTGTACACAATACCACATAAAACCAGTGCAAACACATACAGCTAAATACTTTTACTTAAAAGATAGCTATGGAACATAAGAGTGAATCAATATTCTATTTGTGGGCAAATAGCTAACAAATACTAAAAAATCGCTACAGACCCAGAAGTACTGCCTTTTTTGCTGACCTTAATTGCCCTAGCATTAAACACCAGATTTTAGGTAAATAGAACTGAATGCTCTCAGATTTATCACTTAGAATTGAATTTCTCAAAATCTCACTGACAGATTGAGTAATATGAAATGAATTATCAGAAATACTATTCTTCAAGACATATCATCTGTTGTGATTGTCTATCAGCATACCTGATGGGGTCCTGCATCTGACTAGAATCTCCAAGTAGTACCATGACAGCAATCTTTTTAAAATAATAGATATTAAGACTAAATCCTGTAATCTCTTTGAAGACAGTAAAATTAGACAGAACTAGGTGTAGTAAATGAAGATTTCTGATGAATAAATAACAAGCAGCTGTTTAATAACATTTTATGTAAAAAAATAGAGCTCATCATAACAGAAAAAATGGTGAACAATGGTTACCTTTACCTGAATATTAGAGAAAAACAAAAAAAAATGTATTACGCAAGAGCACAATAAATCACAAATATGAAAACTATGAGAAAAAATGTTGAACATAGAAAGCTAGTTATGATAACTTCAAAATGAAGAAACTCAAATTCCCTCTATAACAGTCTTTCTAGTCCCTTTATTAATATAAAGAACAAGGGCAAAAATCATATAACTGTCTTACATACTGCTTTATAAAAAGTAAGACATTCTGGCTTCACACAAATGTTAATCATATATTTTAATATTCATCATATGAATATTTTAAATAAAAAAGGAGGGTATTTTTGTCATAACATCTGCCATGCAAGTATATATTTATTTGTCTATATCATGGAGATTCTAATTAATTGTGCAAAATGTGCTGTATGCCAATAAGCCGTATAGTGACTACAGCATACACTGCAATCTGGTTACATCTCAGAAACTTCCAGTAACACATCTGGAGATGGCCGGTGTTTTAATAGAGAAATTCAATAGAAAATACAGACATATTAGGAAACAAAGTGATACCCAGTGTGGGTCTGTTTTTTAACTAGTATTGATACTTCCTTTGTAATGAGTGAAAAAAAATATCGGATCTCCTTCAAGATTTTTTTTATTTTTTGGTTAACTACTCAATCCAGATATCTAAAAATACTTGAAATTCAAAACAATAATTGAGTTTTACTGTTTAAAGCCTGTCTACTAAGACAGGCCACCATGGTGCTCACTCTCTTATTGTAGGACATAATGGCAGATGCTATAGATGTGATACTATGAAAAAAACTGTGATACTATATGTGATGTGATACTATGGAAAAAAAACGGGGAGAGAAATGGATTAAACACTCCTTTACAATAAAAAAATAGTGCAAAGTAACTAATGATTTGCGAATCATTATTGGCTGAGAGACAGAGTGAGAGCCTGAGCTCTAAATCTCAAAATCTAACATTTGCCTGATATCATTAAAAATTTTCTTTGTAGGTAGAGAGTATAAAATACAGTACTATGAAATACTTTTCAGAATGAAGTTTTAAAGTCCCATAGTTATTGAATAAAATATCAGGTTTGAAAAACACTGGTTCAGTGACTTTTAAAATTCTTGGTGTTTAAAATTCAGTTCTGTTTATATACACAGTTTGCAAAATTGGGAACATAACTTTCTCAGCAAGATAATGCTTCTTTGTTGTTGTAATTTTTACTCCAGTAAAATAATTTGTTTGTTTGTTTTTTGTTAGGAGCACAGTAGAACCTCAAAAACAATCTTTTTTTCTTTCTGCCTTATACCTTAGCACCCGTAATACATGGCAAATGTGTCTAACAGTTACATTTCACTTGTCCACACTCCTGTTTCACCTGGACAGCCTTTGAGCTTTGAGAGGCAGCAACAAAGTGCCTGAGTTTATAAGCAGAAGACAACTACCTTACACAAGCAGTTTGGGTTTTTAATGACTCTGCAGAACTCTGGTTCAGAAAATAAACATAAATCACTTTTGGAGGTATATCAGGTCTTCTGAATTTGCTTGCATTGTTAACACACTGTGGGAAGCAAACCTCTTCTACTTCAGTACAGAAAAGGCATAGCTAAGGGGTTTTTTGTTTGGTTTCTTGGGGAAAGGTGGGGGGGCAGGTTTCATGGGGTTTTTTGTTTGTTTTCTTTTTCATTTTAATAGGTAGTCCAGGTTCCTTCAGCTCTTTAAAATCATTCAAGATAAAAACAAATATGATCTAGTATCAACTATTATTTGTGATTCAGTTCTTAGATGATTGTCACCATAGATTGAAATGCAATTTAATATAGTAAAATATAAAATAATAAGTCTGAATGCAATGTATCATAAGAGAAGCATGATATTTCTCTTTTTGAGCTGGTTATGCAACCTACTGACTGGGAAAGGGCTTTCCAGGTTTCTGGAACAAAAATGCACCTGAAGCTATAAAATGAGGTATATGATATATAAAATCAGCAAATTGGTTAGTTAGCTTCATCATTAAAGAACTGACAAATCTAAGCATTCTAATTCCACACTGCTTTTTAATTTTGTCAAAAGAAATTTTCAATTTTGTCAACTTCATAGAAAAATTGTTGCTATTTTCCAAGAGAGTCTTGAATATCATACTCCAAGGATGTTTTCATATTTTAAGAGCTATTTTTGAGAACATGCTCAAACATGATATAACAGAAAAACAGGAACCACTCATCACAGAAAGTTAGATGATTATGGCTCAATACATCTTACATTAGAAAAATTACAATAATCAGTCATCTTGAAGCTGTTATTTATGTACAGGTTAATAAAATGTAATATTACTGGCATTTAAATAGTCACATTAAAACATACTTGATTTACATGAGACTAGGAAAGTACTTGGGTCAAATAGTCTTTCCTTGCTCTTCCTTGGGCATTGATTCCTTAACAGCTTGCCTGAAATGAGATAAAAATTTATATATCTGAAATATACAAAGAGTAGATAACCATTGGTGTGACTCATTTGAGCCATTTATATGTCCTTGGAGTCAAACCCAATTGAATTGAAAAATGCATCAGGCTGAAAGAATTAGATCTGGTCTATCTAAGCAGAACTAGAAAATTATGAAAAAATGAGAAAATTCATATAATTACCTCCTGTGTTGAAATAAATGGAAAACTGTATAATAAATTTGAAAAGTAACAAGGAATATGGAAATGTAAAAGAAACAGTTTGTTTTTACTATGCTGGGTTCTTTTCCCTAACAGGTATTTTTTGTGCTCACAGTCCAGGACATGGAGGTAATTCCATTACAATATTTCATTAGACTGTTAGAGTGAGTCTATTATAAAAATTGTATATTAACAGTGCGTTTAAGGGAGAACGTTAAAACACTTCTCTACCTCGATGAATAAAGTCACTTTCATACAGTGTAATTTAATATGCTGTGGCAAGTTACGGTTAGGGTTAGGGTTAGGGTTAGGGTTAGGGTTAGGGTTAGGGCAACCCTACATATGGCAAGTTCTATGTGCAATGTAAAATCTACATTATACTCAGCCTTACAGAATGTATTATAGGAGCTAAGCATTACCAGTGAAAAGGAACCATAGTCTATGCGGACAAGGGAAAATCTGCCACAGTTGGTCAGCGTGAAGTCGAAGACAACTGGGTACTCAGATTTTTTTCTGTGGTTTTAATCACATATTTATCATTCATGGAGAAGCAGGTGTAAGTATGATTCTTAGTGGCATAGGATTTTGATCTGGGTGGTGGATTGAGTGAAATGACAAGCTTATTGGTACAAATCTCAAATTATCTTCTGACTAGGTGCTGCCTAAATTTGCCCTTCTCTTATGAAGGCCTAAATGGTACACCTCAAAAAATAATTAAACAAAAAATAGACACAGAGCTCTTATTTGTCTGCTTATAGGAAATTGAAGACTGGGACTAAACTGAATGTAAATTTTTCAAGCTGTTATTTAAGGCAACAGGGACAGCATTCACCTCGTGTAAGAGAAGAGTTTGGCCAAAAGAAACAGATGGCTGTTAAAAAGCTTTATCTTAAACTTTTGCAAAACAGAGAACTATTAAGAGAAATTTAAAACATAGGAGATGCAAACTATGCAACCAAAGTTCTATAGATTCCTAAAAAGATGCAACCAAACTAATTACCGAAAAGAAAAAGGGAGGCATTTTCATTAAACAAATAAACAAACTGCAAATTGGTTATGCAAGAAGCAGGATTTGTCGGATTTCTCTTTTAGCAACTCAAGAAAATATTAGAGTTGGGACTTTTCATACATTTTTCTGGAAAATTAAACAAAGCGTATCTGCTTTTTGTATATATACAAAATCAAGTTCTGCATAGCTCATCGTTTTAGCTGAATTTTTCCCTAGAGAGTTGTACAGAACAGAGCTCAGTAAAATAAACAAATAAAACAAAACTGATCTGGTATGTACTCAACTTATTCGTGCACAGTCTACCATTGCATCATAAATGCTGAAATGTAAGAAAAAGTACCATACAAATTAATAACAGTCAGTTTTTTGAGGCTGTGGAAAAATTTACCTTGCAGACCTGTGAATTATTTTTTTAGATTTATTGGATTATTAAACTAAACATGAGTTTAGCTGTTCTTTTGCAAATAACTCAAATCACTGTACTTACAGTTTGAATAACCTTGGAAATAATAACATGCAGTCTTGTGAATGTATTTATCGCAGTTTACAGCGATTACTCTTCCAAATAGTAATTTTGACAATTTGGGATTTTCATTAAGTATGTTGTACTACTAACACTTAATTTCAGAAAAACAAGCCATTTTTTAGACCAAGTTCCTCAGAAAGAAATGTGAATACCGTCACATTAAACGCTATTGTTCTGTGAACAGCACTGAATTTCTGAGTGCAATAATTTCTGATTTTAATTAAACAAAAATCAGGCTCAAGCTCTCTTAAGTAGAGTGACTGGAGGGCTTAAGCATGTACTACTGCTTAAGGAAGTGTCATCTGGAATCCTGCTTGAATTTAAAATGGTAAATATATACAAAATAAATCCATCTTCTAGAAAGCACTTATTTCCCAAAAGATAAAAGGTTGTATAGATATATGTCTGTCTGAATTTAGTACAAATCAGTCAGAATTTGATGCCAGTTCCTACTTCAGATTATGTCTGACCTCAAAGCTGTCACTTAACTGTTCTCAGTTTCTTTTCAACATCTGTAAATCGAAGATCATATTTACTAAACCACGTCAAATGGGTGTGAGCAGTTACACCCATATGAGTAAATGGTTACTCACATTAGTGTTTAGAGACCTTTGAGAGACCTCAATGGTCATCAGTAGAGGAGTTTTGTGAGGACCAGTCTAGAAGGTGATCCTGTGTAGTATTTTCATTAATGAATCTGGACAAAATAAAGCAGCAAGGCAGTTCAGTTTGTTATGGAACAAAATTGAGAAGTATCTGTTAATACAGATGGTATGAGAGAAAAGTTGAATACCTTTGATGACTGAAAGGTTACAGATATGGGGTGGCATATAGTGCCACAAATTTAAAGCAATTTGTCTAGAAAGTACTAACAAGAATTTTATCTAAAAAGTGACAGATCCTCAACTGGAAATGATTGGAAATTAAAAAATCCTAATCACATGATAATTAAGATATGATGTTTCCATGAGAGTAAAAACAAGATATTTCCAGTAGAAAAAAGGAGCTTTCCTGAGTGCTGATGAGAAAAAGGGAGCTGTTTCATCTCGACAGAAGAAATTTTTTACAATAAGAACAATCAATCACTGGAACTCTCTCCCTAGGGACATGGTAGAGTCCCCATTGCTGGAGGTTTTCAAGATGCAGTTCAACAGGGTGCTAGATAATCTCATCTAACCTCCTTTTCCCACAGGTTGGATCAGATGATCTTTCAGTCTTTTCCAAACTGGGCTATTCTATGATTCTATAATTCTTCAAAATCATCTGAAATACAGGGTATCTTCTTGTTAAACTATGAATTGAAACAGGAACAGATGAAGATGAAGCCTGCTGATATGTTTAAGGCACTGCAAAGGCACTTATATAACAAAAAAAAAGAAAAGGGATTGACTTGTTGGACCTAGTGAAGGTACATGAAAGGACAAAGAAATACTTAACATAAAGGACAACATTGGTGCAAGACCAAATAGACATAAGCTATCCATCAATATGTTTAGGCTGGGTATTAGAAGGTGTCCAGCCATCAGAAACATAGTTCCTGGAATAGACTTTTAATAAATGTAATGAGTCCAATGAGTTAACACCTTATACAGTAAGGTGTTAGCTTGATTAGTTTTTGGAAGTGTTTGTAGTATGTTGTTACCTCAAATAAGAGAAGCTAGATTTGATGACCTGGAATAACCAGTTTCCACTAAAGTACAAGGAATTAGCATGACAAAAGGGTAGCAGAGAAATACTGGATGCTAGATGAAGCTTTAATCCTGTTCTCATTTATATCCTATTGATGAAATTAATGCAAATTTCTGCAAGATTTGGTCCTCTGCAAGATTTGGTCCCCCTATGTGAAGCATGGAAATGAAACGCAAAGGTTTCAATTAATCAAGCTTTCATATCAGAGTAGAAACACAAACAATGCATTAAAGCAATTCTAGAACATAATTTTATGGGTTTTTTTCCTCTGTTATGGCTTTTCAAGTCCTATTGTCAGTTTTCTTCCTATGAGTTATTCAGCTAGAAATAAAAGTGTCAGGAATTAAGTAGATTTTAAGCAGTGTGGAAAAATAAAAATGAAATGGAGAAACACAGCAGTGCATCTAGGTACAGCTGCCTGCAGCTTAGATAAATCTACACAGCTTGCTGTTGATCTGTCAGGGTCAGAAGCAGGTGGTCTGGAGTTACAATCACACCTTGTGATGGATGTTATTTGCTTTGTATTTCTTCTAAAGAATATGTGACACCAAAGACAATTTAAAAAGAGTCTGGCTTTACTATCCAGAAAACCTCTCCATGGGTATATGGTTAACTTTGCCTTTTGTCTGAGTAGACAGCATGGAGTGAAATTTTGCTCTCACCCATGCACAGCGATCAGAAATCAAACATGATATGATCCAGTGTCTCAGATCTTCTACTCAGTTTTCAGAATATGTAGGCAGAACGGGAGGGAGATGTCAAGGAAGTTAATTCTTCCTTTCCCTCAACGCACAGTAGTCTCTTGTTTCTAACACGAACCTCTGATGAGGAATGAGGCTGAACTCTCTGATGCCACCACCTCCCACCACCTGCTCTTGCATCCCATACATTCGTTCTGTACACTCCCTCACTGTGACCTGCCTCCTCTTCTGCTGCAGTACTCCCAACCTCTGCCTGTACCCCAGCTGTTTTCCAAAATGCTGTCAGCTCTTTCCTCTGTCTCCTGGCTGACAAGAAATGGCTCATGAAAAGCTGGGTCTGACTGCAGAGTAAACCAGGTAGAACATGTAGGCTCACCAAGCAACCGGTTAAACCAGACACCTGTCTGTTAGTGCACATCATAACCTTTCCTTTTCAGCAGCAGCTGTTGCTAACTAACACAAAAAATGCAGGTGTTTTAAAAGACCTCCTTCCGCTGTCAAATATGGCTGAAACACTTAATTCTTCAAAAGTTACTGAAGAGCACTGACAAACAAAATGGTCATGTGAAACATATTCCTCAGGAAACCAAGGTAAAAATAAGATCATAGAATCATAGAATTGTTTAGGTTGGAAAAGACCTTTAAGATCATCAAGTCCAATCGTTAACCTAGCACTGCCAAGTCCACCACTAAACCATGTCCCTAAGCACCATATCTACACATCTTTTAAATACCTCCAGGGATTACTGATTAATCTCACATTTCCTGTCTTAAAATTATCCTGTAATTTTCTTAGTAGGCCAATTTTCTTTTTTCTCAGCTCTCTAATACCACTGTATTTGAAGGACCCTTTGTTCATTTCAGCATTATATGTAATTCAGCTTTCAGTATTCCATTTTATTCCTGCAGTTATCGGTTTAACTTACTTCTGCATATTTTTTGTACATCCCGTTCTTTACTATGCCATGTGTATATATTTTTAACACTCTTCAGTTCTTGCTTGAACTGCTCTTTATATCACCTTACTTAATCATGTTGGCCTTTTCCGACCTTTTTGCTGTTTAAATTTAAACAGGAATGGATTTCAATTGCAGCCTGTTCAAGTATTTCTTAAATATTTACCACTTCTCCTCAGTATATTTGCCATGCATTATAGAATTTCTATCAAAATCACCCAAGGCATTTTACATTCTTTCAACTCAGCTTTTCCAGAGTGAAAAATAATGAAATAAACCCTTAAAACCCTTGTGTATTTTTCTTTAAGTGCTTACCCTCTTGAGATTTTAAAATTTATTAATGCTGTATTCTTAACTTCGAATATTCTTTGACTTGAATTTGCTATACATTATGGTGTTAATTTCCTGTGAAAATCTGATTCATGAAGGTCAAAGAGTCAAATCGTCTGCATTTTTTCCTGATTGTGGAGCTATCGATTCTAGATAATACAAACCTTACCCCTTTTCATATCACATACTCTCTATAAAATATTCTTAGTAAATATTCCTAAATATCCAACACTATGTATCAATTTTTATATCAGTGTCATTGCACTTTTTAGTGGCTTTAACCTGGGAAGAAACTGGTGAGGCCATAGATGATTGTGGAATCAATGTAAAAGTATGAAACACAATTATGAAGTCTAGAAGTCAATTATGACTTCTTTGTAAAACTACATCATATTTTCCAATGATGAATTATTTTCTGCTTGGCTTTTGAGGCCTCTCTCATTCTCTGTCTACTGGAATAACTTCAGTTCACACACCAGACAATGAGTTACAGTAGTCTGGAAGATATTTCTTATATGCAGTGGGATTTCTCTTTTGTGTTAATCTGTTTCTCTTCTCTCCATGGCTTTAATACAAATATTTTGAAGAGTCATAATTCCTCAAGAGTAAGAAAGAAGAATTGTACATGGCCCTGCATGAGAGACTCAAGGCCAGATCTGGACTTCTTTATGAAAGAAAAAGCCCTTGAAACTTGTGCAGAAAATGTGTCAAAAGGATTAACACATGATCATGCAGAAATTCTACAATGTGAAAATTCAAATTGAACAAGTTACAATATCCTCTATTTTCATTCCATCAGAAACTAACTCTTCTGTATCCATGAAGTTCTATCCAATACACTTTGATTTTGTGCACACTAAATTATTATTCTTATTTAGTGAAATTATACAACTGGTGAGTGTTGCCTCAGGATCGAGAAAGTAAAATCCAAGTCCTGGACTTGTAGTGCAGCATCTGAGACTAGCTTCACTTGCTCAGAATGCACTGGCTTTGGAAGCTTATGAAGTCCCAGGTTCATTTTGCAGGCTGCACAGAGTTAAATCACTCTGTGTAGGAAGTGTCCAAAATCCCTAGGTATTTTAGGATGGCCTGATCTGGGTGCAATCCTGTGAAGCCCCCATGGCTTCAGGGTAGCTATGATAAATATGAACACAAAAAGAACATTACTTAAAATTAATTTCACAATGCAAGGTAATTGTTAAATTTTTCTATTTTTTTTAAGCTCCCCCTTCCAGGATTTTACATTCAGTAACTTAGACATGTAAAAAAATCAATATCTAATTAACCTGGCTTGATAAAACTTCAAATTCAGCACATATCTGGCCAAAAATATATACTGAATCTGTAACCATGAGATGATATAACTAATTCAGCAAAAGATCTGATGAATATAATTTAGCTGTTTCTGGAAGAGATTGTAAAATGTCACAAGTTTGTCATAAATATCCATGTAGTAATGTTGCAAATTGTTTGAATGAACACTTTTGGAAAATAAACGGATACAGTATGACTATGAAGGAAAAAAAACCACAATCAATGAATGTAAATTACAGTAGTCCAGAAAAAAAAAAAAAAAAAAAAAAAAGAACTTTATTATGGTGGCTGCATTATATAAGAAAATACAAGTGATTAAACAAAAAAACATAAATGAAAACTATATTAGCTATCTTATTACATGGTTATTTCAAAATGGGGATCTCATCTTCAGTAACAAAAATGCATATGTCAATAAAAATAAGCATACATTTTAATAAAGCCATAAGTTAAAATACAGCATCTCACATAACAGTAAAAGATATGGCATCTTACATTCTTTAGTTTTCTGCTTTTGGCATAGAAAGTTTATGAAATTTCTGTTTGTCATTTTCCAGTGCTCATGAAGACTCTTGGAATTCTTCTTAAAACAGATAAATGCTGTAGTGACATTAAGGTACTCAGTGAGCTTTTAACAGCTTTTAAGTTAAATCAGACAAACAACCACTCAATGACTGAACTTCTTCTTGATGGAGCGTGATTTCACACAAGCTAAGCATCTGCCCTCACAGTACTTACAGTAAACAGGATGCACTACCTGACTGGCTATCCTCTGATATTCTCACAGCCAAGTTGATATTATAGGTCCAAACAGGATTCCTGTTCCAGTCAGATAATCACAGATGCTCATTTGCCTTTATGCCTTCAGCTAATCATTACAGCTCTGAAAGTCACTTAGCAGCCACTCTTCCACTCGCCTCCATATGGAACTGATGTTCTTATCCTCCTCTCTCTGCCTCCTCTTCTTCTCCCTATTCACACATGTTCACACTTCCATCATTCCAACTAACAAAAGAAGAAGGCTTAAAATGCTATGGGGTTGTTATAAATATAACTGGGGGGATGGGAGGGACTCACAATACAACATACTTTTCACTCTAAGAAAAGACCAAGGCTTAGTGTTAAAAACTAAGATCTTCTTCATATTTCCTGAAACTTCCTGCAAGAACATGCTGAAAGAACAGCAGTCCTTTATCGAGAAGCATGAAAACAGTCAAATCAACATCTGAAAAGTTTAAGTCCCCATTTGCATAGTATCATCGAATCATCGAATCATCAAATCATAGAATTATAGAATCATAGTCTCATTTAGGTTGGAAAAGACCTTTAAGATCATCAAGTCCAACTGCAAACCTAATGCTGTGTTGTGGTTTAACCCCAACTGGCAACTAAGTACCACACAGCCGCAGTGGGATGGGGGAAAAGAGAATTGGAAGGGTAAAAGTGAGAAAACTCATGGGTTGAGATAAGAACAGTTTAATAATTGAAATAAAATAAAATATTAATAACAACATAATCACCATCAATAATAATAATAATAATAATAATAATAATAATAATAATAATGGTACTAAATTGTAATGAAAAGGAAAATAACAAAGAGAGAGAAATAAAACCCCAGAAAGACAAATGAAAACAATTGCTCACCACCAACCGACCAATGCCCAGCCAGTCCCCGAGCAGTGGCCCCCCGCCAATGTTTCCCCTAGTTTTATTGCTGAGCATGATGTCATATGGTATGGAATATCTCTTTGGTCAGTTGGGGTCAGCTGTCCTGACTGTGTCTCCTCCCAGCTTTTTGTGCATGCACAGCCTACTCACTGTCTAGGCGGTGTGGAGCAGAAAAGGCCTTGACTCTGTATAAGCACTGCTCAGCAATAATGAAAAAATCCCTGTGTTATCAATGTTTCCAGCACAAATCCAAAACATAGCCCCATACTAGCTACTATGAAGAAAATTAACTCTACCACAGCCAAAACCAGCACACGCTGCCAAGTCCACCACTAAATCATGTTCCTAGGTGCCACATCTACGTGTCTTTTAAATACCTCCAGGGATGGTGACTCAACCACTTCCCTAGGCAGCCTGTTCCAATGCTTGATAACCCATTCAGTGATGAAATTTTTCCTAATATCCAATCTAAACTTCCCCTGACACAACTTGAAGCCGTTTCCTCTCATTCTATTACTTGTTACTTGGCAAAAGAGACCAACACTCACCTTGTTACAATCTCCTTTCAGGTAGTTGTAGAAAGCGATAAGGTCTTCCCTGAGCTTCTCGTAAGTTCTCATCCCAAAGACATCTTGAGTAAGTGGAAAAGGCAAACAAGGAAATATGGGTGGAGAAAACATGCAATCCTCTCACATAAATAGGTGAGTATTACTCATGGTCTCCCATCTTTGCAGGCTGAAAACAACCAAGATAAGAATCAGTTGGGTGTATTTCTAAATCAGACCCAGATAACATAAAATATACTTCTTAGAATCATAGAATCATAGAATCATAGAACAGTGTGGGTTGGAAGGGACCTTTAAAGGGACCTAAAAACCATAGGCCCGTACTAGCTGCTATGAAGAAAATCAACTCTATCCCAGCCAAACTTTCTTATAAGCCCCCTTTTCAGTATTGAAAGGCCACAATAAATTCTCCCCAGAGCCTTCTCTTCTCCAGGCTGAACAACCCCAGCTCTCTCAGCCTTTCATCATAGGAGAGGTGTTCCATTCCTCTGATCATTTTTGTGGCCCTCCTCTGGACCTGCTCTAACAGGTCGATGTCTTTCTTGTACTGAGGACCCCAGAACTGGATGCAGTACTCCAGCTTCTTCTCTGTATCTTTAAGCCCAGACTGTTATATTTATGGGAGTATTCAAGCACCTACCTCAGCTTCATCTTACTGTCTCAAGGGTTGTCTCCTGCCACTCTGAAATGTAAAGTGTGTCTTTATTGACCTGGTCTTCACTTTCTCAAATCTGACATTAGAAAGGTAAAGTTTGATACTGGATAGTCAGAGAAAGACAGTTCATAAAGAAATAGTTATTTGGTAGGTGAGGCCAATATGCTGCACAGTCTGCTGCCCAGTGATACTCCTCCTTTTTTTCTGTTCCTTTCTTCTCCTAACAATCCTTGCAATTGTCTTACTTTCGCTTTTGCTTAACCATGCCCCAAGAAAGTACAATATGTTATTGGACAGTTTACAAGATCATAAGCAGCATGACTTTAATCTATTCTCATCTGTTTTGCCTGACAGGGTATTGTTCAGGCTTCAAGCTGTTTCTAAGCACACAGGTAGGACTGCTTTCATGTTGACACATGGATTTCAAGGAATGAGGCCTCCAGCCACTAGATGCTTGCTTCACTAACCTACAACTTCCAGACAGACACAAATTATCCGTAAAATAATTCTCCTTAGAGTTCTCTGACAACCAGAAATACTCTTCTTGAAACTTTCTCAGAAGTCTTTGGGATAAGCAATACCTTTAGGGAATTACATCTTTTGCACTGTATATGCTCCAGGCAGAGTTTGCTGAATTCATCAAAACTGAACAGGTGCATCTGGAGGATACTAAAAATAAGGTAAGGTGTACACTCTAGAAATGACCAGTATGTGCAAGAGCTAGCAGAAGAGGAGGGTGAAGCGATAGGGAAGAAATATGGATAGATATTCCTATAGCTCTGAAGAGCAGAAGTTAATTTTTAATCAACATTAAAAATTATTCCAACAAAACGGAAACAAACTGTTTTGCTGCTCTTTTTGTTTGTATGTGTGCATATTGTTTTTGCATTCTAGAAAGCAGCTTCTCTGAGATTTGCAGGACTCTGAGCAGACACATTTTTTTCTTTGTTTTTCTGTTATAAAATCTGTAATTCTGTTATAAATCATGTCCCCTTCCTATTTTGTCCCTCACCATTTTTCACAGACTTGAATCAATAGAATCTGCATAATAGTTCATGAGATTTCATCAGCTCTTTCATCTTTATGCTTGAGACACTTAATGGTGGATCCATGTCCTCTGGGGAACAATCTTTGAGAATTTCATAGTTGCTATTTCTTAAGAAAAAGCATAGTCCATGTGATTATTTTGAAGCTCACAGTATGTTTAAACTCTACTGTCACTGTCAGGATAAAGTCTCTCTGTGACAGGATATCTGTATTTGGCCTACAAGAGGAAATAGCCAAAGAGCTCACATCATCATTATTTCTAAATAGCCCTAATTATTATAAGGCTAAGCCACGACCCAGGAATCTCAAGACTGGAAAATAACCACCCAGCATCTGAGTGCATGAATTCTTGGTCCATGCAGTAATGGTGGTATATTTAGGCTAAAAGTCATGACACTTCTTGAATAATCTTATAGCAGAACTTTTGGGGCAAGAACCACTGAAAAATTAAAATCTGGCAGATTTCATAAGCAAAAAAGTGGGATAGTACACTATTACCTACTGTAAATGCCTGTAGTTTACAATTATGAATCTGAGAGCTGGCCAAACAAAACTAAGGAAAATAAGTGCAAATCCAAGAAGATACAGGGATTAAAAACTTCTAGTTTAAGAATTCAGCCCTTGAGTTACTTATAGTGTTCTTAAAATCTTTGCACGGGTTGATAATTAACAAGTTATCCAAAATCTAAATCCCCCCCCCCCGCTCTTTTGTTTCTCAAAGAATTTCCTATGTGTCAAACTACAGCTCCCAAAATGGCAGTTCAAGAAGATCTCATCAATAATCAATGCTTAAACTACACTATTAGCAATTTCAGAATGCTATGACCATGAAGAAGCATTACAATTTTCTGAGCTTTTCCTACCAGTAAGAAAGGCAGATGGCAGTAAATTTTGGAACCATGGATAGAACTGTGTCTATCCTTGCCTTTTGTCTCCACCACTCTCTTATTCTATGCTAGACTGCCAGGTGGCCATAAACTGCAGTTTTCCAAAAAAGATAAAGTTTTCCTCTATTTTTATTAAGTTTTAAAACCTGATGGCTGAAAACTTATTAAGAGGAAAGCCTACAGGCAAGGTGAAATAAATTATGAATCATCTCCCAAGATAACTATGTTTTCCCAAATGGACCCCTACAAACCTTATTACACTATAAAAAAAGACTTTCACAGTGGGAGGAAATGTTCTCTTTAAAGGTCTGATTACACTATACAGCAACCAAGGAGTAAGTGAAAGATATTTTGTGTGAATGGCTTTGAGTATTTATAATTTCCACTGATGCTGATTATTACTGAAATTCCCAAACTGCGTTACTCCAACTTATTTTCTTTTCAGGACAAGGTGGGTGGGCTACCATACATAGTCAAAACTCAGTAGACATTTACAAAGTTATTGACCTCCTGCCTCTTATTTGAATTGCTGCATTTGTAGTTATCACCTAGGAAAGCATAAAAATTGCCATCCCATCATATTAAATAACAGAAAATATTCTTCATTTCAATCACAGAGTCTTCAACTGCTAACACAGTTTACTTTTGGAAACAGCTGGGGACAGAATCCCTACAACTGTGAGTTATATATATTCCTCTAGCTGCTAAAAAAGTAGAGCCATTGCCTAGGTTTTACTGCCACTGGCTTTACATGCCACAAAACTATTTATCTCATCAGATAGTAGTTTACTGACAGTCATGTCTGTCTTTCTGGCACAGCACTATGTCAGCAAGAACATTAAGTGAAAGTGAAGCAGAGCTGGTTTTCATGCTAGGCAGTGTACAGCAGAAAGGATGCAGTGGCAATAAATACAGTACGTTAATAGATCTGGAAATGATACCTGCTGCCAGCATAGAAGTATTTTTATCACACTTCTTACAACAGCTGATAAGAGAGAGAGAGGGGGAGAGGGGAAGCAGGTGGAGGAAGGAAGAACCTCCTTACGGCCTCCCTTTAGTATGTTTTGGTTCATGTTGCAAAGTGTTCTTGGAAAGCATGAAGTAACCTCATTTAGGATGAAAAAAACAGGAAGATGTACTCAGGGATACATCTAATATGCTCCAACTGCTAACAGGTAAGCAGTCAGTACTGGACAAGAGTAAGCTAGCAGAAAAAAAACATAGTGTGCACATTGTGTTGCCCCACACTCACTTTTTTGGTTTTATTGGGCTGCATTACTTCAATAATAACACAGTTATTGAAATTCAGATGAGGAAGCAGTAATCCCTACCTGAGGGGTTCCTAATGCTTTAAATCTGTCCAACTGAACTCACTGCAATCATCTGATGATACCCTAGAATACACCTTTAAATGTTTTATTTATATATGAGGCACTGGAAGCAGTTTGGACAATATTACTGTAAAAGTGAACACAGAAAGGACATCGTGAAATTCTAAACTTTTTCAGAAGGAAATTATTTTAATGAAATGGCAAATGCGGCAGGTTTGAAGGGCATCAGACTCAAGTTATCTTCGGTCACTGGCAGAAAATAAATTCAAAACATGAGATTTTTGCAGACGATGCTTGATTAGAAGTGCCTTCTCATGTACTAGATAAGTTCTCATCTCATCTTGTGGCAATACAGCTTTTAGAAGACAGAGAGTTTCCAGGCACTCAAAATCTTTCAGGATAAAATGTCAGAATAATCTGGAGAAGAAAAGAGAGGGAGGGAATCATATCATTCTGGTTTGTCTGCCATACTGTCAGCAGGTTACAGCAATTTTTCCTCCTGTGCTTGAGTTAAATACTAATTCAGATATTGTAAGTTGCAGTCAATGACACCATGAACATATTTTCAATGTTTATAATGCACATAAGCAAATATCATCATCTCCTCTCCATCTATAGCAACCATTCTTGAATTATATTATTTGTGGGTTTTAATGGAATATAATAAATATAAGAATACATTCCTGATAATTTTTGCTTTGATTTAAAAGCTGCTGAAAATTCTACTTGAGATGTTTATATTGATTTCTATGGAAAGTTTCCTGAAACTAGAAAATTTTTTTATGATCCAATCCCTACAATTTTTAAAGAAAACTGTATTGGAATGAAAGTATCCATCACATAGTTTAATTAAATTAATGAGTTTATTTAATCAATATATTTGCCAACTAAGCAAACATTGCAACATTGCAATTACACATTGAAATAAATATATTTAAATATTTGGTTACTGTTTAAGATGGTTCATTATATGCTTTAGCAATATTGTATAATGTGCATAATAATGCTAGAATATAGCCTTGGGGCACTGTATCCAGCATTAAAATTTCAGTGCCCCTTAGGCAAAGAGGAGCATGAGATGATATAGCGCTTTTGCATCTCAGCTTCAACTTGGAAGCTTAAGGATAATTAATGAGGGACTTAGAGGAACATATTGGGGATAAACAAATAGCCACTCGGTAAATAACAAAGCCCATGTGGTATACCTTAGGTTAGGCTTTGCCCTCCAGTGCTCCCACAGTATAATTAATTAATCTTTGTGGAATTATACTGGAAGACATTGCCAGAGCTTTTTTATTCAATACAAAGTAATCTACGACCAATGTACAAAAATATTCCTCAGACCTCCAAATATTTTTTTCTGCAAACCCATACATTAGCATATGTTACATGTGGTATTCATTAAAGGTACAGTAATTTTAATTTCTTCTAGTTTTCCGAACTGTTTTATTTTAAAGAGTTGACAAAGGCAAATGGTTCTTTAAACAGAAAGAAAGAAAGAAAGACAGAAATTTTTGTTGTTTGAAAATAGATAGCATAACTAGATTTCTTGCTACTGTTGGCCATTTAGCTTCTGAAGTAGCCAAAAAAATCAGATGCTGAGGTAACTACTGGTTTTGTTTAATCTCCTCCTGACTTATATTCCTGCAGCATTATTGGAGTTGTGAGACTTTATAAGTAACCAAAGATGCTTGGTTTATTACAGGAACAGTCATAAAAGGAAAAAATTAGAGACTCAGGAAGGTCAGATATAGTAGCTTCTTGTGCAGCAATATTTTACAGACTTCAGTGATCAGTAGTAATGACTTACTAGGATGGAGAGAAGAGATAATTCTTAATATTAAAAGATACCTTATCGTGTTTAGTGTTCCTGGTCTGGCATTTCTGGATAACAATTCTGGCATCCAAGTGGAAAAAATGACAGGAAAACTATCCATACAGATGGATATGTCCAATATTTAAAAGAAAACAATTTCATGTTTTCAAATAGGTAGAGAAAGGGCTTAGGTGGAGAAAAACTGTAGCTTTTGTAGCTCTAAAATGTATACTGTATTTTTCCCCTGTGATGCAATAACAAAGCAAAAAGTTTAATATTAAACCAAATAATATGAGTTAATATGGGCTAATTGAAATTGGTGAGGAACTAGGCTAGAGTAAATAAAACCAAACCAAGCCAAATATGTAGGACTTGAATAATCACTGCATTCTGCCACGATAGTGCAGATGTATGATTGCCTGTTCACAGGTACCTGCATAATGGAAGGGGAAGAAAATAGTGCATATTTCTTTTAAAAAGTGTATGTCTTAAAGCTATTAAAGGGAAAGGTAGATTTTACTTGTCTTGAAGTCTTGCAATCATGTCAGAATTTTTCTTAATTATTTATTTATTACAATACTGAATATTCAGATAGAATTCTGTTGTGTTTTATTGAATATTCCAAAATTTCAAAGCCTGAAAAGTCTGAGAATAGAGCCAAACAAACTGGAATCAAAGATTTTACAGGTGAAGGCACGTGGCTAATAAAAATCACCACTAGTAAAGTCTGACTTGCTGTGACTGAAGAGTATGTCTTGCATTAGAAGTATGGCATAAGGATTCCTCCTAATGCCAGCATTATATTTTCTAAAGCAAATTAACATACAAATAGTGTTAACCCCAAATTTGATTAAAACCACCATTAAATCCACTGCTGACTTATTAATTACTACTCTCAGCAAATACTCTAGGTGGGCCTCATAGAACATGTAAAGGATGTCTTTGGGTACCTTTCAGTAAAAGATGTTGAAGTCAAGGGAACACAAGTTGAGCCCCAACAAGTGGATAATGTTGCCATTGTGGTCTGAAAGCTTTAACTAAGATTCTGCCAACTGGTGCACAGTTCTGAAAAACAAGAAACTAAATATCAGAATGAATTATTGTGTTTTGATTCCGGTCCTCTACACCAGTCGCAGACACTATAAAACTTAAAAGATTTTCTGGATTGCAGATGCGTTCAAGGCAGCTGTTTCATTGTCTTACACTGTTTATACAGACAACTTTAGACCACTACAGGAAAAATCACTGAGGGTCAGCTACCTGTCTCTAATGTACTGTCCTAGAAGGGTCCTCATGTAGTAAGTTTATACATAATTAAAACAATATCACGTGCCACTCATGACATATAGATAGATAGATAGATAGATAGATAGATAGATAGATAGATTTCACCATATCTCCAGAACAGCACAATGACCTGGGTATTCATTCCTATAAAGAACCCAAGATAATGTGGTTTAGTCCACAAGTACTATGTAATGGTTTAGTATATTCCAACTACATTATACTCCTGCTGAAAATTGCTTTTGCTACAGATCTGATTTCTCAACTTATCATATATCTGGTTCTTTTTTCTCATGTGTGCCTCATTCATTAAAAATAGCCTCAATAACCCTCCTTTTTTATGTATCATAATTTTATTCAATTTAATTTATTGGAAAAATATCCTTGACTTCAGCTGTGGTCTACAGAACACTTCATTTTGGTTCTCTGAATTCAACATTACTTACAGCTATTATTTATTACAGTGATCACTTATCCTATCAGTATTGCTGTTCCTGAGTTGTGTGTTTGTTCACAATGTTTCATTTTTGTCAATATATTAACCATGATTCTGTAACCAATTATGCTATCAAATGAGTGTCACAATAAACAAAAATTTAGTTTCTTTCTTGAGTGTATTATTGAATTTCAGAGGAGGTCCACTCCTTCCTTAAAAATCTTGAAACTCTGAACCAAAAATACTTGAAACATGCTAACAGTACTATATCTTGGAATGGATCTACCATTGCATGTTCAGAAACTAGAAAGAAAGGAGATGAGCATCGGAGTCACAGATAAAACAGTATAAAAAATAGATTTTTCGGCTCAGTGGCTAAATTTCACTTCTTAAAAGTTCTGAGTTAATTAAGACATCTTTTCTGTTTAAGAAATCTAAACTTCCTAACCTGTTCATCCAGTTGTTTTAATTTTCATTTTTTCTTCATAAATGCTAAAAAAAGTGAAAAAAAATTCATTAAATTCAAATAGATTAGATCAATTGAAATTAAGCTTGGTATTTTTTCTGTTACATAAGTAATACTACTAGTTGAGAAAATAATATAATCCCCAGATAAAGTGAAAAACAATGTAAAATATAAACAAAGTAAACATGGCAGCATAAATAAAAGTGTAAGGTGGTTAATGAAATTGTTAACATACTTGTTCAGGAGAAAAACTATTAAATTTTTAGCTGGTCTTATAAGGATAGGAGAGAAGTTGCAATTGAGGTTAATAGAAAGAGGGGGTGTGGTTTTTTTTCGGGCCTGGGTTCTGAGATTGTTAACTGCAAATCAGTGGTGTAGAAATGTATCAGTTATTTTAAGGCTCTGCAATATATAGAGTGCAATTGATTCTGAATGTTCTGGACGGTGATCTATTAAAACGTCAGAAATATAAAAGCCCTGTTGGGTAGACAGCTAGTTTTGTAGAACTTCTCTGTCATATTACTTTTTACTGTTTATTGATCTGGTAACCAAAGAGACTGGATAATAAGCCCTTCATAAAAGCTTGATCTCTACATTACTTGCCATGTAAAAGCGGAGTTATTTGACCTCAAAAAACAAAACCTGATTTAATCTATATGCTCTCAACCACATTCTAGTTGAGAGAAATGAACAATTCAGAGGAAATATTCTAGAAGATATCCATAATTTGCCTTCATGAAGATTTTCTTAAAGCAGAGTATTGGGGGTGGGGGGGACAGATAATTTGAATGTGAAATTCCACTTTTGCTCCTTTGTGTGTGTATACATATATATATATATTTGCAGTATGTGCTCTGGCAATGTTAGTAGCTCCCTCATAAAATGCAGGTCAGGTGGTTGAAAAAGGCTGTTAGATATGTTCACTGGCACTAATGAGTATTCTTTGAGTAAAGCAAGGCTGTCTTAAAACAAACACGTTCGTCTAATGTCTTTATAGTCTTAGTAACACAAGTTGTCTCCCACACTTACAATTTTTTATGACAATTACTGGCCTCAGAAAGCCATATAATCTCTTTCCATTTAAAGGCCATAAAACACACTCAGTAAGTGAAGACACTACTATATACTAGGTTATATCTGGTATGTTGTCTAACTAAGGAGGGTGGTGAAATCAATGAATTTGGCGTCTTACATGGACAGCGCTCTATCAGCTGCATACAAAGTATGAACAAATTCTAATGTTGAACCTCAGGGTATTTCTCATTCTTCCTATTCTTTTAGTCAGCTGGGAATCACTAGTTACCCGCTAGAGATGTCTACTTCCCTTTCTCTAGGGAACTATACATCTCTCTAGAGAAGTTCCCCTTCCCTAGGAAAAGAGGTGCAGATTTTCTTTGCAACCCTCACCCCACAATGCTAATTTCTGATTTGACTAGTCTTTTTTCTTGCTTTCTGTACTAACATTTGTTATGTCTAAAAGCAGACAGAAAAACCCAGATAAACCCATATTTGTATATGAAAATATCTACAGATTTTAGATATATATTTTAAATATAGATATAGATAGTTGTAGAGATATGTATACTCCAAACTAAATTTAGCATAATACAGAGAATAAGTATTTTTTCCTTCTAAGTGACTTACATGAATATTTATATCATAAGACCACATAACCATGGCGCCATTTTATACAATTTATTACACAGTTCTAAAATTAAAATAGAAAAAAAACCCAAACGTAAGTCCAGAATGCTTTTCTCTTAATTTTATTTTCATTAGAACAGCCATGGAATGTGCTACACGTTAACTAAGACAGCAATCTCAGACCTGTAATGGAGAGACCTGAGTAGGATGAGACGGACCCTAACATATATGGTATAAAAATAAAGAGGATGTTAAAAACCTGTCTTCGTACTCAAGGTTTTTTCAGAAACAAAGTAATTGTCCATGAGATGGTTTCTCTGGTTAAGCATTCAAAAGGAGAAGTTCCAGGATTTAATTCTCCACTTATATTCTCCAAAGTTCTCCAAGTCTGGAGTCAAGGATATTGCATTTTAGAAAAGGTGCATCATGAACCTAAATGCCCAGCTATATTCTGGTACAATTAGGCAAGCAGGAGAAAAGAAAGGAAAACAATTTCAGATTGAGAAAGTACCATCTCCTACATCATCAGTCTGTAAAATGGGCTGTAAATCTTCTTTAATATTAAGTAGCAGTTTGAGGAATGTAAATTGTAGACATGAGAAGGTATTTTTTACATTTGACTATTTCCAAACTGTTTTAAGAGAACCCTTTACAGAAACTTACAAGCAGACGAACCATTCAATTTCAAGCTATTTAACAGTTATCAGTCATTTTAAAGTATGTTAGAATGCATTTGGTTTATATTTCACTTAGAATTTCCTTTATTTTTAAAATTACAATCATCTAAATTGAGAAATCTGTTGTTGTTCTGGTTTTGGTCAAGCAAAGTATCTCTTTCATTTGAACTGAAATAATTTGCCTTTTATCATCTAGAAATGTCAGCAAAATGAAATAAGCAACCAAGTGAAGAAAATCCATCCTATTCAGTCATCTTTTACTGAAGGATTCCCTGTAGATTAATAGTCAAAGTTTGAAAGACTTCACTGAGTGATGAAATGCTTATTTGAGAAATCTGCTGGCAAATTTGTACCTGTACCCTTCTACATATAGAACCATGGAGGACATAAAGAAATACTATTATCAAACTGTTTACTATCACAGCAAATCACTGATAAAAAGGGAGATTCAAACTAGGTGGTATTTTAATTGCAAAACTCATTTGTATGAATATTATTTCCAACCTAGAACTTTTGAAAGAAGTGAATGAGTGAAAGCAAGCTATTCGATTGATCTGGCCTTCCCAGTTATAAACCAAAAAGAGTGCCTAGTCTTGCTGCAGTATGCTTCACTACTTTTGCTAGTTTAATTTTCTTCCTGTTAGGCCATAGTTTTGAGAGGAAGGTGTTACCAACCATTAACAATTTAAATTTTAAAAAAATCTGATCTCTAAAAAAACCTTCCCTATTTTTTGATTATTCTCTAGAATCCTCCTTATTTTGGAGCACATGGTTAACTGCTACAAAGGTTCACATCTACACTAATAAGTACCATGCTACTTCTACTCTTTTGCCCAGTTTGGGTGGAAGCCAGTCCAGTTCCAGTCTAAGAGGACTTTTTAACATAGCATAGTGCCATGGACCTTTCTGCAAGGGGCTGCATGAATGTAGATTCAGAACGGCAGGTTATTTTTCAAATGTTATGCAAACTCTCAAAAGGCAGATTTGTTAACCTAAGTGCATCCACAACATCAACTTATAACACTGTTCTTCTTCTGGTTCTTTGTCCCGCTGTCATCCACACTCCAGTTAATTCCCTCTGGAACAACCACACTTCACCTGCTTGTGTTGAAACCTGCCCTTGGATGTCAAGAGATTTTATTCCAAGGCCTACTACAGAAATTGGTTTGAATTGGATAGAGCTGAAGTCGTTTCTATGCAGGACAGAGTAATGAATTTAGGTGGCTGAGAAACAGCTATCTTATTATTTGACACTCAGGCTAGTTAAAAATAAATGATCAAACACAAAGCAAAGTCTCATATTTTACATGGGAAGGGAAAAATAAAGGTAAATTAAATGTAAAAGATTAGTTGGTTGGGGGCCTACCTGTGAGTACTTCAGCACCTTCCCACAAGGCCTGGAAGATACATAATAATGCCTTATCCACAGAGAAGTAATATTGACCCAACATGTCTATTGCAGTGAATAAGTATCAACCATGCACAGACGATCCTGAACTTGGAACAGGAAGTCCTAAGCTCACTGCTGTTTCTGTTCAAAAATTTGAGTTACGAAAGAAAATACTGAAATCTAGCTGCAAACTTGTGTATCAGAAAAAGATAATAATTCACTGTGCATATTATGAGAGCAGGACACTGGAACACAGCAACATCTGAAAGCTGATGGACTGTCTTCAGGGTGCTGCTATAATGGTGTAAAACCAGTGCTATTGAAAACATGGTCACTGCTTTCTAAAATCTGAGGTCAGGCCAGAACCATAAGGGATCTATTGGTTGTCAGATGCACAACAAAAATCTCTTTAATGCAAACAGGAGTTACAGGCACCCTCATGACTGCTCAGTCATTCAAGCACTCAGACATATTGAGAAGCCAATTACAGAAGCCAGTCTTGCAAGCCCTCCTTAGCACAGACCTTCCCCATTCACACAAATGCACATGTAAGTAAGGGCTTGTGACAGAACCAAACCATTCACTGCACCTATACACATTTCTTCTCTTCCATTTCACTTGAGCAGTTATTTGAAAAGCAGAAAGCCATGCTCCTACAGGTACAGTGTTTCTTCTGTAATGATCCTTTGGACATATATATCATCTTTAAGAGCCAATATCAAGAGATATTTTTCATTCAGAATAATTAGTTGCTTAACTGGCTTTTAAGAAATGAGGAGCAATTGGCTGTCATACAAGTCTGGCTGTCCAGACTTCTATTCTGGTCCTGAAGGGTTTTTTTGTTTTGGTTTGGGTTTGCATTGCAGTAAGATTTTACATACTCAGAACATTAATTATAATTGGTATTTATTAAAACCTCAGTTTTTATTAAAACACCATTTAGAAGGGACTGGTCACTGAATTATTGCTCATTCCATGCTTGTTAGTTTATTTTCTGCATTTTGTGTTCAAAGTTATCTGTGAATATGAAGGGACACAAAGTCCTATTAATGTAAATGAGGGAAAACTTCAGGTTAATTTTTATATCCTTTCTTATCTGCTTACATAAGTAAACTGATTGCAGTTTGGCCCTTGAAAGGCAGGCTCTTATAGGGTAAAATCTTTAAAATCAGTTTAAATATAGAACATATTTGCTATCTTAATTGATAGTAAACTTGATGACTAAACTTGAGATTCAGTCTTGAGATCCAAACCTCTTCTTCCACCTAGAATGGAACAATGTCTAACATTGTTCAGCTCCTTTTATTTATAAAATGAAAGATTAACTATCACATATGTTTTTCATTATTGAAAAGCATAGAGATGTTAATGAAATTTCAGTTATATTTGGGATTAAATTCATACAAAGTTCAAATGGATTTAATTATCTTCATCTGACTATTCAGCCTGGTCCAGTAGCAAACATCTTTTTGTCTTGTGGCTCTCCTGCCTTTCCCAATTGCCATCATTTTGCCTGTTGTTTGTTCTGGCATGTATGGCATTATAAAATAATAAATACATCATTAAACCAAAAAACTTGGTGAAACAGTCCCATAAAGAAGATTTCAGTCCTGCTATTTCAACTTCCTAAGGAATGTTTTATTCTGAATCTTCAAATTTTTCATTGAATTTGAAAAACAGAATTGAACTTTTCACCTATACTCTCTTCACTCTTTCAAAAAACCAATGCCAACTAAATTAATTCTAAAATCATGTGAAACTGGGAGATTAAAGGAAACGTGGGGAATGGTGATTTTCTAATATAAGATAACTAGAGTGTGCATTTCAGCAATTACATTGTAAATATATATTAATTAAAAATATATAATTCTTCTTTAGAGAGGGAGATTTGAATTCCAAGTGATAGAAACTTTCTTGTGGCAAAATAATTTTGGTTAAGCAGATACATGTTCCCTCCAGTTAAATGTTTTTTCTCTTTGTGAAAGTTCAAAACTGTATTGCAGCAAGATGAATGACAAGCGCACTTTGCCTCATTTTTCAAACCAGCATTATTGTTTTACTGTTTAGTTTGCATTCTGCTTTCAGGAAGACAGGCTGCTTTTTGTCTTCTTTAAAAAAATGCCAGTTTGATGGGGAAAGTGTCAGACTATCAAATATGAAATGGACATGCTATCCCTAAGGAAAAACCTACTAAAACAGGTCAAAAGCTGTCTGGGGAAAAAAAAAAAAAAAAAAAAAAAAAAAAGAAATCCTCAGAAATTTACATGGCAGGAACAATTCACAATATAAATTCAGATATCCATGTTTCTAAAAAGACAGCATGTAGTGAAAAAATACCTGCCTTTCTTGTGAAGGATTCTATATACGCCTAAGGTTTATACTGAGCATTTTTGTGACCAGAGGTTTTCAAAACTATTAGAAAGTCTAATAATTTCTGATATTCTTTCATATCTAAACCCAAAGTTTACCAGAAGGTGAATGCCACGTGTTACAGGAATGAGCTTGCATTGACACTCTGGCATTTTCTTTGGATCCAGAATTAGCTACAGCACTTATCCAGCGGTTTTGTAGTCTGAGGTTACCCTTTCAGTAGTTCAAGAAGGACATATTTCGGGACATAAAATGTTTCCTGACGTAGCCTAGTGACCAGCGCAGACTGCTTTTGGTCAGCCTGATGAACTCCTCAATGACAGGCCTCTGCTTCTTCTTACTTAACCATTAGGACATACCTCAAAACATCTCAGGCTTTTTAGGGTCCTGCATTTTTATGAGGAAAAGTCTTATCTCAAAGCTTAGTACATATTTTCCCAACACACTGTCATCTCAGTCACGGTCTAAAGCACTATAATTACAGTAAAGCAAAAACCAGTTGAATAGATAAGTAATATGGACCTATTTCATTCTGGGTCGATTAAATATTGATTTCAGTCGTACTCAATGAATCCTTCAGTTTGTAATTCCTAATTTAACTTGTCCCAAATTACTTCTGGTTTTGAAAACAAAGGTGGAAGAGCCCTCAAAAGATTGCATCTAAAATTATGAACCTAGCTCGGGTCAACTATCCTCAATATAAGTTACTCTGGAGTCGTGTTTTCAATGTGAATGTCTGTTACCAAAGTAAAATTCTTTAATTTTCCTCAGAAAATAATTGTCCAGAAACATTAAAATGTATACTTTCTGTATCTATTTTTGCCAGCAATTCACTTGCTAGAACAGTCACAGAAACTGAAGACAATAAAGACACAGTCACATCCTAAGCAGATTCTATTTTTTATTCATATAAATATTCGTAGTGGAAATGTAAGATGTTTGGCCAACCCTAATTGATTTTCTTCTGATAGTTCAATTTTTTTTTTCTGGTACTGGCAGAAACCAGAAAACAAAGAATCATGCAAATGTCAAAAGAAAGAAGAAAAAAAAGAAACCAACCAAAGTCACTTCAACCTTTAAATACTTATTTTTGTACATGGACTATGCAAACACTCAAAATATAGGAAAATCGAGTTCTTGTGCAGGAAGAGAGGAAAGGGAACAGCAAAATAGAAAAGACTGTGATGAAAACAGTTTGCGTACAATGACTTTTTCAGAAAACACATGCATAAACCAAATTACATCTTTTCCTTCTACTACTTGCTGTTTTTTCATAGTATGAGAACTGTTAAGAGGTGAACATAAAGTACTGCATGAAAAGACGTTTTTACTCAGATACAAAAATATCTATGCTTAGCATTGTTCATGGTCCCCAGAAAAAAAAATTTATGATTGTACTTCATAGAAAAAAAACTCATCTTGATAGAGAGATTGTTTTGTCTTATGTACAATATTCAGAAGAAATAAGATAGGTTGCTATGTTAGAACCAATTTTTTTAGAAACAGAATTCAAGAAGGAGGTCAACTAACTAAATATTCTTTTTTTTTCAAGTGCACTCAGAGCACTCAGAGTTCCAGAGCCCAAATGTTTCAAATGTATTGTGATGTTATTTCAGTTTTTATCTGCAAAGCATGCAATTAATCCTATGAAACACTAAATTAAATAATTTGAGAAATTAAAATAAATAAATTCCTGATTTAAAATAGATTGCTAGATATATCTCCTTGAACAGCTTCTTGTAAAAGCAAGTTATGAAGCAACCATAGCAGGATCAATAATTGTAACAATACAATCTTTTTAAAAATGTTTCTTATTTCAGGTAGCTTATAGGATTTAATTCCTATTGGACATAACATTCTAAAGTCAATTGCAAATTGAAACATCATGCAAATGGTTTAGAATAAATCTATTTTCTGTGGATTTTCCTCCTTTTGAGTATAAGTTGTAAGTTTTGCATCACTGCAGCAAGATTAGAATGCATCCCACTGGAACTCATTGGTGATCCTTTTCTTGGAGAAATTTACATTTTCTTTTTAATGTAAAACGGAAAGAAGCAAATAAGACTTTCAAATATACTGTATGAGATCAGTATACTAAAACTACGAATGATTCACTGTGTATTAAAATAAAATCTGTGAAAGAACACAAAATGCCAATACCCACTAGACTATGTAAACACTCATCCCCATTCTCAAGTCAATTTATAAAGTAGTTAAAAACACATTAGAAGGGCCTATTGACTGATTAAGTGTACCAGCAAAACATTCCAAGAGGAAGTAACTTAAAAAAATTGCCTTCATTTAAAATTTTGCGTTGATGAATTATCCATCTATAGAAAAAGGTATTTTTAATGCATTCTGAAGGTTAGCAAAATGTTTATGAGGTATACAATGACTTTGATTTTCCCTTACAACTGGAAGAGGAAGTTTACTTTTCATCCCTCAGAATACTTTTATGTTTAGATAACAGTTATTTATATAATAAGTACCAAATTAACATAATTAAAAATGTGGAAGTTAGCTGTAAAATAAAGTGGTCACAATACACCTCAGAAAAAGTTGTGTTTATGACTAAAGGGGTTAAAAGAAGTTTGAAAAAAGTCTGCTTTATTTATGCTACATTGTTGTATTTTAGCACATAGAGTATTTTTGCATGGCAGATGTCAGTAAGTTAAATGCATGCTTCCATATAACTTTCACAAAAAACCCCACACCTTAAAACCAGCCCCCTAAAAAATACCTCAAGACACCACTTCATTTCCAGTCTTAATCTAGACATAGAGCAGTATTTCACCAAGTCAGTAAGAAATAGTGTCATGTAAGATTAAATATATTCCAATAATCTAAATAATTTATCTAATTATTTACCTTAAGAAAACTTTTCGAAAGACAACAGTTTTAATAGGCACATTCAGGTAAGAAATCCAAGGCTGACAGAATATTTTCTCATCTCCTCTATGTATTAAAAATAAAAATAACATAAAATAAATTTTATAAAAAAAGGCAAGTAGACAAGGCAACCTAGAAACGGCAGTGTTTCTTGAAAAATGTAGACAATAGCTCATTCATTAATTATTTCAGTTGAAGGTAGGCAATCTGAGTGCTTATGGAATACGTGG
This sequence comes from Ciconia boyciana, assembly GCF_034638445.1. Taxonomy (NCBI): domain Eukaryota; kingdom Metazoa; phylum Chordata; class Aves; order Ciconiiformes; family Ciconiidae; genus Ciconia; species Ciconia boyciana. The sequence goes on along the minus strand of NC_132937.1, from coordinate 77,097,443 downwards.
GTCTGAAGCACACAATTAGGTGTGTTATCCTGAAGGGAGATGAACTTTTGTCCAATCATCTGACCTGTACTCAGGACAGAGCTAAGTTTTTGTGTCTGCGCATACAGATAATAGGATTCTAGTTCCCCTCCTTACATGGGTTTAGAAACATGTTCAAAAAAAATTTAAGGATGACACATACACATCTTTCATGTTAAGATAACTTTGCAAATGTAGATTGTAATTCTCAGGAAAAAAAGGGGTAATTGCATTAATATTCTTATATGAAAGGTTTCTTAAAGGTATACTCAAAGCCAATGAATTGGCCATGAAGGTAAGAAACCTGATACTGGACTTCAGAGTCCCTGTGGGAGCCCACGCTGAGCCCCACATGGGCTAAACAAGTCACAGCTCAGCACAGTGCTGAAACACTGCTGTGCTTTTTACACCAGCTTTGTACATTGACAGGAACTGATCTGTCCTGAGCAAACTTTTTTTGTGGTTAGTCTGTCTGTTAAGTCCCTGTGTGGATATGAGCTGGACTGGCATATCTATGAAGGAAAAATTGAGTAAATTCTGAATGACAGTGACCTTCAGTAACAGATTTTCCATATTTCCCATTCCAGCTTCAAGAAAATGAAGTCTAAATTAAATTTTACTCACAATTGAAAAAAAGAATTAGACAACTCTAAGCCAAAGTTAATTTGATGTAGCTACATTACTACAGTGTATACATTTCTTGCTTTTATAATGTCATTGAAGTGTCAGTAGTCTTGTACGAAAGTCAGTGAAATAGCTTACTGAAGGAGAAGGGAGAGTTGCTCTTTTTCACTTAGTGTACACTATCTTATTATGCAGATAATCAAGATTGCATGCTAAAGCTAATCAATATTAACTGCCAAGTGTTGCTTTTTCATCAGAACTTCTGTCATGTGGCTCTGTTAAATAAAAAACTGTCCCATGGAGACTACTTTACTATACTGGTTGGATTTGGGTTTTAATTAAAAGATATTACTGCCATTCACTGCAAAACCGCTCTTTATGATAGCTTTCCCCCCACCCCACAACTTAGAAACTTCATGTTTCTTATTATATATAAAATTGCTTTATTACACCAAACATAATTTGATTTTCCATAGTGAGGCACAATCCCTGTAGGCTTAATCATGGGATTTTAGCTTGCTCTTAAATCTCTTTCTCTGTCAGTTCTTCAGTAAAACTAATGGCAAGAGGTAATATTTAAATAGCACTCTCTGCAACAGAATTATTTTTAATCAATTAAATGTAGTAAGTTTATTTTTCTAGGTGAGGATGTTTGCTTGACACTGAACCATGACCCTTTCCAATGATGTTGATATTATACTAGCTATCACTCCTCTCTTCACAGCCACCCAGCTGATTTTAAAACCATATGATAAGGCAGCTATCCTAACCCATTTAAATCTATTTATCTATGGCAGAAATGAGAGAAGTGTTGTTAAATTTCACTGAAGTCTATGCATATGACACTGTATTCTTTGTGTTCTTTAATTTTGGAAATCTTTTGAAATAAAATATACTTTGATTTGTTCTTTCTAAGCCTATGTTGTTTACTGCTCTTAGTTCTGTTATCCTTTACTCTCAAACTCTTGAAATGTGTGAAACATTTGAATCCATTTGTGTTAAAGACATTTGAGTCCTGGTAACCTGATTTAGGGTGTTACTATTTGCCCTAGTCTCATTTGCAAATACACCAATTCTAGTATCATTTCTGGCTTCTGTGATTTTTTTCCTGCAATGCTTCGACTTAAAGTAGAATTGAAGGATGAACAGAGCAGCACAATTGAAAACTCCAGTCCTAGTGATCTTTCACTTGTTCACAGACATTTTTAGTAGCTCTAGGATGAGCAGCTGAGTGATAAATTAGCTGAGATCATGTACGAACCATCAGTGAAATTAATACAGAGCCTCTTCCAATAAAAATAGCTTGAGACTTTTCTACCACTTATCTGTCTTCAGAGCACAGACAAGAATTAATTATATAATATTATCCTCTGAACTTTTCTGGTCTTTTTTTAATGCAACAATGATTCAGATCTAGCAGAATAAGCTCCACTTGTCTATAAGAAATTTTCTTTTGAACTGAGAATCCTTCTCTAGGATTATTTAACCTTCTGGGAACCACTACAAACTGTGGCATGTGTTTAAAACTCCCCTGAGCATCCATGGTCAGGGCAAGGCAAGGTGTTACCCACCCACTTCTTACAAGATGAAAATGTAGGGAGAAAGAAGAGAAAGCTTCTGAAATATGTTGGTTCAGGTGCTCCCTGCTCCCTCTTATTTCCACAGGGACTAGGGGGAGGAAATCTCTGCTGCTGTATTTTCTTATTCCATAATGCATCAACAGGAAAATAGCTGGCAGTGCCTTGCCTTTGGTAAGGGGCACAATGACCAGCTCAAGACTAAAACTGCAAATATAGAAACATCTGAAGAAGAGAAGCATACTATAATTCAATTCATTGTTTGCCTCAGGAGCAGGAGAGGATTACAAATTGTTCTCTTCTCTACACTGAAGAATTGATACTCAATCCTTGGCACTATTAACTGGCATACATGCAGATTTATGCTGATTAAATATTCCATTGTATTTTGCCACACAGTTTGTGGATATACTGATCTCACATGGTTAGCCACTGATACTAGGAAATATGACCTTGAAAAAAGGTCTGAATAATACATTGCATATATGACATGGGAAACTGCATAATTCTGTGGGAAGACTGTGGTGTATACTCTGGACATTTGTTCACATAGGTGCCTGAGTGAGATGCTGAATAATTCTATTAATTTAGAATCTCATACTGCACTAAGCTTAGTATAACCAGTTTCTCTATTTCCCAAATTACAGAATTCATACTCTCAGAATGCCATGATTCTGTTTAAAATTCCTGAAAAAAAAAATACAGCTGAGTTCTAAACCGGAAATATAAATACATTCCTGTTATCAACTTCCAGTTATGTCTAGATTTGTTTTTTAATATTTTCTATCCAGAAACATTATTACTAAATCTTCAACCTCTTAAGTTATTTCTATGTGATTAATTTTTTCACTCACCTCTATAGGGCATAGATAAGACATTTAGTACATTATTCATGAGTAGCCCTCACTTTAGGGACAGATGTTGGTATTTAGATCCCCCGAACCAAATCCTCTTTGACTGTGACATGCAGGACATAAGGGTCCTGGCTCCCTGAGGTAGGCATGTTTGGGGAAATCCTCTTGAGAATATGACCATCTGGCACACATTTTGATGACATTTCAGCAGCCTGGCAGGGCTTCTGAAAAAGATTTTAGATATTTCAGTAGCAAAAGACAAAATAAATGTCTGTGTTACTAGGATACTGAATTTTCTCTGTTCTGTAGCTCACATAAGCAACAAATAGGTCCAGATCTTATTCTCTTTGGAGTCAAATTAGAGTTGACTTCAGTAGAAAGAATCAATCCTACAAGAGGACAGGAACTGTTCCTGCTATAGCTGCCAGAATGTGGCAAATATATAAAGAACAAGTATCCTGAAGGGACACGGTATCTTTAAAAGAAAATACTAAGAAAAAACAATTCCCTGAATGGTAGGATTTAGATAGATTCAAAAGCCAATTTAGGAGAAAAATAGAGGTAGGATCTAAATATTTCATCGTTTGCCTGAATTGATTCTACTGGTGATGAGGGACAGGAATTTGTGCATTCTGTAATACTTATTGATGGACCCCTACTAATGTGACTCAGTGGAGCTCATGCAGGTTGACTTACATATGTTTATAGCCCTATGCTTGTCCAGTTCCTTCCTCCCCTAGGAGCCTGGCTATATTCAGGATATTTAGACTACTCACTTCAACTTCAATAGGTAGACTAATGCTGTATCTCCACACTGCTATTAGGCCTGAAAATAAGTAAAATATCATCCCAATATCTTCTGTTGCACTGTAACAATCTCTTAAGTGCTCTCTCCTAATTTCCTAATTAAGTTTTATATCTGCATCATGACATCTTTTAAGCGTTCAGCACTAGTTTGCTTGTTCCAGTTCAAACTTTTCTATCTTTTTCATACTGTTTAAGAGTTTAAAGTTCTGAAGTCCCTCAGATTCTCATTTCTTTTTGAGAATAACTTTTCTACTCTTATACAGATTGTGGAGAAAGCAAACTGTAAAGCTGTCTTCTAGGGCAGGAACCATTGCTCAAATTCTGTTTGTTGACAGAGTCTTTGTTCTTGAAAATGACCATTAACTCTAAGACCTTTGCTTTGCCTTGCCTTGCCTTGCCCTCCCTCCATTCCCTCACCTCATCTCCCTTTCCCTTGCCTTGCCTTGCCTTCCCTTCCCTTCCTCTTTTTTTCCCTCAGTAACCTCTTCTAACTCTAGGTCCATCTCTGATTTAAAGGCTCTCCTTGTCACCCCTCAGGAAGCACACAGCACTAGCACCTGCCTCCAGTTCCTGCTGGATGATTTCTCTCAGAGGTACTTCTTCATTAAAGTGGCAGTGCGTTGGAGCAGTGCTGGTTGCTGCAAGCTCTCATGGCTCTTTGGAATACAGTCCCTTGCTGAAAAAGGTTAATGATTTATCTCGATCACAGGCACCCAACCTGGTTCATACTTTCTAGAAGCAATAATCGTTTTGACTGGCTTGGCAACTCACTGATATTTGTGCTAAACTCAGACTAAGGAGTGAGGAGGAGATAAAAAGGAGTCAGGCAGAAGTCAGTTTTCTGCCTTTTGAAACCTCTGGCTCTGAGTTAGACTTCCTGTAAAGATGAAAGAGTTAGAGGGTATAAAGGCTTATGGCACTAGGCAGGTGCTGAGGGGTATGTAGTACAATTCTTTGTGTCGAATCTCTCATATACTGTAGTTATTTTAACACAGCACTCTAAATGCAGAATATACTAGTGACTCAGAGAATACACAGTGTTACGGAAAGAGGAGTTACGGAGGAAGTCTCATCCTCTCTTGTAAGAGAGACTTAAGAGGTCTAACACCTCATAAGGTGACACAAAAGTCAGCACATTGGCTGAAATTAATGCTTCTAAATTGCAAAAACTTCTTCTTCTTTTTTTTTTGGTATAAATATCTCTCTAATAAAGGACTCTATTATTGATCTCTGTGTTTCAGGGAATTGTGCGTACCAATAGCCCAGAGAGAGAGAGAGAGAGAATGTAACTATGTTTTCAGCAATGACCACATTTCCACAGGAGTTGCACTCTTATTCCACTCTTTGCTCAAGTAAATGCTTCACATAAATTTTAACTGAAATAAGAAAAAAAGCCAGCGTATTCCAGATCATTACACAGGTATTCAAGACAGGTTTTACCTTTCACCTATTCTGTAGCCCAGTAAGTATTTTTTGTAAAGAGACAGTGAGCCCTCTCTGGGGTGCTATGCACCAAAAGGATGGACAGTTTCCAAGTAGTCTATCAAAACAGGGAAGTCCTGTCAAAGGCTGAGTAATTTTGAGCAGCCCAGAAACAGTCCTTTACATCATGGGGAATTTTAGCAGCAAAATTATAGGCTTTTGCATAGTTTGGATGTAAATTTTGGTTGTTGACACCTATATAGATAACTAATTTAGGTGAAGAAAGGGTATCCATTTCCTAATAAATCTTCCCCTATAAATCTTAATTTCTTCCTTGCCCTGAGAGACTTACTACTGAGGACATATTTATGGATGTATTCTGGTGTTTTAGGATGCATTTTAGGCACTTTAGGAAGCCAGCCCTGTATTCAAAAGTTCCTAGGTACCAAAATTCCATTGCAATTACATTTCTCAAACTTGCTTCTTTTCCCCAACTGAACTTTTATTGAGCTTCATTTAAAATATATACGTTTTTTGCTGTGGTTGCAGTAAAAATCACTATACAGAAAACAATACTGTTCCGATAACCATTCCAGAAGATGAAAAATAATATATGCAACATTGCCTACCCAGCTGAGCTTGTAAAATTCTTATTTGGGAAAGAGCAAACTAGCATTATTTTCTTCAAAAATGGGCTCTTGTCATTTTTGTAGTCTAACAGAAAATGGCTTTACCAGTTTATGAGTACTCCTGCCTGAAAGGGAAGTAGGAGGAGGGCAGATATTTTTTATTTATGAATACTCCTGTAAATGATATCACTGTAATACCCACAGAATTTGATAGTCATTTAAGGTGTTCCTACCACTGTTTTATTTCTTCAATGGTTATTTATGTAGATAATTTCCATTGTATATAAAAAAATCTGTTATAATTCCGAGTTGTTTGAGAATTAACAGATAAAAAACTGACAGACAACTGGGTAATATTCTGGTTTGTCTTAAAGATTAAATTTATTTGCAAATATAATTTCCCCTCAAGAAATGATGATTCATTGCTTTTCTATGTCTATACGTAAATCTTAAATAATCAATCATTTTTAAGCAGTTTGCATTTAGGAACATTTGTTGTCAAGTTACTTTTACATTAAATCTTCATATATTGTTTTACAAATACAACCTTCAGGATTCATTGCAATAATGTTCTGCATTAGGCATAGTAGAGTCTAATATGAATGTAGTACATGTCAGGATTGTCTAGCTGTAATCTACCTGAATTTGCAGCAATTATTACTTCACTGTGTAAACTGAAATAATATTTTCCTTAAAATTCTCCTTTTCACAGTCTCGGCATGCATCTCTGCATGTTTCACAACCAAAATTGAACAGAATTTTGTTAATAATCTGTTCTTGGTATTACTTTTGCTTGATGTTTTTATTCTGCCATAGAAGCAGGAACATCATGGGAGAAGAGATATTCTCCAAGCATATTTTACCCCGTGTTGCAGCTGGCAGTGTGGAAAGAACATAGCCTTATTCTTACCCTGTCATACTACAGTCACTGTCCAAGAAGGGAGAAATGTTTTTCCCTTCTGTTATCTTTGCCTTTATTAAATAAATCTTCAAAGCTAAAGACATACTTATGGCAGACCTGTGGTCCACCCCTGTTCTCTGAAATCATGGAAAAGATGTTGTACAAATTCTGAGGCCCCAAGCACTTCAATTCCTGTGTCCATGCTTCTGCATAGATCAGGCGATGCTCCATAAGCTGTAGGCATTTCCTTCAATTCCCCAAAGAAAGACATGTAAAACATCTCAGTTTCATGAACAATATGTTAGTATCACTTCCTAAATGCATTCAGAATATATTGACCTGGTGCTGACTGGCAGGTGTCCTGAGTTAGGTCTCCATGGCCCTGTTCAGGTCCTGAAGGCAGAATGCAGTAATGAGCATGTTTAGATCACAGAAGCCATGTGCCTGCATTAGCACTCAACTCTGCACAGGATAATTCACCCTCCTGTGAGTTACACAGAGCATTTTCACACTGTGCTGCCATATGCCCAGTATATGTCCCTCAAGAAACAGTCTACCTAGGACTTTTGTATGTGGATCGGAGGAGTTAACTAATTTATTAATATTGCCATCTAAATTCAGCTGTAAACACCTTCTTGTTGTAGCATCTTCATTCCACAAACTTTGTTTTTGGCTAATTTCTTATAAAACAGTCTGTTTTAATTTTCCTTCTCAATAAAGTTCCTCAGTGAGACTGTCTTCTTCTCATTGTTGAGTCCTTCTTACTCTTTTCCTTTCTTTCTTCCTACCATAAGTTATAGTATTTGTTCTGTTTTTCAATTAAAAATGTTTGTGTCTTTTCAAATTGAAATGATCTTCAGTGGTTCTTCTTTGAATCTTCCTAATTGAATCTTAATCAATGGTTATATATTATTCTATTCTTGGCTTTTCTTGTCTCTTCTCTACTTCTTACACAACACTTCTTCTGAAGTGTCTGCAGATTCCCTGCTGATTATCTCTTCAGAAATACCTTACTAGAACACCCACATTCTGATTTTTTTCTTCTGTCCCTGATTCCATGTGTAAGGATTTAAAAGTGTGTACTAGAAGAAGCGAGTGAAAAAACATCAAAGCATAAAACCACTAATAAGGAACCTGTATGTAAGAGCTGAATATATCTTTCAGCTGAAAGGTAGTATGGGCATAAGTTCTTGTTTATAGCTATTGTAACACATCTAATTAGGCAAGTATTCTTTACAAAGTTTATTACAAATCCACCTCCTAATACATCTAATGAAAATGTTCTTAATGTCTTTATTTCATTCCTTTACAGAGCCAGCTTGTTTCCAGGCCAAGCAAACTAACATGCTGTTTTTTTGAATCCTTTCCAAAAGGAGTTCAAAATCAGCCTAAGCGTCTCTTGCTTCTAGCCAGAAATTGAAGAACTATACCTAAGGATTCATTTATTTGATAAATTCTGCCCCTTTCTAATTACAAACAGATGTCAGTCTCCACAAATTTGTTCATTATTCAGAATTTAATGTTTTGGGTTTTGGCCACTCCAGTCCTCCACCATTTGTTGCAACAGTAAAATCTACTTTGACCACAGTGGAACAGGACCAGGCCTACAGCACAAGTGATGGATATGAAAGGTGGCTCAGACTGCTTTCTGAAGTGTTCGAAGTTGGTTATCCTTCAACATCTTCCTCAGTCAGATGATTGTTCTTGTGGATTGATTGTAAGGGGATAAGTATTACATAGGAAGGATATATAGAAGGGTGTAAACAAAGCTTTTTTTTTTTTCATTTCTCATGCAGAGAATGAGGACCTGTTTTGAGGAACAGGTGCCAGATGCATAAGTAGGATTGTGGATTTTAAAAACCATATGACTTTGTTTTGGACCAAAAGAACTCATCTAAGTGTCATCTAAGTGCCAATGTTATTACATGACTATATAGATGGGTTGGAATTAGATTTAATGAGATTTAGTTTTTATTCTGTTAAAATCTATTGTAATGTGATATAATATAATATAACATAATACAATATATTAATATGTTATGATATGATAGTAATTAATAGAATGCAATATAAATATAATACAACATAATAGTGGTGGGAGACTGTATTTTTAGAGTCTAAGACCATGAGCAATCTATTTTCTAATCCATATAATTAAGTGAGCAGTAGGCTTACACCACAGAGAGCCAGCAGTAATCACAACTACCCTAGTTTTAGAAAATTTACTGTCAGAGAATAAAATTTTGATAACAATAAAAGTGAAGTGAAAACCCAGAAGTATATCTTTTTATTTGCTGTTTTTCAGTCTCCTTTACCTAAAAATTAATTAACAGTGTCACATATTTCATATATATTTGTGTGTATTGTAAGGCTTTTTCAATTAATCACCATAATAATAATTTAAAATGATTTCTTGGACATACTTTATTCTTGGTGCAAGGAATTAGGGGAACAAATGCTTGTACATGTAACTTTTGAATTATTATTATGAAATATATTATTCTAAATGATTTATTGATCATGAGTACCAATGATGGAGGAGTAAAGCACTTTTCACAGAACAGGAGAGATTAAGAAGTCTACCAAAAGATATCAATGCTTCATGAAGAATCAAATGGGGTTGAAAGCAAATGTCAACTGTAAATCAACCCCAACAGAGGTTTTCAGATATTTTCTAGAAGCTGCTCACTTCTTGAGTCCAAATTTTAATATGCTTTTAAGATTTATTTTAACATACCAGTCTCAGAACTACTCAATCCACAATCTGGACAGTCCCGACGCAGAATTTACCACCCATTTTAATGACGGACAGATGCTCTGTGACTTAGCAGAGAGGCTTTCATAATTTGTTGATTGGAAAAATACCTTTTAACCTTTTTAGCACTCTGTTGGCCAGTTACACATTTTAAATTGCCTTAGTTTTAATCATCCTATGCTCTCTTATTTTCTTTTTAAAGTCGATTGGAAGATAAGCTTTCAAAGACTGTTGTGACTGCCAAAGCAACTGTCCTTCCTACATATCCTTCTCTTTTTCCTTTTTGTATTCATGAACCCACAATACAATCCACAAATCCTCTGAAAAAGCCTTCTAATTGTAGTTCAATACAACAAGGGGACTACTTCCTTAAAAGTGGCTCCCTAAAAGTCCTTGCTTACAGGGGACTTCTGCTACAGAATAAGTCAAAACAGTTTCCATGAATGCAGTTTTCATAAGCTACGCAGTCTCTGCATACAGTAACTTCAGGCTTCATACTCCAACTTATTTAAATTTCTGACAACATATGTCAGACCCAAAGGCCACTTGTACAAGAAAACTTGTACAAGCAAAAATCACATTGGTACAAGTTGAAAAGTAAGTTCCTTTCTCCTTGTACAAAATATGAGTCTGTCAGTTTCTTTATAGCATTTGAGCAATAGTTCTTCTTAGTATTTAAACAAACAGTATATTTTAAAGATGTAACAATGCATTAGATCATGGCATTCTAAATCTGATCTGTACAAAGCTTCCTGATTCCTGAACCTGTGACCAGGAATAGTGTTGAAAACTTTATCACAATTTGTTTCCTAGTACCTTTCCATGTTCTCCTGTATCCAGATATGTCCCTGTACACATAGAGATTGTATTCTGCTTCTGTTTTTCTGTAAAACATGTTCACAAAAGTATAAAACCTGTTTTGATATTTTTATTAAACTGTAGTAGGAAAACTGCTTTAATCATCTGAGCATGGATGCATGTATTGTTGCAACTTCTTCAACAGTTCCAAAAGGCAAATTTTTGCAGCATTTTTTGTAGATTTACAGGCATGGCCTATATATCATGAGGGACAGGTCAATTCATTCTCAGTGACAGTATTCTACTGTTACAGCTGTACTGTCATTCACTGTACGCTAGATAGATCTAAATGAGATATTTAGGTATTGAAGAATTTTGAAAAATTCATTTCCCACACTCAACTAGATTACAAGAAAATTTCTAAAAGAAAAAAATAAAATCAGGTTAAAACAGGAACAGGGAAACATGTCAGTCACTCAAAGAGAAAAACTGCATATCAATGGAGACACAAAAGCAATAACAATGAGTTTAAATGTATCTCTGTTTGGATAGTGAATGGATAGAAAACTTCACTGGAAATACCTGACAAAACCAATATTTCTTCATTCCAAAACCTAAATATTTCCAAAATGTCCTTTCTGCTGCTGAATTCTGACTTGCAATGAACCTTCTATCTTTTTAGTGAACTTGTTAAAAGAAAACATCACCCTGTCTTTCTCATGAGCTTGATACGTACTGTGTTACATCATAAACTCAGATCATTCTCACTTTTACTAAGCATTTCCAAGTAAGTGAAGAAGGTCACAGAGCGTGCTTAACAACACAAAGCGCTGCTTTGATATTGATAGACAGGAGCATCAAAGCATACTGGAGTATTGCACGTATGCCAAAGAAGCAATGGGTTAACTGTTCAAGAAATCCTAAACCAAGACCAACCTGAGGATGCAGTAGATTCATGTTTTCACCACGTGTGTGCTTCTCTAGACATGAGCCCACAGATTAAAAAAAAATACATCGTAAGCATGTGTAAAAACAAATACTTATGAACATATTGTGGTGAGAGTTATGGAATGTAAGTTACAAATAAGATATAAGCAAGAAATTAAAGTTTGTCCTATGGTTATAGTTCTGGTGTAGCTGCATATAAGGGCTGTGGGCACATCTGGTGCACTTACCAATTTTCTGAGTTGTTCAGGTGCTCCCTTCCCAGTGAGGCTCTGTACAGGAGAGACCATGAGCTGACTGTAGACAACAGACAGAGCTGAGACAGAAGGATTGCCTGAGCTCGTAGCAGCCTTCAATGCAAAGCATGGACCAGTTATTGCAGGATCTGAGCAATATCCCAGAGTAACTCCAGCAGCCTCTGTTGGGCCCCAGTGCTATTCATTTGTGTGTTTGTTTTGACTGACACCCTGGGTGGAGAGTCTGGGAAGCCCAGTGACTGCCCTGGGCAATCCTGCTGTAGAACCAGTGAGGCTACATCCAGATGAGTCCTTGTGAATAATCAGTAGGAAAGGCTCCTGTGAATGTGGGCATGGTAGACATAGACAGCCTTTGGTACATAATTCTGATACCTAGGAGGTATCTTGTACATAGTTTAAGGCCATCAACTTAATGCAAAGACCCAAATAAATTAGCTGCTCTCTTTTTTTTTTTTTTTTTTGACAGTCCATCTGTGGGTGTCTGTGTAACAATATGTAATGAACACAAGAGTTGCTGGCTCACAGTGGAGCAGATAGCCAAGCATACAAAACTAAAAATATTAAGAGAAATAAAATATCTTAATTTCTTTCTGTTTTCTGATTGAGTAATTTTCTGTTATTTATTATACCAAGAAAGAAAAAAGAAATCTGAAGATTTGCTGAAGGAATCTGTAGAATCACACAGCAATCACTATGGATGTAGTATGAATAAATGAAACTTTTCTTACAATCTCCAGTATAAAAAGAAAAAAGAAAAAGACATGAAATGACATAAGCTTCCAGTAGAGTTTGGAGAACAGCATTTAGATTACCTCCAGGTTATCACTTCACTGGGAAAATGGGGAATGCCCAAACTCCTTCTGATTCTATCCACTTAAGATTCAGAGGATTACCATGTATTATCATTATCAAGTTCAAATACTATTCTGTAAATAATTTTACTTGACTACAACTTTGATATAGGTATAGCCAAATCAGAAATTTTTCTTTCACATTTTACAACTTCTTTAAGTAGAATTCGGCTTACTTTTTAGAAGGAAATACAACATCTTACCAGGTAGTATGTTTTTTACAGATTATTTCAGAATAGAAAGTGTCTCAGAACATATCCTAGACAGCCATTCAACTGATTAAGGTAAAGGAACAGAAGTAAGTATATTGAAAGCTGGAACATTTCTTAGGAATGCATATCAAACTAATAAGCAAAAAGCATACAAGTTTTAAAATCAAGAAAACTGACTGAGCCCAGGGTACAAATCCCTGCTTTGTTTCATTTAACATCCAGTTGAAAAGCAACACTAAAATCTCAATAAAGTGGGTGTAGTTGGACATTATTTTTTGTTTCTGGATGGAATTCGTGGAATACATGTATCCTTATGCCCTTCCACACCTCTCTCAGCCTCTTCCCAATAAAACTAATGTCCCTTGAGGTAGCCATATTAATTCTTAGCCAATGATACTGTATTACACTGATATTTAATAGTGATATTTTAGCTTCCTTCTAATTAGGACACCTAAATATTTACTGGATTACAGCAAGAGGAAATACATACAAATTAATATCCCAGAACAAACAATGTCTAATCCATTCCAAACAGATAATGGACAATTTTCTTTTTTTCTCAGTCTCCACGCATGTACAGAACACTTCAGAGACGGTTTGCTCTGTGTTAGCAGTGCTGTCTAACGAGTCACATTTCCTCTGCTGAGAACGCTCATTCTCCTTCCTTGCAGAGCTGAAGGCAGTGTCTCCCACAGGGGCTAGTAAAAATGTTGGCAGAATTATGATGTGCGTTTTGTACACATCAGTTCACAGAACTGGAAAGATGCACTCCTGAGATCAGCTTGTATTTTTCTGCAATCCACTTGAAGCTTCAAGAAATTCCTGTTATCTCTGCATTTCTTCTCCATCTCTGTCTTTGGTAATGACTTTATGGACACGTGTATTGAGTCCCTGTAATCTTGAATTAATGACATTTCTCAGGACAATTCATTGGTACTATTCCTGTGTCCTTTACTAATGACAGATGAATGCAAAGGTCAAACTTTAAGAATACAGTTAGGCACTGCAGGAATTATTTTTCCCTTTGCCCAATCATTAAGATCAGTGAAGAACAACATATATGACAGTAGAAAACTGTGCAAATGCTAGACAACAGTGGTTGAATTATCACAAGGGAAGGCTCTTTCCCCATACCAGTTTTGCCATACCAAATGGAACAAAAAGGAAGTAACACATGAAAAAGAACCTTTGAGGCATTACTCTAAAATCTGTCACCGGAGTGAACATTTGTCACTAGGGACTCTGCTGCCATGGCTAGGAATTGAAAGCACTATAGTATCATGTGGCTGGTCTTATCAGTTTCTTGGAAGAGAAATAATACCCATCAGGGCACTTTATTTTGTGTATCCCAGTGAGGCTGCTTCTGGTGAACAAGTATGAGAGAAACCATCCTCTGTTTTTTCTTTTTCTTGTGAGAAAATAAGTATAAATTTTAAGGGAAGGTACAGCATTTGGTGCAGATTGAAATATAGATGAGAAGCTTTGTGATTTGTTTTATAAAGAATCTGCAAAGTAGGTTTCTAGAAGGAAGGGTAGTATCTAGACAATGAGACAGTAGAATAATGCATTTGTAATAACTGCAAAACGTCACATGGTGTCTGTTTATGGAGCTAGCCAAGATTACCTGTTAGGATTTTGAGAAAGTTCTTCTAATATGCCCCAGGCCTTTAAAGCCTTTTCTTTTTTTTTAATCTCTAGGACGCCTCAAGGGTATGTTTGTTCATCAGAAGTAAAAGCTACAAAAGACAGAATATGCCGTTAATTGTGTTGAAAAGTAGTGCTGTATTCAATCTGTAGCTCTTTTGGTTTTCACAAAGCACTGTTTACATAGAGGGAACAATTTAATAATCGCTGAGACTATCAGGGTTCAATCTTAAATAGTTCTGGAATCTGCAATATTATTGCAAATTTTGTATACTTTATGGTCTGACAATCAATTACTCAATAATTAAAAAGAGAGTCCAGAATGTAGAAGATGCAGCAGTTATATCACATGTTTCCAAGAAACAAAAAAACTATTTAACATTTTGGAAAGGAGTGATGAAACCAATTTCAGGAATTAAACATTGTCTTCATCGAAGTGATGTATTACAACTAGCTGTGTGAACACAATTAATTATGTATGTGTTTATAAAACTCAGTGCAAGATGTAATATGGATGATGAAGTCAACAAAGAGAAAAATGCATCTTTCCAATGAAAACATGTTGTCAAACTTCTTAAAATAAAGTTTTTAAAGTAAAAACATTTTTAATTTTTTTTTAATACTAGTTTACCTGGCATCCATAACTCACTATGGCAGAATATGGTACATCAACAGTTTTGAAGGTAAGCACACCCCTTTCTTCCTCATATCACATACTATTATTTCAGTACTATTGAAAGCTGAAGATCTGCAAAATTAAATGAGGAATACAATAAAATGTATGTATGTTTCAAGAGAAATTTGGATTCTTTCACCATAACTTCATGATGGTCTTTGGCCTACAGATCTAACTCTGCAAAGGGCTTAGCGTGTCTGAGAGGTTTAATCTAAAGATTGTAGATATCCACTTCGATTAACCACCCTATGATAGGGCCCTAGGTCTTCTGTACAGCACAGAATAATGCAGTCAAGACACGGCTGTTGAGAGGGAGGTGTCTGTCAGTTCCTACACTTGGAACTCTTGCCTCCCTCTGGGAGGTGGTAGAGCATGGCTTGTCTCTTCTCCAGGTTTACCTGGGGAGACAATGACCATGACCGAACTTAAACAGAACAGAGAAACTTTCCTCCATGCACTGGTGCTGTGCTGCACATTGCCAGAAAGTAAATTTCTCAAATTTAAGAAGGACTTGATGAGCTGGACCCTTAGGACAAGATGCATGTGATTAAGTTAAAGCAACTGCTGGGCAGTTTGTTTCACATGTGTGGCAATTACGACTTGCTTGCAGCAGACTTCTTTTGCAAACAGCCCCTCAGCCACAACAGGGAAGTTTTGCCTTCTGTATTAGTTAACAATATGATAACATGCATATCTGTGATAACACATTATATTTACTGTAGATTTTGAGAATATAAGGATCTTATTCAAGTTAATGAAATTATTTTCCTTTCTTTCACTTGGAACTGAACAGCTTTCTAAAGCCCTTTAGCCTGTAGGACCAGAGAATTTTGACACATGTATAGACATGCATGCATGCATGCATAATTATTTAACTATAATAAAAAAATCAATTTCAGTTAAGTTCATACTAAGAGAAGTAATTAACACTTAAAATTTTATACCCAATGTGAATTGTTTTGTTTAGAGGGGTTTTCAAGCCCTGAAAGTGAACAGTAGTCAAAAATCAAAGTGAAGCTCTTGAGCCACTCTATTCATAATGGTTTTTTTCATAAAAAGATATCATTTACTTCAGCAAAACAGTGCAATATGTCTGGTTTTATATCACTGTAAATAACATTTACTCTGTTTGTGAAAGTTACTTTGTACTAACAATAGAAATAGTCTCCACTACTAAACTTCACTGTTGTCCAGCAACAACAGACTTCAGAAGAATGCTTTGACTGACACATTGTTACAAACTTTTAATGCTCTCCTGAAACATGAGTACTATCTCAATCATTTTAAATTAAGGTTTGATGTTGAAGGAATTCCCAGGAGTAAGACTGAAACCACTGTTGTATACTTTGCTGAAAATCTGAGATGTGGTCCCTTTTCACTATCAATTTTTTTTTTTTTTTTTGGTAGCCTATACCTCTGTAAAGATGGAGGTCCAAAACTTTACAATCTCTTAATGAGGTGAGTAGTAAAAACTATCTATTCAAGGTTTCAAGAGTGTATATGCATGCAAACTATACTGCTGCAGAGGCTGATACAAAAAGGTTCAGTTTATAGCAGGGGCTTAAAAAGTGACCAAAAGCCCAAAGAAGTGGTTTGAACTATTCAGATTATTAAAATGTTTAAAGTCATAAGAGAACACTGTTTAAAATGGTCTAAAGTGAATAAAAAATGCAATTTGTAGCATTTATGTCCCACAGTAATTAAGTATCAAAAGTAATGTTAAGATTTAGGCAGTGTTTCAAATGGAACAGTGTCTAAGCATATATCTGTACTTAGCAGATATAGCAGCACGTTGCTTTCACCATGTAGTAGATGAATAAGCTATGTACTTCACAAGGTTGATAAATGGATTGTGTACTGCATTTAGCAAATGAATGTTTTAAGTAACACTTTCTGTTTTTTCAGAGCTAAGTTACATCATGGTATAAACACAAACAAAAATCAGAACTTTATTTATCTATATCCTTATAGGTTTACTTATCAGGTTTGGGGAGGTTAGTTATAAGAACACAACATATTGATATACAATGAATTGCTTCTTTTGTATTTTGGTAGATTATTCCATTTAAAAAATTATCAAATGGTCTGTTTTTAAACTTGGTTAAAAAAACAAACAAACAAACAAACAAAACCAAAAAACAACCTTCAAGGATGAAACCTTGTCTTCCAAGTTTAAATGCAGAGTAAAATTTTACAGCTGAAACTTAAAACCATGAAAATAGGGGTGTTATAATGGAATTAGTGACATAGCCTTAAGTATTTCATTACTAGCAGGTATAGCTACAATATAAAACATCCTCAATATAATAAAAACATTGGTCATGCATAATACCAGGGTGTTGGAGACACTATGTGCCCTGGAGAAAACAAAACCAAAAAAAAACCCAAACCCACAACTGCTAAGAAACAAATGCTTAATATTTTAATGTTTGTTCTTAATGAAAGGGAAGGAATATTATTCTCTAAATGATGGGGAAAAGATGGGGAAAAAAATTAGAAACAAAAGCATAAAATGATTTAAAAAAATATTTCAGTCATTATTCCTTCATTTGTTAACAAGACTTGTGGCTGATGCAGAGATCTGGTGTTACAAAACAGCGGTGTAAAGATTTTCTTAAAGGGATATCTTGGGATCCAGGTTGAAACACTGGAATAAGAGATTTGTTATAAAATACAGCTTAAAAATGTTTTCAAAGGTTTTCCATTCAATCTCTTGATATTATTGTCAAACTCATAGGAATCAGATCAGAGCTAACAATCAGAAGTATGCTAGGTTTTATGATGCAGAGCACACAGCAAAAAAGAAAAAAAATTTAAAAATCCATGCTTTCCTTATTTTTACCCTGATTTCATGTCATTAATTTGTTATGTGATATTACAGAAAAATATTAACTCAAGTTTGGTGGGTGTTTTGATGTGCATATTTCCCAAAAAGGAATATAGTGAGTACCAGTTTCCTCAAGACAGAAGGACTGCTTCAGAAAATCAGGTATCTAAACAATGAGTTTGTTTCCTTTCAGTATGTTTTCCTTCCAATTTATTTTTCTGCTCTTCTAGGCTTTCAGAAACACTGATACAGCCTAATGATCTGATTGAAAAAAAAATTAACAAACCCAATTTCGTTTATCTTCCAATTCCACCAAACCTTTTTCATTTGAGGATCTTATACTCTCTTATGGTTTTATGGAAATATGCAAGATTAATAAAATTAATAATGTTTTCCACAGGGATTCTGGATTCCTTGTTGAAATTTAGAGCCTTGACACCATTGAATAAGTTTTATGCGAGAAGCAAGCATTATCTCACAATTTCCTGAGATACATACAAAAGTTAATTTTTCCCTTGATGTTAAATAGCTGAGCACACAGTATTTCAGTAACTTGACAAATGAAATGATTAGAAAGTCTAAATGCAGGAAATTCCCTGGATGTTGTATGGAGATACTCAATAGCATGTTTCTACTGTGCAAAGACAGAATGTGACACATAAAAAATGCCAGCAGAAATTTTATAACAGTAAGAGAAATAGTGGATAGAAGAGAACCATTTCTGTATTAATATCAAAGTGGACTTTCAGAATGATCCAGGTGGACTGCCCACGATCCGTATGAGAAATGTCGAAGATGTATTTCCACAGCAACGCTTTTTTCTTTAAGTTATTTTTGGTTTTTTAACCTTGAAAAAAGGTTGTCTTGTATTGTGTCTAAACTTTGGCTTAAAGGGCTGAAAACATTTCTGTGAGTCCCCAGGATTTAGTGTTCAGAGAATTTAGCCATGTAATTTTCTCATATGCGCTAACATTGTCAGACAAATCCTTCATAATAGAGGAGTCCAAAACGGACTAACAGAAGGCTTGTGGGTGGAAGCATTTCCCATTTAAAGACACCTATGAAAATCATAGGAAAGATAAATTAGTTTAGTATGGAATTACAGAGGAAATCATATCTATCTAGAGAGGTCTGCTCTAGATAGACCTTTGGAACTGAGGAGAAAGAAATTAAATGAACTTGAAGAATTCTTTCAGAAGAAGAGGAGAAAATAAAGGAAATACATAGAATGTAATGACGGTTTTAGTATTTAACGCTATTAAATATTATGACTACCTTTTAATAGCACATTAGGGTTAAAGTTTTAAGTAAGATGCATTTGGGTGTTAGTAACATGATACTACTACACTTACTGTAATAAAAGGAACCCCTGAATACTGAGTTGGTGTTTCTTGTACTTATTTTAACTGATTTCCGTTTAACACTGTGTTGACTACACACACACATGCACACACATACGTCTCCATATGTATGTGTGTGTCTACATATGTATGGATAACATAGGTTATGGATTGTTGTATAATAGTTACAGCTGATGAGACAAATCTTGAATGTTTTGCCCATTTTGAACAGAATTTTCTGAAAAAAAAAAAACAAAAAAAAAAATGGAGGTTAGAGGAAGAAAGCAATGGAAAATGGCACGGAAAGATGACATGTTGAAGAAACTTATTTTGATCTAACTGAAAACAAGAAAATAGACTACATTAACTTTACAGGAGAATTATCATATAAATCTGAAAAACAAGCAATATTATCAAACTTCAGTCAGTAAAAATATTTACATTACTTATCTTTAGATAAGCAGTAATTTACACCATTGCAATCTTTCTGAATTTCCATTCAGAACAAGAATAGTTAGATCTTCTCAAGCGGAAGTGTAATTTTCATCCAGCCTCACTCTCTTTCTTGTGATGGCTACATTCAGCACTGGAAAAAACACATTTGTGATTTATTTTGGGGGGCCTGATTTTAATTATTAAGATCATATTTTGCCTCGTAAATATGCAAAACTTTGTTGTAATGTTTATGAGGATGAGACATATCCTTAGAGAAAATTAGCAAATAATCAGATGTTTACCAAGTTGAACAAAAAAATGCAATGTCATAACCGCTGTAAATTGCTCACCTTTAAGAGTAAAGTTGCTTGATAAATTTAAAGTGGTTGAAACTTTTTCCTTTGGTTTCTTCCCTAAAGACCTACTACGAAGATATTTATGTAAGAGGTCAGGCCTGTCCAAGCAGGCAGTTACAACACTAGGAATTTGTAGGTAAATTTGTCCCTATTGATAGTCTACACATTTATTTCCAAACAATATCATTGACATTTCGATTACAGAAAGCAAAATCAACTATTAAAATACATCACCGTTAAAAATTTTGTCATGTGAAAAACTTTTTTTTTTTACAAATACGTCATAGAAAAGATCACAGAACATTTTCAGTTGATGATCTGGAGATCATCTCCCCTTCTGAGCATGTAATATGTATGTCTTCTTCCTCTCCACTAAGAAATTACTGTCCAATAGATCTTTTACTTCTTTAGGTCTGTCAGACATACAACTATCAACAGATTTGTACCCACGTATTTACAGCTGCTTTGTATTTGGACCACATCTTTACACGCTTCAGATATGTCAGCTTCACCATGCTCTTTGTCACTGAAATCTTTAGTCAGGTAATTACTTTAGTCAAGTAATCTTCAACTTTTTCATATTTCCCAACCCTCATATAATGGTTCTTGAGCTTTTTTTTTTGTTTACCAAAATTTTGTCTGTTTCAAACTTACGTTTTCCCTGAAAACTGTAGCTTCCAGTTCATTCCAGTTATGACAATTAAAGAAATTTTATCTTTCAACAAAGTTCAGCTCTGATTCAAATGTCTTTACTGACTTCAGTTAATTACATACTTAGTCCAAAGTTTTTTATCTCGTCTTCAAACCAGTTTGCTGAACCTGGAGTTATATACCATCAAACTCACTGCACTGAAATTGTTTTGATGTCACCTATTTTTTCTGTTTGTATCTCACTAATCTGATTACTTTCAATGCTAGCCAAGATTTCATCTTCCTTAGCAGCATATCACAGCATAAAAAAACCCAGTTCTCAGTGATTTTGTGCAGAGACTTAAGTATTCCGGAAATGTTTAAGAAGTAGGGTTTTGCTGCACTCTACCACTGACTTCATCAGAGCTAATGTCTCACTCTTTTTTTTTTTTTTTAATATAATCACATTTTGTTTGAACTGTAGTATTTAGCATGACTTAATAACATTTTTGAAAATAGCAGTGTTGAAAGCATTTAGGTTCCATGTCTGTCCTGATCATAGTTCTCCTGTCCAAAAGCCTTTTTTTCATTCTTATGTGATCAAAAATCACCTCACTTTTCTACTGTTTCTATTGCTGATCTCTCTGAAATCAAACTGAGCCATATTAAGACCACAGCAATATTACCCACATATATGATCATCATATATGCTTTTAGACATAATACTTCAAGAAATAAAATCTGAAAAACCTCTGGCAGCCATCATTTTAAAGAGCTGTAATGAGTGAGAAATACAAAATCTTTCTGTTTCTAGAGGCACTGTGATATCCCAGGATTCCTTTCGTTAAATACTATTTACAGGTCTGATTAGCAATAGGTTTAGATTTCGAGCTGTATTACTTACTGTAATAGTTTCACAGTGTTGTCTCTTCCCTGTAATACTTTTTTATGATGTAAATTATATTTTATAAGCAATATGACCATTTCATGATGTATTTACAATATTGTTTCCCTATTAGTCTTTTTATAGCTTTCATGATACAGGCTAGAATATTTAAAATGGTCACAAATATTTGTAGTGGCTGACAACACAGAAAATATTTTGCTACTTTCAATGACTGACATAAATGGAATAATTTATATGAGATTACAAGAGAATTAAAACAGAGAACTGGACTAGAATATTGTAAGAGGCTATTTAATGTACTAAAATGAGACTGCTTCAAGTCCATTACACATGCTACTATAAATTTCTGTTAGATGACATCTAAATGACAATTAATTTAGAAATGACAGATTTATTTCATACTGACTTTTCATTCTAACCCTGAGGACAAAATGCCTCTTTGTGACCCTAGGTAAATAAGGCTTGCAGTAATCGATTCCTGCATATTCATTATGTCAAATTACAAGTAGTTATTTGTGCAGACCAAGACCCATACTTATTCAAACTTAACGATTATGCCAAAGAACTAGAAAAATAGCAAAATCAACTGAAAACAGGATCTGAAATTGGTTTAGTGGGAATGTTTGAATCACAGAATCACAGAATCTTATAGGTTGTAAAAGACCTTTAAGATCATCAAGTCCAACTGTAAACCTAACACTACCAAGACCACCACTAAACCATGTCCCTAAGCAACTCATCCAAATGTCTTTTAAAGACTTCCAGGGATGGCGACTCAACCACTTCCCTGGGCAGCTTGTTCCAATGCTTGATAACCCTTTCAGAGAAGTAAAATGTCCTAATATCCAGTCTAAACCTCCCCTGGCGCAACTTAAGGCCATTTCCTCTCTTCCTATCACTTGTTACCTGGGAGAAGAGACCGACCCCCACCTCTCTACAACCTCCTTTCAGGTAGTTGTAGAGAGCGATAAGGTCTCCCCTCAGCCTCCTTTTCTCCAGGCTAAACAACCCCAGTTCCCTCTGACGCTCCTCACAAGACTTGTGCGCTAGACCCTTCAACAGCTTCGTTGCCCTTCTCTGGACATGCTCCAGCACCTCAATGTCTCTCTTGTAGTGGGGGGCCCAAAACTGAACACAGTATTCGAGGTGCGGCCTCACCACTGCCGAGTACAGGGGCACGATCACTTCCCTAGTCCTGCTGGCCACACTATTTTTGATACAAGCCAGGATGCCATTGGCTTTCTTGGCCACCTGGGCACACTGCTGGCTCATATTCAGGCGGCTGTCAACCAACACCCCCAGGTCCTTTTCCACCAGGCAGCTTTCCAGCCACTCTTCCCCAAGCCTGTAGTGTTGCATGGGGTTGCTGTGGCCCAAGTGCAGGACCTTGCACTTGGCTTTGTTGAACCTCATACAACTGACCTTGGCCCATTGATCCAGCCTGTCCAGGTCCCTCTGTAGAGCCTTCTTACCCTCAAGCAGATCAACACTCCCGCACAACTTGGTGTCATCTGCAAACTTACTGCGGGCGCACTCCATCCCTTCGTCCAGATCATTGATAAAGATATTAAACAGAACTGGCCCCAGCACAGAGCCCTGGGGGACACCACTTGTGACCGGCCACCACCTGGAGTAAACTCCATTCACCAGCACTCTTTGGGCCCACCCATCCAGCCAGTTCTTTACCCAGCAAAGAGTACACCTGTCCAAGCCATGAGCAGCCAGTTTCTCCAGGAGAATGCTGTGCGAAACCGTGTCAAAGGCTTTACTGAAGTCTAGATAGAAAACATCCACAGCCTTTCCCTCATCCACTAGGTGGCTCGCCCTGTCGTAGAAGGAGATCAGGTTGGTCAAGCAGGACCTGCCTTTCCTGAACCCATGCTGGCTGGGCTTGATCACTTGGTTATCCTCTACGTGCTGTGTGATGGCACTCAGGATGATCTGCTCCATCAGCTTCCCTGGTACTGAGGTCAGGCTGACAGGCCTGTATTTCCCCGGGTCCTTCTTACGGCCCTTCTTGAAGATGGGTGTCACATTAGCTAATCTCCAGTCAGCTGGGACCTCCCCAGTTAGCCAGGACTGCTGGTAAATGATGGAAAGGGGCTTGGTGAGCACTTCTGCCACTTCCTTCATTACTCTCAGGTGGATCTCATCAGGCCCAATAGACTTGTGAATGTCTAAGTGGTGCAGCAGGTCACTAACCATTTCCCCCTGGATTATGGGGGCTCCATTCTGGTCCCCATCTCTATCTTCCAACTCTGGGGACTGTGTACCCAGAGAACAATTGGCCCTGCTATTAAAGACTGAGGCAAAGAAGGCATTAAGTACCTCAGCCTTTTCCTCATCCTTGGTCACTGTGTTCCCTGCCCCGTCTACTAGGGGCTGGAGATTCTCCTTAGCTCTCCTTTTGCTGCTAATGTATTTGAAGAAATATTTTTTGTTGTCTTTTACAGCAGCAGCCAGATTGAGCTCTAGCTCAGCTTTGGCCCTTCTAATTTTCTCCCTGCACAGCCTTGCTACACCTTTGTAGTCCTCCTGAGTTGCCTGCCCCTTCTTCCAGAGGTCGTAGACTCTCCTCTTTTTCCTGAGTTCGAGCCAAAGCTCTCTATTCAGCCAGGCCAGTTTTCTTCCCTGCCGGCTCACCTTTCGGCACCTGGGGCAGCCTGCTCTTGTGACTTTAGGACTTCCTCTTTAAAGAATGTCCAGCCTTCCTGGACTCCTTTGCCCTTTAGGGCTGCCTCCCAGGGGACTCTGTCGACCAGTCTCCTAAATGTGCCAAAGTCTGCCCTCCAGAAGTCTAAGGTGGCAGTTCTGCTGACCCCCCTCATCACGTTTCCAAGAATCAAAACCTCTATCATTTCGTGATCACTCTGCTCAAGACAGCCTCCAACCATCACATCGCTCACAACTCCTTCACTGTTCATGAACAAGAGGTCCAGTGGGGCAGCTTCCCTAGTTGGCTCACTCACCAGCTGTGTCAGGAAGTTACCTGCCACATGCACCTGCCTGATGCAGCTCAGGCCAGCAAACCTGGTCCAGCAGCTCAAAGGAGGAGAGTGAATGGAGGCAGGTCCACGCTTGTGGCAGCAGGTGAACGTCCTCCCTGCCCACCTCGCCTCCCCAGGTGCCTCTGTACAACAGGTATGAGGCCCTGGAGGGGGAAGGCCAGTCAATGGAGCATGGGGATGACAGTCCATCTACACCAGAGGTGTCGCCTAGGTCAGAAGAACGTACCTCTCGTATTAACACCACCTCCACAAGGAAGAGAAGACGTGTTATAGTTGTGGGTGACTCCCTTCTGAGGGGAACCGAGGGTCCAATATGCCGGACGGACCCTCCTCTTCAGGAAGTCTGCTGCCTCCCTGGGGCCCGGGTGAAGGATATCACGAGGATACTCCCTAGCCCTCGGACTATTACCCCCTACTGCTCTTCCATGTGAGGGGCGATGAAGCTGCAACACGAAGTCCTAGGGCAATCAAAAGAGACTTCAGGGCCTTGGGATGGCTAGTAAGGGACTCTCGAGCACAGGTTATTTTCTCCTCTCTCCTTCCAGTT
Source organism: Ciconia boyciana (assembly GCF_034638445.1). Classification (NCBI taxonomy): domain Eukaryota; kingdom Metazoa; phylum Chordata; class Aves; order Ciconiiformes; family Ciconiidae; genus Ciconia; species Ciconia boyciana. The sequence continues at coordinate 77,072,423 of NC_132937.1, read as the reverse complement.
GTGGGCAGTGACACTGGAATGAACAGAGGTACCCAGTCTGTCAACTCATGGCTCCGTGGCTGGTGTCATCGCCATGGATTTGGTTTTTGTGATAACAGGATGGCCTACACAGCACCAGGCTTGCTGGCGTCTGATGGGATTCATCTGTCTCAAAGGGGAAAGAGAATCTTTGCTCAGGAACTTGCGGGGCTCATCGTCAGAGCTTTAAACTAGACTCGAAGGGGGAGGGCGATAATATCCGGCTTGCCCGAGGGAAGCTGTGGGACAAAGTGCCATGGTTAGAGGGAGTGGGTGCCAGCAAGGGCACTCAGCCTGTGTCTTTGAGATGTGCTGGGTACACTGGGCTAGAGATGAAGTTGTGCAGAGTTGAGCTAGGGGACACTGAGGCAATAGGAGCCAAGAAAGAAATGCCAGTGAAACACCTCAAAGCACACAAGGGGTGTTCTTCTATGAAGGAAACACAGACGACAGCCCAGCTGAAGTGCCTCTACACCAATGCACGCAGCATGGGCAGCAAGCAGGAGGAGTTGGAAGCCATTGTACACCAGGAAAACTATGATATGGTTGCCATCATGGAAACATGGTGGGATGACTCGCACAACTGGAGTGCAGCCATGGATGGCTATAAACTTTTCAGGACAGATAGGAGAGGCAGGAGAGGCGGTGGGGTAGCCCTGTATGTTAGGGAGTGTTTGGATAGTTTAGAGCTTAATGATGGTGACGACAGGGTGGAGTGTCTATGGGTAAGAATGAGGGGGAAGGCCAACAAAGCAGATATTGTGGTGGGAGTCTGTTACAGACCACCCAACCAGGATGAGGAGGCAGATGAACTATTCTATAAGCAGCTGGGAGAAGCCTCATGATCGCTAGCCCTTGTTCTTGTGGGGGACTTCAACCTGCCAGATGTCTGCTGGAAATACAATACAGCAGAGAGGAAACAGTCTAGGAGGTTCCTGGAGCATGTGGCAGATAACTTCCTGACACAGCTGGTGAGTGAGCCAACTAGGGAAGCTGCCCCACTGGACCTCTTGTTCACAAACAGAGAAGGACTTGTGAGCCATGTGATGGTTGGAGGCTGTCTTGGGCAGAGAGATCACGAAATGATAGAGTTTTTGATTCTTGGAAACGTGATGAGGGGGGTCAGCAGAACTGCCACCTTAGAATTCTGGAGGGCAGACTTTGGCACATTTAGGAGACTGGTCGACAGAGTCCCCTGGGAGGCAGCCCTAAAGGGCAAAGGAGTCCAGGAAGGCTGGACATTCTTTAAAGAGGAAGTCCTAAAGTCACAAGAGTAGGCTGCCTCAGGTGCCGAAAGGTGAGCCGGCGGGGAAGAAAACTGGCCTGGCTGAATAGAGAGCTCTGGCTCGAACTCAGGAAAAAGAGGAGAGTCTATGACCTCTGGAAGAAGGGGCAGGCAACTCAGGAGGACTACAAAAGTGTAGCAAGGCTGTGCAGGGAGAAAATTAGAAGGGCCAAAGCTGAGCTAGAGCTCAATCTGGCTGCTGCTGTAAAAGACAACAAAAAATATTTCTTCAAATACATTAGCAGCAAAAGGAGAGCTAAGGAGAATCTACAGCCCCTAGTAGACGGGGCAGGGAACACAGTGACCAAGGATGAGGAAAAGGCTGAGGTACTTAATGCCTTCTTTGCCTCAGTCTTTAATAGCAGGGCCAATTGTTCTCTGGGTACGCAGCCCCCAGAGTTGGAAGATAGAGATGGGGACCAGAATGGAGCCCCCATAATCCAGGGGGAAATGGTTAGTGACCTGCTGCACCACTTAGACACTCACAAGTCTATTGGGCCTGATGAGATCCACCTGAGAGTAATGAAGGAAGTGGCAGAAGTGCTCACCAAGCCCCTTTCCATCATTTACCAGCAGTCCTGGCTAACTGGGGAGGTCCCAGCTGACTGGAGATTAGCTAATGTGACACCCATCTTCAAGAAGGGCCGTAAGAAGGACCCGGGGAACTACAGGCCTGTCAGCCTGACCTCAGTACCAGGGAAGCTGATGGAGCAGATCATCCTGAGTGCCATCACACAGCACGTAGAGGATAACCAAGTGATCAAGCCCAGCCAGCATGGGTTCAGGAAAGGCAGGTCCTGCTTGACCAACCTGATCTCCTTCTACGACAGGGCGAGCCACCTAGTGGATGAGGGAAAGGCTGTGGATGTTTTCTATCTAGACTTCAGTAAAGCCTTTGACACGGTTTCGCACAGCATTCTCCTGGAGAAACTGGCTGCTCATGGCTTGGACAGGTGTACTCTTTGCTGGGTAAAGAACTGGCTGGATGGGTGGGCCCAAAGAGTGCTGGTGAATGGAGTTTACTTCAGGTGGTGGCCGGTCACAAGTGGTGTCCCCCAGGGCTCTGTGCTGGGGCCAGTTCTGTTTAATATCTTTATCAATGATCTGGACGAAGGGATGGAGTGCGCCCGCAGTAAGTTTGCAGATGACACCAAGTTGTGCGGGAGTGTTGATCTGCTTGAGGGTAAGAAGGCTCTACAGAGGGACCTGGACAGGCTGGATCAATGGGCCAAGGTCAGTTGTATGAGGTTCAACAAAGCCAAGTGCAAGGTCCTGCACTTGGGCCACAGCAACCCCATGCAACACTACAGGCTTGGGGAGGAGTGGCTGGAAAGCTGCCTGGTGGAAAAGGACCTGGGGGTGCTGGTTGACAGCCGCCTGAATATGAGCCAGCAGTGTGCCCAGGTGGCCAAGAAAGCCAATGGCATCCTGGCTTGTATCAAAAATAGTGTGGCCAGCAGGACTAGGGAAGTGATCGTGCCCCTGTACTTGGCACTGGTGAGGCTGCACCTCGAATACTGTGTTCAGTTTTGGGCCCCCCACTACAAGAGAGACATTGAGGTGCTGGAGCATGTCCAGAGAAGGGCAATGAAGCTGTTGAAGGGTCTAGCGCACAAGTCTTGTGAGGAGCGTCAGAGGGAACTGGGGTTGTTTAGCCTGGAGAAAAGGAAGCTGAGGGGAGACCTTATCGCTCTCTACAACTACCTGAAAGGAGGTTGTAGAGAGGTGGGGGTCGGTCTCTTCTCCCAGGTAACAAGTGATAGGAAGAGAGGAAATGGCCTTAAGTTGTGCCAGGGGAGGTTTAGACTGGATATTAGGAAATTTTACTTCTCTGAAAGGGTTATCAAGCATTGGAAGAGGCTGCCCAGGGAAGTGGTTGAGTCGCCATCCCTGGAGGCATTTAAAAGACATTTGGATGAGGTGCTTAGGGACATGGTTTAGTGGTGGTCTTGGTAGTGTTAGGTTTACGGTTGGACTCGATGATCTTAAAGGTCTTTTCCAACCTATACGATTCTGTGATTCTGTGATTCTGTGGTGCTGTGTGGACCATCCCGTTATCAAAAAAACTAAATCCTTGTGATGACACCAGCCACGGAGCCATGAGTTGATAGATTGGGTACCTCTGTTCATTCTAGTGTCACTGCCCACAACTGGAAGGAGAGAGGAGAAAATAACCTGTGCTCGAGAGTCCCTTACTAGCTGTCCCAAGGCTCTGAACTCTCTTTTGATTGCCCTAGGACTTCGTGTTGCAGCTTCATCGCCCCCCACATGGAAGAGCAGTAGAGGGTAATAGTCCGAGAGCCGTACCAGGCTAGGGAGTATCCTCGTGATATCCTTCACCCAGGCCCCAGGGAGGCAGCAGACTTCCTGAAGAGGAGGGTCCGTCCGGCATATCGGACCCTCGGTTCCCCTCAGAAGGGAGTCACCCACAACTATAACACGTCTTCTCTTCCTTGTGGAGGTGGTGTTAATACAAGAGGTACATTCTTCTGACCTAGGCGACACCTCTGGTGTAGATCGACTGTCATCCCCATGCTCCATTGACTGGCCTTCCCCCTCCAGGGCCTCATACCTGTTGTACAGAGGCACCTGGGGAGGCGAGGTGGGCAAGGAGGACGTTCGCCTGCTGCCACGAGCGTGGACCTGCCTCCATTCACTCTTCTCCTTTGAGCTGCTGCCTTCAGCCCGGTGGGGAGGGGGGGGATACAGGGTCCCCTTGATAGTGGGTTCTTACTGGTGGCTGCTGCTGCTCCTGTTCCTGTCTCAGGGGGTGCAGAGCATGGTACCACCAGTCTATCTCTTTCTCAGCCTCCCTGATGCTCCTTAACCTTTCTAGCTCCTCCCATAGCTCTGCCACCATGCAGAGCAAATCATCCACCTGAGATAACAGAAACGTTGATTTACAGACTCGATTGTCTCTAGGGCATATGGAATATCTTGCAAGAATAGTGCATGCATCTGAAGATTGTAGCTGTTTTATGCTAGATGTTTCAACATTCAGAAATGAATAGGAATCATGCTCACTCCATATAAAATAAAAATTATTCCATGCCAATGAGGTGTATTATCTAGTTCACTATTCATTCAAAATGCTGATAAAACCTATAAGCCCAGAGTATTGAAAGAGCTCATGAAATTGATACTGGTAAAAAGAAAATAAAGTTAAGTTAAAGAAACCCATTTTTGTTTGTAGTTCAACCACAAATTGCACTGCTTTCAAATGAACCCAGGAGAACAAGGTGATTTCACCTTCAAGATATGTGTGGATTTCAGATACTTCCTGAAATCATGTTTACTATGCAAACCACTTTCCCTATTATATAACAAAGAATTCAAGTTTGCTTTTATTATCCCAGGGCATTGCTGCTGAGACCTCTGTTTAGTCTACTACCACTTCGTATATAAATACAGTTGTACTGTATACGCACATTTAAAGCACAGCTTGGGTAGTTTAGTATTTGGCATAGGCACTTCTACAATGAAATTAATACAATTCCTAAATTGCTTAAAGGATAAACCACAGCAGATTATGCTATTATGAATGATGTGATAACAGTTTGCCAAGTTCTGCTTTTAGGACATCAGTGTAAAACTAATAATAAATGCATTAAATTCTCCATGGAATTTGACTGGGATTTAAGGCTGCATACAGTTACTATTATCAGAAGACAATCTCTTCCAGTTCAGCAATTTAACATTTCTGTTACAACCCTAGTTTTTTACTAAATGAACATCTGGCCTCTTACACATTTTGTGTGGACAGTTCTTGCCCAGTCACAGATCAGGCAGGCAGTCATGCAGCTATTTTTGTACATGTGTAATTTTCTAAATCAAGATATCAGTGACACTATAATTTTGGACAGGGATAAAAAGTTTTATGGGAAATTCGGGAAGTAGGAAGTCATCCAATAGTGATGTAGATACGCATTTCCAAGGTGAAAATACATGGGTTTTTTCCATATTTGTTTAAGAGGATTGATTAATTTGGTAGGTGAACTGGTAAATTAGGACAAATTATTTCTTGATCTTAAAGAATTCTTACAATTTTCAGTCATATGTTCCATTTTCTAGTTACTAATGCTAATTTTATTCTAGTGGGAATTCCATTTTCCTTAAAGAAATTGCTTCTGAATTACAGCTATGTGAGTTGTGAAAAAAATATTTTCTTTATAGGCATGTACAAAGGGATTTATCTGAATGTATAGGGCTCTGATTCTGTCTTAATGCAAAAGATAGACCAGTAGAGATGAAACTGGACTTGAGTTTCACTTTTATGTAACTACCCAGTAAATAACAAGTTTTCCCTTGAATGTCTGGTAGCTAGGCAGCAACATGAGGTCACTACTTGTTTGACATCTGAATTTATTTTAGGTTTCCTTTGCTCAAGTACAATTTATTGCTCAGAATTTGAGCCAAAGAAAATTTGAGCCAATAGCCTTCTGTCTTTGAAGAATGAGAAAGTACAGGCATTTTTTTTGTATGTTAAAAAAAAGGAAGTGTTCTGTGGTATCCTCTGATTTTATAACTAAGTAGCATTTGGAGTTTGGGCTGTTTTCTGGTCCAACTGGTGGTTACAAAGTGAAGACAATAGATACTAGAGGCATGTGATTGGAGGAATGTCTGCATAACTTTTCTATGCATCAGATACAGAAATTTAAAAATGTTTGCTCTATCAGTTTGCAGCTGATTACGAACCTGAGATATGATATGCTACATAAGTTTTAAAATACACTCTTTCTATAAAAAAAATTGTTTTCAGGTTTCCTGCACAATATTATTGTCTTCCAGAGTACAGGTCTTTGTGCAAATTTTTGTAAACCTGGAACATATAAAACACCTTCGAAGAAAAGTTGAAGCATCAATTGAATATGTGCTGTGTGTGTGAAATTACTCGCTATATCTCACTAGAATTCCTGAGACAAACATGAGACAATTATAGATGGAAGGATGGCTATTCTATAATGGTAAATTTCTATGTCTTATTTTTAATTGCATAAGGAAATAGTTGTATGAACAAGGACAGTCCTCTTTTTTCATTCTCAGTTTGAGTTGGGGGTTTTTTGTTTGCTGGGAGAGTTTTACTGAAAACAAATTTCACTAGGCTGAGCATGTGCGTAGGCTGAAGCATGTGCTACTGAGAAATAGCTTTGGTATTTTAGAATTTCTGGATTCCTGCTGTCAACAGGTAAGCTAAAATATATGTATTACAAATCTAAGATAAATAAAAGGGTTCAGAATTCCTATTCACATTATTCTATTCCCATTTTCAGCTATTAAATAGTAGCCATCAGTTCAAAACACTATTTAAAAACATTCTAGAAAAATATGAAAGATATATTACCATCTCTTAGGTAGGATTTCTTTTCTCAATCAGTAACTTATTTCTCCACAAAGTGTTAAATGGAAATAAAGGCTGAAAGCAAACACAGTAAAATGTAGCAAGGGAAGAAAGATATGTTTCGGGAATGACAAGATTAGTAAATACTTAGAGAAATGTTTTTATTATATTTAACATAACTGAAAATTCAAACACATTTCCACCTTTATAGATATTCACAGATACCTATTACTTCTACTAGATAAAAGAGAAGGCTGTAATTTAGAAAAACAGAATAAATCAGTCCCCCAATTCCTTATTCAGGTCTGAACTGGGAGATTTGAATAAGCATAAACATATTCATTTATCTGGATCTATGCTTTCTGTTATTTGTTACAAGCTTTCCTGATGAATTCAAAGTTTGGTCCTGATCACACACACTCCACTCTTCTGTCCTTACCTGTCACATGTATTTGTTCTGTTCATTGTCAAGAGTCAGGCTTCGTCTGAATTATCTCTCTCCCTCTCCCTACCTTGCTCCCATGCCACATGTTCCAGCCACATCCTCTGTTGTCTCATACCTTTTATTCTTCAAGTTTCTTCTTCCTTTTTGCATCTGGAAATCTTTAATTCAATTTTGTTATAATTTTTCTGCCACATAATAGCAGGGACTATGTAAACCCCACATAAATCTACATCTGAATGTCAGCTGATACAGTGTTAATTTTGTAAACTTTGTACCACTTTTTCTGTACCCTGGAGTGTCTTTGATGTTTCTCTTTAATTATCTTCCTTCTATTTGCCTATCATGTCCTGACTATTGAAGGGGGTGAACAGCTACGTTACTATTTCACTGACATAAAATTATCTCAGACCTCAAATAACAAAGTGCCTGCAGATTCCCAAGAGCTTCTGTCTGGGTCAACTTTTTCTATAACTTTTCACCTATAAAATTCAGTGCCTTGATGACAAACATAAAAGTGTTAAATATCTGATTACCTTATGGCATTTTATGCTGAAACACCTCAGATAAAAGAACTATTTCAAATGGCAACAGCAATAGGACTAAAGGCCTTTGTATCAACAACAACCAATTTGTTTGTTTGTTTCTTTGTTTGTTTATTTAAATGAATGGACACTGAAAGAACCAGAGGATGAGAATAAACAAATCAGAGAGGGAAATAAGGACTATGGTGTATTGATACTTAGGAAGCGAAGCAGAGATTTGGTAGATTTACTTGAGATTGGATGTGATAAAGCCTTCATCCATCATACGCATAAAGGCTTGACTTCCTGAACATGGTTGAATATTGTAAGGAGAACAAAGTAGTAATACAACATTAGAAGATGGGGCTGTAGATTTCATTGTAAACTGTTTTAGGAGGACAGTTATGTGAAGGTACTGTCCCAGTTAAAGCAGGAACTAAATTAACTTGTAGGAGCTGTATAAACAGGAGGTGAGTTCATCATAAAAGATGAAGCCAAAGGAATGCGGAAATGAGACAGCTGCACTTCAGAATGTCCTCATTACTCGGTAGGAGTATTGCTATTTCTGAGGCATTCATGTTAAAGAATATGAGAAAGAAAATTTCCACAGGAATCCAACAAAAGAAGTAAAAACAGCCAGGCATGTATACAGTAGAATACGTTTTTCACAGAGGTGGAATAAAGGTCATCTCAGTGTTTAAAATGGTAATCAGGTTACATCTACAAAGCTATTTATGTTGTGATGTCTATGCTAGCAAAATCATGCTCTGAAAGGAGCTAGAAGCAAAAATGGATGCAAAACAAAGACACTTGAAAAGCTGGCAATTGCTAAAATGAAAAGCACCACTCTTTCTTTTAAAAAAGCATACTGATAAGTTTTAGGTTCTTTTCCTGATATTCCTGGAACAATAATCAGGACTTATTAAGCATATTTGTTTTCTCCTGAAAATGTCATGTTTTCCTTTTAATTAGAATTGAACAGCATGAACGAAGAGACAGCTTCGTACATGCAGGATCAAAAGTCAGTGAAGCTCTGGAATTTATGCAACTTGAGGATTCTCCAACCATTTATTTAATTATTTCTGCTTAAAATTAGGTTCCACTAACCCACAGATGACATTCCCAGATCACTTTGGAGATCTGCACTAGACAAATAGTTATGAGGAAAAGAAGCTTGGCCTTAGTTCTCCTTCACTATGATGGCACTTTGCCTAGCTGTGCTTTGTAACACAGTGAAAAGTGTTTCAAAGGCCATTTGCAGGCCTCTTTCACTGAAAGGCCTGTTTTAAAAGGGACCTTGGCATAAAAAAAAGATCAAGACCCTTGTCTTTGAAAAACTAATGCATTTTTACAGAGAAAGGACTGCAGAACAACAGCATTTTATCTTGCATATTGGAACTACACTTGTGTATTTAATTGTGGCAATCACAACAAAACTACCTTAAAGAAGGGTCAAGGGGGGATGTTGAAAACCAGATGGTTCCTTTGAAAGGTTGACTGTTTGGATTCAGTCAGTCACATTTACTGGCATTCTATTGGGACAAGAAAAAATTGTACAGATTACTCTGAAAATTTCATAGCTGCATACTGTTTTACTCTTGTCAGCTATAGGCTTTGCTACGTTAATTACAACAGGATGGAGAGTAAAAATGAGTAGCAGCATTACAAAAACCTAATGAATTAGAATATATATATGCAGTTTACTTAGCATATTAATGGCATGCTATAGAAGTACATTTTGAAATTAATGTTATAAAAGTGAACAAATGAATCTTGATCCTTTCTGTTGAAACCTCTTGCTCAATAGAACCACTGGTATTAATGAGCAAGTTAAAATTCTTTGCTGTGCTGAGCATTGCTAATGCTACAGCTGCAGGCCACAGTTAATCTCACCTCAATATTTTCTCCGGTGCTCTGACTTAAAAGTAGCATAGAAGAGAAAATGGTAGTAAGTCTTAAGGATTAGGTCTCCTCAAGAGGAGAAATATCTGTGTATCACAACCCTTGGTCATGTCTATATGGAATCAGTGACTGGAAGCAACTTAATGTGATGAAACTGATCCATGTCAGGTCAAACTCTTGCACCTTGTGAGTCATTGGATCTGAGGGGACAGGGATTAAAGGAGAACAGTAGCATGGTCTGAATGACAGGTGAGGGGGAAAATGTTGGCAGTCTGGAACTATGTTATTGGCCAGGTGAAGGGAAGTAAAGTTCTATCAGGAGGAAAAGTTGTGTTTAATTTTCACTACTGTAGCATGCCCTGTTGCACTGACTATAAGCTTTAGGAGTGTGCTGAGACAGAAAACAATTTGTTAAAAATACGATTTTTTTACATTTCAGAGGCAAAACAACGAAATATTCAACATCACCCTCACACTGACATTTCTGCTATATTCTACTGCTATGGGTATGACTTGAATCCAACTAATTCTGAAGGGTTTACTGCTCATTTTTAAAATGCCATGTTGACTTCTGTGCTGATGGGCAAACTTTGCAATTCTTCAGTTATTTTTAGCAGATATCAGAGTGTAAATCAATAAAGCCCATCTTGGTTTTGGTTTTGGTTTTGGTTTTATAATCCAGTACAAAAATAGCTGGGGGGAGGGTGGGGGGGGAAGAGAAAGTATGCCATTGTGACATGGCCATGACTTTCTACCAGCTTGGCATAGCTCTGATTTTTTACATTTATTTTGGCTCCTAAGATTATTTTTTAAAGAAAGAGAAATAAAGCCTGGCAATCCTTATGAGATTTGCCTTGAGCAGTGCCAGAAGTAAGTCAGATCAAACATGTGGTTGCTCATATTTACAGACCAGAATATATAAGACATTAAGAGTCTCATTGACAATTTCAAACCCACCCGCCCCTGCCTTAAATGACTGTATAATAAATGTATCTGAAATATAACATATGGACAAAGCTGTATTATCTTTCTTACTCTTTATTACAGTATTTTTATAATGTATTCTAGAGTTTCTTGGAAACAGGACTTTTAAGATTTTATTGGAATTCTCTGTTATATCTTATTATTATGCAATAATACCTTAAGACTACATTTTAACTGAATTACAATTCACTTTAATCTAAGGGGAAGCTAATTTGCCAGGAGTTATAAACACAATTACATATATATATATACATGTGCATGTATATATACATCAATATATTCAGAATCCCACAGCTGCACACCAATGTGCATGTGTAGGCTGTGATCTTATGAGCAGACAGCACTATGCAGTTGATTTGAAACTTCAGCTTTTCCTTTGCCAAGCAAGAAAACCCTGTGCACAGCTTAGCATGTTTGAGGGAGGAAATAGATAATGGCACATTTACATATAGATTCACCAGGTCAGCATGCTTACTAGCATTATTACAACTTCAGGAAAAGCAAGTTACCTTTTATGCCATCTGAGAATGTGTCTCAGTATCAGGCTGAAGTCTGTGATGTCAATATAAGGACACATAAATAGGATTCCCAGTAACAAAAGTAATTTCTGAAAGTATATTTGTCAAACTTAGTGTGTGCGTTGAATCCATATCTGACTATTCTGCGAGGCAGAATGGACTCAGAAACTTTTTTTCAGATATCTGAATTCTCCTTCAGAATCTCTGAGTCAGTCTGAAAAGTCTTACTTTTACAAGACCAACATAACTAATGTCAAATATAGCATAGCTGGTAGCAAGATGCAGTAAGGGTTAATATGGTCTTTTTACCCCTGTGGAAGTAAATAATACTAAACTGCCAGATTTCTCAGTGCATCTGTGAAGCTTCATTCTGAAGGTTGCATAGCAGAAGGATTATAGAGGCAGGAGTTAATCTGTTTGAAGAATAAGCAATTACAAATGCATTCATTTTAAGTGTATATTAAATAAAGCAAATATAATGATTGTGGTGTGAACATTCATTAACTGTAGTTTTGTTTTGATATTTGTTATGAATATATTATAGATATGTGCATACAATTATCTGTAAAGATTTAATTACAAGTTTGATAAATAGAAAATTTGCCCTACAATTATTTGTGTAACTTTAGGATAAAGTGAGATAAATAATCATTTTCTATGCTCATGACAATCATGTGTTCCATAATTAAACACTTATTTTCATCTTGAAATTAATGAGTAAAATAGCAAAAACAATTTAATACATTAAACAAACTAACCCAGCTATTTGGAGAATTTTCCCACTAAGGAGATATCAAATAATGCAATGAAGTACAGTACAGCAACAACCAAGCTAATGGAAAAATGCCTGTAAGAGAACCGGAAGTGGAACAGGTACTAAGTGGAATGCTGCACTACACTTGCTGAAAGACAAAGACTGCTACTGAGGGCAGTTCTATTCTAAGAATCAAGCCAATAACTTTTTTCTAGGTTTTGCCTTGTAATTTGTGCATTTGGAGCTTGCATTACTGCTTACTTTCATGGCTTTGTACTCCACTGTGTTGGATATATGCATGCCACAGTTTCTATCAGAGCAAATAGTCTTGTTTCCTTGTGTTACAGAAGCAAACTTAATTCCCATTATCGTCATGTTTCTACTGTACTTGATATATAAAGATGCAACGTATCACACTACAAATTCGGAGCTATGAATATTTCATAAGCCCTACTCAAACACACCCCCAAGCCTTTGAAAGGGCTCCTACTAATGATTAGAATGAAGTAGAATTTTGATTCTACATTTCGAACTGTACCAAACATGCACAAAGAAAAACTTTCTGTCACTGGGATGTGCTTTGTAAGTCTTACCAGGACAAACACTCTGTGGAAAGAAATGATCTAGTTTCCCATCATGCACCCATCTGTGCACTATGATACTTTCTTACAGAATTGGTCAATTAATTATAGGTCACATTAGCAATTTCCTCTAACACATACAAAGTTAATCAACAATAGTAGACAAATGATCATAGAGACCACCTTTACTGACAGCATTTTGATTTGTTTAATTAAAAAATTGTAAGCACACTGGATTGTCATGCTGGTGCTGTGAAATAAAGACGGAATTAATTTCTGACTTCTTCAGTGGGCCAAAGCCTTCAAGTCCATGGGAATAACTGGGACAATATTTCTTCTTAATGAATTTTTAGACTTTTGATTACTTCATTGAAGAGAAACTACAAGTCAGTGAAGTAAAATTTCCATACCTGCAAATCGCACCTGACTGAGATGAATATTCTACTTCATATAAATATCACATGTGGATCTGTTGGACTATGGAGAGGGCTATTCAGTTGTATGTAGTGAATGAACAGTGCAGAAAGATTAAAAACCTGAGCATGACGATGGCACAGTTTGTTTGTGAATTAACTGTTACTCAAGCATGAACCCAGATGAAATCAGCTTACCCAGCTAAAGTCATAGAATCATGTAGGCTGGAAAAGACCTTTAAGATCATCGATTCCAACCATAAACCTAACACTGCCAAGTCCACCACTAAACCATGTCCCTAAGCACCACATCTACACATCTTTTAAATACCTCCAGAGATGCTGACGCCACCACTTCCCTGGGCAGTGTGTTCCAATGCTTGATAACCCTTTCAATGAAGAAATTTTTCCTAATATCCAATCTAAACCTCCCCTGGCACAACTTGAGGCTGTTTGGTTTTTTTCCTATCACTTGTTACTTGGGAAAAGAGACTGACACCCACCTCATTACAACCTCCTTTCAGGTAGCTGTAGAGAGCAATAAGGTCTTCCTGAGCCTCCTTTTCTCCAGACTAAACAACCCCAGTTCCCTCAGCTGCTCCTCGTAAGACTTGTTCTCCAGACCCTTCACCAGCTTTCTTGCCCTTCTTTGGACGTGCTCCAGCACCTCAATGTCTCTCTTGTAGTGAAGGACCCAAAACTGAACACGGTATTCAAGGAGGAACCTCACCAGTGCCGAGTACAGGGGCACGATCACTTCCCTAGTCCTGCTGGCTGCACTATTTTTGATACAAGCCAGGATGCTATGGGCCTTCTTGGCCAACTGGACACACTGCCAGCTCATATTCAGCCAGCTGTCAACCAACACCCCCAGGTCCTTTTCTGCCAAGCAGCTTTCCAGCCACTCTTCCCCAAGCCATGATACTAACCTTCTTCTTCCAATAAGAAATTTACAATAGTATTTCTGAATAGATTAGTCCAACTATGATTATATTCGAACTATGAATTTCTTGAAACACAAAATATATTAGCCAAAAATGTTTAAGTTTTTGCCTATGACATTTGGAACAATCAGAGCATGGTCTCCACTCCTATGAGAGTGAGGAATCTAAGTCATTCCTCTTTCATCACTCCTATGGTCTTCACTGACTTCAGAGTCAAAAGTAACTAACAGGGCTCGGGAAGAACTTTGGAATTGTTTTTTTCCATTTATTGGTGTTGGATTAACATCAAAGATTATACTAACAAGAAAAAGCCCTCATTTTCTGGTCAGCAATCCAAAAAATAACAAGCATTCAGAGGAACTCAGCTCTAAAGATATGTGCACAGCAGGCAATTTTAAAATGGGCCAGACTGATGTGTTTTGTCACTTTGACAGAAACTAATTGTATTCGTATTTTCATATATTTTATAGCTAGAAGGAATCACTGTGATTACCTCACCTGACCTCTCATGTCATTTGGAAGACAAGACTTACTGATATTAATACTTACTTCATATCTAATAGATGTCCTGAACTACAAAAAAGTTGAATATTGATGTATAAATTTCCAGTAATGGAAAATCTGTTAAAGTCCTGGTAAAGTGTCCCAGTACTTTAATTACTATCTAACATGAAAATCTGTGTCCTGTTTCTGGTCTAAATTCATGTAGCTTGAGCTTCCACCCATTGATTCTTCTCCCTCAGATTAAAGAACACTCCATTAATCAGATTTCTGTTCCTCGGTAGGCACCTATAGACTGTGATTGTGTCACTCTTAACCTTTTCCTTGATAAGCTAAATAGAGTAAGCTCCTTTCAAGTCTGTCATTACCTGTATGACAAAGGGGGAAAAGGACAAGTTGCTGTCATGAGTACAAATTAGATGGTAGGAACTGGGGTTGGGAGGGAAAAATATAGGAAATGTACAAATCTACACTGCTATCCATATAGAGAATCAATTATAAAAATGTGAAAGTAATGCTACAAGCAAACAGTTTTGGAAGACTGCTACAATATGCTTATTTCAACTCTTGAATAACTCCTTTGACTTTTCTTTGAACTTCTGAGTTTTTCAATATTATTTTTTGAAAAAAGTGTAGTACAGACACCATAACTGCACTCAGTATTCCAGTCATATCCATGTCAAAAACAAACATATACATGACACAGAGGTAATAAAAAGTTTGCTCCGATTATTTCCCCATGGAGAAGGTTTCATTCATTCATTCGCTGTCAAAGTTGTGACCACAATGACAGATATATTTAGAATATATTCTGGTTTAATAATTATGCTCTTTTTTCAGAATCAGTGCTTCCCTGAATGACTTGGTGGGCTTGGCAGTCCTAGGTTAATGGCTGGACTTGATGATCTTAAAGGTCTTTTCAAACTTAAATGATTCTGTGATTCTGTGTTTCTCCATCTTGTTAGCATGTGCTACGTTTTTCTGCTTAACTAATTTACTTTACATCTGTCGTATTGTAATTCATCCAGTTTACAAGTGACTCTGTTTATGTCAGTGATCTTCACTATTTATGATTTAATGAATCGGTACTTGTTACTTACAAAATTTACCAATAAAATTTTATTGATGCCTTTTTATTAGTGGTGGAACAAGAAGCAAATCCTACTGAGTCCTTCAAGATACACTGCTAAGCAGATTTTATTCCATAAAATATACACCAAGAGAATTTTTTATTGTTCAACTCACTGCATCAGAATGGAATGCTTCAAAGTCAAAGGAAGAGATTATGTGCATCCCCCAAATTTGCAGTTGTATTTAAAGCTGATACTAAGTTGAAGTGATAAGACTTAGTTTTCTTAAGTCCATGTTAATTGACATTAATTGTATTAACTCTCCTTAATTCTTTTTTAATCAAATCCTGTACCAGCTGCTCCATTATTTTCTTCAGGATCGATATCAGGCTGACAGGCCTATAATTAACCAGATCTATTACCCAGGTTAATTTACCCTTTCTAAATATTGACATAGCATTAGCTTTCTACTAGTATTCAAGAATTTCCAGTCTTCCAAAACTTACTTAAAACTGGTATAAAAAACTGTGCCAATTTAAAAATGTTTAATGTTAATAAGTGTCACTTAACATGCTTTAGAGTTAGTAGCAGAGTGTTTATCATCATTATGACATGAATACTGCATCTAGCTCTTCCTGAAATACAGACACACTAACTATTTTTGCGTTCCATGCATTGTTGCTGGCAATGCTATGATATCCTTCTACAACAGTCCAGTATCATGCAGACAATTCCTTAGTGCATGTCAACAAGAGATAAGTCAATGAAGACCAGAAACTCTTGCACTTAAACGTGGTAAGTTCATACAACAAGAGGTAAAGTGGTGTAAATTTATTATATTGAGACTAGAAGCCATGTAGTACTATTAAACTATCACTTTGCTTTACCTGGGCATTAGCAGTAATAAATAGTGAGTAGTGAAATTAGAAGCAGAAGCTCAATTTTTTGATAGTTCAGGCTGAGCAGTGAAAGGCAATTAAACCCTCTTCTTCTGAACTTGGAAGTAGGTATTTGCCAGCCGTTCCCCTCCAACACTGAAGGTAAGGCTTATTAGCTAACAAATGGTCTATAGCATTTCTGTACTGAGGCTGACTTGTGACTAAGCGTATTGACACCAGTGGAATTTATGTCTCTTAATATTGCAAGCAGTTGAGGGGTTTTTTTAATTAGCTATTTGTTTTACTTATGAATTTCTACAGTTCAAATTTTCTTATCACTATGAATTTTTCCCTTCCTTCCCATCACTTGCTATATTGTAGGGTTTTGCTTTTGCTTTTTGATAGATGTTTTCATTTCAGCTTAAAGATTTTTTTTTAAGATTTTTTAATTACTTTTTCACTCATGGAATCTAGTACAGTTGTCACTCATTCATTTAGGTATTTACTGTCCTACCTGCTTCTGTCCAGAACAGTTTCTAAGACTGGACATCCAATCTCTTTTTTGGTATCAGCTATGTTTATTGATAGTTTGTATTTCAAAGGTAGCACATCTAATCAAGTGATTTTTATTCCTGTGATCATACTGTCTTTAACTGTCACAATATCTAATGTCAAATTCCGATATGTCAGAAACAATGGTCTATTAGAAAACCAAAGAATACTTTTAGAAATAGCAGCATCATTCTATAGGTACCTTATCCAGTGCTTTTCATGTGTATTATAACATGAAGGCATAGTTATCAAGCACTGTTTACTTCAGACTTTTCAATGCCTCAGTAGTACAACTAGTAGACTACTACTAGTACAACTAGTACTAGACAACTGTACAAGACAATTAGTTGTCTTGACAACTAGACAACTAGTACAACTAGTAGACTACTACTAGTAGTAGTACAACTAGTACAACTACAACTCAGTAGTACAATTAGAACAACATTTGAGATAAAACACCACTCCTCCTCTTCTGTTCACTTAATCTATAGGTGATTTATAACCATTGATTTTAACAGTCCAATAACGTGAATCCCACAAGTTTCAGTACTACCAATTAAGGCAAATTTGTGCTCATAAACATGCAGTTCTAATTCTTCTTGTTTCTCACCTACACTCTTGGCACAGGCACATAGACAATTACAATTTTCTTTCCTTCAAGCTTCTTGGTGTCTTTATTAATTTTATTCTTGTCACCTTGATTTTATGCTAACAACTGAACTCTCCTTTGTTCACCTTTTGTTGTTAGCTTAACATCTCCTTGGGTAATTAATTTAACTTATCTTCTAGTTGGCTATCCTACTACTAAAATATATGTCAGTGATGCTTTTCTCACTAGTAAAGAGGGGTCAGCACACCATAAGACCAAGAATTCCTAGCAGGAGTTCAATATAGCAAAAGTGTAAATTGAAAACTATGATTGTAGCGAATTCGTTACAAGAAAAGCTGCTTGAACATTTAAGGAAAGTATTAATTCCTATGTATAGCTAATTACATGTGCAAATATTCTCATAATGCCTGGACTTCATAGAAGCTACTATAGGAGGAAAGACAGAACAGGTGATATTATACAGAATGCACTATTAATTCTAAACCAATACAGAATTCTGAAGTTGCTTTTTCAATACAATCAGTTCCATTAGCCTTAATCTTCTATAGAGCACAGTTTAACTCGAAGGTACATGTACAGTGCCTCGAATCAGAGTTCAAGTCTTGATTGGAAGATGCTACTATTCCAATTAAAAAAAATCCTTTCATTTCCTCAGAAAAAAATAGTTGTCAGTGTCCAGTTTCTATAATGTGAAATGTTTTATTTGGACATGCAAGGAACCCATTTATTTTTGTTCATTGGTAAGTATTTATCCTCATTTAGGTATACAATTCAAATATTCACAAACAGAAATTTTAGTACTGATTTGTTCAAATCTTTTGCAATAACTACTGTAAAATATTCTTTCTTGATAAATTTCTAAAAGCTTATTTGACCTCTGTGAATTTGAAAACAAATTAATTCACTACTTTTGAACAAATATGCATGGGATGTGTTTTATAGTATCCACTCAACTCAAGTTGTAACCTTTAAAAACCTTGCAAATAAACTCTTTTATTGCCTTGATTGGTATTGTCTTCCTATTTGTCAGGCACCAACTAATATTTTCCTTTACTCTTAAGAATCAAAAGCCAGATTTGCTATTCTTCCTTTGGTTCTTTTTCTGCCTTTCCCCACAGATTAACATACCAGCACAGCTGGGGGCTGACTTGAGCTCCACTGCAGGGCAGAGTTGCAGTCCAGCTTGTACTCCCAAATTTTCTTGCACATTTTGAAGCACCTTACAACATAGAAAATGTCCAGCTTTGGCAGCATTCCAATAACACCCATGTTCTCACAGCAGCTTTTTGTATTAACGGGCAGGACTGACTTTCCAGCCGTGAGGAAGACCCATTAGCATTCATGGCTGTATATTGCCTTCTGATAAAATCCAGTGCCAGCACAGCCCTGACTTCAGTCAGGAAGTGGAACTTCATTCTGTCACAGGCCCACCACTCCTATTGCTTTCCTTTCAAAACAACACAACTTTGAGCAAATAATACAGGTTAATGATTAGTTAATATATTCATGGAGCTTTGTAGCAGGTTAAAAATTACTTGTATAAACTGACCTTAGTGGCTACTGTAAAACAGTCTAATTATTGCATTCTTAGAGTGACTGTAAATAATGTAATCTCCAAAGCACTAAGATATTAATATTTCAGGTTGCAGATTGTCTGTAACATTTGCTGCACAAGCTGGTTGTTTAATGTGCAGGCTGTGCCATAATTCACTGCTAATCTTTCAATACTGTACCTTTAAAGTCCCAGTTCTTAATAAATTGCAGCTGTAAAACTGTAGGTTTGAACTTAGCACTTGTTGAAAATTGGCAATTAAAAACCAACAGTAACCTAATACAAAAATTTAAATTAAAAGAAAAGTAGATACCATCTCTAATGATAGCAGTTATAAACAAGAGCAAGGTATTATTAACGAGGCCTAGATTTTACCTGGTATTTAACAAAGCTGACATACTGCATCCATTGTTTGATACAGATCTTCAAAATCTTAACCATTGCTCAATGGAATTTAAAGAAACAGAGAACATAATGTTCTTGTTTCCTATTTGAGTATTATCAAAACTTTGAAGTGTGAAAGTCTTGTAAAATGTCACGACTATTTTTAAATAACCTTTCTTATATCTTTGCAAGGCATGAGGTGTAGGCCACTTGGTTAAATAATCTGTGCTGTTAGCCTTAAAGTACCTGACACAGGCCAAGCATAGTTCAATAAAGTACAAAAGAAATTAACAGAAGGAACTGTATTTGTATCGAAAGGGATTTGAGCTGCAAATGAACCTTATTCCTTGAGTTATACCTAGCCTGCTTAAAGGATTTGAAACTACAAAGAGTTATAATAAAAGTGCTTCCTCTAACTATATTGTTTAAAAGTGTAATGAGTATAATGCCACTTGCTTTCAAAAAAGTGCCCTTGGCATTGAAAGTCTGAAAGCAAACTAGAAAGTAGATTTAGAGGAATGAGAGTAATATTACATTGTATTTGTTTATTTAGTTTTTTTGGAGGGTGTATTTTAGATCCTGCAGGTTAACATTTTTACACTGCTCTATCTAGGCTAGTTAATACATATTGGAGAATAATAGATATGGAAGTGATGTGCTTTACTACCTAGCTTATTGACAGGTACAATCAAATCCATTACTCTAATTAGTGATTATTATGAATTAAAAAATGCTTAATATTCAGTTGCAGTTTTATAGACATTGTTTACTTAGGAACTGAACAGGTTTAATGTTTCATTTGGCATACTTTAAGGAAACAAGATTGGTTTTCAGATAATTACAAAAATGTGATTCATTATATCGTGGAAATAATGGACACAAAATTGCAGATTCTTACCAGTCTTGTCATTTAGCCATACATATTATAAACCTTCCCTGATTTTCCTGACTCTCCTGACTCACATTTAAGGGTGTTTTTTCAATTTGAAACTTAACATGCACCTTACAACATTTTTGCATTTCTCTTCTGAATGACTATACTTTGCACTCTGGAATTGACTCATTAGAAGGAGGAAGAGCTTCCAAAATGACACTTTAATGCATTTTGTTATGACTCAGGAGCCTATGATAGCGAACTTCTTTCTTCCCATCCTCTACAACTATATGACAGCTATAGTGACCTCCAAAGAGAACATTCTTTGTTTCCCAAAGGTAAATCACATTCAGAAGTTTGCTCACCTGTTGCTTAATTATTCCCTCCTAGAATTTACACTATCCTATGAAGCCATTAATCACATAAATGCATGTCTATCATGCGTGTATAGTTCTTATACAAGCTTTCTTTGTCCCTTTCTTTAATAAATGACATGCTTTCAGATACATTTCTTTCTCAGTAAATGTGTATATCTTGTATCCATTCTAGTAGCATTTTAGTGTGCTTTCTGCTACTGTTTACATAGGTGTTTAAAAAAATGTACTATTTCAAACACCTTAGAGTTTATGCCCTGTTTTCCATCAAGGGTGTCAGTAGCCTCTACTTGCAATGCAACATTTTCCAGGAGTTTTTCCCTGTTATGTGTATCTGTTTGTCAGCACCTTTACATATACTGACAGCCTTCATCATTCCAAAGATGATGAGACCCAAAGACTGTTTGGCCAAACGGAAGTACAGCTGTGGGATGTTAAGCAAGTGGCTAATCAGAAAGAGTATATAAGACATCGAAAAACATCAAAAAAACTTTTGAAGGAAAAGGGCAGATTAGCTTAGCTCAGCTTAGTTTAGCTTCACTTCTCTTACCTTCTCTTAGCTTCTCTTTTCTGCATTTAAAGTAAGTCAGATCTACTGCTCAAGACATTAACATGTGGTGTCGGCAGTGGGATGTCTTAAGCACTATGGGAGAGTTTTTATAAGCTTTGGAAGCTCTGACAAATGGTCAAATCTCGATAGGAAAGATCAGCACAAAGCAAAGGCTACCTCAAGAGCTGAGGAGTAGAGGGAGATGGGGAGAAGAGTAAGGCAATCTTCCATATGTGCATCTATCATAAATAGATAGGAGCAGATGATTTATCTATCTATCTGATTATTTAACTGTCTATCTTTCACACGCAAGTGATTCCTTAAGCTAATTGTTCTGTCACTTCTGTAGGGGTTCTTTATGGCCCTGCTCCATAAAATTTCTTGGCATGAGTTTAGACTTTGAATATGCTAAATGACACTGTTGATGGTTGAGGTTAATTACAGAAAGTAATTATTCAGTATATACATTCTGAGCAACTTATTTCCCCTATGGAAAGTAATAGCAGTACCCATGGATCTGTTTTTATATACATATATGTTTCATCTTTGATGCTAATGCAGTTGCAATACAGATAACTTTGACCTAGTATCACTCATTTATTTTAAATTATTGTCATTCTTTCGTTAAAAATGAAAGTGGGGAAAGAAGAAAGCTAACAAGAAACACATGTAAATGTCACCATCTTCCCTGATTGTATTTTTCAAAATTATTATATTTATTTTTGCCTTCAGAATAGAAGTGCTTTATTCTGTTATAAGTATACAATGTTTGGTAGGACAGTTGTACAGGAAAGAAATAGCTGGGCAAGGAAGTGAGCTAAGATAAATGAACAGTGTGTGACAGTTCAAAAATGCAATGAAAATGTTGAATTCACCCAAATTTATGGTAATTCTTGTTTCTGTGCTTGATGTAATGCAATCCATTGAAGAAACTAAGAAAATGCAAATTCTAAGCTAAATTGTAACAGCTCATATCATGTATTAGCAGATTCAATCCTGATCGTTTATACTTTCTATTTTAATTTATGTTAAATGTATCTAATAACCGTGTATTATATATACACTTCTGCCTAGATTTATCCATGAGCTACTAGAACAAATATAAATAATCGGCATTTTGCAAGTGAACTTTTGAGCCTTTATTAATAGAAGATGTATGAATATCATTAGCAAGGGAGGACATAAATTTGTGACTGGGTAACAACCAGTAGCCCAGGAAACTTCACTTGTTTGAGAATGCCAGGGTCAGGAAAGATATATACAAAAAATCTCGTCTGTGCTTCCCTCTGCCTCCTGCTTCTCTTAAGAAGAAATTATTAAAGCAGTAGCCTACTTTGCTTAACATAGTTTAAAACCAGTCGAAAAACTTTTCTGGCAAATAGTTTGGGGGAAATTAGAAACAAAGGTATCTAAATAGGTATTTAGAGATATTTTAGGCAAATAGAAAATAAAATAAAGTAATTGCTTTACAGCAATTTGAAGGGGAATGGTCAATAAAATGAATACCAGGGAAAGAGAAGCAGCGGAACCATTATAAAGAACATGAAGCAAACCAGAAAAATTCACGCATTGCCAAATTGTTTGGAAAATTGGTAATCCATTTCACTGTTGTAATTTGGGAAAATATTTTGTAGACTTACAATTTACAAAAGTTACTATATTATCAAGTTAAGGCATGAGTTTTTAAACTTGGGTGAAATCACCCTTTTCTTAACCAATTCATGAGAAAGAAGAAAAGTTCTTGAATCAAGGCAAAAAAAAGTCCTCTGTAACACTGTTGACGCTTGCATATCTACAGGCACATGAATTGAATTGTAAAGAGCCTGGTAATGAAAGGTCATATGAAACACTGAACTTCCTTGGGTCTCCACTGGTACAGTGACAATTAACAATACACGAAATGGAATATTTGAAACTTATGAATCAGCATCTTTAAACCAGGAAATCTTAATTCAAACATTAAAAAGTCAAGAAAGACATTACCCAGATGCACTGATCTTTTCAAGCATGCCAGTTGTACTGTAAAAAACAGCAATTGTGTTAAATATCTCTGTCACATTGCCCTGTCAAAATGGTTGATTGATGAGCTTCAGTATGCTTGCTGTCTGCAACTGGTATCTGGATTTATTTTTTGAGAGAAGGAAATATACACAAGTATGTCCAAACTGAAATCCATTTGTAGCACAGAAACAAGACAAAACCTCAGAGGTGTGTGAAAGAGACCTTCCCTGACTTTTCTCAAATGAAATTAACAGTGTTGACATTTCAATTATCATCACTGGAAATATGCATGAAATCTTTTAGCTGAAACAAATAGAAAATTTCACACATTTCATAGCTGCTTTTCATAACTACTTTTTATGCCTCCCCACAAGTTTAAGCAGCTGCCTCATCAGTGGTGTGCTTCTTTTACAATCATAAATGTTAGACACATTTTTTAAATGGAAGGTCAGAACCTGAGTACAAGGACAGAAGTTGATTTCTCTGTTTTCTAGCAGACAGTGAATAGCCTCAAAAAGCCATAAACACATAATTATACCATTTGCACTCTTTTTAGAAGTGTCAGATTCACATACTTTAAGAGCCTGGGAAATGAACTATTCTTTCTTGCTTGAAATGATTGTATCATTCAAAGTTAAATTTTCTACCCATAAGAAAATAAAATTTCCAAAAGTTTGTTATTTACCTTTCTGCTGAAGCCACAGTTCTGCAAAATTACCTAAAAAAAATGAATTTTTGATGTTATTTTCTCAAGACCACTAGCATGTGTTTTTTCAAAACCAAAATACATGTACTCAAACTCTACAGGTTTATGTCCCAAAGTGAGTGATTTCCATGTGTTTCATCGCTACAAATTTCTGAGTAGGAGCACTCACCAAACTCAGCTTGTGGGTGCTGAGCTTTGCAAAGGGGAACCACAGAGTTTAAGGCCACCCTGGTGCATCTGGTGGATCCGCGCTCCTTTGGTGGGCTGTTTGCCATGCTTAGGCAGGCTGTTAGTGTCAAGCAGATTCAGAAGCAAAATCGGCTTGAATTTCTCAGAAGATTTGTGGAAAGAAGACAGTTCCATGAAATCTTTCACTCGTAGTCCGTCAGCATTTTTCAAAAGGAAATATTCTCCAGCATAACTTTGTAGAGTCTCTTTGATACTACTCTGACATGATAGTAGAAGCTTTGTGCTTAGTAACTGTCCTATTTGCTGAGATGTATACTCTGTATATAAGAAAGAGCCCGGTTCGTTGTTAGGTGCCTACATTCAAAAAGAGAAGTCTTGTGCACAGTTGCACATTGTATGTTCATACTTTATTAGGGGAACTGATAGAAAAATGTAAGTCCAGTTACACGTAAAGTCCAAAAATGTGAAGCTATTTTGGTTTTGCTTTCTTTGCACTGCAAAATAAGAAACCACTCTGCCTTCTCTTGTAAGTAGCCTTCTGGAGGAGGCTGGCTGACTGTGGCTAGCAGCTGGCTGGACAACTTAAGTACAAATGGCAAGATATTTATGTATGGAAACATGGTACCTGTAAATGTCAAGTTTCATGGCTTTTTGTGGATGGCATGGCATGACTTCTTGGGGAAAGCCATACTTAAATGTAGATGCTGTCTAATTCTATGGAACCAAATGCAAATTTGTCCACATATTCACTATTATATATGCTACCATACCTGTGAAATCAGTAGCAAGTAAAAATCCCTTGGTACTAAGGGTAAAAATGAGTAGGCAAATGCTACCTGAGACCTAGTATTTAAACTATTAAACTACCAAAACTTTTCAGTGAAGTGTATGCCATCTTTGTCTTTTTGTTCTCGCCATAACACAGTAGTAAACCAGCAGGCAGCTACAGTTTCTCATAGACTTCAATATTGTCCTTCACTTCACTCATCGAATGTAGTATCTTTCACCTCTTTCATTCCCTTTCAGTCAATAATGTTGAAATTTTCAAATGGAAGAACAGTAACAATTGTTAATAAACACCAATTTAGTTTATTCAAAATCATCATTTGCCATTTGGAGGGAAAATGTGTCTGTTTTTCTGCTCTTTGCAATCCATATATTCATTCTGTGATAAATATAAAAATTCACATGACATATTGATGTATAAAGTGCACTTTCTGTTTGGTAGGAATAAAGAATAAATTTCATTTGATGTGTAGTCACTAAGGTAACAATATTGTTAGTGATATTGGTAGCACAGTGCAGGAAAGAAGGATGCAAAAGATGTAAATCTTCTATCTGTCAATTACTATTCTGTTTTCAATTTCTAAATGCCTAAAAATACATGTATCCTGATTATCCTGTTGTTAGAAACAGGAGATAAGAGAACATAGCATTAAGATATCACAGTGGTTGGTGCCTATGGTATGTGCTGAAAAAAGGAATGAATGATAAAAGAAGTCTGAGTGATGGTGATACAAGTCTTTTTTCTCTTCTTACTTTTCTCCTCCTTTACCCTACTTTATGAAGTACAAGTGTCTGAAAAGAGGATTTTAGTTTCTATTGCCAGTTCCTGATGAGCTTGTATTTACTGATGTCACAGGTGGTTGCTGTCAAAATTATTCTCATTTCTAGAAAACTGAGGCTAATAGGGAATTTGGATTTGGGAATAAGACATAGGAAATGATAAATTCCTTAGGTATTTCTCTTTTTTCTAACACAAATGATAAAAAAAAAGTAGACTAAAATATTCAAAACTATGGTAGGCTTTAGCTGTAATAGCTCTTAATTCGGGGAGACTTAATACCTTTACATCTGTTTATTTGGAAGTATTGTCTAAGAAGACAGGAATGTAATACATGGTAATGGGATTCCAGTGATTTAAAGCTTATATAAAAACACACCTATGTCAATAATTAAAAAAAACCCAAACAATAAAACATAAAAAACCCTTTATTTTTTGTGAGCAATAGTGTTTGTCCTGGAGTAGAATATTTAAATTATCTTTATAAAGAGTTGCTAGCATTGAGGAAGCTGTGAGTGACTTTCAATTACTTCATTTAATATGGCACACTATCATATGTCAGATTAGGATCCTTATCTCCTCCAGAGAACA
Source organism: Ciconia boyciana (assembly GCF_034638445.1). NCBI lineage: Eukaryota > Metazoa > Chordata > Aves > Ciconiiformes > Ciconiidae > Ciconia > Ciconia boyciana. Next base: position 77,046,324 of record NC_132937.1, on the reverse strand, counting down.
TTATATTTCATAGTATCAGTGTACTAATTAGGCTTTCCTTACACTACACTGTTTATTTTTTAAAGGTTGAATGAAGATCTCTTAATGTCTGTATGTTGACATAGGTTTTATATTAAAATTCATTATATCAAAAAATATTTTAAGGACATTCTAGGCAGAGGTCATTTATTAGCAAGCTTATCAGCAATCTCATACTGATATCAGAAAATTTAATACAACAAAAATAGCTAGAGGAAAACTCTGGCTACCTAATATTGTTTATAGTGTGGGCAAATGTTAAAACATATCAGCTTCTCTGTCCACAGCATAAAAGTGCATTTAATGTTATTTATTTGTTACAGTGTTCCCCTCCACAGGAGCTGCTGAGGGACTTGTACAGATCTGGGCCTGTCACAATCCCATATTGTTCCAGCTCGCTAGTGCAGGTCTTCACACCTTATGTCCATGGACCTCTTTCAGACCCAGGCCTGAAGTGGTGTGTTCCACCTCTATTTCACTATTACAACCACCACTCATGAGACTGCACTAACAAGGAAGCTCCAGGGCTAAAACTAGCTGTTGCAACTTGAGCTAATTCTCCCTAGTTGGATCAATAAAAGGTTTACATAACCTACAGGTCACGTGCAGAGGAGAGCCTGTGTTTGTTATCTGGTGTACCTACAGAAGACACTTTTTATAACAGAGCTGGTAGTACTGACAGGAATAAACTTCACATAAGGGTCTGGATTTCTAACTAGATGAACCCGTCAGACACTTTGATACTTGTTCCTCACTAAAACTGTATGTTACTGAGCAATAATAAATGGATCCCAAATTGGTTCCAGGAGAATTATTAACTGAGAATTGAAATATTCCAGCTATCTGGGCATAACGGATCTAATCTTTAAAGCAGTGTAGTTTATGTTACCAAATAACTCTTTAGATACTCAGGCATTTGATAAGCATTAATTACCTGACTTTGTTATAATGGTTAGATACTATGCTTTGTATTACATGACTATTTTATAATGTTTATATTTCGCATTTTATTTTGCATACCAAGACATAACAACACAAGAACAGAAGAAGTTAAGGACTATGTCAGGAATATACAATTTCCTATCTCTGTATTTCTACAGTTGTAAAACTGGATTACTTGGAAAGGAAGAAATGTTAAAACTACTAAAGCACACAGAGAAGATACTCAAGATATTCCCCTGTCTCTACCTGTTCGTAAGATAATAGCACTGAAACAGAAACATCCTTTGTTCAGTAAGGAACCAAATATCTTGTTTCTTACCGAGTAAAGCCTATTCTGCTAATAAAAATAATCACAAGCACTGCAGTGGGAGTGCAATCACCAGGAGACTGCACAGCATCTTTCAAGAGCTGTTCCATGTTTGTAGCAATGAAGACCCAGATTCTCCATAGAATCTATAGGGTGAGTTGGAACAAGACATTTCATATTTAAAATGTGTGGGGAAAAATGCTTCAATTTCTGTTTATTTAGGGGTTTGTTTTGTTTGTTTTGTTTTTTCATTTTTATTTCTCAATTATCTATCTCCTCTGTTGTATTATTGGTTTAGAACAAAAATTTCCTTCAGAATTTATGGCTAATGTTAAACTGGCAAGTCTGCTTACAGAGAGAGAGGAAAATATCTTACTGCTAACTTCTCAAGTTTAGTGGTCTGATACTGCTCAGTTTTGGATGACTAGTCAAGTTTATGAATTGTCATTTCTTTCTTTCACGCTTTCTGACCCTTTATCAAAATTATACCTTTCCCTATATCCTGACATTGTATCTCCTTAATTGATGAGGTATATTTCTGTGGCATTGTAGAAGGATAATTGAGGAAAGTGTAATTTATTTTCTGGCCTTATGAAGGGAGTATTCTAAGTTATCACAAGTCTACCGGTTCCAGGGGGACTTGTGTAGCTGCAAGAAAAATGAGCTCTATGGTCAGTAGTAAGCATGTCTTTATACTTAGGAAGTGTATATCAGTATTCTGTGTACTGGTTGGCAACCATTTACCTATATTTCTGGAGTGCTTTTCCTTTGGTTTAATTATTACCTATCATTATAGACAGACATTTGGAGTCACCAGCTGAGATCAAGGGCTTGGTGTCAGTCAGCCTCAGCTTAAGGCAATGTGCAAACATTCTAGGATAATGTCTTCCTGCTGAAGACAGAGTAAAAATGGAAGTAGATTCAGAGTCATAATTTGATGAATGGGGCAGTAGGAGAGGTAGAAACAGCTTTCTAGCTTCTGTCTGTTCTGACCACACTGCAAATACCCTGATCCCCGATCTATAAAGACATAAAAAATTCCTCTAACTGTACAGCGTATTTTTATAATTTACACATGGGAGGTTATGTGTTGATCATTACAGTGCCTCACTTAGAACTATGAACAGTAGCAACATGCTTAATATTCAGACTCCAAAGTATGCTTTTCAATTGGCATATGCATCTTTTTATAATAAAAAAGTAAATGTTTGCAGAAGTGACAAACCTGTAGGTGTAATGCTATTGAAATTCCACAGAGGTTAATAAACAAGTGATGGTGGCTGCATTTACAGTGCTACCCAAGCATTCACAAAGTTCTTGATTCTGGGAGTTGCCAAACCCAGTAGCCCAACAGACATGAGGCAGTTGCAGTTCTATGTCCCTGTGTCCAGCTATTAGCATTGCTGAGCATGTATTCCCAGTAGGCACACATGTACACATATGCATAATACATATATGCGTACGTACATGGCCAGTCACACAGAGAAACACACAGAAAACAAAAATACCACACTTATACAAGTACAGATAATGTCAACAGCCTCATTCTATTTTCCTTTCTGGCTGATCAGGGTGAAAGCCTGTAAGTAGAAAAAATGTACATTAGTATACATATGCTCAGGACGGATCTCTTCAGTAACTGACAAAGACAGTCTACCCAGCAACCGCCCGTTGGATCCCCACTCTGCCCAGCAACTGGTCCCTGCGCACTGGAGGCACTCACACATGGACATGCACTCACACACACACTCATACACTACAGATCCCACTAGTGACTGGCCTTGTACACCCAGTGTAACAAGATCTCTCTGCCAGCTGCGCCAGCCCAATGGCCTTGCCAGTAGCCTACCACAAGTCCCTGTGACTGCTCCAGCTGCTGACTTGGACTCCTGATCTCTTCACTAGCCACCTCTCAGACTCCCTGGTGTCTCCAGTACCCTACCCAGACTTACAGCCACTCTGACACTGGTTCCTCAGCCTCTCATCCTACTTGCCATCTTATTCAGCCTCATGTTCACTAGCAATATCGCACTGACATGCATACCCATACAATACACACACACTCAGGTCTCTCCAGCTGCTGCCACCACAGGCACACATGCCTCTGTGGTGTCTGACTCTGGTTGCTGGCACTCACCCCACCACTGCATCATGGCCTCTGGGCTCTCCATGCACATGGAGATGAACCTCTTATTGCAGAGCCTAATGCCTGCTTTCTCATGAACTTACAGCAGGGAAAGTCTGAGCTGTGATAAACTATATATAAAACTGATGCAATGTTTCCTACAACATAGTTTCATTATGGAATTGAATAAAGCGACAAAAAGGGTGAAGTAAAATTATGGTATGTGAATATGGAAATCACATTTTCAATTCAAATAAAATTGTAACTGTCCCTAAATGGAATTGTTGACCTTTGTGAAGTGTTAAAAAATGTAAGAAAAATTTCTGTTATGTCGTTCCAGAAATGCTAAAGTCACCATTATTTACTGTCACCAAGGGTACTGAAAACTTAGTCTGCTTTTTCAAATAGCATCTAAACAACACAACTGATAGAATGTGTTTTAATTACATTTAAAGTCAAACTATGATCAATGACCACAGGATAACTTTTCTTTCAGTGTGAAATATTAGCTGACATCCTTTGTCTAGCTCTTCCCAGCATTTGCAAATAATGTCATTTTCTGATTATCATCTATAAAACTGACAGCCTGAGCACTTGTTGCTTTCTGGTATACATATGTATTTAAAGAAATACTCCTTTTTTAAATGTGTTTGCTCAGTCACAGGTTCTACATGCTCTGTAATTTTCCTCTTATATTTTAGAGGATTTTTAAATGTAGTTTAACAAATTCTGTGGCTCTGCATTTATTTTTCATTTTAGTTATTCCTAAATTCTTAAATAAAAAGCATAGTTCCCTGGCCACAGGAGCAGGAACTTGCCTAGGTGGATTTAAGCCACCTTTGAATTGTTATGTTGCTCTTTCCTGCAGTTGTGCCACTCTGCCTAGCTTATGTCCAGTTATAAGTGGCCACAGTGGAAGCACAGAGTTGTGCTTGAGTTGGACATGGCCTGCCTTCCCTATGTATGGTATTTAATATGAAATGCATAAACTGTAGTATGAGATATACCTTTTTTTGTGTTATTCAAAGCTTGAAGTACTTCTGTTAAAATACTAATATTTTTATCTTTCTAATTTTAAGGCAAATATTTGTGTTTAAAAAAATAATTAAAAAAGAAACATAAAACCCAAACACATTAAAGAATGTTAGAGATTGTCCCATCAAAGAGTTACCTGTAGTTAGAAAGTAACATCAATTTTTAACGAAATATATTGATAAATCTCAGAGCTACTGAAAAGCTGAGAAGCTATTGCACAAAAAGAATATATCAGAAGGAAAATAATTTTTTAAAAAACTGCATTTGCAAAGCCAAAGGTCTTTTTAATTCAAAAAATATTGGAAATATTTTTTAAAAGTAACATTATTTTTTTAAAACCTTGCAGAGCTAATATCACTTATTTTTTACCACCTTTAATAACATTCTCTAATTCTCTCCTATTATTTGCAATTTTGATACAAACTGAAATTGGCGGTTTTCCTGTTACATTACTTCAGCAGCTAAAATGGACTGAAGTAAATTTCAGATGTATTTTGGAATTACATTATGAATAGGCCTTACATTTTAGAAGAACAAATCTAGTACATTTGTAGATCTGTTTTTTGGATTTTATAGACTTCAGAAAAGACTTCTGTCTTTTCATTTTGGATTCATGTCTTAGACTTTGGAAATCAACCTAATATCATAGAAGATATTCACCTGTGTCCCTAGATCCTCAAAGATGTCCCAAAGATCCACCCCTATATTGTACATCACAGAAAACATTATGAATATATACCAACTAGGTTGGTCAGAAACGTCACCAAGGAGATAATGAAAATGCTCTGAGGGCGTCACTATAGGGTTATAGAATCACAGAATCACAGAATCATGTAGGTTGGAAAAGAACTTTAAGATCATTGAGTCCAACCATAAACCTAACAATGCCAAGTCCACCACTAAACCATGTCCCTAAGTGTCACATCTACACGTCTTTTAAATACCTCCAGGGATAGTGACTCAACCACTTCCCTGGGCAGTCTGTTCCAATGCTTGATAACCCTTTCAATGAAGAAATTTTTCCTAATATCCAATCTAAACCTACCCTGGCACAACCTGAGGCCATTTCCTCTTGTCCTATCACTTGTTACTTAGGAGAAGAGACTGACACCCACCTCATTACAACCTCCTATCAGGTAGTTATAGAGAGCAATAAGGTCTTCCCTGAGCCTCCTTTTCGCCAGACTAAACAACCCCAGTTCCCTCAGCTGCTCCTCATAAGAATTGTTCTCCAGACCCTTCACCAACTTCATTGCTCTTCTTTGGACATGCTCCACCACCTCAGTGTCTTTCTTGTAGTGAAGGGCCCAAAACTGAACACAGTATTCAAGGAGCAAACTCACCAGTGCCGAGTACAGGAGGACGATCACTTCCCTAGTCCTGCTGGCCACATTATTCCTGATACAAGCCAGGATGCTATTGGCTTTTTTGGCCAACTGGGCACACTGCCAACTCATATTCAGCCAGCTATCGACCAACACTCCCAGGTCTTTTTCTGCCAGTCAGCTTTTCAGCCACTCTTCCCAAGTCTGTAGCATTGCATGGGGTTGCTGTGGCCCAAGTGCAGGACGCAGCACTTAGCCTTGTTGAATCTCATACAGTTGGCCTCGGCCCATCGATCCAGCCTGTCCAGATCCCTCTGTAGAGCCTTCCTGCCTTCAAAAAGATCAACACTCCCGCACAACTTGGTGTCATCTGCAAACTTAGGGACAGTACACTCAATCCCCTCATCCAGATCATTGCTGAAGACATTAAACAGAACTGGCCCCAGTGCTGAGCCCTGGAGAACACCGCTTGTGACTGGCTGCCAACTGGCTTTAACTCCATTCACCACAACTCTCTGGGCCTGGCTAGCCAGCCAGTTTTTTACCAAGGAAAGGGTACACCTGTCCAAGCCATGAGCAGCCAGTTTCTCCAGGAGAATGCTGTGGGAAATGATGTAAAAAACTTTACTAAAGTCCAGGTAAACAACACCCACAGCCTTTCCCTCATCCATTAAGTGGGTCACCCTGTCATGGAAGGAGATCAGGTTAGTCAACCAGGATTTGCCTTTCATAAACCCATGCTGACTGGGCCTGATCACCTGGTTGTCCTGTACTTGCTGTGTTATAGCACTCAAGGTGATCTTCTCTATAACCTTCCCCGGCACCGAGGTCAGACTGACAGGCCTGTAGTTCCCTGCATTCTCCTTCTGGCCCTTCTTCTAGATGGGCATCACATTTGCTAATCTCCAGTCAACTGGGACCTCCCCAGTTAGCCAGGACTGTGGATAAATGGTTGAAAGTGGCTTGGTGAGCACTTCCACCAGCTCCCTCAGTACTCTTGGGTGGATCCCATCTGGCCCCATAGACTTGTGTGTGTCCAAGTGGTGTAGCAGGTCACTAATGATTCTCCCTTGGATTATGGGAGTTTCATTCTGCTCAAAGTCCCTGTCTTCCAGCTCAGGGAGCTGGATACCATGAGAACAATTGGTCTTACTGTTAAAGACTGAGGCAAAGAAGGTATTAAGTACTTCAGCCTTTTCCTCATCCTTTGTCACTATGTTTCCCCCCACATCCAATAAAGGATGGAGATTATCCTTAGCCCTTCTTTTGTTGCTAATGTATTTATAGAAACATTTTTAGTTGTCGTTTACTGCAGTAGCCAGATTAAGTTCTAGCTGGGCTTTGGCCCTTCTAATTTTCTCCCTGCATAACCTCATGACATCTTTGTAGTCCTCCTCAGTTGCCTGCCCCTTCTTCCAAAGGTCATAAACTCTCTTTTCTTTTCCTGAGTTCCAGCCAAATCTCTCTGTTCAGCCAAACCAGGCTTCTTCCCTGCCGGCTCATCTTTCGGCACATGGGACAGTCTGCTCCTGCACCTTTAGGGTTTCCTTCTTGAGGAATGTCCAGCCCTTCTGGACTCCTTTGCCCTTCAGAACAGCCTCCCAAGAGACTCTGTCAACCAGGCCCCTATACAGGCTGAAGTCTGCCCTCCGGAAGTCCAAGGTAGCAGTTCTGCTAACCACCCTTCTGACTCTCTGAGAATCGAAAGCTCTATCATTTCATGATCTCTGTTCCCAAGATGGCCTCCAGCCATCACATCAGCCACAAGCCCTTCTCTGTTCGCAAACAACAGGTCCAGCGGGTGCCTTCCCTAGTTGGCTGACTCACCAACTGTGTCAGGAACTTCCACACAGTCCAGGAACCTCCTAGACTGTTTCCTCTCTGCTGTATTGTATTTCCAGCAGACATCTGGTAAATCGAAGTCCCCCACAAGAACAAAGGCTAGCAATTGTGGGACTTCTCCCAGCTGCTTATAGAGAATTTAATCTGTCTCTTCATCCTGGTCTATAACAGACTCCCACCATGATATCTGCCTTGTTGGCCTTTTCCCTGACTCTTACCCATAAACACTTGACACTTTCATCACCATTGTCAAGCTCTAGACAGTCAAAACACTCCCTAACACACAGGGATACTCCACCACCTCTCCTTCCTTGCCTATCCCTTCTGGAGAGTTTATAGCCATCCATTGCGGCACTCCAGTTGTGTGAGTCTTCCCACCATGTTTCCATGGTTACAATTACATTATAGTTTTCCTGGTGCACATGGCTTCCAACTTGTCCTGTTTGTTGCCCATGCTGCATGTATTGGTGTAGATGCACTTCATTTGGGCTATTGATGCCTCCACCTTTTTTGGGGAAGAAGCCTTGATTCCTATATGACTGTTCTCAGGCAATTCCATGGTTTCTAACACATCAACAACCCTTGAGTCTTTGCTGCTGCGTGCATCTCTATCCCCTACCTCCACTGAGATGGCTAAGGTGCTGCGTGCATTAGTACATGGACATTTCAAATGTACTCCAGTGTACTCAGCACATCGTGGAGCAGACCAAAGGACCTCGCTAATACACCATCTCTCAAACATTGGTGTGCTGCCCCCAGGCTTATCTCTAGTGAGCCTGGTTTTATCCCTTTCCCCCTTCAAATCTAGTTTAAAGCTCTTTTAATGAGCCCTGTGAACTCTTGCGCAAAGATCCGTTTCCCTCTTTGAGACAGGTGTACCCCATCTGTCACCAGCAGGCCTGGTGTCGTATAGATCAACCCATGACCAAAACCCCCAAAATTTTGCCTGTGACGCCAGTCATGGAGCCAGGTATTAGTCTTCTGGGTCTTCCTGTTTCTTCCAACATCATTCCCTGCAACTGAAAGAGTAGAGGAGAGCACTATTGTGCTCCTGATACTTTAACCAGTCATCCCAAGGCCCTGAAGTCTCTCTTGATTGCTCTTGGACTTCTTATTGAAACTTCATTGCTGCCTACATGAAAAACAGTAATGTATAATAATCCGAGGGCTGTACAAGGGTAGGAAGTTTTCTCATCACATCTTTCACCCAGGCCTCAGCGAGGCAGCAGACTTCCCTAAGAAGTGGGTCCAGTCATCATCTTCTATTATGTCAGAGGACCTTGTTGTAGTTTCCAGGCTTCCTGAGTGAATGGAATGGGGTTACTCCACTCCTTATAGTACTTGCTGCCACTTTTATATCTCTTTACTTCTCATATTCATTGCTTTAACTTTAATGTGCTTTGGAATAATTTCCCTTTGATTCATTTCCTCCATCTGCTTGTTTCTTCCATCACATTATCTACTCATAAAAAATGAACCTGTAGTGTGCTGCTTTTCAACTGAAAATGGCTGCCTCAATTGATTTTATAATGTGCTTTATACAAACTGAAACAAATGGACTAGTTCAGTAAAAACACAGAGCTCTACTTTAAGTACATTGTGGATATTTTAAGAACTTTCAAACACTCAGTTGCTGCATAGTTAACTCTGAATTGTGACCAAAAAGGAAAAAAAAAAAAGTAGTATGAAAGAACAGCATCTACTTTGATGAAAGCTATTTCTATTCATTAAGAAAGTCTACAGTATTTTCTTCTTCAGTGCCAGGGTAATCCTGACAGTGCTGCTAACAAATTGTACACTCCTCTCCATTTATTTCCATGAACTTAATTGACCATTTTAAGAAAGAAATGGCCCTTTATGATAACAACAAGATAAAAGCTGGTAATTGACTGAAATATATGGGTCCAGCTAGCTAAAACCACTTTCAACTAACGGAAACCTGCATAGAAGGTATGAAAGCTTCAGCCAATTGCAAAAAAGGTCACATCATTATTTTTTTTGTTTTTAAGGAGGAATGAAGACAAAATGTCTTGGATATGAATTATGGACACTATGACTTAAAAAAAGAAAAGATGGAGAAAAGAAATGGCAACGCTTCAAAATAACATTGCAGCATGCTAGATTATTTCACACCATATTGCATATATTATGGAAAATTGATATTATTTAAAAAGCTTTCTCCAGTATTATTATGCTGTCAGCACAAGGCTATTTGATGTGCATGCATTCAGGAAAGTTCTTTAGTTTTTTCAAGAGCCAGTACCTACAGATGTAATGGTATGTAAACATTTTGATAGGTTTAATGCAACAGGCAAGCCAAGCTCTTGAGAACAAATATGTCTTCTGAACAATAAAAGTTTTATTTGTAAACAATTCCAAAAGTACAATTTAAAAAACAGGCTTGCATAGACAAAGGAATTATCTACACCTCCCCAGCATTTTTTTTTCCCAGTCCTAGTAATAAAAAGACAAATCTTGAGGAAAATAAATGATCTTTATTGGTCTGCAAGTGCCTCTGTGTCATTTGGGATTTGGCACACTAGAGAAAAGAGCAGAAGAGGATAGGTCAACTTCTATTCTACATAAAGCATGAATGGATCATCCCAGGAATTTATTAGTGCCTTATATGGGGTGTCCTCCTTCTTTTTTGAAGTTCCTTCTGTGCTCTCCTTTAACAGTCACTTAGGTTCATCTCTGCAGATACAAAGCTACAAACGTAGCAACAATATCTCATACAATGTGAGAGTGTTCAGCAAAGAAACAGAGCTCTCACAATGTAATTCTTTATCTCATAAAAATGAAACATAAGCCAGAATTTTACATGATTTTTTAATGGAAATTCCACTAGTATGCAAGAGATGTGCACCAAAATAAGGTAGCTCCAGGCAGCCATGCTGCACATTACAAAGATAGTGACATTCATTTTGTCGTGGTTTAGTCCCAGCTGGCAACCAAGCACCACGCAGCCGCTCGCTCACTCCCCCCTGGTGGGATGGGGGAGAGAATCGGAAGAACAAAAGTAAGAAAACTTGAGGGTTGAGATAAAGACAGTTTAATAGGTAAAGCAAAAGCTGCGCACGCAAGCAAAGCAAGGAATTCCTTCACTACTTCCCATGGGCAGGCAGGTGTTCAGCCATCTCCAGGAAAGCAGGGCTCCATCACGCATAGTGGTTACTTGGGAAGACAAACGCCATCACTCCAAATGTCCCCCCCCTTCCTTCTTCTTCCCCAGCTTTATATACAGAGCAAGACGTCATGTGATATGGAGTAGCCCTTTGGTCAGTTTGGATCAACTATCGTGGCTGTGTCCCCTCCCAGCTTCTTGTGCACCTGCAGAGCATGGGAAGCTGAAAAGTCCTTGCCCAGTGCAGCAACAACTAAAACATCTCTGTATTATCAACGCTGTTTTCAGCACAAATCCAAAACATAGCCCCATACCAGCCACTATAAAGAAAATTAACTCTATCTCAGCTGAAACCAGGAGAATTTCTGTCAGAGTCATAGGAAAATAATATCATGACCCACAATTCAAACTGTTCACACATCTAGGAAGAAACGAGCTGTGATATTACAGACACAGGGAGTGAAAACTGGATAAGGATTCTTTCATGTTAAATTATTACAGCTAAAAACAAATGTGGTGGTTAAAAAGCATTATCAATGAAAACATTTAAAGTAACTATATATATATATATATGATGGGGCCAGATCTGCATTTTTGTTTGGGACATCAAAGTGTTGAAGACAGATGCAGAAAAGGAAAGGAGCATTAATTCTGTGACAAATTATTGGATTCAAGATTGTGACTAATGCTACTGTGCTTCAGATATTTGCCTTCAGATGTCTACTGCTTTTGGCAGCTGTCACAGGGGGCGTAAAAGAAACAGGCTGGCAAATGCACTCCGAGACCAGTCCATACTAATCAGCTGACATTCCAGTAAGAATTTATGCTTCTCTAAAATGCTTCAAATCATTGATACACACAGATGAAAACGTAACCACTGAAAACCTAAGCCCCAGCAGATGTCCTGATATTGTTTGCCAATGCGTTATGCACAATGGTATAAGCCAATGATATAAGCCAATGCGTTATGCAAAATGTGGATCTATTGTCCATTCTGTGGGCATTCAAGAACTCCCACTTTCACATCACGACATGGATGGCATAATACACTAACAGTGCTTCTATGTAAACATTTCAATTTGGCCCAGGAGTGTGCATTTGCCATGATTCTCCTGGTTACATCCACTATCATACTTTTGTTTCACATCACAGGTGGGGCTAGGAGGGCAGGACCTCACTGGATCCTATAAGCAACTAAACATATGCATTGCAAGAGCTAGTGCTCCCTCATGGTTAATGAGCATTCGGTCCAGATAGTCAAAGTAAAGGTGCTACAAAAAACCCCACCACAAACAAAAAAATACACACCTCCAAAATGCAGTGTGAACACTTAACACTAGTTCTCCCACTTTCAGATGTACTCCTACTAGGCCATGTTCTTCATTACTGTAGACAAAATTTTTATCTCACAGATTTAAAATATTTTATGAAAATAACTCTTAAATGTAATAATGCACAATATGGTTGAAATAAATCCAGGGTATCATTTTGTCTATGTACTCATAGCTCTAAAAGGGGAAAAATTAAGCCATTAAGTACTCTAAATATGAATTGCTTTAAGATTCAGCTTGTAGCTTGTAAAAGCAAGCCCAAATCTATTTAGTATGCATCTAATTCTTCATTATGTTTATGAACCACACTATAGCACTTAGTAATTTTACAAAAAATATTAATCTCACAAGAGACTCTTTCTCAATTTATAGGCATATAAAGCCATATATACTCTCACTACTACAAAAGAAACACACAATAAACACCTTTTGCCTTTGTTCTGAAGACACAGGTGGCACTTATTTTTTCAACAAACATTTGGATTATGGGCATTGCATTTTGTTCTCATATTTCAGACAACTTTTAAAACATGTAGTGAAGACGTGCCTTTTGATGATGTAACTCATATTGTGCTCAGTGATAAATGCAAATTACATATTCTGAAATATGCTCTTTGAAGACTAATCTATTAGAAATGAATTAGTCCTAATACCAATATTCAATTCCCATATAGATTACGGAATGTTAAATTTCGTGGACAGATATTTATGTACATTAGGCCTGAATTTCTTTGCCAGTCTATTTTCCAGCCTTCCATTTACTCTGTGAATTGAAAATGTAAGTGAGGGGAAGGGAGGGGTTTATTTTTGGTTAGGACCTTACCTGATACCATGGAAATCGTTGTTTGATTCTACTAACTCCCTTCACATATACCTTCACATATATCTAATAATAGCCAAGTTCAGTATCCATAGGCCTGGCCTGAGTTCAGAAATTACTCAAGAATATCCAAATAAATCTGGTAGATTATGTATCACTGATATTGTCATAAAAATAGAGGTCTAAAAATTAACTCAATTGCATAGATATACCTAGGATTTCATATGGGAAAATCTGTACCAGGCTAATATACCCTGAAAATGCTGTTACAATGTGAAAGCAATGGGTCTGTACATCTGGTATTATCCAATCCCAACTCAAACTAAAAGTCTCAATGTTTAAGAGAAATATCATTCTAGCTGTATATGGTGATTGGCTTCACTTGCTTTCATGGTTCAGATCAGGCTCTCCAGATCTATTAAAAAAATTAAATATCTACTGACAGTCAGTGGGGACTATAAGTCTGCTTGATACTTCATGTATTTTTTAGTAGCTATCACAGCCCCTCCTAATAGACTAACAGCACTGGTCTAATCATAAACATATTTTGATAATTTTCTTTCAAAATATGGTGGATGTTCAGACATGTATCTGGTTTTACATGACCTCACTCAAGAAACAAGGGACCATGTTCAGTTCTCTTCAGAGCTTTCTTCAGAGCCGTCAAACCATGGAATAAAGCACCATGGATGGGGATATCTCTGTTCTCTCTAACTGCTTTGAAGAGTGCAAAAGAGCTGAGCCAGAGAGTAGATATATTGGTAATAAATTGATATTTCTATCATTAATGATGTTACAAAAATAACATATATGTGCTACCTTTCACAATTATGAGGACTACCTTAAACGTGGAAAACTATTACACACAAAACTTGCTGTGCCTTTTTTCTTCTCCCATTTTTTTATTTGTCTTGTCTTTCCACATATATCAGCAACCTTTGCAAAGGTTTTCCAGAAAATCTACTTTTTGTTGTTGTTGTTGTGATGCCCTCAGAAAATTTATCAATCTGTAAAATGGCTGTAACAGTAGTAACAACATAGTCTGTGACAGTATTAAAGCATTCAAAGCAGGAGCAGTAATCAGTACAGGAAATAAATTATACTATTTCTGTTTTTCTATTGTCTTTCTTCTAAACAAGAAAGATAAAGTAGACTATGAATGACTCCAACCTGGTTAGGGCATATGGATGCAGAAAACAAAATGCAGTGTCAACTTCTTCTGGTGGTTCCAGGAAATTCTTCTATTTTCCAGCAGAAATATGGAGATATCTATGACAACATTATCAAAACGTTTTAAATTGCCATCACTGCTGCTTTTTGCTTTTAATATAATCTCCTGACTCTCTTAGGCCCACAGATCCATCTTTTGATTCACAAAGGGGACTTTTATTTTTGTCTTTTTTTTCCAGTTATGATAAATGAAACTGAAATAAACAATGCTGTGGAGTGCAAGTTTTACATGAAGTCTCATTTCCTACCCAGTTCACGTCATGTGAAAGTGTGACCATAATGCTTGTAGAACCATTTCACTCAGACATGAATCAGTGAATTTCTGTGTAAAGGGTGTAACTGCAGCTACTACAGTTGGAAGTACGCAGCTTGAAGTGTAAGGCAATGCTATTGCAAATAGTATAGATTTGCATATAACATATACATAGCAGATGACAAGAGAACAATACTGAGATGATTTGAGGTTTAGATCAGTACATTAACTGGTTCATCAAATACAAATCAGTTGCACATACAAAGAAATCTCCAGTGCTTTGTATGATTTTGTAATTTCATGCTTTTATAATAATGCTTTGTTAGAAGGAACCTGTTTAAACGTGAGTTATTAATAAAGAGCTATAGTGTCCACCACTGGGTTTTGGCATATACTTTGTAATACTTTTGCCTGAGGACTCTGTATTATGCTTGAATGTTCTCTATTAATACAAACCATAAATGAAACTGGAAAATATTTCAGGGCTAGAAGAATAAAATGTTGAAAACCAGGAAATTATGTTTGTCATTACTTGTTTTTCAGTATTTTGGATATGCATTAATAAAACCTAAATACTATAGAATTTTCTCTCTCACGCTGTTACAAACAGGTCTTTTTACATTCTTTTGCATCTTTTATTTAAAAAGTAGACAATCCATGTAAAGTGTGCTAAAATCAAATAAATTGTTTGGCATGTTTTTTATGATTCTGTGTGATGCTAGTAGCCCTGTATCAGAAACAATAAACACCAAAACAGATGCTACATGTACTTGAAAAATAGTTCTAAATTACAATGGAAAAGGTAACACATCTCTTTGTCTAAAAATGGGTGCAAACATTGCACTCATGTTTAAAAAGGGTAGAAAGGAGGATCCTGGGAATTGCCAATCTGTCAGCCTCACCTCTGTGCCCAGGAAGATCATGGGACAGATCCTCCTAAAAGTTATGCTAAGGCACATGGAGGACAGGGAGGTGATTTGAGACAGTCAACATGGCTTCAAGGGCAAGTCTTGCCTGACCAACCTAGTGGCCTTCTATGGATGGAGTGACTACATCAGTGGACAAGGGAAGAGCTACGGATGTCATCTATCTGGACTTCTGTAAAGCCTTTGACACGGTCCCCCACAACATCCTTCTCTCTAAATTGGATTTGATGGGTGGACTGTTCCATGGTTAAGGAATTGGTTGGATGGTCACATCCAGAGGGTAGTGGTTAATGGCTCAGTGTCCAGATGGAGATTGTTGACAAGTGGTGTCCTGCAGGGGTCCGTGTTGGCACCAGTATTGTTTAATATCTTCATCAATGAAATAGGCAGTGGGATCGAGTGCACCCTCAGCAAGTCTGCAGATGACACCAAGCTGAGTGTTGTGGCTGACACGCCTGAGGGAGGGGATGTCATCCAGAGGGACCTGGACAAGCTGGAGAAGTGGACCCATATGAACCTTATGAGGTTCAACAAGGCCAAGTGCAAGGTCCTGCACCTGGGTTGAGGCAATCCCCAGTATCAATACAGGCTGGGGGATGAAGGGATTGAGAGCAGCCCTGCAGAGAAGGACTTGGGAGTACTGGTGGATGGAAAGCTGGACATGAGCCAGCAATGTACACTCACAGCCCGGAAAGCCAACCACATCCTGTGCTGCATAAAAAGAAGCGTGGCCAGCAGGTCAAGGGAGCTGATTCTACCCCTCTATTCTGCTCTGGTGAGACCCCACCTGGAGTACTGCATCCATCTCTGGAGCCCTCAGTACAGGAAAGACATGGACCTGTCGGAGCAGGTCCAGAGAGGGGCCACAAAAATGATCAGAAGGCTGGAACACCTCTCCTATGAGGAAAGGCTGAGAGAGTTGGGGTTGTTCAGCCTGGAGAAGAGAAGGCTCCAAGGAGACCTTATTGCGGCCTTTCAGTACTTAAAGGGGGCTTATAAGAAAGATGGGGAAAGACGTCTTAGTAGGGCCTGTAGTGATAGGACAAGGGGTAATGGTTTTAAACTAAGAGAGGGTAGACTTGGATTAGACATAAAGAAGAAATTTTTTATTATTATGGTGGTGAAGCACTGGAACAGGTTGCCCAGAGAGGTGGTAGATGCCCCATCCCTGGAAACATTCAAGGTCAGGTTGGATGGGGCTCTGAGCAACCTGATCTAGTGGAAGATGTCCCTGCTCATTGCAGGGGGGTTGGACTAGATGACCTTTAAAGGTCCCCTCCAACCCAAACTATTCTGGGAAAAGATTCTATGATTCTATGAAAAGATATTCATTAAACAATCTGAATTGTTTGGCTAGTTTTTGTACTTATGTGAAATTTGGCATATTTAATTGAAGTAGTCAAACTGACACTTATTTTCATACAATAAAAAGCCAAGAGATACTCTTAAGCTGTTGATTTTTAAAACATAAGTAAAAGGTTTTTCTGAAAAAAAAAAAAAATTGGAAAAATCACTGTTAAGAGCATACTAATAGCATATATGTCAACTTCATTGCAACAAGGCAGAAAGCTGAAGGCTAAGAGGGCAGAGCATCAGGGGAAATGTGGAAGGTAAATTTAAATGGTTAGATATGCTTGTAGAAAAACTTACAGTGAACCCCAATATCCCCTGATTTACTCAGGTGTAAAAGTGAGAGTAGCACCTATGTAACTATGGAAATAACTGAACTGTAAAACATTGCAGCTGTAGATGAAGCTGTGCTATGTGTTCATTCGCATGGTGAATAGAGGTGGTGACAGGGTTTTGGGGAGTCAATTGGATTGCCAGTGCCTCCCCGACTTTCTATCACATTATTATTAACATGTCAATTCACAATGAATTCAACAGAACAAAACAGCCTTCATTTTGTTCCTAAATCAGTGTGTGTGTATTTGTGAATGGTTCATGTAGAATAATTCATTAAAATAGCACACCATAGTATTGGCAACATGATAAATCAGGCTTCTTTTGCCTCATATCACAGGAATGGGGAAGAACAAATATGTCTACATCCTCATGTGACACAAGTTGGACCATGCACCTGAAATTTTGTGGTACAATATAGGTGATTCTTTTTTCAACATAATAATTTTCACATTGCTCTGCAAAAACTGCTGGTTTGGGCACACTATTGTCAGATGTGCACAAATTTATCTGCATAAATAAGACTTAATTTTAACAAATACTTTGGCTGAAAATAGTTAAAGTCATGATTTGTCCTTATGGTTTTCTTTGGCATTTCTAGAAAGTTGTTATTTCAGCACAAATTTAATTAAATTAAATGCACATTTAAAAAACTAAATAAATAAAGGTACAAAAATCAGTCCAAAGTAAAGGTTTCCTTCTTGGTCAATAAACAAGAAAAAAATTTACTTTGACCTAAAATACTTATTTCAGGCTTATTTTTACTATTTATTATTAAAATCCTAACTTCCCAAATTAGGAAATCTGGAACTGAAACCTTGAAAGTTTTTACATTATTATCTTTTTAATCATTAAAATGTCAAAACTACAACAATTTTACTACTCTACTGCCCAGAATCACAGCTTTTTTCCTTTTCTATCCACAGCCTTCATAAGTGCCACCTAGATATGTGTTCTTTCCCTTAACTGAGATTTCCCTTAGCTTACTTGCTATCACTTAGCCTTCTCTTATTAACATGTAGATTAGAATTCCAGTGGCCAAGTCAAACCTGAAGCACATTTGTGCAAATTTTCTTGTTCAAATTATCTCACACCTCAGCTATCTAATTTTGGTAATAACCAACATTTCTATCACAAACAGCAGTAGATGGAGAAATATACTTCAGATGATGCATGAAATGCGCTAAAATTGAACTATTTAATCGTTAGTTTTTGTTAGATTAGTAGATAGATGGGAGTTCAAAATGTAGCCCAATGACTTAGCAGTATTTTATCAGATTGTTGCATCTGAGTAAGATTTAACTATTAGTAATGGAAACTTTACTAAGCAAATTGAAATGATCCCATTAAAAGCTGACAACTCACCAAATATGCAACATATACTATACTTAACTGGTGAAGAAATATTAGCAGCTTGGCAACTTCAAGCAAATACCTGATGTCTTGTTATATCCTTTACCCTTTAACCTTCTGTCTGCTGTGGACACCTCACCAAAGACTGACACCTCATTAAAGCAGAACATCTTTTCCATATCCTATAGACACTAGCTAGAAAAGGTTTGCAAATAGTTGTACATCAGAATAAAGCAGAAGGCAATGAAGTGGTTATTATTATTCTATTAGTAACCACTGATACTAGAAGAGATGAAAGTTAAACAAAACACTCTGTCCCTTAAGCAGGTTTTCATTTTTACTTCTTTTTAATCAGTTTGTTGAACTTTTTCATTGTTATTTTTTAAATAAAATTTGAAGAATGTTGCAATGTCTTTGACTGAACCTTTAGTAGTGGTCTAAAATTTTTAATTAAAAACCAGTATTTTTATTTAGGGAAGGAGGAAAACTAACACTAAATTAACTCATAAAATTTATCTATTTTTTATACTTCATCATATTCTATTTAAACAATGTTATTTCAAACTTCAGATACACTTATTGTGGAGGGCTGTGGAATGCTGTCTGTCTACGTAGTTAGACAAGCTAGACGTGTGAAGAGGGTATATGTCTGTATCATCATGTTGAGGAATTCTGTTTCTTGTGAGATTTCTAGTTGTTATTGCATGCTCAGCTGCATTCAGTTCTATAACTAACTAATTTACTCCTTTAAAATTTGGGCATAGCCTAGAATATAAAATGGCCCTTTCTAAGAGCTGTGACTGTGGGCATTTTGTGCTGAGCTGTTTCATCCTTTATTGGGCCTGAAGGACCTTCTTTTTACAGAAATAACAAGACCACATTGTATTATTTCTTTTGATTTGCCCTAATTCCAGCTTTGGTCTGATATTCACAAAACAAAATGCACGTTTTACAAACCGTTTTCTGAATTCCTTAGCAAGTCAATTTCAAAGTGCTTGGCAAAAATATCTTTAATAATTCTGAAGATCAAATAGTTTCGATGTTTCATTAAAAAGTTCTTACACTAAACCTCTTTATTTTACAGAATTAAAAAAAAAACCCTTAATCCAACTTTAGCATGATATTTATTTTTAATTTTCTAAAATTAATTAGTTTTGAAAGTTCTTAACAAGTTAAACAAAAGAATGATCATTTTAGCTCAGTGTACTGTTCCAGAAGAATCAGACAAGATAATCATTAAGTAAATCTGTATAATCTCTTAATCTACTGTCTTTACACATTGCATCACCATTTACAAACTATGGCAACTGAATTGCACTAGTTAGGCTAATATAATGTCAACTATTGGGAAAATACAAAATTCATTTGTAGTATTTAAATAGACTTCCATACCAATGCTCGCACAGATGAAGTCATAGTCTTTGTTAAATAAGAATAACTTGCCACTGATGTCAATAATTACTCTAGGTGATTATTAGTATTGCTAGAAGATGTGAAAACTAAAACTTTCCAGGGGAACATACAAATATCAACAGTACTGAAATTTCTAGGAGAGGCCTACACCCAATTTGGTATTGTCTAATATATTCAGAGCATTTATTAGCAATAGTTAAAATCCAATCTTGCATGTTTTAGATAAGGAACCTTGACTTTTTACTTTGTATCAACTCCAGAGTACTCCAGGAGAAGGACTCATTGTCTTCTGTTGGTAGTTCTAATTTATATCAACACATGTTTTCATCTGAGTTTCATGCAGGGTTTCCACATCCCAAGTTCACATTCTCTTCACTGAGCTAATAGGTTTTTGGTTGGTTGTTTTTTTAATATTATTTATTTCCTTGTTTTTACATGAAGACTTTTCAAAGGACTATAGGTAATCCTGACTCATAAAAGGAAACCAAACCAAACAAGAAAAAATTTTCTGGTTTAATAAAATTGTTTTCATACTCATTTCTAACAAGCATTATCAGCCCAATAACCCTTTAGGGGAATCTTTAATTTGAACTGGACAGTAAAACGCACATTATTGGATTCAATCTAAGGATCCACCAAATCAAAATAATCTTGTCTTTGCTAGCAGCCACCAGTGATTTTCTTGCCAAAATCACTGCATATATGCAGCACAGTATACATACACTGCATATATATCATATATGTATAAAGACATGCTGCTTTCACTAAATAAGTAAATAAACGACATACATATGCGTCGTTTTACTGCTACTTATAGTTAGGGTATTGAGAATTAAATGAAGGCAATTCACTCATATCCTCTACAAAAACTGAGTCCTTTTCTGTTACTCTCCTGTTCCTGCTCCCCCCTGGAGCTGCTATTAATTGTTTTATATGCATAAAAAACTGGTGCATAATTCACCAGATATAGAGATTCTGACAGTGTGTTCATTTGCAGTCTGTGATACTTCTCTCACCAGCAATATGTATAAGCCTCTCCGACTGACAGATGACCTAACCGTAAGCCAAAAGAATCAGAACCTGATAGTCACTGTGCCACAAAGAAGCTTCTCTTTCTACTAAATAAGTAACTCTCTAATCTGGCCTGCATGGTCTACTTTTTCTTCAGAAAGGAGGACAATGACATCAATCCTTTTTTTTCATTATGACAATTGCCAACAACCTGTAATCTTCCAAGAAAAGCTGATTCTTCACACACAGGTAGCTATTCAGTCTGAACTAGGGGGATAGATAGAAAGCTTATTTGCACTTCTGTTTCTGATGATGGGCAAAGGCTGATTTCAGCTGCAGCATGACTTTGAGATCAATCTGGCATTTCTGAACGATCTTGTGGCTGGAAAACCCCAAAGGCTATTCAAGAACTTAGCAATTGCTGGAATTTAGAAGATCTGGGACAGATCCTCAAGAAATATGGAGACATGGACGTATTGCAGAGAGTTCAATGAAGGGCCATGAACATGATTAAGGGATGGAGCATCTCTCCTATTAGGAAAATCTGAGAGACCTGGCACTGTTCATTCTGGAGAAGAGAAGGCTCAGGGGGATCTCATCAATGTACGTAAATAACTGAAGCAAGGGTGCAAAGAGGACAGAGCCAGGCTCTTTTCAGTGGTGCCCAGTGACAGGACCAGAGGCAATGGGCACACACTGAAACACAGGAGGTTCCCTCTGAACATCAGGAAAAACTTTTTCACTGTCAGGGTGACCAAGAACTGGCACAGGTTGCCCAGAGTGGTATTGGAGTCTTCCTCCTTTGAGATATTGGAAAGCCATCTGGATAACAAAGCCCATCCTGGGCACCTGGCTGTAGGCGGCCCTGCTTGGGCAGGGGGGTTGGACCGGATGATCTCCAGAAGTCCCTTCCCACCTCAACCATTCTCTCATTCTGTGATTCTGTGAATCCTGCTCTGTAGGTATTTCTATTTTGACAGTGGGCTATTGAAAATTTTTTCTTGAGAAAGTTCTTGCAACCAATTTCATATTTCTCTAACTGTGGTTTCACTTAGACTATGTACTCCAACCTCTTTTGTAAAACAGTGATTTGACAGGATGTACTCTTAAAGAATCTCTTCTGATGCTGACTGTATTCTTCTTGGCTTTCTGTGACTTACAGGTAGAACTCCTAATTTTTTTTGGATCCTGATCCTTTCTCTATAAAGCAGAATTAGCTTTGCCAATTTTCTCCCACTATATAGAATTACCACTGGGAATTCTACACCAGTAAGAAATCTGCTTATGTTAGAAGAAATCTGTGTATAAATGAAGCTGCTTCTGATGCATCTAATCAAATATCAATTATCATGATCATCAGTTAAAACGATCTTTCCCCCTCTGCCCCAATTAGCATCTCTGTATTCTCTGTTATTCAACTTAGCAGTTTATTTTCCTCATCCCCTAGTATTCTCATCAACAATTCATGACACTAACCACTTAATGCTTTAATGCACCTATGATTATACTTAGAGGATATTTACCAGTTCTCTGAGACAGTAACTTAAACAACACCACAAAAAAATATGCAGACTGATCATCCATTTGTGTTTAAAATTAATATTTGGCTTTCAAATTTTGTAAGTTCAGAACCGAAAGAAAAAAATTAAAAATATCAGTAAAACTCATTATTGACTGTAACCAGTGTTTGACAAACTAGCACTGGAAAAGTGTACAGTAAAAGTGCAACTATAAACACATGATATGCAGTTGTGTGATCTTTGGTCCTGAGTTTGTGAAGCGTTGATTAGCTTAACTGCTTAACTACTGGAATCAAGTGTGTTCAGCTCTTGACAATGACATTCAGCATCATGCCATCTCAGGTCTTACACAGCTCACAAAAGTAAAAGGAATAAAGTGTTCCTAACGTAACTCCAGTCTGTGTGCTGAAAGGATTCTAGGAATAAATGTGGCCCATATCAATGTTTACTTAAGTAAGTTTCTGCTATATTTTGATTGTCTTTTTATGTACAAGGCTAGAAGAAATTAGAGATCAATCCTGCCTGCTGTGCCAATCCATCCACTGTGTAAGTCACTACAACATGGAAAGGAAAGCAGCTGCTTCAATATCCGCAGCCAATATAAAAAATATGAGCTGAGGGCTCTTTTAGAGATTCTGCGTTTTTTATTTAACCTACTCCCCAGAAATCTTCTGTGGATACAGCATCTTGCAGACCTGAAAGCTTAGTACACAAGTAAAATATTTTTCATAACTAAATGCAGAAAGGGAGTTGAAACAGATGGTTATTCCCAGACGTTAGTTTAAAAGTGCCTAGTATTGCAGCTCCTAGCAGTTTCCACATTAATAATTTGGCCCAATAATTTTACTCTTTCTAAGGTACCCTACAGAAAAAAAATTTCACCTATCTTAGGTACAGAGGAGGACTAAAGTTTCACATTATGATAGCTATTGGACTTTTAGACAGATGTTCTGGCAAGATACAGCACTGTATACCAACAAGCAAGGCACTATGTGCTATATAGGGTAATAGAGTACTGTGAATAAGCAAGTAGACACTACTTTGCATAAAAAGGAGTTAAATCTATATGCTTAGTAACATTAAAGAGTAATATAGGTAGATTACATAGACAAATCTCAAGTGAGAGAGCTGTGGAAAAAAGCCAATGACTTTGTAAAATCAAGTAAGTCAGCTGCTGAACTACCTTTACAACAGTTTGAGATGTACCATAGAGCACTGCACCATGGTTGTCCCTGAAATAGATAATCTTGAAGTGCTTCTGTATTGAAAGATTCTATTTTTATTCTGTATTTATTTAAGATCATGACTCAGAGATATGGAAAAGGAAAATGCAACTCTGATCTGATTGTCTGGCACAGCTTCTTTTTCAAATAAAGCACTCATAAATGTTTTTGGAAGGATCATTGGGTCTGTCTTTGTGTACTGTCAGAATGAAATGCCCCTTTTTTTTTGCCCCCAAGGTTGTCTGATGCACATAGAATGCTGGACAAAAAGGTAATATGTACATTCAAAATCATTTTAAAATGTCCCCGTTAAAAATATCCTAACGACATATAAAATATTAATAGATGTGCTTCTGTCTTTTCCTTTTCTTCTGTGTGATGCAAAAGCATCACCTTGTAAGTCTTCATGCTGGCAGAACTGTTCAGCTTTGCTTTGTGATTCTCCCAGCTTTAAAGGCCACATACGTGATCTGGCAAGAAAAAAGAAGCATGTCTATATTGATATATAATAGTTTCCCTCTGTGATAAATTCTTCGGATGAAGACATCAATGGCTTTGGATACAGGAGAATCAATATAGGGCACAAAAAAAAGGTTGTTCCAAACACACAGTGAGAGAATGGTGACAGTTTATGTTTGATAAAAGGACCAACAGCTTGTGAGTGAAATCTTGCCCTAAGGAAAAATGAGCAATACTGCCATAATAAGGTCCTGGTGAGGACACACATGGTAGGATGTCTGTTTAAAAAGAAATACAGTTTTCATGTTAGACTACTTGCTAAATATTAAGTAAGTCTGACTTTAAAAATTTTCTAGGTAAAGAATTTTTCTGATTTTATTTCATGGAACAAATTAATCACAGGAAAAAAAGACAAAAATCTCCTTCACATAGATAAAACCCCAGTTTCTTCTCTTCTGCCAAACCACTAGAGCAGAAAAGTTTCATTTCTGGAAGTTACTTATTTTCTGCATACAAAGAAGAGACTTAAGGCCCCTTCTTTTTGGGTATGTTTCTCAGAATGTAGGGTGTTATTAGCAGGTAAGAGGAAGCTACTTTGCACAAATGTTTATCAGAACAAACCACTTTTATGTTATTAAAAACCTTTCTGTGTCTTTATGGGTTTTACTATCTCTTGCCAAAACGACTATTGAATATGTTCTGGCATTTGCCTTGTATTACAGATATCGTTGTAGCAACACACAGGATTCTCAAAGAAAACTAAGGCTCAATGCCATTGCCTTAACACAGGTGCCATTAAGACATATTGGTGTATCTAAGATATCAGCATGGAACTGGCAGATTACACCCAGATCTTGTCATAATAATGTCCTTTCGGAATCATGACAAGAGATACTGGAGAGAAGAGAATGAAAGTGACTTTCAAATTGCAAAGCAGGCTAGCAGCAGTCTTGAATCACTTTGAATACAGGTTTCTTGATCCTTCAGACAGTGATCTATCTCCTAGCAATCTCTTCCTATCTTCATATGCATCAGCAATATTCATTCAAATGCATTATGTATGAATTTATCTGTTACTTTGCAGCTTTTTCCCTCATCTCTCTCATAAAGGAATAAAAACCCCTCAAGAATCCATTGATAAAATGACATTACCTTCTTCTAAGGATCTTGTTCCCTGTACTACTTATCTGTTTAACCATTAGATTTTAAAAGAACTCCAATGTCACATATACCCTAAAGATCATAATTGTAAGGAGAGCAGCATTTAACTTAGTTAAGGAGTTGAGAATATGTTAGCTGCACAAATGTGCTGTTATTAGAAAATTACTGATGTAGTCAGTTGTTTTATTACCAACAGAACATCAACCAGTACGAAAGTGACTGTTTCCTTTTGCCATTGTTATGTTTCACTTTTTATGACTCTGTTGCTATGTTTTTTACATAGAAAGCATGGAAGCTGTGATAGAATAAACCATTTTACTAGAGCTAAAGAAACGCAAATTCTATATTGTCTAATGTAGCTTAGTCAATACTTAGAATACTGCCTTTATCTCAGAGTGAATTTGGTTGGCAGAAAGTCTTCTAGAAGAATCCAGTTAAACAAGTAAAAAGATTATGCCATTGATATATAGTAAAGGTATATCTATGGCATGACTTTCTGACTATATAATGAAATAAAAGAATGCAGTACAAGTTACTTACTCAGGTGAACCAAGCATTGAGATATGATTGTTCTTAGAGTGATAAGCTAGATCCCCAGCTGATTAAAAATTGTATTGTTCTTCTAGCTTTTCAACAATTGAGT
This sequence comes from Ciconia boyciana, assembly GCF_034638445.1. Taxonomy (NCBI): domain Eukaryota; kingdom Metazoa; phylum Chordata; class Aves; order Ciconiiformes; family Ciconiidae; genus Ciconia; species Ciconia boyciana. Next base: position 77,020,580 of record NC_132937.1, on the reverse strand, counting down.
AAATCACAGAACAGCATAAAATGGACTAAAAAGTATCATATTAGGGAAGAACAATGACATGGACAACAAAAAGACAGCTGTTAGTCTGCTTTTTGAGGACAGCCTCCAAGTTTGTAGCATAAAGCATGTGCCAAGAACAGAAAAGAGGTGTGGAGATTTAAGCAATACTACAGTGTTTTATCCTCCAGGTATCCAAACTACTGTTAAAAATCAGTCACACTGCATAGATTAGGAGCAGGAAAGGTGGCCCCGTCACCAGAGCTGAATCTTGAGTTCAGAGTTGGCTGCTGTACTGTTCAGCAGATGCAACAGAGAAATTCACATATCTGTTACTTGGGAGACATGGAGGTAACTGTAGCAGATATAATGCACACAGGTAAATTGGGTTTTTAAATGGATAAATGCCTATTAAGATATAGATTAATTTACGTGTGATACATTAAGGTAGTATAGTTTGATTTATAGCCCTAATACCATGGTTTCAGTCAACACAGAGGAACTCTTTTGTTAAAGACTTCTAAATAAAGGTAGTTTTGTTATTTTTGTTAGTTATGGATGCCAATTTATTTGTGAATGAATCCTTTTAGATTTTATAAATATATGGCATATATTTTTGATACAAGTTCATGGTTAACTGACTTCAGAGTCTACATCCAATTTTCAAAGTGACATTAATTACTTACAAACTTAAAATCCATTCAGTGGCATGCTTTCAGAGATGCTTTTTTAAAAATTGTATTCTATACTCTCTTGATTCTTTTTCTTCTTGTTTTCTCCCAAATTTCTCCACTTCATGGCATGTCTTTTGGTTTTCGGTGTTCCTTTTTTTTCCTATCATTATCTGCTCGTACTCCTCTTACCTGCTCATACTCCACTTACCTCTGTTCTTGGAGCTGTTGGACATCAGAAAACTTTCTGTTAAAGCAATTACAGCAGCAGCAGTATAAATTTTTCCAATGGCTTTGCCTTCTCTGGGTCCTGTCTAGCCAGGTGGAAGCGCAAATTTCCACGATCTGACCGTTTCCTCTTTTTTGTTCTACTATGTTCTACAAAGATTTATTCCTTTCTCTTTAGATCACTCTCTTCTTCTACCATTCAGATCAAACAATTAAAAAGCCTTTTTATGTAAGGCCTGTTTTTATAAAGTGAGCTGTGATTGCTCCCGAATTACGTAAATTTCTCATCTGAAAGAAAGAGACTAGAATGACACAATAGAGAAAAATGAATGTCAGTATGTTTAGAACAGATTGTCCCCTTCCTGTTAAAGATGCAAAAGGCAAGAATTCATGGACTAACAAACACTGAGTGGAAAGAATTCTCCATGAATTTGAGGTAAAGCATTTTTATGAAGGATTCTGCCACACTGTTCATTCTACCACTGTTTATATGAGGTCATGCCTCACCAAAGTATCAGCTTTAATAATTTTCACTTTTTTGAAATTGGTATGTTGTCATGGAAGTACAATAAAACTAACTCAAATGAGGGACAAGCTCCAACAACTTTATTTCACAAAACAGCCAAAACCACACAACAGAAACCAATGAGAAACAGGATAAACCAAAATCAACCAACACTCTAATAACATTTAACACATAACAGGTTTGAGGTGTCAGTCAGGGTATTGTTACTACATATGAATGCACAGAAGAATGATGATCCTAAGTGCGCACACACGCTCACTCACAGAGGGGGAAACTCTCTCTCCCTCGTGGGCACCCAGAAAATACAATCGGTCACCCTGGGGGAGGGGAGGTGTGAGGGCTCACTCAAGGATGTATTTCCAGAAGAAATCACTCACCACAGGAGGTGAGGACACTCGGTCCCGGGAAGTTTCCTCAGGTAGTGTCCCAACCTGAGGGGAGAGGTCCCGAACACAGCCCCACTGCTCCAAGAAGACCACTCAAAAGCGGTCTCTGACGGTGCCCCATTTATACCCTGGGTCGGATCTGAGCTGTGGTCATAACTGGTCATGATCTAGAAGCTTCTCCGAGCCAAGGCACCTCACTGGCTGTGGACCTCGTCTGGTGACCAAGGGGTCCCGGTTCTCCTGCTCCCCCTGCCGAGGTGTGTGCGTGCCTGGGGGCACGGCAGAGCACAAAAGGCATGAAAATGAGGCCCGAAAAGCTGCTGGTCGCCCCGTTAAAAGCCCTGAGCTTTATCGCGGGGGGGTGGGGGAGGGGAAGGGGCACGGAGAGTACCTGTCACATATATATTCACCATTTTCTGAAATGACTTATTTATATCATCTTTGGGGTATTAAGATCTGCTGATCTTATGAGGTGTAGATCTAACCTGAGGTTTAGGTTTTGGGTTGTTTATTTCTTTTCAGAAATAATCAATTAATAAAGAGATCTTTTTATGCAGAAAAATAGGAATATAACGAGACATATCTGTTTGAGAAATTTTAATATTCATTTTCAGAGGATTTCAATCGAAGACATTATTTACATATTATAAAGGTCTTCTTGAGGTATAGTTTTGACTTTTGATCAAGAAACAAATCAACCTTTCATATTCTCCACAGTTACCTTATTTCCAAGCATGAACAAGAATACTTCATTCAAAGTAATTACAGCCTTTCCTATATATATTTATAATTATATAAAAACATGTGCAAAAATTAAGAAAAAACAATTAATGCTTGTGTTCTAACTATGAAACTTTATCTGTGTTCCAGTCCATATCTGTAAAGAATTCATGGACTGTGCTTTTGTAGTATGACTCTGATCCTAGAAATGCCTGTGTATATAAGCAGCTTTATTCATATAAGAATCCCCATTGATTTCAAATTACCCACAGAATAAATATTTGCCAGATCAAGAGCTGAAGTAGAATATTATCTTTCTCATCTATAGCAAGAAATATTAACATGGAAATATTAATAATATTTTATTGCATATAATCTAAAGCAAATTTTAACTTTTTATTCTTGAGTAAGATGCTATAGTAACAAGAAGTAAATTATAATTATAACTTAGTAACATTAACACTAATTAGCTTTCAAATAAATATTCATTCATATTAGGATACTGCTATATTTGCTAGATTAGTTTGGTTAATTATCATTGTATGAGACTATAAATGAAATCCATGTTCTCTTTTTTCCCTTTGTGTTTTTTTGAATGAAATCTGTTGAAGCAGAAACATATCAGTTTGAAGATGAGGTCATGAATGTAGACGAACCTACAGTGGCCTATATTGCTATATGTTTTGCATATATGATGTTCAGCTCCCTGTATCGACAACAGGCAATACAGTGACAACCAGAGAGACACTGCCAGTTTTACTTAGTAAGTACTTTAGGGCTGCAGATTCTGAACTTTACAATAATGAACCAGGAGAAGCATGGGGGCACGGTAGTGGGATGATACATCGTCTGATGTGTTTCACATTAAAGTCTGATGTATTCCTTCTTTTGAGCATGAAAGACTATTACATCTATTCTGGACAGGCTGAATTTTGCCAGCCTAGAGCAAAGTAAGAGATTAAAGTGCACAGGTGTCTGAAACAACAGTATGTCAAGATTGAACACAGTCCTGTTAAGCAGCAGATAGAAAACAATATTCTGTTAAGCTAACAAAGCTTTTTTTTTACATTTTTTAGCTTAGAAGTGAATTGCTTACAAGGCCAAGTTTTTCTCTAAAATCTGGGCCATCATAGCTATTTCTCTGACATTTCTAACTTAATTTTGTTCACCAAGTCTGAATTTCTCTGACTATAGTTCTTAAGTTATTACACAGCATTTGTAAAATCATGACTTTGGTGGCCTATTCAACATCTGCAAAGCAAGAGATGAACACTAAGTTTGTCAAATATAGGAGTATCATACAATAAAGGTAAATTTATTCTGAAAAAGGTGGATTTTCTCTTTTGTATAGTATTATTGATAATTATCAATTATACATATATGGTTACCATTCTCATACAGACACTGTGACCTTATAATTGTCAGTGGCTTTAGAAAATATGTATTGTCCTGATGTTCCCAGTAAGTCTGCAGCCTCACTTTCAGCAGTTAGCACAGCTGTTCCTAGACTTCTAGTCCTCAAAACTCACCTCCCTATATGCCTTTTTTTTCCTAGATGAGAATTCTTCAAAAACTTCAGTAGCCTCCTGTTTATTCACAGAGCAAAAGCAATAACCTTAATTCCTAGGTATTCCCCCCACACACACCCCCCAAAGAAAAAGTTCTTTTCTGTGACATCGTGAGATCAGGTGTCCTTTTCTTTCATTAAACACATTATTTCTTACATGGCAATGAAGTCCTTCTTTTCATAAATGAAATTTTCTTAGTAGGCATCCTCTTCACTTTCCACTTTCCAACCTATTTTTCTGTATCGTCTAGTAAGCAGATAATTTGTGTATCTATATACTGCCATTCCTTGCTACTCTCTTGCTACATTCACTACTTTATCTTATTTATATTTGATTTTAAGCAACTTAGTATTGAGGCCTTTTTCCTCTAAGAAAAGCTGTCTGGAGGGGGTTTTGATCCTGACTGGAGGTTTTAACCATTAAAGTTCAGAAAATATTAATTAAAAACAAACTTTCTTTCTTTTCATGCAGTGATATCATGTAGTGTTTGCAGCTGATCTCTACTCTCCAGAGGATGTACTCTGCTGTCATATTCTGGGTAGTAACTTCCCTAATTTTAATGACAATCTCCTCAATTTTACTTAATTATCTCACAGTAACAAACAAATACTTTTCAGGACAATCCTCAGATGAATTTAGTTATATAAGCATTAATTTCATTAATTATTATATAATCATTCAGTTAATTATTTACCGGAAGCAGATCTCAAGCCTGGCAATGAAAAGCTGAAATTTTGCATTCTTTCAATGAACATACAGTAAAGTCTTGATGTAGAATGAGCTTGCAAGCTTTCAAAGGGAAGATGGGAAAATTAGACTGTAGAAATAAGAATGTATCAGCACACAAAAATGGAAGAGATGGACAGCGCATGGTCCAGGAAATCTTCTTTAATCAGAAAGCTTCCAAACCCATCTAAGTTGTGACAAATGTTATTCCAAGGGCTGAAGTGGTTTTTGATGGGTGCAGAAGTTTCTTCTCATCCTAATTCAGCTGTTTTTCCAATGTGAAATTTCTGGATTGAATCTCTTAAAGGCTTAGTATATGTTACACTGGAAGTTGCGTGAGATCTCGTAACAGTAACAATATCATATATTCACACTTTATCCTGTCATATTATTATTACTACAATTGCTCCTGGTTTTTGTGCTATGTTACACAGGGAAGGTAGTTTTTTATTAATTCTGCTTCCATTAAAATGGATGGGAAATTGCACAAAAGTGCACTAAATATTTTTGAGTTGAAAAGCATCCCATGCCAATAGGTAACTGAGTGATAGGACTAAGAATGCCCCTCTCAATTTTTCAGTAGGCATATGACTAATTTGCCTGTGAATGACTAATTGGGCTGGTGATGCAAACGGCAAACTTTATGAATGAATGGGAAATCAATTATACTTTAACCTTTTTTTACCAGTTTATCTTTCTGTTTGCCAGTTCACCATTTATGTGGTTTGTTTTACATACAACCAAGTTCATAAGGACTAAAGGCTCAAATCTTATTTTAAAATTTTTCTTGAGAGTATCAATATGGTTAGTTTTATAGGAAAAACTACTCATTTGTGTTGTCCTGGGTTCAAAAAAAGAAAACAAGTCTAAAAATCTAAATTATTATGATTTCACCATCATCATGAAAATTACAAGTACTTTTTTCACATCTTTAGCAGAGGCACAATCTGTCTTTTCTGCTCTTTTGTGTTATTTAAATATGGCTTTTGTATCTTCTTCATGGATATTTTCAGAAAACAGAATTAGTTCTGTATGCTAATAATCCTACATCTGCCATTTTTAATGCTGTGAGAAAGTGCAAGCAAAATCACCTAACTTTAATCTCAGGTGCCCTAATTTAGATTGACAGTGTAATAGTAGTGATTTGGTATGAGAGCATGCCTGGATACAGATGAATTTATATAGTCATCCACTTACCTCTTTCTTTCATGGTAGAAGAATTACATTAGGTTTAAATTTGCAAAAGTAATTTTCAATATAATACCCCAAAAACAAAGATGAAAGATGAAGACCTGTGTCTGTGGTAAGTGTTGTTCTTTTCTGAAGTTTAAATTACCATTGCAAAAATCTCCATGAACTGTTTTCACAGATATAAGTGTTTCAGTGTAAATGAAATCCTAGCTGGCATTGAGGTAAAATTCTGTGAAGAAATACTTTTCCTAGGGTGATGCTACAGTGTGATCAACAGATGGGACTGGGATGAGGAAAAGCAAATACATGTAAGAAAAAGGAAGAGAAGTGAACCGAAGCACAAACTCTTTACAAAATTAAATCATAACATCTACGGTGATGGGATAACTTAACAAACCTTTATGAAGTTTATGAAAACTTTATGAAGCCTCCAAGACATATCATGAAACAATTCAGGATCAATGTCCTGTTAGATATACCGATATTTGTAACTATTTAGCACAGCAGTCTTGTTGTACACCAGCAATGTGGTTAAGTCTTTTTAATTGTTACAGGTTTTCCTAAACAAGAGAAAAACCTAAACAAAAAACTTCCTGCCTTTTATTCCCATGGTCCAGAGCCAAATGTTCTGGATTTGATTTTGATTAGTCTTATTTTGAAATAAGTTATTTTTCCTAAAAAGAAAAGAGCATTTCATTTGAAGTAAAAATAACAAATGCAGTGTCTTTCTTGGTGCAACAGCATGGCACAGAAAAGGTGAACCTCTGTTTCTGTGCTAAATGCACTATGTTTATATTAACAGTGAATTGTGAATTTTCACTGTTCATTACACAGCAGAAAATTGGTAACTGCAGCACTTTCTCATGGCTATCTTCTTCCACGTAACTGTTCAATGCTAAGGGTAACCATGGAAGTTCTCAGTTATACTTCTTTCTCTGTTCTGTTTTGGTTTGCGTTTTTTTCCCCACTAGTGTTGTTTTAGGCAATCTAGGTTCTTCAGAGATATCTATGCTTTGGAGTATTTTCTGTTACATAATTAGATCTAAGAAAGTGCAGCCATGAGCTCTCTGAAATGATAGGCCACTGCCTAAATGCATTGTATAGGCACATTTACTCACATGAACCTCACTCCTTCAATATATTTCCAGTTGAAAATTTTTGCTTTTTGTATTGTAGCTTGAAGTAAAATAAAGTCATTCATTTTCAGTTTTTCCACATTGAAAGCATTTTGTATTCCTTTACACAAGCTCTTTCTTCCCATGTGGATTTGCTTACATTATAATTGTAGATTTAAGCATGCAGTTTGCACATGATTCTTCCAACTTCTTGGTAAGACAGCTGTAAAGTAGACAATAGCAGAGGTTATAACATGAATGGTGTAGTTTGATTTCCAGCATTCTGCAGAAGTCTGAAAAAATTCTATAAATGAAGTACCTTCAGGACTATGCCCTTGATAGTTTCCTTCACAGTCTGTGCAAGGTAGCTCTGAACTTCAGTGGATTTATCTATAGATAAAGCATGACATATTGATAAACCTTATAAGGTTACATTCTGGTTTATAAATATGTCACATTTACAGAGTAGCACAGGCATGGATGTCCTCAGGAGCTCACAGAAAATGAATGGTCATTGTTGCACCCCATGATCCATCCAGCTCCTCTTGCTGAATGATTAAAAAGCTATTTGTTCTCTTTTGCTCACTTCAGTTGTGGAGAATCAGGTTTTTCTTCTTACCGCGGGTACAGACATGACAAAGGGATTAAAGGAGATAATTTGCTGCTGCTTTTTATTTTGCATGAGTAGCTCTAGCACTGAGTAAGAGAAAATCTGAATTTAAATAAATGTATCAGAAGACAATCATATGTGACTGCATATTGTATATCAGGATTCTCTGCCAGTAAGGCAGATCCCCTTATCCTCTGAAAAATATAGATAATGTAAATGTGAAGTGCAAAACAGGAAACTGGAAGGCAATTTCAATGTCCAAGGTAGTTTCAGAAATGAGAAATCGTTTGGTCCTACAGGACTCCAAACAGCTCTCAAAGCTATCTTTGGGAATTTTTTCTACACCATGCTTAGTTCCAAAACTCACGGTACGTAGCTCAAATTGTGAAATCACTATACCTGGTGCTCTCTGCGAAGAAAACTTTTCTATAGAAAAAAAATATGTTTCAGTTGAATGCAATATTTTCTACTACTTTTATTACAAAATATATCAAGACTCTGCTAGCAGAATTAACATATAGATCATAATTTTTGGATTCCTGACATTTAGGAATAATAAAAAAGAGAAAGTTTTATTCCTATTTTAGAACTAATGGGTTTGGGGGTTTTTGGCTTGTTGTTTGGTTTGGTTTTTTGTTTGTTTATTTAGTTTTGGTTTTAAATCTTGTCGTAAAACTATATCACTTATATATATATGTTATTTGAGATGTAAAAGTGAGAGTGATTTTCTCCTTTCCAGAAAGTTCCAGAATAAACAACACATAAGGGATCAGATGTTTTTCATTTTTGTATAATCTATAAGGCCTTCAATGTACCTGTGTTTGAATACGAAAAGGTTTTGTTGTGCTATCCTTTAGTGCTGTTCTTAAAGATATCATCTGATAGCGCTTTCTACCACTAAGTCTTTTAGTGCAGTGAGATTGGTTAATAGACTCTTAATCCCTATAGCAGAAGCTTGTAATAATTTCTACCACTATTTTATTAACAAGCTTTCTGGTTTTTGAGTGCTGGTAGGAAATTAACCCAATTTACTGATTATCCTTATCTCTGACCAGAACTTCCTTAGCATCTCCTTCAGAGCCATCAAGTGCTTCTAAGACATCTATGCCACTTAGTTTTAAAGAACTGCAAAGTTTGGTGCCAACAGCATGTACTGTAAGTCTCTTACTGGGATCCCTTGGATCCTATCTTATTGAATAATAAGAATTAAGAATGCTGATGCTTCTGTGATTGAGGGACCATGGAAAACGGGGGAACAATGAGAATTTTAAATGGTTCTTAATAACTCTCTTTTTGTTATTAAGAAACTTTTCTCAACACAGGTGATGTACTTATTTTCCTTTGGTTTCTGATTTATAATTCTTTCAAAGGTATATGGAAAGATTACTTGTATTCAGTTGTAAACTCATCTTGCTCAGTCTGATTTATCTAGGAAAAAACTTAATCACATAGCAATATGCACCATAACATGCATTATTAATAATGATTTATTGATTGCTATAGATTTTAAATCTCTGTCTCTCTTACTGTTCTTGGAGTAAAAGAATTTGATACGAAGTTGTGGATGCCCCATCCCTGGAAGTGTTCAAGGCCAGGTTGGATGGGGCTTTGAGCAACTTGGTCTAGTGGAAGGTGTCCTTGCCCATGGCAGGGGGGGTTGGAACTAGGTGATCTTTAAGGTCCCTTCCAACCCAAACCATTCTATGATTCTATGATTATAGTCTAAAAGAACTTGATATGGTTATAGCCTATAAGTAGGTTGCCCAATATTACAGTTCTTTAATTTGAAGTAAGTCAGTCAGCATCCAACAGTTGGAAGTTTATCTCCACATAAGTTCTGGAAAAATCCATGGTTGCTTTATAGGTCCTCAGAGCTCTGATGCAGGAAATCTTCATTTTCTGTCTGTTGTAACTTGGGATTATTTTGAAAGATTTCAGATGTTGTAGCACATAAGAAAAGTCACCAAAATCAAAAAGTTTTGTTAGTGTTTGCTGAATAAGCATGAATAAGTGAGTCTCACCTTTGTAATCCTACTCTGAGCATTAAAATTATCTGTGCTAGCCTGCCACTCAGGGGTTCCCATCTCTCTGAGGATTGCCCATTGGACACTTTTCTAGTATTTATGGAACATTATTACGCTATTGACAGATTTCAAAATTGTTAGTGAATGCAGTGTTTTGCCAAGACAACAGCACGGACATGCTATGCGCCAAGTTTTCTGCTGATATCTGGAGAGGTAATTTTACTGAATTTGCAGATGTGATGGACTATCATCATCACAGAAAATATACATCTTTACTGAAGTTTCCTAATTGTGATATTCTCAAATGGTTGATTTAAAATGATAGGATAGCTCTCATTCTTTCAAACATTTAGCAATTTAAGAATGTTAGTCTCCTTTTACAACAGTTACTCTGATCTATTAAACTTCAGGTTCACTTATACCTATTTCAAGGTAACATTAGAACTGTATTCTGTGGGTTTTAAATTGAGGCCTATGTAGCTATCCAGAGATTAAAAAAAAAAAAACCAAACAAAAAACAAACTGAAACTTTTTATTAAACACTTCTAACCTTTTTTCTGTCCTTTATCATGGTCAAAATACAGGTCTTATTTAGGTGTCTTAATACTGAACTCAGGAACTTCAGAGTATAGAGGATTTTACATTTTGTGTTAGCTTTCCATTGCCCACTATTTTAAGGATTCTCTGTAGTTGGATTTACCAATTATTTGAGGCCAAAGTCTCTATTTGCATTCCTTCTCCTGCCTTTCAGAAAGGGCTTATTCATTCTTTCTCCCCATGATTCCATTTACAACCTTCTTTACGTACCCAGTAATGATATCTCTTTTACTACAGTCTTATTCATAATTAGGTAATGGAAGATAAGAGTTCATAATCACAGGAATATGTCTGAGAAAACTTTTGGAAATTGTTTTACAATTGTGATAGATGAAATAGATTCTCCAAGAAAGGGTACTAGCTCCTTGAGTGAAATTCAGGAGTTGATGAGATTATTATTACTTCCTTGTCATTCTAGAAATTAAACCGGGGGGGTTAGATTTTATGCTCCTTTAAAAGCAGATTTATTCTCTTTTTGAGAAATTTTTGGTTGGAATTCTGCTTGTCCAGAATATGAAGAATTATATCTGAAAGACCATTTTAAAAATGAGTTTTCACACTGGTCACCTATAAAACAAAAACATCAGTTTGACTATTAGTAACAGAAAAGCCTGCTATTGAGAGTTATATTTGACAGCAAACTGCAGACATAAATCTTGTCTTTACAACCACTCTACTTCTTTCCCAAAATGATAAACCCTTCAACTTACCTTCTGTCTCCCACCACTAAGCAGATGATCTTCCTTGTCTTTGGTGTTCCTTCCTCTTTTCTGTAGTGTTTTCCGATTATATTCAGCAAGATAAACACAACAACATTGGGCAGGAGAGAGGTTTTCAGTGACATTTCCTTTAATAAATGTAGCCCTATGTTTTTCTCATTATCTGCAAATAGATTCTGAATTCCACCAAATATTTAAAAACATACAGACAGATCTACTTCCCCTGCAAATAAATCAAGAACTATATAGCACTTATCAAATGTTGCTCATAATGCTGTTTTTATGTCTCTTCCATTTCATGAATTCTTCTGCTCCCTATGGATGGCATTTCAAGATAGTTGCAAAAATATTGATTACATTGCAAACATTCTACACTTTCCTCCCACAATGCTGTCTTCAAACAAATCTTGTATTGTCTCTAATATCTGAGAGACAATAAAAGTTGGTGCAAAGCAAATGAAGCAGATGATAGCACCTTATTTAAAGTTTAAGTACCTTTACAATACCGTTCCATATTGTACTCTTATAAATGTGAGATAGAAGGCTGAAAGGGACAGTAGGCATCTCTCATTGTGGAATGATAATTTAGCAATATGAACCATGGAACACCTCTCAGTCAGTCTTTCAGCTAATAAATTGGTAGATGAGACATGGCTGAAAACCTGTTACACATTGACAAGTCAAATATGGAATAAAGTTATCAATTCCTTAAAAATCTGGTTATTTATGTGTATGAAAAAGCAATCAATATAAAATTTCTGTACAAAACAATAAAATGCCCTTGGAGCTTCTAGAAATTATAAACATTTTCTTTCTAACAGAAAATACACAGCATAATTTTACATCAGCTTTAGCAGAAAATTAAAGATAACGTATCAATGAACTGAAAGTGAAGGCTCACCTTGCTGAGGAGAATAGTCAATTAGTCGTGCAAACAAAAAACCGCTCTTGATTTCAATGCACCAATAATTTTGGCCTAATTTTCCAGAGTTTAAAGCAAACTTACAAATGCTAATAGAATGAAACTTTAGTTGATAATAAAAATGTTTTCAGAATAGTTTATTACATACTTAGAAAATATAATTCTGAAAAAGAATTAGTATAAATACCTATTTAATATTCTGTTAAGATAGGAGGAGTATGTGACAAAAGCAAAATAGATAGCTAGTAAAAGTTCAAGACAGCACCAAAAAAAAGCAATAGGGAGTAAGAAAGTGTCTTAACTGTGACAGAACTAACTGTAAGTAAATGCATTTTGATCTTTCAATGTACACAAAAAAAAAAAAACAACCCAAATTTCCTATTTTTTCGCTATATTAGCAGTATCATATACCTTAAACTTGAGAGTATTAAATTGGAAAAGGAGATCTCTGATTTATTAAGGCTGTGGGTGGGGGTTTTATTTTTTTGTGATTTTTTTTTTAAATAAACATAGACCAGTAAAGAAAAATATGAAATTCCATTGTCTTTAAAATAGTTTTAGTATAAAATTAAAAAGCTTTAATTTATTCAACTGAAGATTCACAATTATTAAAGTACAAAAACATGGTAGCAGATGGCCACTTAGCTAGCCAGAAAAAAATCATAACAAATCAAAGGGAAGATGAGTTAGGTTAGCAACAAGGCATATATTTTTATTCAGTGTAAACAGACTGGACTGAAAACTTCTGATAATGGCCTTGACAATTTGTTTCACTGTTTTCAGAATGAAAGCTTTAAATTAATGAGTTTGAGGGGTATTTTTCCTAAAAACTCATATTTTAGTATGTATTAAGATAAACAAAAGAAAATAGCTATAATGGAACTATTTTATTTTCTTAGGAGAAAATAAAATAAAATAATAACTTCTAACAATGTGTGAATTTGTCCCGAATTTTCCTTCTGAGAGCATTTAAAACTTTCTGGTTTCATCTTACCTGACATGAAGCCTGACATAGAAAACTCAAAACCCTTTGCAAAATAGAAACTGTTTACACAGCTTTCAGTAATTTATTTAATATTATTGCCAAGAGTGGAAAATATCCCTTATGAAATATAATTATGCATTATATTGCATACCTGAACAAGCCTGAAATGAGAACTCATGCAGAATGCTGTTGCCAAATAACAGAAGAACCAGAAAACCATTTACAAATAGTATGAATGTAGTTGGCCTCCTTGATATTGTGAGTTTTTCTGTATGCTCTTACACTTTAACCCCCACATAGAAAATAAATGAGAAAGAAGGGTAATTTTAACTTTGTAAAGCATCATTTATTTCTTACATAGATAGAGAACATGGAAAGGAGATAGATAAACATGCTGGAGAATATTGCTTAGTAAAATTACTCTTCCCTATCTTAAGTACAAAAGAGACAGCAAAACATATAAAAATGGACTTGAAATATTTTGGTATAAGAAAAAATGCTTGGATCAACTGTTACATTAAAATCAATTTAGATTTCATTTATTCCAAGTTACTGGGGTATTAGAATAACAGTATCAAAACCAAAAACTTGTATTTCTAATCAGTAGTCAGTGATGACAATTGAGGAATAATATTCTGTGCCTGAACTGATTCAATTTCAGACTAAAAGCTTTGGGTTTGCTTTTCCTGAACATTTTAATATTGCTGAAACAATCTTTTCTATTTGTATTACAAATGCTAAACCAGTAGTATTGTCTGCTGATCGGGTATCTGCAAAGTACATTTATGTTACAAATGTCTGCTTACTGTAGCTACAATTATAGGCTTCACTTGAGAAGGTGCACTGAATCTGGTTTCTGTTTCATAAAAATCATATCACCTTATTAGCAAAATAACCTTCCACTGAAAAATCACCTCCATTTACCATGTATGTGCTTTTAAAAACTTTGATCAATCAAATTTAAATAGTAGGTCCACAGCTCATCTCTTGAAACACTGAATGATCTCAGTCTAAGTGAGAATGTGACCTAACCAAGACTGGAATCAAATCTGAGGTTTAATTGCTTACATCATCTTAATCATCTAGTGTTTCATGCATTAAAAAAAACCCCAAACTGAACATGCTTTAACATTTAACTTATTTGGAATGCATATAAAGTCAGTGGATATGGCTAAGAGGAATAAAGTTAAATATGGCTATAGTTATTGAGAAGCTCAGGGCCTGACATGAAATAAGTTTGCAGAGACTATATTCAGTATGGTTTTAGGATGTAGGGTTCTTCAGGTTTCACGCACTTTGCAGACAATAAAGCCACTCAACTTTCTAAGGGTATTATGGCATTGACGGTCATGGTTTCCTCTGAGACTACTCTGTAGTATATGAATGCATTCTGCTGAGGTGGAAGGCCAGTCAATGGATGATGGGGATGACAGTCCATCTACACCAGAGGTGTCACCTAGGTCAGAAGAACGTACCTCTCGTATCAACACCAATTCCACAAGGAAGAGAAGATAGGTTATAGTTGTGGGCGACTCGTTTCTGAGGAGAACCGAGGGTCCCATATGCCGGACGGACCCTCCTCTTAGGGAAGTCTGCTGCCTCCCTGGGGCCCGGGTGAAGGATATCACGAGGATACTCCCTAGCCTGGTACAGCCCTCAGACTATTACCCTCTACTGCTCTTCCATGTGGGGGGTGATGAAGCTGCAACACGAAGTCCTAGGGCAATCAAAAGAGAGTTCAGAGCCTTGGGACTGCTAGTAAGGGACTCTCGAGCACAGGTTATTTTCTCCTCTCTCCTTCCAGTTGTGGGCAGTGACACCAGATGGAACATAGGTACCCAATCTATTAACGCATGGCTCCGTGGCTGGTGTCATCGCCACAGTTTTGGTTTTTTTGATAGCGGGTTGGCCTACACAGCATCAGGTTTGTTGGCGTCTGATGGGATTCATCTTTCTCAAAGGGGAAAGAAGATCTTTGCTCAGGAGCTTGCAGGGCTCATCGACAGAGCTTTAAACTAGACTTGAAGGGGGAGGGGCAGGGGCATAATATCAGGCTTGCCTGTGAGAAGCTGAGGGATGACATGCCACGGTTAGAGGGAGCGGGTGCCAGCGAGGGCACTCAGCCTGTGTCTCTGAGATGTGCTGGGTACACTGGGGCACAGCTGAAGTTGAACAGAGTTGAGCTAGGGGACACTGAGGCAATAGGAGCCAAAAGGGAAGTGCCAGTGAAACACCTCAAAGCACACAAGGGGTGTTCTTCTATGAAGGAGACACGGATGACAGCCCAGCTGAAGTGCCTCTACACCAATGCGTGCAGCATAGGCAACAAGCAGGAGGAGTTGGAAGCCATTGTACATCAGGAAAACTATGATAGGGTTGCCATCACAGAAACATGGTGGGATGACTCGCACAACTGGAGTGCAGCCATGGATGGGTATAAACTCTTCAGGAGGGATAGGAGAGGCAGGAGAGGTGGTGGGGTAGCCCTGTATGTTAGGAAGTGTCTGGATAGTTTAGAGCTTAATGATGGTGATGATAGGGTGGAGTGTCTATGGGTAAGAATGAGGGGGAAGGCCAACAAGGCAGATATTGTGGTGGGAGTCTGTTACAGACCACCCAACCAGGATGAGGAGGCAGATGAACTATTCTATAAGCAGCTGGGAGAAGCCTTACGATCGCTAGCCCTTGTTCTTGTGGGGGACTTCAACCTACCGGATGTCTGCTGGAAATACAATACAGCAGAGAGGAAACAGTCTAGGAGGTTCCTGGACCGTGTGGCAGATAACTTCCTGACACAGCTGATGAGTGAGCCAACTAGGGAAGGTGCCGCACTGAACCTCTTGTTCACGAACAGAGAAGGAGTTGTGAGCCATGTGATGGTTGGAGGCTGTCTTGGGCAGAGAGATCATGAAATGATAGAGTTTTTGATTCTTGGAAATGTGATGAGGGGGGTCAGCAGAACTGCCACCTTAGACTTCCGGAGGGCAGCCTTTGGCCCCTTTAGGAGACTGGTGACAGAGTCCCCTGGGAAGCAGCCCTAAAGAGCAAAGGAGTCCAGGAAGGCTGGACATTCCTTAAAGAGGAAGTCCTAAAGGCACAAGAGCAGGCTGTCTCCAGGTGCCGAAAGACGAGCCGGTGGGGAAGAAGACTGGCCTGGCTGAATAGAGAGCTTTGGCTAGAACTCAGGAAAAAGAGGAGAGTCTACGACCTCTGGAAGAAGGGGCAGGCAAGTCAAGAGGACTACAAAGGTGTAGCAAGGCTGTGCAGGGAGAAAATTAGAAGGGCCAAAGCTGAGCTAGAGCTCAATCTGGCTGCTGCTGTAAAAGACAACAAAAAATATTTCTTCAAATACATTAGCAGCAAAAGGAGAGCTAAGGAGAATCTACAGCCCCTAGTAGACGGGGCAGGGAACACAGTGACCAAGGATGAGGAAAAGGCTGAGGTACTTAATGCCTTCTTTGCCTCAGTCTTTAATAGCAGGGCCAATTGTTCTCTGGGTACGCAGTCCCCAGAGTTGGAAGATAGGGATGGGGACCAGAATGGAGCCCCCATAATCCAGGGGGAAAATGGTTAGTGACCTGCTACACCACTTAGACACTCACAAGTCTATGGGGCCTGATGAGATCCACCTGAGAGTAATGAAGGAAGTGGCAGAAGTGCTCACCAAGCCCCTTTCCATCATTTACCAACAGTCCTGGCTAACTGGGGAGGTCCCAGCTGACTGGAGATTAGCTAATGTGACACCCATCTTCAAGAAGGGCCGTAAGAAGGACCCGGGGAACTACAGGCCTGTCAGCCTGACCTCGGTACCAGGGAAGCTGATGGAGCAGATCATCCTGAGTGCCAGCACGTAGAGGATAACCAAGGGATCAAGCCCAGCCAGCATGGGTTCAGGAAAGGCAGGTCCTGCTTGACCAACCTGATCTCCTTCTACGACAAGGTGACCTGCCTAATGGATGAGGGGAAGGCTGTGGATGTTGTCTATCTAGACTTCAGTAAAGCCTTTGACATGGTTTCGCACAGCATTCTCCTGGAGAAACTGGCTGCTCATGGCTTGGACGGGTGCACCCTTCGCTGAGTAAAGAACTGGCTGGATGGCTGGGCCCAAAGAGTGGTGGTAAATGGAGTTTACTCCAGTTGGTGGCCAGTCACAAGTGGTGTTCCCCAGGGCTCTGTGTTGGGGCCAGTTCTGTTTAATATCTTTATCAATGACCTGGACGAAGGGATCAAGTGCGCCCTCAGTAAGTTTGCAGATGACACCAAGTTGTGCGGGAGTGTTGATCTGCTTGAGGATAGGAAGGCTTTAGAGGGATCTGGACAGGCCAGATAGATCGGCTGAGGCCAATTGCATGAGGTTCAACAAGGCTAAGTGCAAGGTCCTGCACTTGGGCCACAGCAACCCCATGCAACGCTACAGGCTTGGGGAAAAGTGGCTGGAAAGCTGCCTGGTGGAAAAGGACCTGGGGGTGTTGGTTGACAGCCGCCTGAATATGAGCCAGCAGTGTGCCCAGGTGGCCAAGAAAGGCAATGGCATCCTGGCTTGCATCAAAAATAGCACGGCCAGCAGGACTAGGGAAGTGATCGTGCCCCTGTACTTGGCACTGGTGAGGCCGCACCTCGAATACTGTGTTCAGTTTTGGGCCCCTCACTACAACAGAGACATTGAGGTGCTGGAGCGTGTCCAGAGAAGTACAAAGAAGCTGGTGAAGGGTCTAGAGCAGAAGTCTTGTGAGGAGCAGCTGAGGGAACTGGGGTTGTTTAGCCTGGTGTGACAGTGTGCTTCCCCCGCCCCCGACCTTTATCTCCTGTAACCCTGCTTAGGTGATAACCACCAGCGGTGATTATAATGGATGCATCTGGTCACGATGGCTGCATCAGCTCAAAGTGAATTCAGGAGACAGATAACAACACAATAGCCTAGGGCTATTGTGCAATTCGCCCACTGAAGAAACTAAAACCTGTGGTCGGCATGCAAATATGACTATGGGTCAATCATCTTATCCCCATAAATAGTAAGCAGCCCAAGAGCCCTTTGAGCTCTCCTGCACGGCAGCGGGCTGCCCGCCAGGATGTCCCCTTGAGCAGGGACGCCTCTCAAGGTTACTCCTCGAGGCTGAGAGATTCCTTGCCGCAACAGATCCTCGGTAAGTGACTAATAGCATGCTAAACTTTGAAATCTTAGCTAAGTGATATAAAGGACTGATTGTGCATATATAATCCTTTAGATATAAACCGTTGACCAAGTCTGGGACTAGGACTGGATCTGAGAAGGATCTGAGAAGGAGTTTAGAAAGCAAGGGGATCCTTCCGAACCTCATGACTCAACAGGAGGGTCTCCCTGACAGTTTTGTCTGACCCTGTCCTCTATGCAGTAAATAATCAAGTGTGCCTCGCCATCGAATCTTGTTAAAACACTGTCGCATTGAACTTTGTTAACTCCCTATTCTGTATCAATAAACTATATTTTTACTTCTCTCTTACGAGTGAAGTGCACGCTCACTCCATCCGTGACACCTGGAGAAAAGGAGGCTGAGGGGAGACCTTATCGCTCTCTACAACTTCCTGAAAGGAGGTTGTAGAGAGGTGGGGGTCAGTCTCTTCTCCCAGGTAACAAGTGATAGAACAAGAGGAAATGGCCTCAAGTTGCGCCAGGGGAGGTTTAGACTGGATCTTAGGAAATTTTTCTTCACTGAAAGGGTTATCAAGCATTGGAACAGGCTGCCCAGAGAAGTGGTTGAGTAAACACCTCCATCCCTGGAAGTATTTAAAAGATATTTGGATGAGGTGCTTAGGGACATGGTGTAGTGGTGGTCTTGGTAGTGTTAGGTTTATGGTTGGACTCGATGATCTTAAAGGTCTTTTCCGACCTACACGATTCTGTGACTGCAGATGGGAAGTATTAACAGAAGGAGGATTTTAATTAAAAGAGGTGTCCTGGTTTTGGCTGGGATAGAGTTAGTTTTCTTTCTAGTAGCTGGTATAGTGCTGTGTTTTGGATTTAGGATGAGAGAAATGTTAGTAACACACTCTGATGTTTTAGTTACTGTTAAGCAATTCTTACAGAGTCAAGGCATTTTCCTGCTTCTCACACCACCCCACCAGTGAGTAGGCTGGGGGTGCACAAGAAGTTGGGAGGGGAAACGGCTAGAACAGCTGACCCAGACTGACCAAAGGGCTATTCCATACCATATGACATCATGCTCAGTATATAAACTAGGGGAAAAGCTGGCTGGGGGTCCACTGCTTGGGAACTGGCTGGGCATTGGTCAGCAGGTAGTGAGCAATTGCATTGTGCATCACTCTTTTTGTATATTCTTTTATCACTATTATTATTTTCCCTTTCTTTTCTGTCCTATTAAATAGTCTTTATCTCAACCCATAAGTTTTACCTTTTTTTCTGATTCTTTCCTCCATCCCACTGGGGGTGGGTGAGTGAATGGCTGTGTGGTGTTCAGCTGCCTGCCGGGTTAAACCACAACAAGAAGGAAGCTTTCTGAAACCTTGACTTTAGAAACTAGATTTAAGTCTTACTGATTCAGACAGAAATGGTACCAGTTTAAATGTACCTAACTGTTAGTACAGCAGACAATGTCAACAATTAGTAATAAGGAATTCAGAGAAAACTGGAGCCCAGCCTACCATTTTAAGTATCATCATAACTTTTCTGTTCTAGGTATCATATAACTGTGATTTACTGTGATAGTTATAAGCCACATAGTCTCTCTGTGTATTAATTTTTTCTTGTAGCAATAAGCATAATGAGTTAAATGATTTTATGTAAATAAATATAATTTACAAAAAATCTTGGGTAATTTCACATGATGTGTGAAAATGTCTCTCTTGGTATCTTTTAATTTTTGCCAAAGGAAAATCTCTGCTAGAAGAAGAATTTACACCAGTATCAAATACAGCTCTGAGATCTGCTCCTATAAGGCTTCATAAGACCAATGATCAGTTTCTTTTCTATGAGCCTATACCAATTAATAGTAATTAAAGTGTAACCAGATTCAGTAGGATAACTTGTGTTAATAACTGCCCCTGAACAGGTCTACAAAAAGTTGAAGATGATAACACTCTTTAAAAGACTAATTTTTTTCAATGGCTTGTCTGTATTCATATTTAATCTAACAGCAGAATGAATGTACTACAAACACATGTATAGCTTAAGGGAAATATTACAGACTGAGTCCTGTCAACTTATTTGAATTCTGCTTTCACAGTTATGATATGTTAGTGATGTATTTTTCTGAAATTAACGAGTGCACTTGGCAAGATTAAGAATGACTGATGTGACATTGTAGAGTTTGCCCACCAGCACAGTAAGGTTATTTCATTCCACTTTACTGAAAAATTATCAGTATTGGTCAATGTAAATGCATCTTCAGCTTCAATTGAGTTGTGCATTATGCAAGGCCTATTGCATGAGCTGCCTATAGACAAACACCATTTCTATTGTTTTCTGCCATGCATTTTGCTCCATGCCAAGTAAAGAAATTCATCCTGAAACAGAGAGAATGTTCTGCTATTTCTCAAATCACATGTGTAGCTGAAGAAAACAGATAGCAGGTATAATAGATTGTACCCTAAAGGCAGGATAGTTCAATAAAGAGTGCTTTCTTTTATTGTTCAATAAGCAGAACCTGGTATTTCTTATTCACTCCCTTCACTCCTTGAAAGCACAAACAAGAATTCATTATTTATAATGTGCCACATCATGATGTAAACATGTCTTGTACATGTTTCAGCTCACTGGGCTTGGAAGAGTGCCCTATTAGAATGGAAATGCAGATTTGTGTTTTCTGTTATAATAAATGCCACTGAGTGTGCTTTACTTCTTACCATTGGATGTGTAGAAAACAACCCCTATCTTCTGTTTTACATGAGCTCAGCTCATCCAGGTCAGGCAATATCCCTTCCATAAGGTATATAAACAAAAAATCAAAACCAAAAACACACTGAAAAAAATTTCTATACAATATTGTATGCTTTCCCTCTTATCTGTTATTTTCCGTACAGAAAAGTATGTTCTTACCTGCTATTCATTTCTTAAAATCAAATCGTATTGATTAACAGTAGAAATTAAGGCTTTACAATAGTTTTCAAATGAAGAAATAGTGATTGTATTCTGGATGTCCTGTTCTTGGTATAGGACAAAAATTATTCAATGGCTATGACAACAGCACAAAACTTGGCAACTCAGTTTGGTATGCTCTTATAGCACAGACATGCAAGGTGATCTCAATCATAGACTCATTATACTTCAATTCTTACCTCTAAAACTAGGCTAATAGCACTCCTTTAGTTCACAGATCTTTGAAAGACAAGCTCTTTAGAAATTGTTAGGTGCTTTGAGAACATAGTAAAGTATGTTCTGAAAATGAAACAGAAATACAGATTTATTGGGGGTGAGGTGATTCTAGAATATGTTTGGTTTATTTTATAAGATGTGTATTCAATGAGTGTTAACAACTTTCATTGCCATCATCTGGATGGTGAATGTTAAGTATCTTCACTCTCCTGCAGAATACTACTTCACAGAATGCAAAAAAAAGCTCTAGTTCATATACAGTTTGCTCTTACCTTCACAGGAGATTAGGTTTAAGGATAGGGATAGGCAAGGTTTAGGATTAGACCTAAAGGTATATTATGAGGAAATCCAAGCAATGACTTGGGCTAAACTTTTCAGTCTTCATCCAGTTGTAGGAAATGGGCTAGCTAGATATTTATCGATTTCTTCAGACGTGTTTTCTGTCTTGACAGAGTGATTTTTTTCCACATCACTCAGAGATGCAGCTGAATCTCTGTGGACAGTGAATGTTCTCCACATGACTATGTGATTACCCAGCTGCAAACCTGAACTAAATTCAGGCTTTGCTTCTTCCTGCTTTGCTACAGGGCTTTTTGAAGTCTTCATAACTCTATACTCCTCCTTCCTCTACTTTGACTTGCTTATAAAAACATAATAACAAGTTTTCCAACATACTATTCATAAAATAGTGAAGGAAAAAGCTGCTGACTTATCATGACTGTCCCATGGCTTCAGAACAAAGAACAACGGGGTGGGGGGGAACCCAGCCACTATTTTAAAATATGTTACCCAAGCTGAAAGAGAGCTATTACTTTCTGATGTAATAGAATATGGATGCTATCTAAAAAAATAGCAAACACAGATTTCCTCCAGCTGGCTGCAACATATGTTCTGTTTTCAAACCCAAATTATTAGAGAAAGTTCTGGGAATGTGCTAGAAGCATTATTCAGAAAAAATAAAGCAGCCAGAGGTGAATATACCAGGTTAATGATTATTGACCAGTTAAATGAAGTTTCCAAGAGTTTCTTCTGATCTTTCTAGAATAGCATGTCATAAAAGAGCATGTGATTATAGTTACTTCTCTATAACTTGGTGTTGTAACACTAAATCCAGCATTAACTGGAAAATTGCATTTATTTTAGCAGGGCTTGACTTGCTTATAGTATTTCTGAACAAAAATTTCCATTCCTCCTCTTTATCTATTACAAAGCATCACTGCAGGGATAGCTTAGTGTTAAGCTAGTAGAAATTATGTGTCAGACACACAAAGGTCTGCTATCAAAAAGGAAGAGAGTAACATAAAGTTTTGCATACCAAAAGATTCACAGCAGTTAGCTATAACTGTGCTACTTTCCTGATATATTTAATTGATTGGTGGATGAGGTCTTACTTCTCCAGGTTTGTGGCTTGGGAAAGGTTTCTTCTTACACAATAGAATAAGCCTTCTTGTTACTGGTGACAAGGACATGTAGAACTGAATAACCAATACTACCAACAGCAGTGAGAAGGCACAATAGTCCAGATCCAGAAACCATTTTATTCAACTTTGCATGCTTATTCTCCAGATTTTTTTCCAAGCCCAATAAGGATAGGATTACACTTGACCATGCCTTTCAGCACTTCTGATTTCTTGTTCCATGGAATGACAGTGAAATGGAAAGAATTGTAATATAGTGATAAAGAAAGAGATATTGGCTTATGTATCATATCAAATTAAAAACCGCAATGTGACAGCCAGTGATTCTGTTCACCTTTTTTCTAAGACCAAAAATAAAGGAGATTTCTAATAGTTTCCCTTTATGAGGCTATACAGAGGTCAAACTGGTCATATACCACTTTATTGCTTGAGTTGTAGCAATAAGGTGAATAGTGAATAACAGTTCAAAGACTTTCAATTTTAATACAATAATAGACAACAAATCAATGAATGCCAACAGAGACTTAACTGTCAATTAATGATCCAAGCTCCTGCTCTCAGTTATGAACTCCTACAGCTAATTTCTTGGGGAGGGGCTTTAGATTCTATTTCTGTTTTTCTAAATATTAGTAATAAATAAAGTAGAAAAGTGATTGGACATTTCTGGAAGATGTCACAATAATACTGTGTGTACTGTTTCATACAGTAATCCACAACACATGCTTACAATTTGATGGGATACAGAAGGTAAAATTTGCAATACACTAATGATTTTAATTTTGTTTGATATGTCTCTAACTAGGGTGAAAAAGGCTTAGGACTAAATTAAGGAAAAATTGTTGATCTTTAAAGTATGACTTAGTAGAATAGAGTTGCTGAATGTAAATTTATTTGTTGTAGCTATATTTTACTTTAATCAGAAGTAATTCCTGTTCACCCTAGCAGTAACTCCACTACAAGAGTAAACTCTTTGAATGTAGAGTACTCCAGGTGCCAAACGATGTCCATTTCTACATGCTCAGAACCATTTCAGTCTAACTAGCATGAATAGTTCAATGTCAAGCTTTTGAGACAAGAGTTTTTTTCGGTTTACCCAAGGTACTCACGCCAACAGACATTTTACAGTACAACTTGCACACAGTGGCAGAAATAGTGCCACACAAATTGTCCTAAACACCAACTATGGAGCTGTTTGGAGAAAGTAGAGAGCCTGGAAGGGGAAAACCTCTGTAAGTTCAGTTGCATAACTTAATATATTAAAGAAGAATGTGATTGCAATCTGACATTCAACTAATTTGCTTAGGAGCAAGACAATTGTGTATTCTGTTTCTTGGTTTCTCTTAGAATTTTGCATTAAAATATCAGTAGAATAAACTTCTCAATCCTGGGACACAAAGCAGGCAGGTAGCATTTTTCCCCCTCTGACCTGTATTTTTTATTTATTACAGGTATTTTAGATTTACCGAGAAAAAAAAGTTACTTTGTCACATAGGATTTACTACCAATTTTAAAATCTATTGTTCTAAGTAGGAGAGCTAATTAAGTTAATGGGTGGCTTTTTAAAGTGTCTAGTACATGTGAGAAAATGGAACAGTCTTTCCTTCAGCAGACCATATGAATAACCAAGCCTCACAAATAAACTCAAGACATACTTCAGGGTCTAGGAAATATTGCAAAGCAAATAATTCTTACTAATCCTTTAAAGAAAGTGCAGGTGTACAGGGAAATAGCGCCACCTAGGAATTTCAGTGAGTTGATATAATTCTGCAAGGCTACATCTTCCTGAAATCGAATTAATAGTGTAGGAAAAGCATGTGTTTGAAATGATCACTTGTCATTATATCCCTTGACCTAGACTTACAAGAAGAATACAGAACAGAAGGTGCAAAGCACTACAGGAGGTAGGGAGATGCAAGGCAAGAGCAGACTGAATGGCGGATGATTCTTCACACCAAATAGTGATGTGAATGGTGCTGAGAACCAAGTTTTGCTTGAAAAGGAATTTCAAATATTTAACAATAGTGTCAAAAAACTAACTTTTAGGTAACTTTTTACATTTCTAGATGACTCTGTATTTTGCTTAAAATGTTCCTGCAATAGTAAATCCTACATTTATTAAGGGGGAAAAAAAAAAAGGTACAAAATTATGGAGACCAAAAGTCATAAGAGAAAGGTGCTAGAATGTGGAAGTAAACAGAAGAAATAACATGCAGAAAAAAGGTGCAGCTCAGAAATAAGAACCCAGGAAGCCAAAGAAAATCCTAAAAGCCCCCCCCCCCTTTTTTTTTTTTACTTTTGCATAAGACAGAATGAATCAATCTTGTCAATAGGGAAAGACAGAGTGGATCAGCCAGCTGTTCTCTAAACATATTAGCAGAAAAGCTTCCATAAAAATCATAGTATCACTCTGAGAAAAGCAAACAACTTCGAATGATTTATAGAATAGAATAGAATAGAATAGAATAGAATAGAATAGAATAGAATAGAATAGAATAATTTCAGTTGGAAGGGACCTACAATGATCTTCTAGTCCAACTGCCTGACCAACTCAGGGCTGAACAAAAGTTAAAGCATGATATTAAGGGTATTTTCCAAATGCCTCTTAAACACTAACAGGTATGGGGCATCAATCACCTCTCTAGGAAACCTGTTCCAGTGTTTGGCCACCCTGGCAGTAAAGAATTGTTTCCCAATGTCCGGTCTGAAGCTCCCCTGATGCAGCTTTGAGCCATTCCCAGGTGTGCTGTCACTAGATCCCAGGGAGAAAAGATCAGCACCTCCCTCTCCACTTCCCATCCTCAGGAAGCTGTAGAGAGCAATGAGGTTGCCCCTCAGCCTCCTTTTCTTCAAACTAGACAAACCCAAAGTCCTTAGCTGCTCCTCACAGGACATGCCCTCCAGCCCTTCCACCAGCTTTGTTGCCCTCCTCTGGACGCATTCAAGGACCTTCTCATCCTTCTTAAATTGTGGGGCCCAGAACTGCACACCTTACTCCATGTGAGGCCGCACCAATACTAAATACAGTGGGATAATCACCTCTTTTGACTGGCTGGCTATGCTGTGTTTGATGCTCCCCAGAATGCTGTTTGCCCTCTTGGCTGCCAGGGCATGCTGCTGACTGATATTGAGCTTACCGTCAACCAGCACCCCCAGATCCCTTTCTGCAGGGCTGCTCTCCAGCCACTCCTCTCCAAATTTATACTTGTGCCCAGCATCACTCCATCCCAAGTGGAGAATCTGGTATTTGTTCTTGTTAAATTTCATCCCATTAATCATTGCCCAATGCTCCAATCTATCTAGATCCTGCTGCTGATAGTACTAACCCTACTCCCATAATTCTGTTGCATTATCTTTTCTCACACTTTACTTTTCCCTAACATTTGAATTCTCACAAATTTGCTTGAAGTTTCTCAGCATAGGTTTTTTTCCCTCTAGATCAAAGGATAGGAATATATTTAAACTTTGTATCTTGGACTTTATAAAAATATGAGGTATTTGCAAGTGATATCTATAAATGGAATGACAGTTTTGAGACATACTTGTGTGCTCTCACTCTCTTCAGGACCTATTACTAGATGAAATATTTCATGGAAGCGGATCCACCAAAGAGGATCAGGGAACCAAAAATTTGAGAACTTGTTTAGGGATGTTACCTAGGATAAAGGAAAGCTCTCAAAAGCCTTCTGAATGGAAACGAAAGAAGCCAGACAGAAAGGAATTACCAGTCTGTGATTTGTCCACCTCTAAAAGCTTCTCTTGCTCTAAGGCATCAGTTCAAAAAGGTCCTACCCTCCTACTCCCTAATGGTATTACAAATTTGACCTTTCTACAATTTTTATTCTCCTATATATTTAGCTTACATATATCCTTAGTGTGAATTGCCATTGTAAGATTGAATTTTATC
This sequence comes from Ciconia boyciana, assembly GCF_034638445.1. Taxonomy (NCBI): domain Eukaryota; kingdom Metazoa; phylum Chordata; class Aves; order Ciconiiformes; family Ciconiidae; genus Ciconia; species Ciconia boyciana. The sequence goes on along the minus strand of NC_132937.1, from coordinate 76,993,965 downwards.
TATTTATTTTCCCCTCCCTGCAGCCGTTCTTTTAGTATCTGTATAATTTTTTGGCACCCTACTGGCTTGCATACCAACTTAAAATTTTAAAAATTCTCATTTAAGTTCATATCTTTCATCATGTCTGTAATATAGTTTATTACTTGGTTTTCTTTTTCTGAGTTAACCAAAGCTTAAAATAGCCTATGGTTCATTACTGATTATTGTCAGATAAAAGCATACTTTCTGGCTTCCATTTTACTACCACTTATTGCTTGAAATTCAGGATTGAATGTTGTATATACCTCTTCAGCCTATTCATTCTAACTTTTGCATAACTTTTAACTGTTCTCTTTTGCACTTTAGATTTTTTGTTTGTTCATTTGTTTTGTTGCAACTCAGTTGTACATACCCTTAACGACCTTATAAAGCAGCTCTTCTAAAGGAAATTCCCTGATTATGTCTTACCCATAGGACCTTTAAGTGCTTCCTATCTCCTACACATATACGACAGCAATCTCTCAGCTTGACAGCATGAGACCTTGTGACACAGCAGAGCGCCTATCCCCTAAGTCTTGGTTTATAAGAGCAGAAAAAACAGAACATGTAGGCCAAAAACAAGCTGTGAGGTGCTCTGGCTAGGTATCTGAGAGATATACCTGCACTACCATCTTGACATTATTTCTGTAGTTAACCTTTTTTAAAACCCCATGTGTAAATTGGCAGGAAGAGCTTTCTTAGGCTTTTGGAAGTGTTAATCTATACATATTTTTTAATGTCTTTTGAATACAAGCCTATAAGGGGACCATTGTGACAGCTATTCACAGGAAAAATTCTGAGTGTTTCTATTGATTCAGGATGTGTTATTTTTTTCATGTGCTAGTAACATAACAGCTCTGGAAGATTTTTGTTTCCTTTTGAGAGTACTACAAAATTATTATTTTTAGCCTTAAAGCTCTAGATTATTTGAGTCCAAGTAAACTATACAAACACCTTTATCCCAGTGCAGCTTTGTCACAACAGTGTTCACTTTTGTTAATTCATTTGACTATTTTCAAAGAAGGGATAAGTGAAATGTCAACACTGTCGGGGCTGAAGGTGTGAGAGAAGACCTACATGAACCCTGTGCTCTTTTGAAGCAGCCAGGCAGGTTGTTGCATCTCAAGTAACACTAGACATCAGTGCTCAGATAAGTGAATTGAGATTGCAATGGGTGGTGAGATACCTGGCATGCCTGTCCCCTAAATTGAGTAGTTTTATGAGTATCTTAAAATATGTTCTGTAAGCTTATTTAGGCTTTGGTCTTAGTAAGGGTCATACTTATATTAACAGGAATGTACATTTTTTAGTCATCACCTCTAAGCTTGTTTTGATCTTTCTAACAATAAGAAACCTAGAGGTCCTTATGAAAGGAAAATTTTTAAGGGAAAGGTTTTAATGAAAAGATTAGATATCATTATATAATTAATCACCTATCTTCTCATTATTTTTACACAATCACTGTCCATTTTAGACACAGTGCCTATTTTATAAAGTTTTATAGATTTATATTCTTTTCTGACTTTATGCTTCAGAGAAGACTGCAGGGAACAGCTACTGTTTCTGAATATCTTAATAACCATATTTACTATATATTCTTCAGTCAAATATCTTGTATAGTTTGATACAGATCTCTGTGAATCATTCTTATCTGCTCTACATGCTGACTTATTTTAGGAGAAGGCTGATTTTTGAATCAGCATTTAAACTTCTTTTATCTTGACTTATGATGATATACAATTTTGCTGGAATATGATTTTTTTCATAGGAATGAAGTTCACATTTTAAAGGGTTCTGTTTCTGCAACAAGCAATTTCAAGTTGATGTTATTTTGTGGGCAATAGTGTCTATTATACATGACATTTTATGGTATAGACTTTGCTATAATTGATCAGGATAATACTGTCTCTTCTAAAACAACTAAAATTTCTAGAAAAAAGTGAATCAAATGGTTTCATTGCTAACTGTACAGAATACCAAACAAGTTATTCTGCATTATTCCTAGCATACTGCAATAATGGTTAACAACCTGTATGCCTCTTTTTGACTAGGACTGTTGCTGTCTGTGCAGTTAAAAAGCTTGATAGATGATGTGGGTTATATTGTTTTATATGTTGCAGATGGTTACCCATAATCCCCAAACATGAGGGTAATCTGTGTTGACAAAATCTCCACTGTAGACACTATTGCCTGTACAAACTTCTTTTCCATCCCTGTACAACATACTACTTTTCAATAATACTTGTAGCCCTTTTGTACATATATGAATATATACAATATTTATAGGCACTCAAGCAGTAAGAGTGATTCATTTCAATCACATAGTAGAAATGGTTCAGCTCAGTAATGGAGAGAAATGTTATTTTTGTAATTATGTGTTAGGCTAAATCATAATCGAGAGGAAAACTCAAAAGTCCCAGCTCTTGGTCAGTAGGCAGGTAATACTATCAGAACATAAACACAGCTAACTTTATCACATCATGGCCATTTCTCCTGCTAGAGTAACCACTTCTATTAAAGAAGAAAATCTGCTAAAGTGCAAGTAAAGGTCCCATTTTGCAGCTACATAAGGATGTACATTAATTGGACAGGCTGTTGTTTGGGGTGCCAACATTCAAATTCAATTTCACTATGCCATAAACACCAACCTTTCCATTGTAAACATTCAGTGATTATAACACTTCAAACAGTTGTTGAGGAGTATCGCTGTTTTTCATAATTTCCTTAAATATAAGATTATTTTTTGTGGTTTAAGATGTGTATGGTAGTATTTCTACTTACATGTTTAGTGATATGAAAGTTGTATTTCAAGATAGTGCAGCATCTTATTAAAGAACAATGAATAAATTCAACCACAAAATACTGAAACCTGAAATTTCCCCTATGTGGAAAAGTCTGATATTTTAATAATATCTTAAGTAAAAATTGAACTAAAAGCTAAAGATTTGGTAATGTTCTAATACATGGGATTTCAAAAGGCATTTTAATTTGAGAAAATTTTAAAACAACTTCAAATGCAATATATAATTTTTTTTCCCACTCAATTGTATATGCTTATATACTTCATGATATTTCAATAGAAATTTCTAACTGTCTCCAGCTGTTACATATCAGACCTTAGTCTCTTTCCACTCTCTTGTATCCTAGCTCAAAGGGGCAACACTTAATGGTGACTGATGGGTTGGAGTCACTTTAAGTGCCTTTTCAGGTAAAAAGTAGGAAAAATATTAAATTCTGAGTAAGTTGGTTGGACAGCACTACAGACCTTCAAAATCACAGTTCTTTGTGAAGCTTAGCAGGAACTCAGATCTCACATAGGATCTCATGCCTGGATATAAAGTGCAGAAGGGCTTGTTTGCTCAAGAAATTTTCAGTTTTGTTTGGGGTTTTTTTGGCACTTATCAGTTGCCGTGGTTTAACCCCAGTCAGCAACTAAGCACCACACAGCTGCTCACTCACCCTCCCTGCCTGCTCCCCAGTGGGATGTGGGAGAGAATTCGAAAAAAAGTAAAACCCGTGGGTTAAGATAAATACAGTTTAATAGGAAAGCAGAGGAATAATAATAATAATAATAATAATAATAATAATAATAATAATAGAAGAAGAATGTACAAAACAAGTGATGAACAATGCAATTGCTCACCACCCGCTGACCGATGCCCAGCCCGTCCCCAAGCAGCGATTGCTGCTCCCCAGCCAACTCCCCCCAGTTTATATACTGAGCATGACATCATATGGTATGGAATATTCCTTTGGTCAGTTTGGGTCAGCTGTCCTGGCTGTGTCCCGTCCCAGCTTCTTGTGCATCTGGCAGAGCATGGGAGCTGAAAAGTCCTTGATTAGTATAAGCACCACTTAGCAACAACTAAAACATCAGTGTGTTACCAACATTATTCTCATCCTAAATCCAAAACACAGCACTATACCAGCTACTAGGAAGAACATTAACTCTATTCCAGCCAAAACCAGGACACCAGTCCAAACAAACCACTGACCTTCTCTCTTGTGAGGAGTATTATTTACTAATGAAGGCGTGTTTTCTGTGAGCTTCTATGTCTCATATGAAGAGATTACTAAAACAAAGTTACATAAATAGAATAATTGAAACAATCAAAACTTTTCTGTTTTCATTCTTGTGTGTTATTGAGAGATGTCTGTTTATTAAGGTAATCAAGAGAACTGACCTTCAAATAGTTCCTCAAGTAAAACTACTTCATAGGTTTATATCTGGCCTTACTGAATAACGTGGAATTCATATGCAGCTTTGTTATATAAAGGAAAAGATAAAACTATCTAGTAGAACAGAAGACACTTGTCTTTTTCAGAGATAATGTTTTAGGAAGGAGAGGGATACTATTTTCACCTTTTAGTTTATTATGAAATAAATAGTTCTGGCTACCACAATGGAACATGGAAGTGTGCGTTATTGTTCTCTTACCACAGTTTTAGCAATATTTGAAGTAAGCTCTTCTTCAGTTTGGACAGGTGTATCAATAAATTATTTTTGTCTCTCATGAGGAATTTTATAAATTAGGATAACGGAATTCTTTAATTAATTGGCAAAATGTTACAGAGAATTCAACACATATTTTTCTTTCATAGCATTTTCAGTAGTTTTGTTTTACTGCAGTTCACCTGCACTGAACATTCTTATTTTCTAGATAGCATTCACAATACCCAGGTGTCCCAGGGACTCACACTGGTATGTTACATGTGTATCACTGAGAAATAATATTCCTTTAAAAAAAACACCTAACTTTAAATATCATCTTGCTGAGGCCACCACCCAAAAAGCAATAAAAACCCCACATAGTCATTTATTTGTTGGAAGGTTTTGTTAATAATAATATTTCCAATAATATTGGAATATAATTCCAATAATATTGGAATCAATGTTACTTTATTATTACATTTGAACTAGTTGAGAACAGCTGGTTTGGGATAGCACTTTATACAAGGACAAAAAATAAAGGCTAAGACAAGAGTCTTAACACAATTCACATTATTAGTGTGTTTTCTGTAAGTAAGGAGATTAAATATAGATAGTGCAGGTAAGTTCACTGAAACTAGACATGGCTGACACTGAGAACAAATGTAAGGGAGAAAAGGATTGACAAACTTAACCCTAATGACAAGTGGTTAGCAACACCTGTCCTTTCTGCTCCCTCCCTCTCCGTCCCCTACATTTGACTCATGCAGTTTAGGAATGCTTTTAGTTTCATGGGGAGGAGCATTAGGTCTGTTGTTAGTCCCTTTACCACCTGCTCTGCCTTGGCATTCACTTCCACAGTACTGCATCACAGCTTTAGCCTGTGGGATCAAGGCATCCAAGAAAACCCTGGAGCTCCATTAGCAGCAAGGAACACTGCAGAAAGCACAGAGAAAATGAAGTTAGTGCAATCAAAGAGCCCATAAGGACATTAAACTTTCTCTAGGTTTTAACCTCATGTCATTCTTGGTAAGTTTGTGTATTAAAAGGGCAGGTAGAAAGGAACACTGAGACTGGCCTGCAAGCAGGCAAGGGTTGAGGCTGGGAAAGGTGGGAGCCATGGGAGAACAAAGTGTTATAGAAATTAGGGTTTCATATTGAGTAGATTGTGAAGGAAGTGACTACAGTTCCTGGCTTGTAGGGCCAGACACCATCTCTCCCTACACCTCCAGAAGCCCTACTTTCCACTCTTCAGTGAGCAGAGATCTGATAAGTAGCCTCAAAATATCTTAGAAAAAGTTATTTACACCTATTTTAAGCCATTGAGAAGAAACAGATTTAAAATGTGTTTCAATATTCACATAGTAGTCCAAACATTTGCCACTAGTAAGGGAAGAAAGACTTCGAATTGCAAGGTGTATCAGTGATTCATCAGCAAGTCTTCCTGCTTCATAAAAGTTAAGAGAACATTAACTTTGCCATTGCACAGGCATAGAAGAACAAGGCAGAACTAGTGTTAATATATTACTTGCATAAAATCCAAGTCTGCTCTTTCATAGAAAAAAACCTCATGCGCTAAGTCAAAAGGTTTGAGGTCTACTTAAGAATAGTCCCACAAAATGTTCAATTAGATACTGACCCAGAGCATTAGCTCTGTATGTAATCTATTTCATAGATTAGCTATGAAATATACAAAGTCCAGCTAAGAGTGAACAATTACTTCGGGACACTAGCTATGGTACTTAATGGACTTAGGTTTGTTAGACTTTATTTAGAATTAGATTAGATCTCTAAACTGGAATTTGGCTTCCCTCTTTCCTCTTACTAGCACTCTTTGATTGGAAGTAGTATTACTAAATGTGCAGTATGACAGCAGGAGAATCAACAGAAAATTAACTTCTGGGGTAAGTGAAAGCAGCAGAGGTCTACTTATGGAAGTCATCAGACATGCAATGCTAATGGTAAAGTTGTATGTTGTTTCCTCTACAAGGTCAACATGAGATGTAAAATTTAGCAGAATAAGGAGGCAGTAGTGAAGGGTGAGCTGTGTTTTAAGAAGAAGAAAATAAGAGGCTAGGACAATCCTGTCCTTATGCAATGCAAGCTTCAGCAACTGATACGGGAATGGACTTTTTCTGATCTTGTTTCCCTGTCTCAATGCAGAAGCTTAACATTGACAGAGCCTACATATAAAGATCCTGACCCAGGGCTATGTGTGTTCTTTACATATATACCAAACAAACAAAAAAACCTAGTAGATATATCTAGCCCATGTTTCCAACAATTGTTTGTTTCCAACAATTGTTATTATTAGTTATGGAAACATAACAGCAGTATTAGGTAGAAATTAATTTACTTTGTATTTTATGTGGAAATTAGGGGGTTTGATATTAAATGCTTCCTGAGAAATAATAAAGAAAATGCTTCATATCTGAGAAGCTAAAATAATTAAGTGGTCATGAGAATGATACATAGATTTAAAGTTCAAAATCTGTTCCCTGCTCCTTTTTTTTTATTGCTTTAGGGAAATAACTATAACAATTCTTTTCTATAAATATCTCCTCATCCAATTAGGGTATTTATGTATTACCTAATAGCACTTTTGTATTTAGGGAGCCAGTCAATGCCTGTTTAAGGGAGGAGGGTTATATTGAGCGACTGAGATGGACAACTTAATGCAGCTATATTGTTCAGACTTTCATCGAATGGTCTGTCAAGGGCAGTTGTCTCCAATTTTTCTTTTTGAACACATTTGTGTAACAACAATTAGTTTTAAAAGAAATGGAGGGAAAGACAAAGATAGCCCTGCTATGCTCAGATAGCCTCATAGATCAGTCAGGCAAATGAATATTTCTAAATAGTTTCAAGATTTAAAAAATTCATTTCTCTGCTCAAACCAGTAAGTATGATCTATTCCCACTTGCTGTATCACAAGCATAGTTTTTCAGAAATATCAAAGGGAATGTGCCAAGCTGAAAAAAATTTAACTTTTCCATGTTCTACAGAATTCCTGGTCTGGAAGTAATGCCATCAAAACTTATGAGATGTTGGAAGAGATTCACTATGAGATGAAAAATATGCATTGTAGGTAGTAACTGAAGATCTGGTTGCCCAAATTTACTTCTAACAATACTTAGCATGAAAGCCAGAAGTACTGAGTCTGTCCAGCATGCCAGAACTCCTTATATTTTGCAGAGTTCAACTATTTTCACAGGCCATCAGCTACACTATTGAGTGTAGTAATGACCCACCAAACAATTAATGCAGATGTAAATGAAGCGGAAGTGGAACAAAGAGTTAGAAAAATTTATTTTACACCCACATAGGAACAGAACAATGTGAGGAATTAATGAGGTGAATTGAACCTTCAATTACACCTCACTTGGTAACAACAAGAAAATCATATTTAGGGTGTATTGGTCTATACAAATATTTTATAGAATTATGTCTTGGCTGATGAATAATCTTAAGAGATTTAGAGGTCAGTCTTGGTTCTGTTCTCTTAAAGAGAAACTTGACTTGCAAATATATTTTGGTCATTTGTCATTTTTTTTTGGACTTAACATGATACAATAATCTGACTAGCAATTCTGGTTCAGCATTGAAGCAGAGGAAATGAATGATTTTTCTGGTAGCCTGTCACGTCCCACCTGGGAGGAGGCGGAAGTAAAATTGAGATGCTGAATATATCACGTGAAGGGCGTGACTCTGGTGTGTGGCTAAGGGAAAAGAGGTGGCCTTCCCGTTGAGTCACAAGGTTCAGAAAGGACCCCCTTGCTTTCTAAACTCCTTCTCAGAGAGGAGTTTAGGTGCAGCTGGATCCAGTCTTAGTCTCAGACTTGGTCAACAGTGTATGTCTAAGGGTTATGAGGATGGTAAGGGCAGCCACACAGCAGAGTCAGCGTTTGCCTGCCAGGTCCCTCCCCACCCCACTTGGGAGTGACTCAGATTCACAAATTCCCTCAGACTAAATTAAGGTGAAATGACACCAAATGATCGATTAGGCACTTCATTTGTAGTGGGAACAACTTGATCGTGGAAAGCATCAACTTGAAAAACTTGGAAAGCATAAAGGGGTTGGCAACAGTGGGATCTTATTGGAACATTGATAAGAAAGAAAGGAAAGGGAGGAAAAGGCAGGGGGGAGAGAGAGAGATCGATCAAGTTAGCAGTAAATCAAGCTAGAGAGAGAGAGAGAAAGTAAATCAAGCTAGCAGTAAAGAAGAGACCAAACTAGGACATTATAACACAGATACACATCCTTCTATCGACTCACTAAGAGATCATTCACATATCTCCACTATTTCCATCTCTTAACACAATTCAGAAAAAAAATTCAGAGTATTTTTTAGATACTCAGGTTTCAAGCTGCACCTCTAAGAACTCAACTATGTTTAAATAATATATAAGTAAAATATAGGTAAGCAGTACAACTTGTTAAGATAGAAAAAAATTGAGGTTAAGACCAATATCAATCTTTCTTACTGGTATTTGCTGAGTAGTTTGCAAAGTCAGTGAACAGATGCAAGTACATAACCCTTCTGCTGTAAGGGAAACTGAGAGGTAAATCTCTTTCTGTTGAGATTTTAATTCACTGAAGTTCAATTTTGGAATGAACGCACAATGTTTTCATGCTTTATGCAGTTTTGGAAGGCAAAGAAGATGTTAGTTGGAGGGTTCCATTGGTCTCTCTGCTAATTCAGGTAAATGTAAATACAGTAGTGCTGGGTCATAGCTGGAGACCAGATTGCAAAGTAAAGGGTAATCTCCTTCTAGCCCTAACAATTATCAAAGTTGTTTGCACATATTTATTTCTTTTTCCATTCTTTCCAAAAAATAAAAACAAAATTCTGCCTATGTTTGGAACTATAGGATTAAAGAAACACTGATTTTTTTTGCTTTTTGTAGCATTGTATTCAGTGTAGTATCATATACAGTGTAGTATGGTATTGTAGATAGTATTCATTGCTAGAGAGGACCTCCTTCTGGCTTTGCTCACTCGCTGCTTCATGTAAAGGTGCCAGCATTCCTTCTCTCTTCTTCACTGTCATTCTAAACCACAAACTCTTTAAATATTTCCAGGAAATAAATACATAAATAAATAACCCCACCAAAAAAAGAGTTCCACCTTCCTAGAAAGACCAATACACTTAGGCTTTCTCTTGGAAAGTAAAAGATTTAGATTGAGCCTAACTGCCCTAGAACCCAAAGAAATGATCTCAACATTTTGCTGTTAAGTATAAAAAGTAATTTTAGCTATTTCTTGTCTCTGCTTTGGAAGAAGATCAGCTAAAGAAATCTTGCTCCCCCGCCCCCCAGGAAAGGCTTAGGCATGTAGTAGCTAATTGTTCAGAACTAAGAATGCACAGAAATATGTTAATTGTAGAGATGCATTGGTTCTAAGATATACTCTTTTGCAACATTTTATATTCTTTATTTCAGGCTGGCCCTGCTCAATATACAAATAATTTGTATGTTCCGTACTCAGGAACCTAAGTCTTCCTGTAGATTTTTATAGAAAGCAAGAAACGTAACTTAGAGCTTAGGATTCCACTAGAGTGCCAAATGCCTAAAGATGATGGCAGCAATTATCTACTGGTTATTACCCACTGTGTTATTTCCACTAGGGATTCTAACTTTTAATGAAAGGAAGACCCTCATAGTATGCAACAAGCCAGCTTTCCTTCTAGAGAAAAGATGATGCATGCTCACTGGAGTTGCTAGCTAGAGACTTTCTATGGCTAATGAGAGCAATGGAGGTGTGACATGCTTCCACTGAGAATCAGAAAAGATGAAAAGCTTACCTGCTTTAAAACCATTTCTTCAGAGAGTACAATATAACTTTGTCATTAATCCACTTGCAAAATTTTTTTGTAATCTCCAGTAGAAAGCGTGAAAATCTTTTAAATTCTAATCTATGTTTACATTTTACATTTGTATATCATAGATCATAGTCCCACTGGAGTACTGTGTTTGGTGTAACTGTGCATATAGACAGTATTTGCCTTTTAGTTCGTGTAATTTCTCAGAAAGTGTTACTTAGAAGTTCAGTCATAAATACTTCCAATCGGATAGCATAAACATCAAAACATGGGAAAGAATAAGGTGCTTTTTGAAATGAGGCTCTCTAATATGGATTTACTACATGGGCATGCATAAATGGAACCTTCTACATGCCTCAGTTGCAGACTAATCAGGAAAAGACATGGAAATAGGATAATATAAAAAAATCCTGCTTTCTGTAATAATTTGATTTCAAAATAGTTTGCTTCATTTACTGTAGACTTTTAAAAAGTATTCTGTATCAATTTTATTTGCCAAGAGAGAAAAGCATTGTCATATTCTGTATCAATTTTATTTGCCAAGAGAGAAAAGCCTTGTCAGAGTGCCACATCAGCCCAAGTATATTTGTATTTTATTCTTTTTCAGGTATAAATTGCATACTGCACAACTAAGTGTTTTCATATGGAAATTACAGATTTGCTTTTCCTGCTCCTCCCTAAACACTTCTCAAATAATAGATGATATATATTTTTTAATGCAGAAAAAACATTTGACTAAATTGGAAAACTTTGAAGGGGGACCAAATATTGTCTTGACTTGTGATGCTCCCAGAGTAATATATTATCCAACAGTGGACAACAAGTAACTCCAACAATGTTAGCATTTTGAAACACTCAAGGAACATTTATGCAAAAAGAGTTTATATAGCCCTCATGTGTGAACTATTTAAATAATTTTAAGTATACCGTCCTAGTTTGATGGGAAAAAACCTACAAAGTACAGAGTCAATAGCCTTTGCATTATGAAGTAGTTAGGTGGTGATCAAAGTCATGCAATTGATATCAAAACGAGGTAAAATAGATCATTGCAGTTGAATGGATGTAGTCGTAATTAACACTTGATATGAATACTATGGGAGAAACTAATATCATATGCTTGATATGGTAAACAACAGGATAGCTGAATTCCCTTCACTTCTTGGGCCAGTTGCTGTATACTTTTGTTGCAGGACAGAATTTCCTGTTTATAGTGTTTAAAAATTCAAATCACCTAATGAAATAAAAATTCTTACAATGAAACAACTCATACATTACTTTATTGCTTCTGATCTGAGGAAATAGTATTCCCGTTGAAGAAGACTTTTCTCCAGCGTTCCTTTTCTAATGCTGTCACGGTTGATCAGAGATAATAAAAAAAGTATTTACTGTATTATATGTTCTCCATTAAGATAAAACTTTCCTATTTGGAAAGTATTGAGCATCATTGAGCTCAACTGCAATTCAGTTCTGTACTTTTTAAAACCATCTTTGTTACCTACTCGGGAAAGTGCATTCGTTGTTGTCTGCTTTTTATGTAACACTTGCACACGAGCTTTGAATTTTATTCTGAGAATTGATTTTTTTTTAATGCCAAAACCATTTATATCCCTGAGATAACACAGAAGTACTTCTACTGCTGTATTTTTTTTCAGCAAAGCAAAGCTAATAAATGTGAAATCCTCTCTCCACACTCAAGAAATCAAGCTAAGGCGGATACATTTGAAAAATTGCTCTAATACATCTGAAAATATAAAAATCAATAAGATATAAAAGCTAAAAAGCTGCTTCAATTTTGTCCCCTTATGGCTCAGTATAGGTGGCCAGGGCACTGAGAACAGTCCAAGGTTGCAAAAAAGCTATTATACATCTAGATGTGCACAGTGAAGAATATAAGAAACCCTATGCAAGTCTGAATGCACACTTGAGAAACAGAAGGGAGACAGCAATGGCCTTCAAGTTCTTGCTCATTTGATTGAAGACTTGAAAGTGTGCTTGAGGGATTCTGCAGCCACAGCTGTGGTTAATGTCATCTTTGTATGAACACAAGAAAAATCATTTAAGACTGATGTCTAGTTTTTTTCCCTGTGTCTTTTTGGCCAGTGGAATGTCCGGTTTTTATTTTCACTATATTCAGAAATTAAGGGCATAAACCAGAGGGATTTTTGGAAGCTGAAATGTTACGTTATGAATGTATTTGTTTCCAAAAGGCAAATACAATCATTTGCAGGTTGTCTGCATTTTGAAAAGTGAAATCAGAAAAAAAAAAAGAAGAAAAAGACAAAAAAAGCAAAATGTAAATCTTTGTCTTTCTTTCACCTCCCTGCACATAGACACAAAACGCACCCCCAGCTGGAGGGTACAGCTGTTCCATACCCTGGAGGCCTTTCCACAAGAGGGATGCAGTGCTGCTGCAGTACTAGCTTCACAGCCTGGAGGTTGTAAAAATAGATCAAGAAGATTTTTCAAAGTGTTTTGTTGTGGGTTTTTTTTTATTAATGACTACATATATAAGAAATAATAAATCAGAAGGTTGCCAAACAGAACATTTTAACTGAGAACCATCATTGAGCTTTAGCCAAAACCTTTTATAATAAGATTCATATGGTGTGGTAGAGGTGTCTATGCAGAAAATGTAAAGGGACCAATAATAAGTCATTGGTGTGTAGTCTGGTTTCTGAACCTTACTGCTCTAACTTCCTCTGGTAGCCATGGAACTGCTCCAATGTGCGCCATCTACATGCTTTCCAAGAAATCTTACATCATGTGGGAATCATCCAGTAAAATCTTCCCCCCTATTGTACCTTCTTTTCTCCTCTGTGTCTCTAAATTAGAGTGAGAGTGAGGAAGTGGGGACACCACCTTGCATTTAAATAATTATTTCCATTACATGCCAAGTATTATTCCATGGATTTTTAGAACAAACTCCTCCAAAATGTCCAAGATTTACAGCTTGAGACTTCTTAAGGGAATGTTCATATGACAGAAAGCAAATGAATCATTTCCATTCTATCAAAGTAAACTCATCTTGGTCAGAGCACAGAACTATTTTGAGCAATTGTTGCTTACAACCTGGAGGTGAGGAGTTATTCTCAGGTATGCTTTATGCTATTTATTATACTCTGAGAAAATACAGTCCCGTCATTTGTTCTCAAAATTCCCACTCGACTTTCAAATTAGAGAAAAATCTCTGCTAATGCATTGTGTTCAAAAGAAGCATAGACAGCTAGTGTAAAAAACTCTTAATACATGGAGGGAAAACAGACCGTCAGATCTTTCCGACATTATGGCAAAATGTACACAAACAAGCATTTGACAATGCTTGTTCTGAATGGCAACACTCAACGAGACTTCCTTTGATTTTCTGAGTAAAGGATTTAGAGAGCTGGGATGCATGTCAGTGAAAGACTGCATAAACATATCACTTTTTCACATACTGCCCTCAGACTCAGAGAGACAGAATTTGAATAGAGCCTTCAGCAAAGGCCCCAACATTGTACTGGACTGTGTAATTGAATAATTCAATAGATTTAAGGAACTGTATTAGTACATTTAAGAACTGGACAATACAGGCAACCTCAGACATTTAGGAAAAGCACTAAATGTTATTTTGAAGGAATAAATAACCAAAGACATGGAAGTAAAATGAAACACGAGATGAATGGGGGAAAGGTAATAAAATATAACACTGATTTCCCAAAGGAACAATCTAATTAAATACAGTACTTAATATACTATATACAGTACTTAATTAAGGACAATGCTGGGAAAGGTAAAACACAGTGTGATCTAAGCATTAATACCTTTAGCCTGGAAACCATCAGTACTGTGAGGATCTGGGATTATAGTCTGAAAAATATCAGAGAACTGATCTGACCTGATCTGGTCTCCAGAAGTATTGGAGAACTTATCTGGATAGTTGATCCGAGTTTTAAGAAAGGCTCGATTTGTTTCCGGAAAAGGCTGTATTCTTCAACTGCTCTGAAGGCAAGGGGACATGATGACCTAACGGATTCTTCTCCAGCTCAGTCTTCTGGTAAAATGCTGGCTGAAATGGATTTAAACTGGGATGAAAATACTAACTTTAAAATATTATTCCAAATCCTTCATATTTATATCACTTGGTATGGATCGTGGTTTGATACAGTGATAATTTGCCTTGTCTTTTCAACCTGTGCAGACACTTTTGCTACATCGGCTTTTCCTACCAAAGGCAGAAGTTTAATTTTACAGCAGATTATATAAAAAGCCAGGAGAACTACATCTGTCATAAAATAGTTTTTATGAAACAGGAAACCTGACAAATTGTAGATGTCAGTATTGAGATGTGAATAAAATTTACAAAAATCAAGGCTTGTTTTTAATTTAATGTTTACAGTAACATTGTAATTTAATGACATAAATTTATGTTGCATATTTGTGCATAATTTCTTTTTAAAATTAACCTGACAGCAATTCTGATATGTATTCTGCAACATATAAAAATATGTCAGTGTTATCCGGAATTATTAGAATGTATTTTCACTTATGTCACCTCAAACAGTATTTTTTAACAAATATAGAATACATTATGTTGATTCAAGGTACAGTGTGAAGTCAGCCTTCTCTATATGGTTCTAATTGCAGTCATGTCTCTGCAAAATATAAATGTGGTTCTCCCAAAGAAAAATAACTAATGGATCTGCTGAACTCTCCTGTCTGCTTCTTGTAGCAGCTCTGAGTATTCCCAGTGATGAGTGATGGAAAATGGGACCT
This sequence comes from Ciconia boyciana, assembly GCF_034638445.1. Lineage (NCBI taxonomy): Eukaryota > Metazoa > Chordata > Aves > Ciconiiformes > Ciconiidae > Ciconia > Ciconia boyciana. The sequence continues at coordinate 76,978,944 of NC_132937.1, read as the reverse complement.
CAATTATGAAGCTAATTGCTGATCGCTATTTCTGTAGGTGAAAGGTATCAGGGGGGCTTTTAAAACTCTTCCAGACTATGGGCATAGAGTTTGTCCCTAACTTTGAAAGGAAAGAAGAAAAAGAAGAGAGAAAGAGAGCAAACTTCATTTTCTATGAAAACTAATTTAATCTGGGATTATTTTTGGCTATGAGTCTGTGGAATATTTCATGGATAAAGATACAAACTGGAATTTCAAAATACTTAGTTTAAAAGATGTTTTTATAGTCTTATATATATTCAACAATGGAAAGTTGTTTTACAAATTTGGTCTTCACAAGGGCAGGTGCTGCTGAAGCAATGTACCATGTAGATATATCATGTACGAATAGTCTGTTTACCTTCTCTTTTTTTACTTAATGTGCAATGTTTAAATTGCCATTTTATAATTGATTTTAAGATTTAAATCTTTTTGTCAGAAAATAGGACTGTATTTATTTCTTTAACTGTAAGGTAAATGACTTCCTAATTTTTAAAATTTGCAGTAAAATATATCTATGTTTTAAACAGTATTGACATTGTCTGAACACTCTAGTATCTACAAAAGCATTGTCACTATGTGGTGCCTATCTTGGTTTTTGGTTTTTTTTTTTCAATATAATGGTTCTTAGCTCTCTTAGAGTCAACTTTTTACTACAGTTCTGAGAGTAAAGGTCAAATAAAGGTCAAGCTTATAAGAAGGGCTGAGAAATAGGCACAAATATGATTAGACTACATGATTAACAAATGAGTAAGCAACACAACATTGACCCAGTCCTTTTTCCTGAATCTCCATGAATTTTACAGTGGATGTGGGAACATATTCTGGCAATATTTATAAAAGCGGATCACAGCTTCCCGCTAAGCAATGATTCATTCCTAGACCTGGATTCAAAAGTATATGTACTCTTACTGTCAGTACATATGTAGGTCAGTACATATGTACTGTCAGTACATTTACTGTCAGTAAATGACTTTGAGAAACCTGAAATAGGGGAGGTATGTAGTATTAATGTCTACACTATACCCTGCAAAATATACTGTAGGGTGCAGGACTTCTCACTTATTACTATTTTACTTTAAATGGATGAAAGTTTTATTTTTATGATAGAAAACAAATATGAAAATAATAGCATTTATTCATGTAAAAAATTTCCCTTGTAGTAGCTAAGCAAAGTCCATAGGAATTTGGTAGTATTCATTTGAAACAGTTTTAAAGGTTAGCTGCAAAGGAAAAACACATGTACTTGTGCTTTTTACTGCTCCTTTATGTTTTACAAAGGTGATCATGTTGGGGTTTTGCTTGTTTGTTTGCTTTTTGTGCTAGATTTTTGCCTTGGAAAGCTGTTATTTACTTTCAGTTATTTGCAGGGAAGCCTATGAAGAACAAAGCACTTGTATGGGATAACAACATCACAGTAGCCAGAAACCTGACCTGAATTTCCAGCATTCTTTAATTAAAGAATATAAATGTAGAATCAATAAAGGTTTCTGGAGACTACACTTCTAACTTCAGCCTGAATCTTTCAAATGGTATCTTCCTGTTACATCTGTATGATCTTTGTAGCAACAAAACCTAAAATGTATAATCATCCACCCATTGGAGAAGCTGAAAGCAAACTGCTTCCTAAACACTCAGTCTCCTGGTATTCTACAGATATCCAGAAGTAACATATGTCCAGACTTTCATTGCTTCATTTTTTTGTGTCAATAGGCTTCCCAGAGGAAGATGGATTAATTCAAGTAAACAGAATTAGCAAAATACTTTTTTTTTTTTTCTGCACTGTAATCTGAATCAAATAGCTTTTGGCCCAATTGAATTGGTAGCATTTATGCACAATACTTTGTGGAATGAACATCATACTTCAGCTTATGTAGAAATCTTGCCAAAAGGAAGCTGGTGGGTTACATATATTTTTATATAAGATTATTCAAAATCAAAATCCAGATAAAATAATACAATGTGGGACAAATTCCATGCAAGAGGTAAGCTTGTCATTATCCAGTGACACTCGCCAATATGCAGGTCTTTAATTCTTGACCAGTATAGAGAGTTTGCATGTATTAAAGTATTTGATATCATGTTTCTACTAAAAGTGCATAATTTACCATCTTGATACAGTAACATAAAGTAAAGCACCTTTTTTTTTGAAACTTTTATTTTTTTCTTTCTTTTTGTTGACTTCTGCTTAAAAACAAAAAAGAACTAAAAGGAATAATAAATATGTCTGAGTATGTTGAAATACTACATGTACTTATTAATTTGTTGTGTTAGAATCCCTCCTACTTCAGGAAAATTATTAGAAGCGCTTAGTACACCAGTTAGGGGCAGAATTTAAAGGAATGAGTCCGCATCTTATTTCATGAAGAATAAGCATGATTTTCCATTAATTTCCATGAAATTTCCACTATAAACTCAGTCTTTTCATCAAAAGTCCATATGTTAAAGCTTATGAATGGTCTTGAAAAATTCCCAGTCAAGGAAAATATTGGTGAACTTCATGAAGAAAGTCAATTCTACCTGTTATGTGCTATATTATTTGCTGTAGGTTGATAATTCATAAATTTTGTAATTCTAGAGGTTTGTCTATCAAAAGGAACTTGATAGAGTCAGAGTTAAAGCAAAATCAGAAAAAAATTCACAGCTTTCTTAACCATGTATTTATTTGTATGCATCTTCACATATGGCAATGTTGCAAGTACATGTACAAATCACTTTTTTTACATGACTGGTACACCTTATATAGTTTGTACACAGTTGCCCTCTTTGAAAAGAAACACATTCATGTGTAAACAAGTGCCTATACAAAAGTCTTCGAGGACACATTTAACCATCAAGATGTTCTGGAATTTACTATAAAATCAGTGCTAGATTTCAGTATTCTTTCCAGATTCCAGTTTCAGTGTTAGCATCATACTTGTCTAAGTTCCTCTGCAATTTCTGATGGATAAAGTGTTTAGTTAGATTCAGCAATATTCTAATACCTTTTTTTCATACAGAGAAACAATTTATTATACAAGCAGCCTCATTATTGGCAAGGCAATTACTTTGGCAGAAGGGGCTATTCACTGAAGATAAAGGTATCAGCAATTAGACCATGCTGTTGCTCTCCACAGATAAATTCTGGTCTTAGGAGATTTTGGTATCCATGGTGATGGGAGACTTTATATATATGTAAGATAAATGTCTTAACCCCGAATCTGAAAATGGTTCCTATCTCTATGGATTTTTTCTGTCCTAAACTGATGGCAACACAGCGGTTTTGAAATGCTCTTTAGAGTTGGTTATGAAAAAGAATCTGCTTTAACAAAACCCATTTTAGGAAAGGCATACAATGCAATGCAAAATAATAAAATAAACCAGTGTTGAATTCTTTTTTTCTTTATTAAGGACATTCTTGTTTCTAGGACTTCTAACCAAAGAAACATATATTCCACTATGTATTAAGCTTAAACCACTATGAAGCAAACTTTTGTTTATTTGCTTAACCAAGACAGACGGTTTCTGACTGTAGTCTGAAGAAATAAGAAAGATAAATCCTTTTCATATCTTTGATTTTTACCCTTGGTTATATTTACTGAGCTTGCTAACTGTGTTGCATGAGTACAATTTAAGTTGGCTAGTTTTCTTCAATCAGAAAAAAACCTAAAAATATGAAGAACTGAAATACTTCCATGATCTTTTCTTCCTTCAAACAATTTGCATATTGAATTCTCATTAGTACAATGCGGCAAGCAATAGATTTTGTTAAAGCTGTCCATGAAAAGCAAGAATAATATTTGATGACTAAGGCAAAAATATCTTCACAGCCCGTAGTATCAACTGCAGAGCCAATGAAAACAATACTTGATTAGAAACATTAATTATATACATAAAGAAAGCTGAGATGCTAACAGTTAATTAGCCACAAAGGGAAATTAAAACTAATTTCCTAACTGACATTTACTATCTGGCAACATTTTATTAAACAAAATAAATTTTGTTTTGTCATAGCTGGTACTTTAGAATTCAGTTGGAATGATCAGACACATAAATTGGGTTAAAAGCTGACAATCACAAAGGTCAGCACTATACCAGCAACTTTTCCAATCAATACTTTTTTTTTGTTAGCAATTAGCAGCTAAACTAAATCACAGTGATGCATTCCATGGCTCACAGGAATGCGATTCCTCTTGGCCATTGGTTTGTCCCTCATTATGCTGAACGATATTATAGAGCTGCAGCAGTTTGCGAGAGTTAACAAAGTCAGATGAACAATTAAAGATTCTCAAAACTTCTGTTGTTGTTATGTTAATCTCTGACCCAAAATGTACTCATTAGATCACAACAGAGAGGAAGATTTGAAAGGAAAAAAAGTAGAAGAAGGGTAGTGCTGGAAAATACACCTTTTAAGAAGGAACAGCCTGAAAGAGCTCCAAGTAGGTCTGCAATGGAGTAGAGTTAAGACGGGATGATCACATGAAGTACCAAAATATTTTGAAAATAACACCTCTATGGTACATTTTTTAAAGCTTTCAGAAGCCAAGAGTGGAGTATTGTGGGGTTGCATGAATATGTAGCCCAAATTCCAGAATAACATACTAATCAGGAAGTTGGGGGCGGGGGGGAGGGGGAGAATTGAACCTGACCTGTACAATTGTTTCAGTTAAATTGCATGTAAAATTATGCTAGATGTGGCAAGATAGCAAATTCTTCAGAAGCTTTGAAGAAGGGAACAAGCCAGGTAAATTTATAGCTAGGCAGATTTATGGCACATTTTCCATTTTTAAAAAATATTTTTTTCTTGTTGTGTTTTTTTTAACAAGACTGAAGGATGTAACAGGAAAATAATCCTTATATAGCTATGGATTAATGGGATGTTTTACTAGATTAAAAAGTATCAGAAATGTAATTATACAAAAAGGCAAAGAACTTATTTCAGTCAAGGGCAGAGATCTACATTATTGTAAAACTCTAAGTAACTCATAAATTTCAAAAATATTTTGGCTAAAGAGGGAGATGTATCTACTTTTTCAGCCACGTGGAGGTCTGGTGGATGATCTTGAAGAAATCAACATAATTTCACCTCAGTATCTCAGTTCTGTGATCTGGGATAGGCATCTTAACATCTATTAATGAATATTGAAAGAATAAATGAATGAATGAATGATTCCATGGACTTATTACTACCACTTAATGTCGTGCTTGGGAAAAAACATACAGTTTTTAATCGTAAGAGTAACAAGAATACTTTAATGAATAATTATATGTAAAATACTTATATGTGTGCATATTTGCATACGCATATGTATGTATGGTGATGTATATGTGGATGTGTGTACACTGAATTAAAAGTAGTGTATTTACCGAAATGATCATGAATAGTTAGCAGAAATTCATGTTTTTACCATACATGTGGAGTTCCAGAGCTTCAGGAGCTGCACCTGGGCCTCACAAACAACATCCACAATCTTAATGAATCTCTCTCATGAAGATGCATGCTTATGACTTGGGTTCATTCAGACAAAATGCAGTCTGATATAGTAAAATGTAAAGTTATACACCAAGAGATAACTTAGAGAAGGATTTAAAGAGTAGAGAAAGCAGGCATAGGAATAGGAGAAAGCAGCAATGAATTAGAGGTGTTCTGAACATCTGCTCTGCCCAATATGTCTACAAATCCCTTCTGTCAATGTGACAGTGAATGTCACCAGTTTTCTAGGAAGGACTCTCATCTGTACTGCTTGCAGAGGACTGGACACCTATAACACCACAGTAAACCACTGAGCCAGCAACAGGATCTCCAGGCACATTCACATAGCAGATGCCCTAGGGAGATGGTCTGAAACTCATGGTATCCTCAAAGCTCAACTACAGAACATACTAGTTGGATCTGCTCCAGAATGAGCTTGAAGGAAGTCTTGGAATGAAACCAGTGAATGGACTTCCACAAATTTGACTTTGAGAACTGCTTGGATGTTGCTACTGCATAGCAGTGTTTCTGTAGACAGATTAAGCCTATAGATCTCTGTAAGTCTTATACAGTAAAGTCCCAGAATACTGGGACTGTAGAATAAACCCCAAAGAGTCCTTTCCCAAGTTTATAATTTTTTTTTTTAACCCAGTCATAGTTGGAAGTAAACGTAGATTACCTAGTAATCCATCTAGGTTGTATTTAGGGAAAGCTCGTAGCTCCATTTATTTAAAAAAATCACCATTCATTTCAAACATTTTAGATCAAAATTACAAGAAAAAAATGCAAGAGCAAAAAGTTCAGGTTCTCTGTCTTTATTATATCATCCACAAAACATCATGTAATTTGGGGTTGATATAGAAACATATAGAAGAATATTCAGTACTTTGTGCTGCAGAAATTTAATTTTTGATAATTCACATTCATCTTTTGTATGCAGATTCTTCCTTTCAATAAGACAAATTGCTAGAAACAAAAGTTCATTGAAATTTGTAAGAAGCCTTATAATCCTTAGCATAATGCTTAACTGAGTGAAACTAAATAGCATACTTATATATTGTAATATGGATTTGTGTAAAAATGCTTTTTTAAAAGTTGTCCATGCCCAGTGTTTGTTAGTATTAATAAACTGGCTGTTTTCTTTACATTTACACATTTATTTTATAGAACGATAGGCAGAGCACATAGTTGTGACTAATGACAATAATATTTCAGTTTAAAAAAAGAAGCCGTACTTTAACTATGACGTTTCAGTAAAGCTTCCAGAAACATTAGGGTTTTTTTTTCTTCTTTGGTACTTTCTTTTATAATCACAAAATATTTCTAAAAAATGTGCTGTTTGTTTTCTTTAAAATGCTTAGGTGAGAAGTAACACCGGTGTTTGAACTTGTGGGTTCATTTTGAACTTATGGATTCAATTTCATCCTCTGTGCAGGAGACCGTTTTCTTTATTGTCCACTTTAGTTTATCATAATGGTAAACTTACACACAGAAGTAGCTTAAGAATACAACTATATGAGCAAGTGACCCATAAGGATACTGTCTTAACCTTCATTTACAGACAGAAATGTTACATACTATTGGTAACATGGCTGAGGCTGAGGCTTTAATTCTTTTAGATGTCAAAAGGTGTGAGTGTGTCTATGTGCGTGCATGCACATACACACGTGCCATACTCTGGCACACAGGACAGTGTTCCAAAGACTGACATGTACTTCCTAACTGTACCCCATGGCAGGCACAGTACAAAGTGAAAACACATAGGATAGAGCACTGGGAGATGGTTTTTTTCAGAGGGCTACCAGCCACCTGTGAACATCTGGAAAAAGTTAAAATATACTTCCACCCAACACCCCTCGGGGAGAATATGTAGTATGTGTTTTTCCTATGCCTCCAATAAAAGAATACCTGAAAATTAGTCTAGTAGGTCTGGTGTTATAGTATCTTATTTAATTAATGTTATCAAGTTTGTAAAGATACAACTTTATGAATTCACAATCTGACTTACAACAAAACTCCCTAATTGATTGCAATCTCTCTGTGAGATAAAGCCAATGACTTATTATTCAGAGAAAAAAAATACATTTAAGTAGGAAATGAAAAGGGCACTTTTTTGCTAATTTATTTCAATTTACGGATAACCAAGTAACCAAGTTGTGTTTAAACACTAAGGTTTTATAGGTTTAGGTTTTGATTTGTCTACCAGGAGGAAAAAAATAATACAACAAAAGAGAAAAACAATAAGTATTCTAACCATTTGGGTCTTACTTTTAAAAACAAAACAAAATTAAAAAAAAAACCAACAACCCAAACATGACTACATACCTCATCCAGCTATATTTTAAGAGATAATATTAAACTATGCTAGTTCTTTGACCAAAGTGCCTTAAGGATTAAGAGAGGAACACAGAACTTTTCTAAAATGTTAAGTCAAATATTTAAAGGGGAAAAATTTATACAACGACACAATCTGTGATGTTTTTTATTGCTGAGTCTTACACACCTACCACTTTTGCACACTTCTTTGAGATGTAGTCCAAAGACATTATTATCTCCTGTAAAAATCTAGTGTCTTAACACAAGTCTTAGATTCAATTTTAGCAATAGTGTACCTCAACTATAAAAACTAAAATACTTTTTTAAAGCAGTCCTCAGATTCTTGCAGAGGCTGGTAATTAAATGTAAAGAAAAATGTAAAAAATTGTTTTATTACTTTTATCTCTAGATCTTCCAAACACAGAGAAGAAGCCCTTCTGCATGTGTTTCCACAGAAACCTTTGGTTATATTTTTGCTTTTAAACTAATTCTCAGGAGGCATAGAAACATACCACAACTTAATTGTAATCTAGCTCTTGCCACTACAATTAAAAGCTCAAATATCTTTTATAAATTTTTGAATTTTTTTCTTTAAGATTTTGTAATGAGTGGTATGTAATCAGCCTGGAGAACAAAAAAATCCTCAACTGTGATAACCCTTGGCTGCATGAGCTAATTTCATTAGACTAGGACACAGTGACAGTGTGGTTCGTGCACTTTACTAGGTTGTATAGCAAGCAAGTGCCACCTATATGACAATGGAAAGAGTACAGCACAGTAATTCTGAAATTGTTAATTCTACCTTTGGATGCTGTGTTATGAAGCAGGCAATGTCTTTTTGTCATGCAAGAAAACAACCTGTATATATACTTACTTCAAAATAGTAAGATTAGTCCAAATGTCTTGATTGATTTCTTGGCCATGACACTTCCTGAAGTATGATGTAGTCTTTGCTGTTCATAATAGAAAATCACATCCTTTCTTCAATTTGGAAGGCATAAAATAACTTGCCAGCTTGACAGACCATTCCTATAACAGTGTTTGAACAGTAATAATCCTTTTCATGACTCATATATCCTCATTTTCCCTTAAAATGATACCTTTTCCTGTATAAAATCACAAGTAAACATGCTTATTCAATGCCTATCAGCCTGACAGTTTGTTCAGACAGTGCAAGATTGGTTTTCAAAGTTATTGAAATCTATGCCATTTCCTTCTATTACTTCATATACAAAACATATAGACCAAAACAGAATTCTGTTTGGACCGATATATTTCATCGCACACTCTGACAAGAGAATTACTGAGGCACAGTGGAATTTTTTGTTCCAAATGACTTCCTTTCAGAAATATAAAACATAACTGTTAGGTAGGGTTATCTAGCACATACTGGATTACAGAGACTCTTTGAAACCCCTCAGTTCAGAAAAATAAATATTTTGAACGCTCAATGCTATTCACTTGTACTTATATGCATGTTCAGTGTCTATTTTCAATGCCTCTGGACTGAAAAAGACAACAGAGTATTTTCTTTAAGTTAAAAATCATATAGTATTTCTACAGACTGCATAGCCCAGTTCTGCAAGATGCTTTAATTTGTTCTTCATTTTAAACCTCTGTGCATTCATGCTGATTTTAGTGGTTTCACTCATATGTTTCAAGCCTATACATGAACATTTTGCTGCACCAGGCACTTACCTCTTCTAATCATGAGTATACTGTATAACAAAAAAATTCAGAGTCTGACCCAAAGAAAAGGCAACCAGAGAAAGGAGCTCTAAATTCTAAAATTTGTAGATGTCATCTAAGAACTTCGCAGTAGTTGCTCACAATTTGAAACCAATGTATTTTGCAACTTATATGTGTATACGTAGAAACTTCAATAAAAAATTAATCAATTGCAAAAACATTTGTATTTTTCTTTCTTCACATGCCAGTGTCATCTTATTTATGTAAATAAAAACAATAGTCAATTTAGAAAGTAATCAAAAGGAAGAAGTAGAAAAGTACAATTTAGAGGCAGGACATATCCATGCCAATTGCAGGATGTTTACTCCTTGGGAATCAACTCATTTTTATACTGGGAAAAGAGGCAGAAATGACCTTACTTTGACAGAAAGTGTATTTCCCTTGAAATCCATAGGTATTGAAAGATCAGCCGGATCAGAATCACCATTTATACTGGGTCTTACGAAACTGGGAACATTACAACATTATTATTAATCTAAAAATATGTTTAAACAATAGCACACTTTTAAGTTCAGAGCAGAAATAAAATTGTGCACAATGTTCAGAGCAAGTGTTTAAGTAACACAACACCTTATTATCACATCATTAATATTAATACTGTGTTGGTATATGGTAATGTGTATTAGACTTTAAAGGAACAAGAAAATATAACATAGATAAGTTCAAAATTAGTGTAATTTATTTAGGTGAAAAGGTTTCAGCAAAGAATGTGATAAACAGTCTGCTGAGTAGAGCTGTGAGTTAGCTACACACCTATGCATCGGATGTAGAATTAAGAAGAAATCTATGTAACATAATCAAGGACAGTCAGAATTCTTTTATTATGGGAGAGAGCATATTGCTTACAAAGCAAATGTTACTTATTACAGTAAAGATTGGGTAATCTTGGTTAGAAAAGCTTACAGATTTATTTGTTGAACATCGTCTAAAGTAAAAAGACATAATTCTCTTTTTTATTTGGAATTAAAAATTAATGGGGTACTACCAATTTCTTAGATACATAATAATAATTTTTTTCTTCTTTGGATAGTCATGAATGGCTGGTGGTAGAAAACAACTTTAGTCCAAAAGATCTTGAATTGATTTAATTTAAATTGAACAGCTAGGTCAATTGCAAACAAACAAACAAAACCAACTGTAATTTATGTTTTTTATTTCAAAAAGATTTGTTTTAAAAAATTAAGGAGCTAACTAGTCAAACTAATAAATTAAGTTAGCCGGACTGGAATATAGAGGAGTTCAAAACTCTGACTGGAAAATGTAATACAAATAAAGGGGAAAATTTATATGGAATTGTTCAGCTATCAAAATTAACACCTCACAGAAGATGTTAAGAATAAACAATGTAAAAGAAGCTTCTCATGTAAGAGAAGTGAAAGGACTAGTCATGAAAGAAAGCAAGCTAAAATTCATGGATTGGGTTAAAGGGAGATTTTCCAGAAGTAAAACTAAAACCTTAGTAGAGGTAATCTTTTAACTGATCTTCAACTATAAGAAGAAGGGCGGGGGGGGTGGGGGGGGTGGGAGGCGTCAGGGAAGAGAAAAAAAGTGCATTTCTTAAATGAAGATATTCAAAGTTACCTAAGTAAACTAAATTAATATTTTATTATATTTTCAATAATGACAGTGATGTTGAACATTAAGACAAACGCAATGCTTCCAATGAGAAATAATAAGTATCTCCGCAAGGTGAGCCCAACTGCAAGACACTGGTGCATTCAAACTCAAAGGGCTAGATGGAGCTCCATATCATAATTCCTTAGGAATCAGCAGATGAATTCACAGATTCAACAGTAAAAAATTGTAATAAATTGCTTATGTGGAAGGTAAGGCTGGAGGAATTACTTGACTGGCAAATATAAAACGGGCTACACTATTTGTTGATTCAAGAAAAGGAAAGGAAAATTCAGATACTGCAGGCTCATTATTCTCTCTTAACAGATCTTACCAGACTATATAAACTACAAGATAATGTTGGCAAAGGAACAAATGGCTATAATATGAGTATTAATAAAATTAGTCTGGGTATTAGATGAAAGTTTGCAGTCATCAGAGCAGTGTACTTGAGGAACAGACTTCCCACTGGAATAAGGAAGCAAAGCTAGTATCCCATTTTAAGATAGAGCTTGATTTCTTTATGAATATTATTGCATAATGTGATTGTGTGTGATGAGAAAAGACCTTAATGTCACTCCAGTGTAATGCACTTAATGTCCAAATATGATTGTATGTGATAAAAATGAATTTAAGTCCCTTCATCTTAATACATTATATTTCCAAGCTGCAATTCAAAATTCTCACCAGAAACAGTATTAAGTTGTTCCTTAAGTTTAGCAGGAAGACAACCCCCGAAGTGAAAACTGATTAAGATGTTACTTTCTTACATAATTTTATGTGAATGCAGTCACCTACTGCTGACACCAAGGTCCATACAAAATGTGGTAAGGGACGGACAGCTGTGGCAAGCATACTGCTGTATTCCCTGGTTCTTTCTCAGTCTTATCTGGCACCTGTTTTATTAGAGAATAAGTAATTTTTTCCAAATATCTCCAGTTCTTCTCTGAATAAGATAGGTGATGCTTAAAAGAATATTTAGAGTGAACAAAATGCCCATTGCGAGAATTGTATGGTTAAGTTAAAGGATGAGTTTGGATGCTGAAAAATATAATACAGTTCTAAAGATAGTGACCTTGATGATTACTTAGGCAGTAAAACTAAGTATAATTGGCAAGAAAGAGGTGAAAAAGTATCAGAGAGTTTCATATCATGATAGTGGGCTTTATTAGATCATTAATACTGCACATCGTTTATTACCTAAGTGTAATATGCTGTGGGGAAAAAAAACCCAAACACTTGATTTTGGCTAAGCCAGGCCAACATATTTTTCTGTTTTTCTACTAAAAGTAATCCTAAGTAGGAACACCACCCAGAAAAGCTTTGATTCTTTTGATTCTTTCTCATGTTCTTTCCTCTCCACTTCTTATTCTGATTTTTTTTCGGTCTTTTTCTTTCATTCTTCCTTTCACAATCCCCAAACTCAACTATCATCACAGCAAATTACATGGAATGTTCTATAAATAAATGCTGCAAAATGTACCTGTATGTGGGCCTTTGCACTTTGCTCTCCAGCCTCACTATTCAGTTTCACAAAGGACCACACTTGTAGCAGCATGTCCTAGGGTTTAACAAATCCAGATTCCAGTTAATAAGGGAATGTAATACTAAAATAGTGGTGATATTTTATCAATCAACACTGAAAAGAATGAAGCTGCAGACTTCAGCATTTTTCCTTACTTCTGCCAATTTTTATTCCTTTCAGCGTCTTGTATCTTCTGCTTTTTTTGGAATCTTGCCTCAAGGCTCCTACATGATAAGCTGCGTATTTCCAACTGATGCTTGCTAAGTTCTCCACAAGAAAGATACTTTCCAAGACAAGCAGTTGTGTAGCGAAGGCAGCAAGTGGACTCCTGCACCTCAGTTTTTCAGACCAAAGGCTGTAATACTTCTTCCCAGAGTTGCGTGTGACTTTAAGCTGGGCTGCAAGGAAAGCTGTAATGCTCTGTTGGTAAATGGGCATAACACTACATGTGGGTCAGTAACAAAAAAGATGGAGAAGCTTCAGCCTCTGGGAATGCAGGAGAAGCTACTGTAGGTCAGCAGGAGGTTCAGCAGCATGGCCTTCCATAAGCACCAAGGTACTAATTCCCAGATGAACCGGTGTTTTTCTCTCCAGTAAAAAAAGGATAAGGCAAAACTATCACAATGGTATGATGGAAGTAGCCTTAACCTTTCTACTCCCAAAGCGTTCATGACTTACAGGCCAAGCAGGAACACGTACGTCAAAGTAAATAATTCCTCTTTTCCATTTAAACAATTAATATGACATTCACACAGCCAATTGCTATCCATTCCATTCATGTATGACTACATTGTTTGTCATAAGCTCTAACACAAGTCTCATTAACCCTTAAAGTCTCCCCTGGGTTCTCAAATTTTTACCTTTTTATTCCTTCAAGTCATTTTTTAATTTCCTTATTCCCAGCATCACACTTAATTCTATTTTAAGCTTTGCAACTAAGTTTTGAAGTTTAACATTGCCTGCTTTGTTCTTTTGTGGTTTATTTTCTCCTGGTGCTTTGACCTCCACAGAGATTCAGTGAAGCTTCTTGTATTCCAACACATTTAGGTTTTTATTTTAATTATTTTGATAAGTTTTCATTTTTTAGTTCTTTATGAGTAAATTTAAGGACTGTTTTTCCAAACAATCAGCCTTTTTCTTATGCTTAGCTTAAGAAACAGAAGCAAAGCAGCTTGTCTTCTTGATAGCAGCTGTAAGCACAGAAACATGTACAAGTAAATGGTGGATTACATAACCCTAATATGAAACAAGTTACAGGAATGTCGGGAAAACTGATGAGTAAGATGAATAAAATTGTTTTAACATGAAACACAACTATTTCTTACTTCACACTTTCCCAAACTGTTTCTTTTCATATATGATGTTAACCAAATGTAATGCACTAAGCACCTAGAGCCAAATTTACTTTTGGCACAAATTGGTAGTGCTTCAATTCAGTTGCAGTACCTTGATAGAGGCTAAATTGAGTGGCACCTTAAAAAAAATCATATAAAAATGCTGTTGACTTTAATAAGAAATTAATTATACTTTTAAAAAGAGCTTTTCTGAAGGAATGAGTCAGACATAATTTGATAAAACTAATTTTCTTTACTTAGGAAGGAACATTTGCAGAAATTGAGAAGCCTATTCAGTGCAAGTGAAAACTTATGACAAATCCATAAAACAAGAAAAATTATTCACTTAACCAATGTCATCATGATTGGTTCACCCTTACTGCTTTCCTTCCTAGCCCAAAAAGTAACTCCTAGAACAGTCAAGGTAGATGATGGTCTTACTTGTTTTACCAATTCCATGAAACTCAAAATGGCAAAACATACTAACAACACCAAACATGGAAGTATACTCATCGATATCATGATTTCCATTCAAAACTGAGGCTTTACTAATTGTTTGATGACTGTGTCTCTTTCTCTGTGTGTTCCTGATGAACTCAGAAGTGCTACACATAAGTTGTCATCTAGTCATCCGCAATAACTATTGAAGAAGAGCCTGCAGTGAGATATAATTTTAAGGGAGTGAACTTTCAGTCATTTATGGAATTAGTGGATGGGACCCCTGGGAAATTGCCCTCAGGGATTAAGGAGCTGAACAGAGCTGGCAGCTCTTTAAGGATATTATTCTTAGAGTGCAAGAGTTCTCAGTTCCCACATGTAAGAAATCAGGCAAGGAAGGCAGTAGGCCAGCATGGCTGAGTAGGGACCTCCTGGTCAAACTGAAGTTTAAGAAGGAAAGTAATAAGCAGTGGAACCAGGGACTTGTATAATGTAAGCATGCTGCTCAGATGTGTAGGGATGAGATCAGGAAAGCTAAAGCACAGTTGGAGTTGAATTTGGTAAGGAATGTGAAGAGTAATAAGGGAGTACTGCGTCCAGCTCTGGGGTCCCCAGCAAAAGAAAGACATGGACCTGTTGTAGCAGGTCCAGAGGAGGGCCACAAAAATGATCAGAAGGCTGGAACACCTATCCTATGAGGAAAGGCTGAGAGAGTTTGGCGTTTTTCAGCCTGCAGAAGAGAAAGCTCCGGGGAGACCTTATTACAGAAGTTCCATGTATAAAGGGGCCTTATAAGAAAGCTGGAGAAAGATTTTTCACCAAGGCCTGTAGTGACAGGGTAAGGGGCAAAGGTTTTAAACTAAAAGAGGGTAGATTTAGGTTGGACATAAGGAAGAAATTTTTTTATGATGAAGGTGGTGAGACACGGGAATGGGTTGCCTGGAGAAGATGTGGATGCCCCATCATTGGCAGGTTCAAGGTCAGGTTGAACAGAGTTTTGAGCAATCTTATCTAGTGAAATATGTCCCTGCCCATGGCAGGGGGTTTGGACTAGATGATCTTTGAATGTCCTTTCCAACCCAAAACCAAATTTATTGAAAATTAAACATAGAGCTTGAAGGACCTAGAGGAAAATCATGTGATCCTGTGATAAGCTCTCTATTGTGCTCTGAACAGAACTGAGGATTGGAATTTGCAATGTCCCTTTCCAGTTGTTGCAGCAAATAGTGGGTAGCTTTCCCCACATGCTTTAATTAACTTAACATGCATATAATGAGTTAATATTTATATAATTGACAGTTTCTCTGTTCCTGTGGCAAATAGCTTGTTACTGCTAGATTTAATATTAACGTATTTGATCAAATGATCTTACAACAGCGATAACAGTGTATTACTTACTATCTTTATTTCTGAAATCTGCACAGTTCTTGCTCAATTTGCTATAGAAAAATAACTTCTTCAAATCAATTAAGTTTTAACATGAAATCTCCTGAAAACAAAAAGATAACTGTAAATGAAGGCTTTTAGGTGATTTCAAATGTTTGTTAGTTATTGTCTTGTTTTATTTCAGATAACTCTACCAGACATTTATAAGGAACTTACGTATAGAGGAGTGTATAGATGTGCATGGTATCAAGGTGGAATAAAAGAGGCATTCACATCTCAGACAGAATCATGAGTCTTAGAAAATTTTCCTCTAGTCCTTTCAAGATTTGTGTTTAATTTTCAAGTGACCTGGGTAAGCATTCAAACATTTGAGGGAAAGACATTTGAGTTTTCCAATTCTTTCATATTTTTATTCTTTAAATATTTGAAGGTGTTTCCCTTGATTTTCTATAATTTTACTTCATAAACCACAAGGCGGTTTTACTTCATAAACCCCTTAAGGGGATCATCTTCACTTCCTTTAAAAAAAATTAAAATCTACTATAAGTTAATTTCTTTTACATCTTCTGCTGTGCAGTACACTGAAACAAAAGAGCTGAAGCCATGTTTTAAAACTTCACACTAAAATAAACATAGTATATACATTTAATGTTTTGATCTAGGACTTTTGACATAGGACTTTCATGCCTTCAAGTTTTGGAAAATGAGGGTGACCCTCTTTTCAGACATGCCCTGAAATAAGAATGTCTTTATCAATAAAGACAATAATTTAGCATGAGTCAGCAACAGGGAGGTGGGAAATAAGAAATTTTGCCACCTTCTAGAAAATATTAATGCAGCACAATTATATCTGTTTAACATTTTTTTAAAACCTTTGTAAGTACAGTTTTAGATGTCCTGAGATGCAGCGTGAGCAATTTCCAAGCTTTTTTACAGCTTAGTAAATCATTTATACAGGCAGCCTTAATAGAAAATCCTCTTTCTAAATAACATAAAATATATTGATTATAGAACACTTTACCTTTCTTTAAATTTACACAGATCCAGTAAAAACTTTGGTTCCTACAACTGCTGTTGACTAACAGCTTTTATTCTGCAGCCTTAATTGTAAGCATTGCAAATTTGTGAAATTTGAAAAGAAGGATCAAAAAGTTTGTTCTTCCAGTTCTGAAAAATTTTAAAAAGTAAGAATCCTAAGGGAAAGGACAACTATTTAAGAATACGGATAATTACATCGAAGAGAAGGGTTCTGTGAGAAGAGAAGTAAGGCTGGAGTTGGAACTTTTTTTTCTGACAATTAATCTCAAAAGTTAATGTCTCTTAAATTTAACTATAAGTAGGCATCCCACATCAAGTTCGATGCCTTTAAACAGTTAGAAATCCTCAAAAATATAATTGCCATGAAAAAAAGTGAAGTCAGATGCTGTTGTATATATATTGTTAGCTTAGAGTTTGTCTTTAAGTTACCGATCAAAATTTACAACCTTTGAACTAGCAATTGACTGTCACGTCATAATTCCTATAAGACATTCAGGTTTACACCTCTTTAGAATGTTTCATTCAAAAAGGAAACAAAAAGTGCAGATAAGTAATTTACAAATGAAGAGTGCTGGTCTTACTGCTATTTTTATAGCCTATCCTGTTCTAAAGAAGGAATCAATGGCAGAGAGCATAGTGAGATAGTCCAGATTGTAATCTTTCATATCCTTCTGGTAAAGACTATGACACAATCAGGTAACTACAGAAAACTAAAAGCTACTGCCTATGCAAAATCCCTAAGTGATATTGTATTGATCGCTGGAAAAAGCCTTTTTATGTAAGTAAATGATCATCAGCTAAACAACTGTAATGAGTAGAATACAACTGGTGACTTAAATTTTTATCTGCATGAAGTACACATTAATTCACACTACATCAAATATAGTACTTAGTTGTCAACATGAGCTCCAAGAGCATGTACTAAATTCATAATATACAGAGGATGTAAACTGACAGAGAGTGAAACTGTAGTATTTCTCCCACTAGGGAGGATAAAACCAATAACACTGAAATGATTTGAAGATATAATTCAGAATTGCACTCCTTCCTAGTTGCATTGTATGATGAGATTTTAATGTAATTTTCATTCTAAAGCAAAGAAATCAGAATAAAAAAATCTAGAAGAGAAATTTTAAGGTAGAAAAACCTCACTGCAGTAGAGAATTAAGAAGGGGGAGGGAAGGGCATGAAAAAAATAGCATATGTTTTATACCTTTTAAATAAAAAAGCCAAAATAACTGAAAAATTTGCTTAGATTCCTCAGCCTTCTGGGAAACCTTGATATTAAGTGCAGATATTTTCCAGTGCTCTGTCTCTAAAGAACTTGCAGCATGTGAAGGAGTTGGGCACATTTTTTGGTTGCAGGGACTCACTGGGATCAGCATAACTCCATATTTCCTATAGAAAGAATGACATATCCAAGAATAATGAGATCTGAATTTCCAGGTAATACTATAGTCCTGAAGAAAAGTTACACTCTCTCTGTACAACTTTTGTTTTTCATCATAGGGAAACTGTAAGGTGAATTATCTGTACTTTTGAAATTCAATCTGAGAGAAAAATTAATGAATATTTACGCAATAGAAAAGGGCAAGAATTGACTATGCAGAACTTTCTTCATCTTCAGATGTCTTCAGTTTGGGCAACATCCAAACTTCATTTAATTTTCTTTAATGTACTTTGCCCACCACTACAAAAGTCCCCAAAGTTTTCTCTTTTCTCCCCTGGTAAAAGGAGCAAAGAGTTTTGATCTATTATCTTTGGCATGGCCTCTGGTTTCAACTGGGAACTCTGGATACCAAAAGAACTGTTCTGTGCCTGATTTTTCTGTGAACTTTGAAGAAATCCATCCAAGCTGCTGCAAGGAAGTATGGCAATAAGTCCTCTGAAGACATTCTTATTTTTGTATATCCATTTATGCCAAACCAAAAATACTCATCAAAAGGAACACTCAAAAGTATTTGTCTTTATTTTTTCCTTTATTCTTTCTCTTAAATATTATTTATTTTTTATAATATTCAATGGTATATGTCCTTCCAGACAGTGTGAATTCCGTGCTTCTGTCAAAGCTTTCATCACACTTTTAAAACCCAGACAAAAAGGCCAAAGGCATAAGAGCCTTCTGCTTCTGCAGTCATTTGGTTCCACTTGTGCATTTAAGCTTGCTGTGGAAATCTAAGTTAATGGGCTTCTGTGGAATATAGAGATGGATGAAAACATGTTAACTTTCTTCCCTGTGCCACAGGGCTTGCCTAGCGTTTGTACCTAACACATCAAAAACCATGCAAAAAAACCAGAATAAATTATTATGGCTAAACATTTTAGTAATCCAAACCATTCAATCACTGAGATTCTTTTGAATGGAAGGTTTTTTAAAAAGAAAGGAGAAGGCAGCTTTCTTAATTTGTGCAGATAGGTGGCCTAGTTAATCAGCACTGATTACCCCAGCTTGGCCTCTCAGTTATGTTTGTTAATTAAAGCACTTTCTAATGAACTCTGGCTCAATTCCCCCTATGTGGAGGTCAGGCTGGGAGATGATAGACATCTAAACCAGGAGTCTTTCTCACTTGAATAGATGGGGATTCTTTCTCACTTGAAAAATCATAGCTGAATTAATCAAAACAGAAAAAAGCATTTTTGTCTGCATAGTCTTTTGTCTGCAGGGCCCCCTGGCTATCAGTGTGGGGAAATATCAATGGCGTGAACACCTTTTAGTGCAAGTAATCATCATCATCATGAAGTGCTCATCAGAAAGGAAGACAAAATGCAATTAGGCTGGATTTACAATTGGGCCAATAATTAGTATTCAGATGTCTCAGCTGTATGGAAAATACAGGATTCTGAACTGTGACTTTTTTGTTTGAATATGGGGCTTTTTCCTCCCTTTCTTGCTCTCTTTTTCTTTTAAACATTTATAAAATATGTCAGTCATGAATGTGGCACAGCTGAATAATTTTCATAGAGTCAAATGCTTGCAGATGGTTAATGGAAACAGAATTAAATGAACAGCAGTAAAGAAACTCATGCAAAATTAAAGAACCCTATTGCAAATTTAAGGGGTCATTTGGTTTCATCAAAAATCAAATAATATGAATATGTTATTCTCTGCATGAAAGAGACTATGTTAAATTGTTTTGAGAGCTGAAAAATGAGCAATCAATGGTGTACTAATGAAATCTGTGAAAAATCATGCACTATTGAAATATGCAGTAATTGCCAGTTAGGGACTACAGGAGAAAGCCTGTTTTGATGACTGAATTTTGTTACTTACTGTTTACTTAAATTATTGAAGTCTAGACTTAAAACATGACAGGGTCCTACAAAAAATGTAGACAAAAGGATTAAACTAAGTAGTCTTTACCCTATCCAAATCAGGTTTAGTGTTTCAAAATGAATTTTTTGAGAACTTCTTATCACATGCAAGTAACTCAACATTTCAGTAGGTGTTATATCACCAAAGTACAGAATCTGTTTCTACATAGACTGCAAGGTCTTAGAGCTGCATTATGAGACTAAGCGCTCATCTGTCTGACATTTTTAAAAGATATAATTTATAAATCCTTTGTAAGGAGCAAAGTTGTCTTTCTGGTACAAAAGTATTTGTGAAAGCACTTAGTAAGTATCACTTGGAATTGGATGTAAGTTAAAGATACTTTAAAATTGATTTCAAAATTACATTGTATTATTTCTAAACTCTTCTTTATTTTTAATCTCTCTTTCATCCTTTCCCAGTAAAGTCTGAAGCTAACATCAATTTCTTTGTCCATCATGAAAATTATTTCAGAAGGTTTTTTTGAAAACCTAAGAAAAAAATATAATTGCAAATAAATCAGATATGTGTCAATCATACATCATTAATTTTATTTTGATAACTGAAAATATTTTGAGAGGGGCCCATGTGTATGAAAGAGAGGATTTTCCTCATGTAATAGATTAAAAATGAAATTTAAACTAATCATTTGACAAAACCAGAAACAGCAACTGCCTCTGAAAACATTTAGTAAAGAAAAAACAAAACTTAATAGCTACTATTAGTATGATTTTATTTTTTTAAATATCTGGACAAATTATAGTACATCTTATCTCGTGCTAATCATAAAATAAAAGCAATTACAAATTTTTATGTTTCCTTCTTGACATGTGCCTTTGAGAATGCTAAAAGTATACCTATGATTTCTTGTGTGCTATAATTCCTGCAAAGTCAATGAGTTGCTTATTAAACAGAAGCATGGATTAAAATATTGATTTTATTCTCCCATTCTAGTAGGTACAAAGCATCTTCTCTTAAATCTTTTTGAATAACTACATTACACTAGCTATCTAATAGAGTTTAAAGTGAAAGTTTCTTTCTCTTTCTTATAACACAAAGAGTTTCAAATAGAAAATAACTAGGGAATGATGAATGTTTCATTGTAAATACATTGTAAATAAGCATTTTGCCTCTCTGGATTTTACTTAAAGACTTAATGACATTTCCCAAACGGTATTGGCTCAAATATGGAAGCATCTGTATATTTTTCACCAGAATTGTTCACGTTATTCAATTTTTAAATGACAGATATACAGTACTTGACATGAGAAATCAATCTCTCACAGCAAATAAATGTGGCAGAATAATCCATACGATGCACATAAAAATAGTAGGCTTTTGCTGACCTATTATTCTTTATGAATATGTTTTTAAATGCTATTTCTAGCTGTATGACTATCACTTTGAAAATGTAATTTGTGATATATTTTTCATCCTTTTAATGGAGCTGGTTTTTTTTCTTATAAACCATGCAGTTTTTCCTCTATGCAATTCTACAGTTACATTTATTTAAAAAAAATATTTCTTTTGTTAAAATGAAGCTTTCTGTTTCATGGAAGAGAAATGAAAATGGCTTTTGTCCAGCATGCTTTACTTCACAAATTGTGGAACTTCATAAGGAAGATATATGCAGTAGTTTCATATGAATCCTCTATCTCTTTTGCAGCACCTGATGGGTAAGAAGAAAAACATTTCCTGCTTAAACACTCAACTATCAAATGCTATTTCAGGCCCTTTAAACTCTTTTATGTCCTTCTTTGCTCTTCTGGGAGATGGCAGTATCCCAAGAGGCTAGAAATGTTGAGAGTTACATAGGAGGATTAACTTAGGGAAGATGCTCCCAGCTTCATACCAATTATAAAACAGTACCGTCATACACTATGCCTGAAGGTTTTAGCTTGTGTTCAAGCAACTGGAGAGAAGAAATACGTTGACACTGCCCCTGTCATGTGCTCTCTTCTTTCTATCATCTCCTCTATCAGCCCAAAACCACTGCTTTCAAGCTCTGTGGGAAGGCAGGTGACGTGCTTCCATGGGTGATAGTGGTGGGCTGTGCTAACATGGCCAGCTTTGCTCTGGGTTGAGTGAGAAACTCTTAACCCCATGGCTGAGAAACAGAGGGAGAAACCTGGATGTGGTAGGAAAACATATGAAGATGATAATATTTTAAAGCACTCTAGATGGCAAGAAAGGCAGTTTTACTGTACCTAAAAACAGGTGGAAAGATGGCAACAGAAGGGAAGGGAAGTGCTTTCTTATCACAAACTTTTTGAGAATTTGCCAAAACAATGCAGCAGGCAGGAGCCATGAAACTGTTGATGATGAAAAAGCTTGCAGGTCAAGATAAGAACAGGGAGATTGCTCACCAACTACTGTCACAGTCAAAACAGATTCAACTTGGGAAAGATTAATTTAATTTATTGCCAATTAAAAACAGCGTAGGATAGTGAGAAATTAAACCAAAACTACAAAAATCTTCCTACCACCCTTCTTCCCAGGCTCAGCTTCACTCATGACTCTTCAACTTCTTCCCCCCTTGACTGGATTCAGGGGGATGGGGGATGGAGGTCGTCGTCAGTTCATAACACTTCTTCTCTGCTGCTCCTTCCTCCTCATGCTGTTTCCCTGCTCCAGTGTGGGGTCTCTTCCATAGGAGACAGTCCTTCACAAACTGCTCCAACGGGGGTCCTTCCCACAGGCTGCAGTTCTTCAAGAACTGCTCCAGCATGGGTCCTTTCCAATAGGTACAGTCCATCAGGAACAGACTGCTCCAACCTGGGTCCCCCATGGGCCACAGTTCCTGCCAGAAAACATATTCCTGCATGAGCTCCTCTGCACGGGCAGCAGCAGGCCTGTCTTGGAGCTGTCTGAACCTGGCTGTGTCTGACATGGGGGCAGTTCCTGGCATCTTCTCAGAGAAGTCACCCCTACAGCCCCCCTCTCCACTATAAAAACCTTACCATGTAAACCCAATACAGACTCTTTTCTACCTAAGCTGCTTATCTTTTTTGAGTAACAACTTTTTGGATTAGGAGTTCTCATCATTGGAATAAGTGCTTAGTGTCTCCATCTTACTGCTAGACAGGAGGGAGGTGTTACTCAATAACCATCTGAGGCTGTATCACCACAATTATTTTCAGATGAGCTGCATTATGGTTATGCATTATGGTTATGAACATCTCTATGTGTATTTAAGGTTGTGAGCATCTCTATGTGTATTTAAAACCACTGAGGTGAACTTCTAGTACTATATTTTATTTTTCAATATGTGGAATTACCACTAAAATATACATTCATCACAATCTTCACAAACTTCACTCTCATCACAAAAAGAATTCCACACAACAAAGCCAAAGTAACATCATCACAACACCAAGAAAGATGGACAATTTACACACACTCCACCCCTTGTCCCTTCACCACTATTTCCCATATCTGGAAAAATAATATTAAAATTTTAGATGTTTAATGGCATTCAGTTGCAAGTCTGCAATTTTTGTAAATCTACTACATCCTATATACTGAATTTCCAATGTAAAATACATTACTTAAAATTAAGGGAAGTTGTTTTTCAAAAGATTTGTGCTTTCTAGATGCATTTTCAATGGGGCTGAAACATGCTCCTACAACACAGGAGTCTTTGGGGAATGCCATTGAACTCCCTTCCAAAAACTGTAGGAGACATTATAGAAAAAGCTTTATTAAAATGTGACTAGTGTAACTTGTGAGTTACAAATGTTTTCTTATCTTGTTTATTAAAACAGAGTTTTTAATTTGCAACATTGATTTCCAATTTCTGTCCCTTACAAGAAAAATAATAAAAAATTATCAAAATCAATTAAAAAATATAAAGGCAAATTTGGCAGGAGATGTAAAATGTTTAAATGAGCACTGAAACTTGCTTATCATCTTTTATCATTCCCATACCAACCAAGTACAATACTTTTCAATAATGGAAATAAAAGAAAGGAAAAGATGCTGAAAGTCTCTAGTAAAGTAAAAGTGTGTCTTCATGACCAAAGTCTATATTGATGCAGATAGGTGCCATTGGCTATATAACATGATATCAGGCACTTTGGTTCTGTGTTTCTTTCTCAACATCTCTCTTTATATAATTGTAGATCAGTTTAATCAACTCATGCACTGACTATCAGATTGTAAAAAAAACCCATGTAGCTAAATGAATCACAGTGTAACAAAGTGCACTAGAGAAATAGTTTTTTTCTAAAACTTCCCATAAAGAGTTACTGCATGGGGAACTATTGTTGTATTCCACTGTAAGATCCCCAAACTCTTATGGGTTTGGGATCACATAATAATCTTCATTGTAATTAAATACACAGCCGATGTCTTCTGGTGCTCAGGCACCTAAAGTTCTGAAAGTACTTTACAAATATTAACAAAAGCTCATAAAACACCTATGAGGAGATTTAAAGGATCTCTAGTATTCTTTTTACTTTTGCTATAATACAGCCATCTCAGTCAAGAAAACAAGTTTTGCAGGAATGTGTGACATTACAAAAAGTAATAGACATTGAAGGGAAGGATAGTACTCCATTAATTTGAACCCCTCTGGCAAATTTAGATAAACAGACTGCAATTAATCAGAGTTGAAAATTGACTACAATTAAGGCTAATATGTCAACACGTCTGAAAAATGTCTTGGGTATTAGCAATCATGAGAAGTGTTATACAAAAGCTTTCTCTACTGCTATAAGAAACTACATACATGAATTCCCTAATGTTTATGCAAACTTACACTGATTCTCCTCATGCCAGGAGATAGCTGAAAATCCACTGGATATGTTTATTATGGAAAACAGCTTCATCCTGTTTCCAATAGCTGCTTCGGTCTCTAAGTAGGATGCCACCACTGGAGCAGCCAGGAGTTACTTCGTTTAAACATAACAGTCATTGTTAATCTCTATAAGATGTCTGCATTTTATAATGTACTATGCTGGTGAGTTATTGAATTGCATTCATTAACTACTTCCTGTTCCTCCAAGTCAATTAACACTTCTGCAATTGCTAAGATTGTCTCTGAGGGGAATCTGCATTGCTTTTCGAATTAGCCCTCTAGCTTTACACAGGCTGTGTAGATACATAATACTGCCTCTGAGTTGTCAAATCTCTTGCTATTTGCTGCATACAGCTATGGCATTCTCTGGGACAACTTTTGACAGAATCACTATTCCAATCTTCTTGATAATAACAAATTGCATAATTGACTAGAACTGTAAGAGCCTGAGGCTTTTCTAGCCAGGCCTGAAAATTAACTAAATATATCACTATACTGTGTGTCATTAAAACATCATTTCCTGTCATCGTCTGCCCAACAGTAGGGTCAGCAAGCTATTTTTGAAACAGCTCTAGCATCCTCCACTCTCCCATTGATATCTCAGGATTTTACTTACATGCACTTGGTTAATCTTTCCAGAAAAAACTGTTAGTATTTTCATCCAAGCTCCCAGATGATAGACTGAGTAATTTGCTTAGTTTATTATTAAATATAAAGGGCAAGAGAATAGAAAAACTGTCCAGAATTTTCCCATCTCCAATTGTCCCCCCAAACCAGGCATATAAGACAATTGCATAGCAGCTATGGATTTAGCCCTATCAGTTGACAAATACCTGCTTCACCTCTGGATATTTATATGTATACATAAGGATGAGCACCTGAGGGCATTCACTTTCCTTGTTGAGTTTTCTTTTTTTTTTTTTTTTAAGCTTTCTGAAAATTCTGTTGTCCTAAGAGATGCCAAGATTGTTTCAAATCTTAAAAAATGCTTTTTGTAGAGATCAATCCTTTTCCTGAACTCCTCAACCTCCTGGTGCTTTATTGTTCCCCCTTTCATTTCGGAATGTCACTCTGTACTTTCTCCACCCTGTTGTCTTCCTCTTGCAACTATGTATTTCACTTGATAGATCTGAGATATTTTTTCCTGCAGAACAATTTCTGTTGAAATCTTGTACTGAGAGGTCAGCTTCTAAAAGTTCACCACTTTCCAGAAGGATGCCTTTCTGGTTTGTGTCTATGGTATGGTTCTGATACAAAGACTGTAACCATACAGTCACAGTAACTCGATAGTGTCCTTTATATTGTTTTATCTCATTCACTACTTAGCTGCACTGCCTGCAACCCACAAAAATTAAATAATTTATTCTGACATTTTGTTCTGTATATCATGTCATGCTTAAGCCTGTTAATACTGAGGCCTGAGACATCCTCCCAAGATATATATTTTAGTCTAAATTTCCCATTGATTTATGGTGGTTAACAGCTGCATTCAACTCTTATCACCTCCAGAATTTGGACCTAAATTTCCTACCCTCTTGTCCTCAGTAAAGTCATGTTGGTTTGGTTCCCAAGTGTTTTGCAGCACTTACTTAGTTCTGTAGTGAACATACTATAGATGTGAATTTGATTTATGACTTACTGAGAAGTTACTGGAAGCAAGAGGTTCTACTGACTTAGTATTTGTGATAGCATTCATTTCATAATTTAATGTGGGAGCAACAATTTCCTTCACCTGTTTGCAATACGGCATAAACCAAGCCATCCTTAGCCCTGAGCTGCTCCTTTAAACATCTGTATTACCTCTTCATGCTGACGGTGACTAAATGCTGCAATAACTATCTCTGTCTAGACTACATATTTCAATATGGGTTTTTGAAACATGTTGAAATTCTGTTGCATTTCCTTCAGCTACTCATTATCCACTTTCAAACCAGCCACTTCTCTCTTAACATTGGTCTTTTCATCAGTAATTCTTTTCAGGTTTATACCAATGTCTCCATAATCTCACATTTACACTTCTAACTATTCAATTCTGGTACTTCATTTTCATACTTGCTCTTCTCCATTCCACCTTCCTCTTTTAATGTACCCAGTCTGTTCTTCAATATCGGAATAATTCTATGTATAGACAAGCACAGGTTCTATTTTTACTTTGATATTTATTTGTTATTTCTCAGAGACACTTTCCTACATTCTTTTTGAGCAATCAAGCTCTTTAAGATCATGCACTTTCCATGGTCTGTGTGTTTATATAGTTAATACTGTAATTATCCACTCTTATCCCTGCTTCAGGTACAGCCCAGCCTCATTCTTCTTTAGTCACAATATCTAATCTTGGCGATCATCTTTATTCCACTGTTCTACATTCTGCAATGTGTATGCCCCGATTTTAGGTGTCTGACACACCTGTTCTGTGGGAGTTGCACTCATTGTGAAGATCCAGTGCTCTTAGGAATGTTAGTTTGTGATATAGAGAAATTATCTACCAAAATTATCTACTATCACAAGAATTTTCCTGCACACCAAAAAAAGATCTGGGGTTAGCAGGAATTAATTTTATCCAAGTTTCAAATTATTCCTAACTCCACACTATATTTTTAATATATGTGTAAGAAAATACTTCTTCTTTGCAAATATACAGCAGTACGAGGCATTACCAGTATTCTTGAGAAGATTTGAGGATACCTTCAGGCTTTGAGCATTCTCCCAATGTTCTGCTGAAAGAATCTCTCTTTAATCCAACTTGTTTTCTAAGTAATTATTTTTTCCTGCCAAATTAGGACACTTATTGCCCTACTTCTCTGATCAGTTCATTTGAATTCCCTTACCTTATAGCTCTTTCAGAATGTGTTTGTTCCTTTTCTACTTCTTTGGCAGAAGGAGAGAAGGCAGTACATTATGACTTCTGTGTTGCTTTGGTATTGGTTGGAGGCATGCCTCCAAACTATGACAAACCCGTTTTCTTAAAATATATTTTAATATTATTTTATAGCAACTCCTCTTCTTTTCCCTACCTTTAAAAAATAGGGGTTGTCTTTGTTTTTGTTTTTATTTTAAATTTGTCAGTGATCTGCTGTGTAGCCTGTACTTTTTGCAGCACAAAGGAATAACCAGGAAAATATAGTATGGGGGGCAGATAAGGGGAAAGCCAGAGAGAATTATTAAAATATGTTCTCTCCAGAAGATGGAGTCTCACAAAATTGCACATATAGCTATCAATCACCTCCCTCTTTAATTCATTAATAATAAAAGTTTAATACTTAATAATTCCTTTACTGGAATTATCCTTACTGGATAAAAATCCAGATTTACTATAAGATTATATTCGTATATGCTATATGAACAGATTTTATAGATTATATAAGCCACAAGCAATTTTTGCACCTACAGTATAGTAGTATATCCCAATTCAGATAACTGTCAAGGCAAAAAAAAAAAAAAAAAAAAAAATTTCTTCACTATGTTGGCTGTGTGTTTGAGTTCTATTGATTTTAGTTGTACTTAAGCATATGCATAAAAGAAAAGGTCTGAAAGACTCATTATATGGTTTGGCATTGTATAAAAAATGTGAAGTATTATTGCCTTTTTCTCCTACAACTTATATGTGTAGCTCTGTAGAGATGCATATTAATATAACTCATTTAATTATGTTAAAATTATCTTTCTGACCAATATGTCTTTTTTGTAAAATAGTCTGACTAATATGAGGCACTAAATAATAAATACATTTATTTTTACTAATTTATTAATTTAATATTAATTTAATTATTTATACTAATTTATTAATACTAAATACATTTACTGATATATGTAATTTCATAGACAACATCGATTAGTCATAGATATATTACCTAATAAACTGTATCAGACATGGCACAATTCTCACTTGATGGTATCTGCCCAGCACAATCAAAAAAGTGAACACAAAATGATAGTGAGTTATAGTTCAATCTAAAAGGAAGGATGTATTTTATCTAGGTCAAGCCAGGGAACACTGGCAGAATAATATAAAGAAGCTTTATTAGTACTGGACATGCTATACTTGTCCTCTCCGTAATAAATGAATGAATGAATAAATAAATAAATAAATAACAAAGGTTTACATTTGCTTCACTGCCTACCAATTTCTACCTTTCAAAAAGGAGTTTCTCCCAGAATCAATTAAAAAAGATAATGGGAATTCAGACAGAGACATAAAATGTCTAAAATAACACTCACTGCACATGCTTGAAAGGTTTTATTATTCTTAAATATTCCCACAGACTGTAAATAGTAAAATTTCATCAAGTGGATGAGAAAGAGAAAAGGGGAAATACTGTACTTAGCTAAATGAGTGCTTCCACAAACGTTTTGCATCTACTCATTAACAATCTGATATAACTGGAAATAGAACAAATCACTTCATTCCTGACATGCAATATGTGATAAGAAGAATGAGTGCCTCATATGAGTCATAGACATCAGCAAGCAGGCACAATGGAATGTTCTTTTGCTGAGTACAATACTGCTCCCACAGATCACCTTCCTTACCTAGATAAAAATATGTCTTTAGTGCATCTTACATGATGCACTCATGTGCATCAAATGGAGAAGAAAACTTATTAAATGCTGTGTAATGCATGCAATATTGCTTGTGATGCAGCCTAGTTTTTATCTTATTTTAGTTCATAGAAACTTCCTGCCATTTATGCCTTTCAAAATTACTTTTTCAGAATTCCTCTCTTAACATATATGATATTTAAAAAATAATCAGTGGTGTAGTAGTACCAGACTCTTTTAACATTTCAAAAACCAGAGGTGCAAGAAACCATCCTATTTTGAAGGGAACTAGGGAAGTTCTGAGTATTATGTCTTCCTAGTATGCACATATGATAAATTTTCTTTTGAATCTCTATAATCTGTTGATGACTGTGAATATTGGCATTTAATATCTGTGAAACTGGAACGAATAATGCCTAGAAGACCAGAATGCCTGAATACTTCTTTTTTCCTTTTTTTACAGCTTTATCATTGATTTAAGTTTGATACTACTTTATAATACCCAGCTAAAACTTCAAAGCACTGGCTGGCTGGACCACCCAACACCCTGCAAAGTGAGTAAGTTCTTCAAAGTAAGCCATTTGCCTCTGCAGATATTTAAAACAAATTATAGGCTTTCAAACTGAGAAAAAAATGTAGACCATTCTTTCATTTGTGATCTCTGACTGCAGCTTATAAACTCTTTGAGACATTATTTTGTTTCTTAATGTGGTGGGTAGACCCTGGCTGGATGCCAGGTGCCCACCAAAGCTGCTCCTCAACTGGACAGAGGAGAGAAAATATAACAAAAAGCTCGTGGGTCGAGATAAGGACAGGGAGAAATCATTCCCCAATTTACATCATGGGCAAAACAGACTTGACTTGGGGAAATTAGTTTAATTTATTATCAATCAAATCAGAGCAGAGTAATAAGAAATAAAACTAAATCTTAAAACACCTTCCCCCCACACCTCCCGTCTTCCCAGGCTCAACTTCACTCCCGATTTTCTCTACCTTCTCCCTGCCAGCAGCACAGGGGGACAGGGAATAGGGGTTGTAGTAAGGTCATCACATGTTGTTTCTGCTGCTCTTTCCTCCGCAGGGGGACAACTCCTCACACTCTTCCCCAGCTGCAGCATGGGGTCCCTCCCATAGGAGACAGTTCTCCATGAACTTCTCCAATGTGGGTCCTTCCCACGGGACACAGTTCTTCATGAACTGCTCCAATATGGGTCCCTTCCATAGGGTGCAGTCCAGGAACGGACTACTCCAGCATGAGTCCCCCACGGGGTCACAAGTCCTGCCAGCAAACCTGATCTAGCATGGGCTCCTCTCTTCACAGGTCCACAGGTCCTGCCAGGTGCCTGCTCCACCGTGGGCTTCCCATGGGGTCACAGCCTCCTTTGGGCGCATCCACATGCACCAGCATGAATTCCTCCATGGGCTGGAGGAACTCATGGGGTTTGGAACTTCATCCCTGAAATGCTGGGCTCTGAAACTTCATCCCTGAAATGCACATTAGCCATGCATGAGTGGGTGCCCAAACTCAGTCAGAGACTGTAAAGCAAATAAAATTTATGGGTAAACACAGTCAGAACTAATAACTGTGAAGAAGGACAGAACTATGGGCCTCCAAACCAGTCCATGAGGTCTGAATTAAAATCAGTGATGTCTTCATTTGCTAGACGTTTTCCTTTTACACAGGCTGAAGTTCTTCGAGAACTGCTCCAGCATGGGTCCTTTCCAAGAGGTACAGTCCATCAGGAACAGACTGCTCCAACCTGGGTCCCCCATGGGCCACAGTTCCTGCCAGAAACCCTGCTCTTTCATGAGGTCCTCTCCACAGACCGCAGCTCCTGCTAGGAGCCTACTCCAGCATGGGCTCTTGATGTGCTGCATCTTCCTTCAGGGAATCACCACTTGCTGTGGCACGGGGTCCTCCATAGCTGCAGGGGTAGAACCTACTTCACCATGGCCTTCTCCTTGGGTTGCAGGGGAATCTCTGTTCCAGCACATGGACCACCTCCTCACCCTCTTTCTTCACTGACCTTGATGTCTGCAATGGTGTTTATCTCACGTTTTTCTCACTATTCTTTCTCCCAGCTGTTGCACTGTGTTTTTTACCCTTTCTTAAATATGTTATCACAGAGGTGCCACCAGCATTGCTGATGGGCTTAACTGTGGGAAGCAGCAGGTCTATCTTGGAGCTGGCTGAAAATGGCTGTGTCTGACATGGGGGCAGTTCCTGGTGTCTTCTCAGAGAAGTCACCCCTGCACACATACCCGCCTCGTTACCAAAATTTCACCATGTGAATACAATACAAATACTTTGCTAAGTGCAAATGGCCACTGTCATATTTCTCTTTGCTGAACATTTTTTCCTATTTTGTAATGAAATCTAAACTGAACTTGAAAAATATTAGTCATTGCATCCATTTTTTTTCATTTTTTTTTATGGTACTAGAAAAAAATGTATGCATAAATGATTAGCATTTTGAATAAAAATTTATTTTCCTCTTCATTGAAGGAAATATTTCTATGGAAATCCCCAGATATTAATTACTGTGCTGGTTTTGGCTGGGATAGTGTTCATTTTCTTTATAGTAGCTAGTATGGGGCTATGCTTTGGATTTGTGCTGAAAACAGCGTTGATAATACAGGGATGTTTTAGTTGTTGCTAAGTAGTGCTTATACTAAATCAAGGACTTTTCAGCTTCCCATGCTCTGCCAGGTGCACAAGAAGCTGGGAGGGGACAAAGCTGGGACAGCTGACTCCAACTGACCAAAGGGCTGTTCCATACCATATGATGTCATGCTCAGTATATAAAGCTGGGGAAGAAAAGGAAGGGGGGGACATTCGGAGTGATGGTGTTTGTCTTCCCAAGTAACTCTTAAGCGTGCTGGCCCCCTGCTTTCCTGGACATGGCTGAACACCTGCCTGCCAATGGGAAGTAGTGAATGAATTCCTTGTTTTGCTTTGCCTGTGCATGGCTTTTGCTTTCCATATGAAACTGTCTTTATCTCAACCCATGAGTTTTCTTGCTTTTACTCTTCTGATTCTCTCCCCCATCCCACCGGGGGGGAGGGAGTGAGCGGCTGCGTGGTGCTTGGTTGCTGGCTGGGGTTACACCACAACAATTACCCATGAATTAGATCACCAATTAATAATTACTTTCCAGCTAGCAATTAAAAATAACATTTCATTTTGAAGTGCAGAGTCAAGTTTCAGTTTGAAACTGTTCACATTTTTGTATCTGATTTTTCTTTCAACTATTTTTTTGCTGTAGCAGTACAACAGGCCTGAAATAAATTTCTGTATATTTTCTCTGAGCTAACTAGTAATTTTCGTGCAGGAAAATGTTTTGATTATTGTGGGTTTTCTCCCCGGAACATGTTTATTTGTGCTATATTGTATTTATAAAACAATCTGTGTATTTTATTAAACAAAACAAAAAAACCCCAGTAATACACTTCAGCATTTTGCCTTTACTTTCCAAGGATCTTAAAAGGTACTGGTTATTAACTACCAGAGAGAAAGTATGATGAAAAACAACATTGGAAAGTTTAATGTTATTAGCTAGCTGTTATTCTTTCACTAGAAAATTTAGTCTCTTGACCACCTATGTTCAAGGATGTCATAGTGAAAAACAAGGTGCTTCAAAACAGGTAACAATTTTTAGAGGCTTGGAGTTACTTCTATGTACAGAAAGATTGAAAGGATTGTGACTGTTTTAGATACACGAGAAATTAAAGCAGATATGAGAAGGCCATACAAAGTAATAAATGGTGTAGAGAGAGTAAGCTCAGCATCCCCATTTACCCTTTCACATGAGGCAAACCCAGAGATTTTCAAATAGCAATTATTTAAAATTGCTAACCAAGTGCTTTCCTAAATGAGATCGTTCTGTTGTCTCAGTAATACAAATTTCAAAATGCAATTCAACTTTACATTATCTTTCCATGGAAACTATTTGCAAGCACTTTTCAACACTCCTAACAGAACTGGAGATAACAGAGGGAGAAAATTAAATAATAGCTGAGGAAGAACGGAGATCTCTCCAGCTGGGATTTGTAATGAACTGATGAAGCAAAGTAGCAGTGTTACACAAGAAAACAGGTTCAGATCACATGAATTATATAGTATTTTCACATAAAACCCCCATACTATGCAATATGATAGAGGAAAAGACAACTTTTTGGCCTAAACAAGGAAAGGCACAGAAACAGAAAAAGACAGGATATCGGAAATACAGTAAGCCGAAAGAGAGGTTCAAACAAGTGGAATTTTACGCCACCATAAATAAAAAATCCATGGAAGGACAGTTCTGCTACAAAGCTCTGGAAGGGAGATAAAATTCACAAGTGAGGAATACCTAGATCACTTCAAGTGTTAAATGTTGTCGTGTTTGATGTTTTTGAGTTACTACCTCCTCTTTTTATACTAAAGCTTTCTTTACAGATTCATTTGGCAGATATCAGTTCCAGTAGCCTGCTGTGGTGGGTTGACATCGGCTAGCCAGCAGGTGCCCACCAAGCTGCTCTATCACTCCCCCTCCTCAACTGGACAGTGGAGAGGAAATATGACAAAAGGCTCATGGGTCAAGATAAGGACACAGAGATCACTCAGCAATTACTGTCATGGGAAAAACAGACTTGACTTAGGGAAATTGATTTTACTGCTAATCAACACTCAGAGTAGGAAAATGAGGAGTAAAAACAAATCTCAAAACACTTTTCCCCTAGTCCTCCCTTCTTCCCCGGCTCAACTTTACTCCCGATTTTCTTTATATCCTCCCCACTAGCAGCGTAGAGGGCTGGGGAATGGGGGTTGTGGTCAATTCATTACGTGTTGTCTCTGCTGCTCCTTCCTCCTCACACTCTTCCCCTGCTCCAGCATGGGGTCCCTCCCATGGGAGACAGTCCTTCACAAACTGCTTCAAAGTGGGTCCTTCCAACAGGCTGCAGTCCTTCATTAACTACTCCAGCATGGGTCCTCTCCACAGGGTGCCGTCCTTCAGGAATAGACTGCTCCAGCATGAGTCCCCCACGAGGTCACATGTCCTGCCAGCAAACCTGATCCAGTGTGGGCTCCTCTCTCCATGGACTCACAGGTCCTGCCAGGAGCCTGCTCCAGTGTGGGCTCTCCACGGGGTCACAGGGCACATCCATCTGCACTGGCGTGGGGTCCTCCACAGGCTGCGGGGTGGATATCTGCTCCACCATGGACCTCCATGGGCTGCATGGGGAGAGCTTGCCTCACCATGTTCTTCACTATGGGCTGCAGGGGGATCTTTGCTCCAGTGCCTGGAGCTCCTCCTCCCCCTCCTTCTTCACTGACCTTGGTGTCTGCAGAGTTGTTCCTCTTGTATTCTCACTGCTCTCTTCCAGCTGCTGTTGAGCAGCAGTTTTTACCCCTTCTTAAATATGTTATCACAGAGGCACTACCAACATCACTGGTTGGCTCAGCTTTGGCCAGTAGCAGATCCGTCTTGGAGCCAACTGGCATTGGCTCTGTCTAACATGGGGGAAGCTTCTGACATCTTCTCACAGAAGCTACCCCTGTAGCCCCCCCTGCTACCAAAACCTTGCCACATAAACCTGATACACCTTCTCTTCTTAAAAGTGCAAAGTGATGAGACTGGGGACAGAAAAATAACAGTTATGGTACGTTGCATGGTTCTGAGCAGACCCTTTTGCTCCTACATTTCTGAAGAGTTATTAGAATAATAAATTACTACTGTAAAGCCTATGAATATTAATTTTAACCTTTGCCTTAGGATTTGTTTTTTTTTTTTCTTTTCTCTTTTAAACTTCTAAACTCTATTCTGCTGACACTACCAGTATTCATTCTGGGTTTTTCTTTTAAGATATTCAAGGAAGGAGAGGTTTCGCCTGCTTGTTTCATCATTTATGTTCTTTTGGATTCTCTTCACTTGACTTGTGGCACCATCAACTTCAAGGTAGCAAATTAAAATACAGCAATGTGGTGGGTTGGCCTCAGCTGACAGCGAAGCACCCACTATGATGCTCACTCACTCCCCTTCCCCCTCCAGCAGGAGGAGGGGAGAAAATAGGAAGAACAGGAGTGAGAACCTGTGGGTTTAGGTAGACAGGGAGACTGCTTACCCATTACTGTCACAGACAAAACTGACTCAACTCAGGGAATTTAACTTAAGTTATTACCAATTAAATATGAATATTTGAGGATTGATTCAGATATTGGGAAACAAAACCAAAAAGAGTGAAATATTTGCACATCTATAGAAAACACCTTCCCCCCCACCCTGCTTTTCCCAGGCTTAGCTCCACTCCTTCACTCCAGACACCTCTCCTCCCCTGAGTGAAACGGTCATC
Organism: Ciconia boyciana; assembly: GCF_034638445.1. Lineage (NCBI taxonomy): Eukaryota > Metazoa > Chordata > Aves > Ciconiiformes > Ciconiidae > Ciconia > Ciconia boyciana. Next base: position 76,943,094 of record NC_132937.1, on the reverse strand, counting down.
CACTACACTGAATCCCTTCAGCGAGGCAACGGGAGGTGCCACGAGGCCTCACAGCCACGACTTTGTGGTTTCTCTCCACTGCTCCCTCTCAGTCTCTCCTCTGGCATGGGTCCTCCATGAGCTGCTGTTCCTGTCAAGAATCTCTGCTTTGCCATGCTCCCTCTCCTTCTTCTCTGACCTTGGTGTTCACAGGACTGTTTCTCACACTTTTTCCCTCACTCCTCGCTGCCAGGCATAATTTTTTGCTCTTTCTTAGATACATTTTCATTAAAGTGCCACTAGCTTGGCTGAGGGGCTCGGCTGTGTCCTTGCAGTGTGTCCATTGGAGCGGGCCTGGAACTTGCTGTGTCCACACAAGAGAAGCCAAAGTTTCTAGAAAAGTGGCATAACAAAGCTCCTCTCTGTTTCAACATCAAGTCCAACTGTATTAAGGTGTTTGGAGGCATGCTTTACACTCAACCATGGGATGCCATTGTGGATGGGTCTATAGGCCGGCATTCCAGTTCATTTGTAACTGTTAAAGCTTTGTGAACAAAGAAGGATATTTTGTGAAACAATGTGAAGAATGCTCTGAGTGGAATTTAGTCTTAATGATAATATTTGTTTCCTAAGGATGAAAAACAACAGAAATAGTTAGTATGCACAGTATATTGATATTTTTAGGCCAGCAAAAAATGAGATTTGAATGCTTCTAAAATTATTTCATTTAATAAGAGATTAGTCATGCACAATAAGTATATTTTCATAGGGTACTCATTTATTTATAAAATATACATGTGCCAGTTATCCTGAGAGGCAGCAGTAACAAAGCTGTATGTAGGCTATGCTCTTTCTGGGAAAGCCTCAGGCCAAGTTCCTTTACCCTCTCACAAGAAACAGCTTTCTTGTCATGCTCCTCTCCTGGGAACTGTGCAAGATCACAGGCAAACTACAGATTTTCTGTTGACTATTTACATCACATTTTTATCTCAGCTCTCAAGTTTGACCCACTTGTCCCCACAGTCCCCCCTGGGCTGTGTGATTTTGACAAGTGCTCTGAGCAGCCTCAGCATCCTTTCTGTCTGCTGCTGTCTGTAGTAAAGATTGGCACCCATTCAAGTTAGTACTTTCTACCTTTGCTTCCCAAGTTCCTAATGGTAGATATTAACACCTCAGTTTTATTTTTATTTTGTCTTAAGTTCAGGTAATCTCTGGCTTTCAATCAGGTGTTAATATCTTTTTTCTTTTTGACACTAGTCAGGGTTGTCCTGTGCTGAACTGCACAGCTTAGTGCTTCACCTTGGCTCACATGGTTAGGTGGGACTTGCAGAGACATTAGTCATCAATGATATGATAATGAAGACAGAATCTGCCCATCTGTAGTTTTATTCCCTAGATACTGTAAATCTGTAATTACTTTTTTTCTGTTCCTTCCACTCCACTACTTATTCCCCTCTTCTCTTGCATCACAAAGTGTTTTGTTTTAGATCATGTCTCGGTCTTTCATGCCCTTACTACAGCACAGTATAGTTCCTTTATTGGGTTAGCTGTGATGGTTTAACTATGCTGACAGAGTGCCTCTAAGAACACATCAAGCAGAATGAATTTTTTTGTCCTTAGTTTCACCATCTGATGACATAAGCCAAACTGATAGAAGCACTTTTTACCGGCAGTATATCTGCGTACACAGGTGGGGTTTTGGTGGGTTTTTATGCCTAACTTTGTGATTGAGACCAAGACTCGGAGTCTCTAGCATTCATGGCTTTCTATATTATTGGTCTTTCTGTAACTCTTTTCTCTGTATTTACTAACATCCATTATCTTAAATTGGCAGTAAAACCAAACAATGTTGGGATTTTCCTTCCTTGGTTTTCTTTCTATGTCTTTATATGGACCACATTTATAACGAAACAATTCAGAGAGCTCTGGTATCCACACAGTTATCATAATCTCTTAATCTTTCAGTGGGATGTGTCTTTTTTTAGCTTAGTATTCTATAGCTTCTACACTTTTTTTTTTCTCCAAGTTTTCTTTTTTAAGTTAAGATTTTCCACATGTGATATTCATTATCTTTGTGTAGTGTCATTCAGACTTAACTTTATGTAGTATCCTGTTCCATGCTGTCTTTTTTTTACCACGATATAGCATAAGCATTCTGGCACTGTTACACAGTTGGTAATCGTATTTTACAACCATCATGAAATCCTTAAGAGCTCTTTAAATTTTTATATCCTGAGCTCCCCCAATATACTCTTCTTCACTCCAAAATTCAAGTCTGATATGTTATCCCCATGTCATATATTGACATAATAAAAGTCAGGAAGAACAAAAGAAGAAACATGAACATATTTGCCCCATTCATGAACTATGCAAGTGTGCACATGTTCATCATATATTCAGGATGTTGTATTTAACTGTCTCTATTTAAGAACGATTATTTATTTATCTTTCTCTGTTTTTAAGTCAGTCATTTTGACCTATAGGAAGTTGCAGGGTTTGTATTCCTGGACTCTTTTTCTGTTTTTTCCTGAGTGATAAATGTCCTTTTCAGTGCTTTTATTTATTAACTTTTTATAAAAAACCTTTCTGGGAAATAACATATAAAATGCAATATTGCTTTTATAATTGTCATGGAATCTACTGCTCATTGTGGTATATCAGAAAAATGAGTATGGACAAAACCCAATTTAATTCACAATTGATTAATCTCATTATTTCTACTACATCTCCATCAGACTCCAAATGAATGCCATTTATTCTAGATTCTTTTTGTTGCAGAAACTGATTTTTTATTTAACTTCGGTTTCAAACCTTTTAAAATAATTTGTTTTTCAAATTGACATCATACTGACATTAGTTAGCTTTGAGTTTGTGGCTTAGTTCATACAGAAGGAATAAACAAAATATGCTATGCACTAATGAATAGCAGTTCACTGTATTTGTTACAGTAATATGGAGTAACCCAGTTATGAGATATGGATTGCTGTGCACTAAACTGAGAATCACTGTTCTTTGGTACAGTTTTGTTGCTTTATTCACTCAGAGATGATGTGCTGGAAGAAAGAAGGTGAACTTTCACTTCCAATCCTGCAAATTCAAACCTGATGTTTTCTACTGAACAGAGGTAAATAGCATCATTTAAGCTAAGTAGCAAAAGCAACATTGACAGAAGGCTGAGCTGAGGAAGTCTAATCCCAATTTTCTTCTCAAAGGCAATGAGTAATTGATCCACTCTTTTATGGGTTTCTTAGTGACTTTGTTGTTTTCTTAGTGACTTTGTGACTTTGGGTTTTCTTAGTAGATGTTTACTATTAGCAAAGAGCCAAAGTCTGAAGTCTAAATTTTAGGCCTTGATACTACAGCCTTTACTCATGTTGAATAAAGTTTCCTATATGAACAAAATATTGATAAGGCTTGACTCCTAGTAAATTTTTACTCTTATTGAGTTTTATCCTCCTAAGTAAAAATAAATAAATACATCATTCTGCTATACATAAGCTTACTGAATGTACAAGTGAACACCCCATGGTCTACCTGCCTCTGATTTCTTAATATGAATAAATTAATTGAAGATCAGAAATACAATATTAAATTACAAATTGAGAAATTACTGCAATTGTTCAAAGCTTGTGAATATCTCTTTGAAATAAATGAGCTCTGTAATTTGATACCCTTCTTGCCTTTCCAGTCACACACTTCTGATTTGTTTCTTGGTATACACTGGTTTTACATTCTTGCTGTATCATTTTATTACATCATTTACAGCCTTCCTGCAAATTCTTCCTGGTGGTCTAGAGGCAAGAAATTTGTAAGAGTTTCCCCACTTCTTTCGTAGCAGTCTCCTTCCCTTCTTTAGTGTGCTTCCTGTGACTGCTTAATATCTTCTTGCCTTTGATCTGGTATCTTCAGTGTTTAATTTAACCATCTTGCTCCATATGAAAACAAAGACAAGTCTTCCTTGAATTGACTGGGATGAAAATGAGTGCATGGTGTTGCCCTGATCACTGATGACAATTTTTATCCGGCTTGTGATGGGATAATATGCTCCTACTCAATCCCTCTTCCTCTCCTATTCGCCTTTGATATGCCTAAAATTCCTTTCTTCCAAATCTGTACTTTGTTTGACAAAGTGATCTCATATCCAAAGTGATCCCCTGAGTGCTCTCCAAAAAACATCATTGGCTTGCTTCTTCACATCAGCCAATAAAGATTCCATTTCGGTTTTGCCAGCACACATATTACCCAAACCAGTATGTTTATTTGTAATTCCATTGTCTCAATATTTATCTAAATGTCAAAATATATACTGTAGGTCTAGATGTAGACCAGGTATCATAGGAGAATTTAATTGGTTTGAGTGGAAGTATTCTTTACTATTAGGCAGAAAATCATCTGGCAAACAGTTATGTTATGCAGTGGTAAGTAGATGCTGATCCCCACTCTTCTGCAGGCCTAACGTTTACATTGTCAGAAAAACAATGTGCTTTACTCTCTTGCTCCAGCTGTCATGAGTGGTACCCTCAGACAACACTGGCCCAGCCTGATATGTTACTTATTGTTTTTGCTAGCCCTACAGTTTTATAATTTCAGTAATAACAGCAGTTTTTCCTTGAATGTCTCTTAGGCAATTTGAACTATCTTTGGCTGGTTTTTGTAACCTGCTTCATTATTACAAATAAAATAAAAAATTCTTCTGAAAGGAAACAGATTTTATCAAGTTGCTACAGGTTTCTTTTTCTATTATATTTTGTCATGGCTTGCTGAATAATCTCATAGGGTAGTTCAGCTCTTCTCTACTTGTGCCATCTGATATAACTGCACTTTAGAATCATCAGCAATTTCTTCATCATGCTGTTAAAAAATAAAGTAAAAAGTAAAATGCAGTGGTCAAGAGTTGATGAATTTAGAAATCATTATTTTCAAAAGAGAACTTAAAGATAAGCCTGATAATGACTTTAACAAAATGAAAGGTGCAACTGTATCTTAAGGAAATAGGTCAGGTTAGAAAGAAATCCACTTTTCCTACATTTATTTCTTCTTTTTCATTTTAATCACATAATTTAATCATTTTGGAATAAAGACTTTCCCTAAGATTAAGAACACTGCCCTTTCTTCTACTTTCATTACAGTTAAAATAATTTGACCTTCAGTAAAATAACGTTGTCAGATAAGTTATGATTCATTCCTTAATACTTCTGTAGGGTTAGTGCATTTTTTTCTTCAATAGCTAATCTTGTTTTAGTTCAGTTGCTCACAATAACAAATACCTTTTTTCATTAGTAAATTTAAAAAGATATTTTCAGAGCTCCTTATCTTTCTAGTTTTATTATCCCATCTGTGCGTGTCTTGAAAGGAGCTAAGATATGTATAATGCTAATTAATTTCATACCACACTAGAGCTGTTAAGCCAGGTATTCAAATCTTTTTCCCAATTCAAATACATTCTAAAGCTTAAAGTTATTACTGCTAATGAGTAATTTAATTTACTTTAAGTTAATTAAACTATATTTAATTCAGTTACATGAAGGCACTCCAGTAGTCTTTGAAAATACATACGACAATAATATCCATGGATTTAAGGAAAATATTGTGTTACAAATATTGTTCATTACATTGTAGAATCACAAAGGGATAATGGTTTCTAGAATCCTCCACGATCCTCTGTAAAAGATGATGATTAAAAACCACAGAGCAAACAATGAAGGGTAAAATTAACATATAAAATATGATTTCTGATTGAACAAGAAAACCTAGACACTTAAAGTTTACAGCTACAGCAATATCAATAGAGAACAATGAAAGTAATTGTCAAAAGGAATAAATTAGGTCCGGGCAGAAAAAAAAAGTGTCAAAATAAAACTTAGTTATGTCAAAGGTTGCATGTTTCCCTCAAAGTTTTACATAAACTATATATATGATAAATAAAAAATGTAGACATTTCTGTTATTACCTTTCTCTGCATATATAGTTCATATGTGGTCATATTAAGAGTCCATGCATACGCATGTGAAAAATGTAAACCCATTTTTCATGTTTAATGAAAGCCTGAATATTTTATTTATTAGTAACAAATAAAACTCAATGCGTTTGTGAGCAGCAAGCTGTGATTTAGATGCATTGGCTAGTGCATACAGCTTCAGTGCAGTGTTCCACAGGTATTAAGCTACCCATTGCACTCCACCAAAACAAAAAAATCTTACGGTCAAGAGTAAATGGTACAGACTCTTGATAATTGTGCAGAAAGAACAACTAAAAGCTTTGTTGTGTGGTCAATAGGAAATCCTCTTTCCTTTGTGTAGCTATTTTTGGTTTACATCTCCCATTCTCTTTTTTCTGTAAAAAACAAGGCTGAAATACCCTTAGGTCCATTACCCTTAACTGTCCTTTATTAAAATACTATTTTAAAAGATAGAAATTATATGGAGTTCTGTACATAACAAAAGTACAAAATATCATTGAGAAAAAATAATAAGTTGTCATGGCTGGTACAGCTGTATTGAAATTTTGTCTCACTTCATGGAAGCTTGTTAAAAAAAAATTGCCACACATTCTGAGCAAGTTCGTAGATGTACAAAAGGATGCTTGAGAGTGTCAATAAAAAATTAAGAAATCTATGTATTTATAGCTTTCTCAAGTATGTGAAGTGCAGAAGATGATATATCTAGAATAAATTAATAAAAACCAATATCAGAAAGAGGAAACAACTTAAAATTCAGGGAAGAGTTATAACCAGATCAATACAATAGAGTTAAAAAGAGAACTGAGGGAAGAAATGGGCACTATGTGTGGTCTGAACACAGACGTTTAACACAAATGAGTCAGCAAGTAGCCTTTAAAAAATTAAAAATAGAAGATGAGAGTGTCACAAAGGTGTTTGTCCTGTCAAGCTATATTTTATATTTTTAATTTATTTAAAATGCAGCAATTAGTCTCTTTGGTTATGTTACTTCAATTTCTTAGTTACAATAATTTGATGAATTTATCATATAGTTACATAGGGTAAGATTCTGGCTTAGCCTTCTATAGATAAATATAGGGAAATAAAGGAAACGTGTATATACAGCCTACATAGGACCATAAACAATGGTAGATGATAAGAGAACACTGGCTATTTCATAGGCTTATATTTTTTAGCAACATCAAAGTGTGTGATCTCATTCCTGTCTTTACATCAGCAGAGGATAACAGGAACTGCCATAGGCCTGAGATGCACTTTAAGGAATACAGTACTGAACTAACTTTTCTATACCCATGAGAGCTCAGAGAACAACCTTTTTTCTTACCACCCACTATTACGGATTACCTGCTTTGTACTAACAGCTATCTGCATACACAACAACAAAAAAATATCATGACATGTATCCCAGTGATTCACATGGCAACATTAAGATTTTGTAGTGGTAATAAAGGAAAATACATCACACGTCACATCTTGAATTCAATACACTAGCACTGAACAGCATTTCAAAACCTTGAGTGTGTTTATCCCTCTTGATCTAATACCAAGAAAGCCATATATTCTATTTTTTATATCAGAGTATATGAAAATAAAAATTAATTTATATAATTTGCTGCAATCTGAGATTAATCAGAAAAAGAACAATTTAAAATAACTCCCAATGTCTTCATTAAACTTCCTTTAAAGCCATATGGAGACTTTAGAAATATAGGAAGCGGTTTTCCCTTGCATTCAGCACAATATAAGTCCTTAGCGACTACCTAGTGAAACTGAAAAAGGTTCTTTCTGAGGAAGATTTAATTTAAAAGACTTTCAGACTCTGTGATGAAAGCATGTAAAGTGCATATAACATCTCAATGTTAAGTTCTGTCCAGCAGGTGCTTAACATAAATTAGCATTTATATAAATTCTTAAATAAATAAAACAGATATCGAGATCCCCATCTTAATTTATTTCAAGATAATTCTCTGTTTAAAAGATCTGTTTGTGTTGATGTATTTCTACATTTCAAAGAAGAATTTACCTGAAACTGTGATTTTGAAAGCTGACAATTTAGTCTCCATGAAATAAATGTGAATATTATAGACCACACTGAAGGAGATTGGACGTCATAAGATAGGACAAGGGGTAATGACAGGACAAGGGGTAACGGTTTTAAACTAAAAGAGTGTAGATTCAGACCAGATATAAGGAAGAAATTTTTTACAATGAGTTCAGTGAAACACTGGAACAGGTTGCCCAGAGACATTGTAGATGCCTTATCCTTAGAAGTGTTCAAGGTCAGGCTGGACAGGGCACTGAGCAACCTGATCTAGTTGAAGATGTCCATGCTTATTGCAGGGGGGTTGGACTAGATGACCTTTAAAGGTCCCTTCCAACCCAAGCCATTCTATGATTCTAAGATTCTATGACCATTTAAAATCTGATATACTGAACTGAATACCAGTGTGAAATTAAAGTGAAGATCCAATGGGGTAAAGTAATTTTCCATAACATCCAGCTGTTCTGCCATAACTTTTCATGTGGATATGAACCATGACCAGGAAACTGGTCCAGTTTAAAAAAAAAAAATTGTGAGGAAACCTTTCTATTGTCATTGCCAGTGAGACCCCAATGCCTCAATGTACAGGTTCACCTGGTAGGAACCTCACATATAGTTCACCACCGCACAAGGCAGGCAGCTCCATTCACCTAACACACACCCCAGCCTCCTTTTCCTTTCCTGTCTCACAAATTAAGCAGTAAAGTTCCCCACATTTAGAAGAATCTCATCAAGAAAGGCAGGAATCTCACCTGGGGAATACACATACTTGATCATGATGTATGTGCTGCCAGGTGCATAGGGAATAAATAAGAACAAAGGAAGCAGCAGGAAAGAGTGATGGGGGAAGGATGACAAGTAAGTTCTCAGACAATATTGATCCAGGCAAACTGTACAAATCTCAGTTTCTCTTTGTAAAAAGGATTTTTGGTCTTGTGTGGGTTTTTTTGTTTCCTCTTTATGACTAACCACATTTGATGGAGTATACAAGAGGAAAATGTTGTTTCTTTGCTTTCCTAGTTTAAAAAAGCATATATATGTCTACCTATTTGTATATATGTGTGTATGAATACTTTAACAAGGATAACACCACACTTCATTTGCATAAAATGGGGACACGAACAATGTACAATACAACAGACACATTTCAGTGTAATACTTATATGTACAGCTGCTGAATGCCTCTGAGACAGTGACATAAGCAGACAAACATTCCAGATAAGGCTATATTATAGGGCCGAATAATAAAATTATAATATTTGACATGACTGTTTTCTGCCCTAGAAATACTGCATATCTTGTTTTTTTGGGGGGGGTTTTGTTTTTTTGTTTTTTTAAATATGGCTTTGACTGTACTGCTCATTAACATTTAACATGCTCATTGCAGTGTCCACCATAACACTGCTTTGAGCACTTCCATTAAATTACTTAAAATAAAAGACAAACAGTATATATGAGTGCTTCAAATTATCCATATGAACTCAGAATACGTTACATTTAGCAGCACTGAAGTTCATCTTCCATTGTGTTGTTCAGAATGCCTGAAGCTGAAAGAAAAGCACAAATAAATGGTACTCCTGAGGGTATTTACTTTAAAAAAAAAATACATACAGATATTAGTAATAGGGTTGATATGAAGGTAAAGGCAGATCTCACTGGATGAGCATCTAGCTAAGCAGATGTCAAAGTCCAGTACTCTCAGACCAGGTTATTTTATATATTCCACATGTGGAGGGCGTAATAATTAATACCATATTTACTTATTTGAGTAGAGGTAATGATACATGGGATTTCTGATTTAGCAGAGTGGTACAAAATATACAGAAAACATAATAAAAATGTAACCTACACTTAGCAAAAAATAGTAATTGCAATACACAGTTCAGTCACAATACCAATGTGGTTCCCATTACTGGTCTCTACAGCATGCTCACCATCACAATTCCGGGTATCCCCAGCCTCCAGAAAGGCATACGTGGGTTAAAACCAGCTCAAGCTAGTTGCTCTCATTGAAATTCTTTTGCTACTTTTCTTGGTTTTATACTCTGTGCTGGGCTGAGCCACAGATTCACTCCCCCCATACTGGTCTGGCTAACTTAGGGAGACACACTATTTTAATGAACTCAGAGAGAACCATTTAAACCACCACTGATCCACTCAACTGTTGATAGCTGCTTACCTAAAACAAAGGTCACCCTCTGGTCCCTTTTGTGTTGTGATAAAGACAGCTTTTTTGCAACAGCAGTGATCAGTCACACCGTGCATTATTCCCTGAGCTTCATGGGCACATCATGCCTGCCCATCTCCTCTGAGCCTTCGTCCCTGGTGGGGGTTTACTGGCGAGTCACAGCAGAAATGAATATTTTTTTCTTCTTTAATGCTTTCTCTACTACACTAGACAAGCTGTTGCATTTTGAGTTTTAGTTAGGAAGAATAGTAAAGATACTATTAAAAATACCAGAACTCAGGAAAAGATAAGAAATCATGACTGTTGTTCAGGAAAGTGATGTACTATCCGAAATAAAAAAACCATGAAAATGCATGCATAATATGGGGTGAGGTTCCTGAAATAGAAGTACAATAAAAATACAGTGCAATGTCCTTTTCCTGACAACTGTGGTGACAAATGGAGATGAGTAGCTTTCAGAAAGCTAGGATAGTTAGTTTTTTAGTGTCTATCTCTACCTTCTTGCTTCCTCTAGCTACATAACACTACCTTCCTATGTCTATCCAATCTAGGGAATAGTCACCAGTTAGTTGGTGAACATTATTATGTGAATTTTAAAAGTTAAACACAGCTGAGAAAGAAGTGAAGCAGATAACAATTCTGATTTTGTTCAATTCTGATTTTGTTAAATTCTGATTTTTATGTTCAATTCTGAACATAAATAAAACATAGAACATAGAACATAGAATAGAATAGAATAGAATTAGAATAGAATAGAATAGAATAGAATAGAATAGAATAGAATAGAATAATTTCAGTTGGAAGGGACCTACAATGATCATCTAGACCAACTGGCTGACCAATTCAGGGCTAAACAAAGGTTAAAGCATGATATTAAGGCCATTGTCCAAATGCTTCTTAAACACTGACATGTATGGGGCATCGACCACCTCTCTAGGAAGCTGTTGTGTTAAGAGTTACTGTCATACAGGAGTCTGAGGAGTGGCTGAGGGGGAAACCCTCCCATTAAGTCACGAGGTTCAGACAGGACCCCCTTGCTTTCTAAACTCCTTCTCAGAGAGGTCTAGGTGCAGCTAAATCCAGTCTTAGTCTCAGACTTGGTCAACGGTTATTTTTCTAAGGACTGTATATATGCAGCCATTCGTCAGAGTTAAGCCAACAGCGTTAATTTAAATGTGCTGCACCTCCAGTCTGGTCATGTTGCATGAACTATCATGGCCACACTTAACGAGTCTGGTCGTGTTCAATAACTACCACGGCTAGATTAATGAAGAGTGCAGTTTATTAGAGCAACAGACACACAGATTCTTTGGATTATCGGTGATAAATTTACTGTCTGCAAAGCACGTGCAAATACCAAGAGTATGAGTGACACTGCCGGCTATAAACGCGTTAAAGATGATAAAGCAACTCTAGAGAGATTTCTAAGTTTCCCGGGGAGGCACTTGGAATAACCAAGTGTTCGAATCTTACCCAAAGGCATCCTGATTGGGGGGAAGAGAGGCTCAGCCTGTCAACGGATCCTAGAGGTCAGAGTGGTATGCGATGGTGTCTTCCCTAACATTCTCTTTCTCTTAAGCCATTTTATACTATCTTTCACCTTTTGGGTGGAGCTTGAGTGACTCTAGCCATACATCTTTGTTTAGGATTGGTGTAAAGTTTTCTCACTTTGCTTTTAAAGGTATAGGCTAGGAAAAATTCAAAGCGCAAGCTCAGTGAGGGGTGGTCCTACCTTAGAAGCGAGTAGCTTTTGGGATGGAGGTGTGTTTTGGTGTTATAATGATGTTTTAATGAGCAAAGTTCATCAAAGGACAGCATTTGTCAGAAACATGACAGACTGTTGGCCCAGGATAGCAAATGTGCAGCTTACTGGTCACACACAATACCTTTGAGTTCCCATTTAATTGCAGAGCCTGGCCGCGGCACCTCCACACCCCTCCACCCTCCAAACAGTACCTTCATAGAGTCAGTACACCAAGCTCCCCTGGCATCACCGATGTCTAAGGTTACAGGCCTAGGGAACTTCCACGGAATGGCCTTGCATGTCATCCGCATTCCACACGGGAATCTTCTTCAATGCTGTAATCTTACCTAGAATTGTGAATATAAGTTTAATTTCTAAGTCACCTCCAGCACTTATCCCACAGAAGCCTGTTCCAAAGTTGGACCACCCTGTCAGTAAAGAATTGTTTCCCAGTGTCCAGTCTGAACCTCCCCTGATGCAGCTTTGAGCCATTCCCAGGTGTGCTGTCACTGGATCCCAGGGAGAAAAGATCAGCACCTCCCTCTCCACTTCCTGTCCTCAGGAAGCTGTAGAGAGCAATGAGGTTGCCCCTCAGCTTCCTTTTCTTCAAACTAGACAAACCCAAAGTCCTTAGCTGCTCCTCACAGGACATGCCTTCCAGCCCTTCCACCAGCTTTTTTGCCCTCCACTGGATGCATTCAAGGACCTTCACATCCCTCTTAAATTGTGGGGCCCAGAACTGCACACAGTACTCCAGGTGAGGCCACACCAATGCTAAATACAGTGGGATAATCACCTCTTTTGACTGGCTGGCTATGCTGTGTTTGATGCTCCCCAGAATGCGGTTTGCCCTCTTGGCTGCCAGGGCACACTGCTGACTCATGTTGAGCTTACCGTCAACCAGCACCCCCAGATTCCTTTCTGCAGGGCTGCTCTCCAGCCACTCCTCTCCCAATTTACACTTGTGTCCAGCATTACTCCGTCCCAGGTGGAGAATCTGGCATTTGTTCTTGTTAAATTTAATCCCATTAATCATTGCCCAATGCTCCAATCTATCTAGATCCCTCTGCAAGGCCTCTTGTCCTGCGAGAGAGTCAACAGCACCTCCCAGTATGGTACCATTAGCAAACTTGTTAATGGTGCATTCAACTCCTGCCTCTAGATCATTGATAAAAATATTGAACAGAACTGACCCTAGAACTAAGCCCTGAGGAACACTGCTGGTGGCTGGCTGCCAGCCAGATGTAGCCCCATTCACTACAATCCTTTGAGCTCTGCCATTCAACCAGTTCATTACCAGGCGTACCGTGTACCTATTCATCTCACAGCTGGACAACTTGTCCAGAAGGTTGCTGTAAGGAACTGTATCAAAAGTCTTACTAAAATCCAGAAAACCGACATCCACTGCCTCCCCTTCATCCACAAGGCAGGTGACCTTATCCTAGAAGGATGTTAGATGAGCTAAACAGGACTTTCCCTTTATGAACCCATGTTGACCATGCCTGATGATTGCATTGTCCTTTAGATGCCTTTCAGTAGTATCCAGTATGATGTACTCCATAATTTTTCCAGGTATGAGGAGAGACTAACAGGTCTGTAGTTTCTTGGGTCTTCCCTCATGTCCTTCTTGTAAATTGGAATCATGTTGGCTAGCTTCCAGTCATCAGGGACCTCACTAGACTGCCAGGTCCTTTGGTAGATGATTGAGAGGGATCCTGCTGTAGCATTCAGTAGTTCCTTCAGTACTCTGGAATGAATCCCACCAGGCCCCATGGACTTATGAACATTCAACTGATGCAATTGGTCCCTTACAATTTCACACAAGTGGAAAGCCACTGTTCCTGGAGTCGTGGTCCTCCAACTCAGAGGACTGGGCAGTCCAAGGTCTGTCAGAATCCTTAAAGACTGTGGCAAAAAACCTGATGTCATCTACCTGCACTTGTGCAAAGCATTTGACACTGTCCCACATGACATCTTTGTCTCTAAATTGAAGAGACATGGATTTGATGGATGGACCACTTGGTAGATAAGGAATTGGCTGGGTGGTCTTTGAGTTGCACTCAACAGCTCAATGTCCAAGTGGAGACCAGTGACAAGTGGTGTTCCTTGGGGGTTGGTATTGGGACCAGCACTGTTTAACATCTTTGTTGACCACATGGACAGTGGCATCGAGTGCACCCTCAGCAAGTTTGCCAACAACAGCAAGCTGTGTGATGCAGTCGACACACTGGAGGGAAGGGATGCCATCCAGAGGGACCTTGACAAGCTAGAGAGGTGGGCCCGTGTGAACCTCATGATGTTCAACAAGGCTAAGTGCAAGGTCCTGCACCTGGATTGGGGCAATCCCAAGCACAAATACAAGCTGAGTGAGAATGGATTGAGAGCAGCCCTGTGGAGAAGAACTTGTGGAGAAGAATTTGGGGCTGTCGGTTGATGAGAAGCTCAGCATGACCTGGCAATGTGCACTTGCAGTCCAGAAAGCCAATCGTATCCTGGGCTGCATCAAAAAAAGCATGGCCAACAGGTCGAGGGAGATGATTCTCCCCCTCTACTCCACTCTCGTGAGACCCCACCTGGAGTACTGCATTCAGCTCTGGGGCCCCCAAAATAAGAAGGACATGAACCTCTTGGAGTCAGTCCAGAGGAGGGCCACAAAAACGATCAGAGGACTGGAAGAGTTCTCCTATGAAGAAAGGCTGATAGAGTTGGGGTTGTTCAGCCAGGAGAAGAGAAAGCTCTGGGGAGACCTTATAGCCTTCCAGTACCTAAAGGGCGACTAGAAGAAAGCTGGAGAGGGACTTTTTACAAGGGCATATAGTGATATGACAAGGGGTAATGTCTTTAAACTGAAAGAGGGTAGACTTGGATTAGATATAAGGAAGAAATTTTTTACAATGATGGTGGTGACACACTGGAACAAGTTGCCCAGAGGAGTTGTGGTTGCCTCCTCCCTGGAAGTGTTCAAGGCCAGGTTGGATGTGGCTTTGAGCAACCTGGTCTAGTGGAATGTGCCCCTGTCCATGGCAGGTGGGTTGGAACGAGATGATCTTTAAGGTCCCTTCCAACCCAAGCCATTCTATGATTCTATGAGAAAAAAAGCATTGAATGCTTTCTCTTTTTCTTCATCCCTGTTAGTCAGGTGACCATCTTATCAAGTATGGGTCCAATATTTTCTTTAGATAGCCTCTTGCTATTAACATATTGAAAAAACTTTCAAGATACTCTTTCAAAATAGGGGGGAAGGAGGGAGATGACTATTTGCTTGTTCTGTTTTGCTTTCAAAACAAGTTTCTGCAGCCAAAAACTCCATGTTTGTTGGACTGCTTAGATCTGAGAGAGGAAAACTAGTAAAAGTCAAAAAAGCCATTCAGGTTGAATTCTGCCTGTCATTCCATAGCTGGCTGGTATTAACTTGATCTTTTCCACAAAACTGAGAAGGAAACTGGGAAAGAAAACAACAAAAGAACAAAAAATAAATAAACAAATAAATCCCAGAAGGGTGGGATGGGAATTCAGATGTAGTATGTTTTAGTACATATGTTATAAACAGATGTCAGAGTCCAATACTCTCTGACCAGGTTCTTGTAGATATTCCAGCCTCGGAGGGTGTAATGTTTAGTATCCTTATTTAAAGATAGTTGATGTTACACGGGATTTCTGATTTAGTGGAGTGATACAAAAAATATATTGCATAACACAATACAGATGTAAGTAACACGTAACTGTTTACCTGAAAGAAAGGTCACTCTTTCAGTCCCTTTTGTGTTGAGATAAAGTCAGTTTGTTTGCAACAGCTGTGGTCAGTCACACCATGCATTATTCCCTGAGCTTCATGGGCACCTCATGCTTGCCCATCTCTTCTGAACTTTCTTCTGTTGTAGGGGTGTAATGGTCAGTGAGTCACATTCCACCCCTAGGAGTTCAGTCACTCATAGCAGATAAGTTAAGGATCATATCTGAGAAATATTGCCTACACTGTCTGTAACAGTAGCTAAAGCATACTTACAGCATCTTCTTGTGAATACCTCTTTTTCTGTTGTTCTTTGAATGTGCATTCCACAGATCCCTAAAATATCTGTATGATTACTGTAAAAACAGTATTCTTACTCTTATCTAGCTAAAACACACTTCCTCACCCACATTCAACTTCAGAAATGTCCTGCATAGTAGAAACAAAGATAATAAGATATAGGAACTTGTATAAATAATGCATATTTTCTGAATGTTATGAACTCTGCGGGAATTTTCTTCACGTCAATGTGCAAGAATCTAGGTATTGCTTAGAGGACACAGACAAGAGCATTGGTACTGTCACTGTAAATTTCCTTCAGGAGGAAGCCTCAGTACTGTTCCATTTCCTTTTCTGACCTGAGCCTTCCTAGTGTTCAATGTAATTTACACCTATATCAATGTAAAAGATTTTTCTGGTAAATCTGAAGGGTAAGGATAATAAATCAAAAGTACTACTATAGCATAGCCCCATATATTTCAACAGAAGAAATAACTTTTTACAGTTCAGAATGAATTATTAAACACCAAGAGAAAAATCTCTACTTCAATTCATTATTCACATTTTGTTCCAAGCATTACAGCAATTTACAATACTTAATCTTCATACAGAAATGTGTTTCTTCATGTTCCCTTACCTGGCAAATGAAGTTCCAATCTCCCTCCTACTCAAATGCAGTTTGATTTCATATTCAATACAAAAAGTGGAAGAGAACGGGCAACTTAACACCACAAAACCAATATTTGAAAATAACTGAGATTGTTGCTTTCATTCATAGTTACCATAGCTTTATTGGTTTTGTTTTGGGTTTTTTTTGGTTGGTTTTTTTGTGGCTTTTTTGTTCTGTATAGTGACTCAGCACTAATCAGGAGATTTCCCATTTTTAGGCCATCTCTGTAATCATACAGTCCTGAGGGTTTCATGAACTGTGGACTCAGACACCAGGTTCCTAAACAGTTCAAATCCATAGAAAATTCCATCTGGAAACACCCTGGCATTAAACTAGAGAGGCATGAAATGAATAAATTAGATCTCACTGTTACATCCCTTTGAAGTTCAGGAAAGGAAAGCTGAGCAAAGAGATTCCAGATTTCAAGGCAAATTTTCATAAAAATGTGTAGTTTTAAAGGAGAGACAAATGAGATGTGCACTATTATAGGACAATTACTTCTAAAAAACCAGATTTTAAACATTGAAATTCAACACAAGAATTTTTGACAATGTTATGGTTTTATATGCTTTTTTAGCCAAGACAGAACTGAGTTTAGAGCTGAATTTAAATATGTGGGTAAAATTTAAATTTACAGGTTTTTTTCACGTCCAAGCAGTTAAAATGAAGCAGAAGGGTTGGAAGACACTAGTAGAGCTAAATCTATACATTTCAGTTTTGAAGTTTTATCTAGTATAGGTAATCAGACTTACTAATTTATTTCATGCATTCTTTTTACAGAGTAACAATTTTACCAAAATAATTTTCTCACTGCAGAATAGAATTCACTAGTGGTATTAAAACAATGACTCTTTTGAGTACACCTATTCTTCAAAACTGTTTTCTACAATTATTATGTGTCAATAACCTCAATTAGGCTTATGGGATCCTTAAAGTTCACAGTGACCTGTAAAAATACTTAACTCTGGATGCAACTGGGAATGCTTTCATTATGAACTGTATTTTTCATCTCATATGGGAAAGAATTGATATGAACAGCAACACGATTTAGATAAACTTTATTATTTTTTAAAAGCCCACCTCTTAACTGATTTAAAGGAACAACTTAAAGACTTTATTTAAAAACATGTAGTTTTCATTGTTTGCCTTTATGACTGTGATATAGAAAACTTTAAAGATGTTATTTTGAATATTAACCTATTTAATTACAAACCATCTTTTAATAAGGAATCTGTTTCGCTGGACAAATACATGCTTTCCTTTTAGAAAGTTTATATACCCTGAAGGAAGGACCTCTTTATCAAAAGTGACCTCTTGTCACAGAACACTCTTGTTCTGGTGTTTGTGAGATAGTCATTACTAAGAAAATGTTTAGCAAAAACAAACATATACTCTGGTAGTTAATGTTAAATATAGAGACAAATTTTCTAAATGTTTAACTCTAGATAAAGTAGATTCTAGGTGGACTAACAGATATAGTGAAGTAAGTTATCTTCAGTTCACCTATGTGGGACATACATTTGAAATATGTTTACTAAATGTTTGTTTACCAAAACGAAATCACCATTTAAATGGAAACTCTTGAATTATGCTGAAAATTTTTTAATCAACAAAAGTTTCCAAGTAAGATTAATTTAATCACTGAGAGGTTCTACTGCAGTTTAGGTTTCCCAGTAGCTCAGCATCTTTCATAAGCATCAAGAATTTGGTCTCTTCCTCTCCTTACAAAAAGTGGCTGCCTTCTCTATCCAACCAAAGAGGAAAGCATAATGGAGAATTAAATCCCCCAAACAACAACAACAAAACCAAGATGTGCCAGCTCAGGTGATGAGTGTTATTCACAAGCTAGAAAATATGGTGATTATCAAATTAAGAGGAAAGGCAAGGGGAGGTTCTTCACTGATTCCTTAAGGAAGAAATCCTTAAATATTTCCCCCAAAGTGGTGCAGACCCGAGCATGTCACACTTAAGACAGGCCTTGGAACCAAGCATGCTGAGCAGTTGCCTGTTACACTGCACTTCTGGATGTCGTATACCTGCTGCTCTGATTTAACTGCAAGGTGGGTACTGTATTCTACAGGTTTCAGACCCAGCACGGTCTATATCTGCACACAGGACCTGCACACAAAGATTAGGAGGTACCAGATGATACCCTAAGCAGCTCATCATCATAATTACAATGACCTGGCTAGCACCAGGTTGTTGTGCTGCACACAGCCTGGCATTCAGAGGTTCCCAATGCATAATCTAAAGGAGGACAAAAAGGAAAGTGCTTGTAAAGTATGGTAAAGTGTTGAAGATGTAGCTTAGATGGTCTCTTAAAGTGGGATAAGAATGTCTAAATATTTTAAAAATTAAGTTGACAGTTTTACCTCTAAATCTCTCTAGTGATCAGCCTTGTCCAAGTCTGGCACTGGTTTTGCTTAATGTGGTACTAAATTATTTGAGCCTCGGAGCATGTCAGGATTCTAATTCCAAGGCAATCAAGTCAGTCAGCTGGAGAGTCTGCCATTGCCTCAGCAGCCCAGGGAAAAGGTGTCACAGTTAACTGCAGGTCAATAACATAGCCATGACCCTTGAAAAGCATGAACAGTTTGACTTTCACTCTAATTGCAAGAAAAGCCTTTCCAATTTTTTGGCAAAATGAACAAAATCTTAAAAGAGTAAAGACCAGTGCTTGACTACAGGCAGGTCACTTTCTTAAGCAAAACCTTCCCTTTCTTCAATATGTATAACGTTCATATTACACACCTGATTGCATTGTTGTCATGCTATCCAGACTGCCAACAGAAAATAAAACCATAGGAAACAGGACCTGAGCCTTCAGTAACATGAGGTCATACAACACACTTAAATGACCTGTTCATATAGTAGATGTGAGATATGAAATCTCACTTACTCTTTATAAGGAAGATTATAAATTTATCAGTAAGCACACAAGAAGTTATGAAATTTAAAAAAAAAAAGAAAAAAAGTAGTTAAAAATAATGTTCAACATAGTAATTATGTTTTCAAATACCAGTACAGCACAGAATTTTCAAGAGAAGGAGCTTGCAGCAACAGATAACTCCAGATAATCTTACTTTCCTAAAGAGAAAAGGGGATTATATCTGTCCTGAAACTAGAGGAGAATCTTAGATTGTATCAAAGGGCTCTTTATACCACTGACCGTTGAATGTTGCTTTAAGTATAGGGGATGTCATATACTGCATATGGCAGTGTTGGGGAGGTGTTGAGGAGACCCTAAAGTCAGAGCTCCAAAATCCTATGCATCTCCTGTCACTAGTGACCTGCATCTACATTCAGGATGTATGTCACCATTCTGAATAATTACAAGTAAAGGAATGACTGCAGGCTTCGATCTTAACCAGAGAAAAATTACTCTGTTGAAATTACAAACAAACGAGCCCGGCACAGAGTATTCTCAGTGCTGGGCAGCCGGTCTTACTAGTCAAACTGTAAGACACAAAAAAGTAAGTGCCTTTTTTTCCTGCCACCTGATTGTCACAATTTCATAACCACTTGTGTCTGCAGGTGCTAGAAATACATCTGTAAGTATATGACTGCAAGGCTTACATTTCCTTTGAATACGATCTGTGCAATTATTAATTTCTAATAATACTAAACCTGTCTCATCACCACATGCAGAGATATCCTTACATTACAGAACCCAGAGAAAAACCAGTTATGCTGAAACAGAAAGTGGAATGTGGGATGACAACTTCCTCAACCCATAGTATTAAGACTTGCATAATTCTTCAGACCAGAAGCTATTCCTGCATCTCAAGTAGCTGCACTATTAGAAGGATTGAGCTGCCTTGAGCTAGTTCTCAAAGCCAATGCCATATTGCATCACAGATTAATTTTCATGTCTAGTCTGTATAAGTCCCAACCTTTCCCTCATTTGCTGTCTTCTTCAACGCCTCCTACTCAAAAAGAAATCTAGAGCCTCAGGGAACTTGTGCCACTCCTGCTCCCAATGGATGGGCTTAGCTCTTTTTCCTCTGGATATTTCACATGTACCAGTTGTATATATACTTTCCACTTGCCTGTGAGCTGGCTTCCGATTCAAAGAGGGTGCATTGTGCTAAGTCATGGTGCTGCCACCATGGCACTGCCTCTGGAGCTGTGAACATCCTTTTCTTTTCTTGTTTTTCTGTCCTCCTGGTGATCCTGTCTTCTTGCATACCAAAGGCTGCTGTGATAACAGATATGTGGAGAACAAGAGTAATGATACTGGAATATTTTGAGAGAAGGATGATTTGGAGTATAATTTCTTTTCAGTCGTGGCATTCACATAGTAAAGAAAAATTTCTCAAAATGTGGTAGTGTTCTATTACTTATTTAATACAGGCAAGTTTTCTTATGTATGATTCTCTTGAGAAGTAAAAAATATAATGTGCCTCATTTGAGTTTGAGCTGTTTGAGCTGTTAAGTTTGAGGATAGTATCCCTTGAGATAACAGAAAGTCTTAGGACATAACTACATAACTACCTAACTACAAAGGATGAAAGCTCTTTGGAAAGAATTAGGAAGAACATAGCTAAGACATTATAGCGTAAATTGAAGATTGTTGGTTCAGATGATTACATTAATTACCTGCACACTCTGGAATCAAATCAGTGGACATCAGTTTGATTGCTGTGTCACTGAACCACTAATAATTTGTTTAAGCATTAAGCTAAAGAAATAGTAAAAATGTGTATTCTAGACAGTATGATTGTTTCTCAGAAGTAATGTGATACACTCAATGCAGTGATTCTTTAGCGTCTTAAATTATCAAGACTATATAATAATTTGTAGTTCTGAACTGAAAAGTTGCTCTGCAGTGAAGGTTCAAATGGTTCTCTTTATATGAATCAGGAAGATTGAATATATTAATTTTGTGATTGATTAATTCTTGACACCACAGTTAGTATACCTATACTTAGTCCACTTACACGAAGTAGATAATATTTGTGAAGTTTGAACTTCACATCATAAGTAATAAAAGGCACAGAGCAAAAGCTCCTAAGGTGTACCTGGGGGGGAGGAAGAGCTTATAAAAAGTCTCAAGACAGATAAATCAATGGTGTTCAGTAATGACTAATGAAGCATATAGGCAAGAGAAAAGTGGGTAGCCTGCACAAGCTATTAGAACATTTGGTGTTTGAATTACTTTTGTCTTCTGCAATTTTTGACCTATCAGGGCACAATATGATATGCTGTAAACCGTGAAAATTTAAGGACCAAAGACAGCCTGTTCCTTTTTATTATTGTTTTGTTTGATACCATTGAGAAAAGCAGAACTTTCCTACATGAAAGGTGTGTGTAAACAGCACAGTTCCAGCAATAATTTTCAGTCTTTTTGGAAAAATCTAACCTGTGGGTAATAAATTATGAGAGTATGGATTTAGCACCAACAGAGAAGCAACAATACTACTTAAAAAAAGGGTTTGAGGTGGGTATAAATATAAAGATTTTAAAAATCTATCTACAAAACACAGTAGGAATGAAAATTAGTACATATAGTTATATAGTTATATACTTCAAGTACAGGGGAAATGCATTTAGAGAAAGTCAACAGATATGTAAATAAAAAAGACTGTGTTTGATGTGGGTTTTAAAAATAGGCATTTAAAGCAATTAAAAGAACTTGAGGTAACCTGAACTCTTAATTCTGTTTTTCTACATTGTGTAATTTAAAAACTACGCACGTATATAAGTACTTTTCTAATAAGATGTTTTCGTTTACTTTAAATACAGTCATGTGTTCTTGTTTTCCTACATACATACATACATTTGGGCCCAGTCCAAATAAATCCTATTAAAATACACTTTTATTGAATATCCCATTTCAGCAAATTTCAAACAAAATTAATATGCCATCTCATTAGCTATTGAAAAGAAATTGCTGTAAGTATAGAACAGAGGAGGTATAGCCATTTCATGATTTATCATCACCACAGATAAGATTTGAAAGTCTATCGCACCTTCTTTTGCCTTCTGATGAAATCTTTTAATCCACATGAAAAATATAACTAAGTAAAAAAGAAGAGGTATTTAACTTTAAATGCTGTAGTTCTATCTTTATGTAGTATGTTATTTTTTTTCTCATCTAAAAACAAAATAAAAGAGAGATAACACTACTTATTTTATTTTAAAATTCACAAAGCTAGGAAGTAGCAATATTCTGCACTACATATTATATGAAAAATTACTTTAAATTCCAGACAAAACACAATTGGACATCCAATTTAGCAATGTAGAGGTACTTAACATTTTTCAGTCAAACGGCTGATTAGGTATCAGTAAATTATTCAATAGGACAAGTGAAGGAAATAGAAGAAGCTTGAAAGAGAAAATAAGGACACCATCTACTATTAGCATACTAGTAGACTACAGTAGATAAAAAAACTGATAATGAGCATCATACAGTAGATATTTTTTAGAATGTGGATTGCTTGCCTTAAGAAAATACATGGAAATAGCTTTCTGTTATGTGCCACAAAGTAGGGAAGGAATAATCTCTGAAGAAAATCAAAAGGGATGGGATTAAAAGCAGTAAATTTGACAGTGCTTAGTGGAATAGAAATATGCTAAGCAAGCCATGGAAAGGAATAAAGTAAGGGAGGCTGAAAAAGATAGAAGGATATAGTGCAAATCTAAAAAAGCCACAAGCTAAATTATTTCAGCTTCATATTGATCATACTAAAAAGACATACATTGAAATCATCCAGTGTAAATAGTGGCAAATCACCTGTAATATCTAGAAAGCAAACCCAAGCAAGAAATTAAAACTGTGAGAAAGACACTAAGCATCATGTCTCAAGTCTTCAGTCAATGCAACATTAACTTTCTGATTATGGGAAGCCAAATACTCTTCATTAAATTAAACTTTCTGGGCAGTGCCGAATCAGTAGCAAAACTGGAGTAATTCCAGGAGTGTTTAGAATACCTTCAGTTACTGAAATGTGCTATGTTCAAGAATTTGATTTACAAAGTCTTGGTACCAAAGGGTCTAGTCACTTTTGAAAAAATGAATGGTGCAGCTGTTATTCTGAAAACATAGGATATGAATTCTGGATTGTTTAATATAATATTTTATTCAAATTTGGATGTTTCGGTGGTGGAGCAAGAATAGTTGGTAAATAAACCTAGGCATTTCTAAAAAGCAAAATGAAGGGAAAGATCACAGATTTTGGTTGACATATAATCACTGTTGCCAATTCCATACATTAATGGATAGTGAACTGGAATAAAAGTGCAGTATGACATGATACAACTGCTTCATATCCTAAGACATATTTCTAAAATAGGATTTTATTTCCTTAATATCCCTGTAGATCACATATTGTTATGTTTTAGCAGTCAGAGTTATTTTCCAGTCAGTGAGGAGCTCTGGCCTTGTTTACTGTGCAGCTGAAGGTATTTCTTAAATTGTCAATGGCTTCAGACATCTCTCTCCACATTCAGTGCTACCAGACTTCTTAGAGATGACATGTGAGTCACTGCAGTCCTTGTTTTCACCCCAGTTATTGTCAAGAATGAGATGAGAAAATCTGCCAGTTCCTATGTAAACACTGAGGTATGAGTATAGATTATGACATAATACAAATTTATCTTTCAAATATTATCAGTACATTTGGTCCAGAATTTGGAAATTAATGTATTTGACTGATTTTTTTTTTTTTCAAATATTGATAGTTTGTTCAGAACTTTCCCTCAGAATATATAAAACCAATTATTTTTAAAGGCCAGTTCTTTTCCTAGCAGTGATTTAAGTGCCAGGAGTGTTCTAAGAAATAAAATTTGAAACACTTTCATTTTTTATACTGTTAGAAGAAATGTGTATTTTAGTTCTTTTATGATAAACAATACAAGTAATTTAAGTTTCTTGGATTTTTTTAGATTTTTAGCTGAATAGGTGAGGGTCTTTTAAAATTAAGAATATTTGTACAGAGACTTTTTAATGAAGATGTCTGTGTACCTTAGTGATCTCTAATGTAACAGCTCCAGCTGTAATGTTTTGTGTTGTCTTTCAAGATACTTTTGTAATTCAGTTCTGCATATTTTAAAGAAAGAACACCCTTTTACCCTTTGGCAGTACAGTGACTGATCAAAATGGGCAAAACCCAGCTGTGACAGATGCACTCCTCCTGTTTGAACTAACTGAACCTTGGTCCAGGCAGATGCTCAGCAAGTAGGCCTAACCTAAGTTAATCCTATTGTGTGAGGCTGTAGGTGAGAACTCAGCATCAACACCCCCAAAAAACGGTTTGGCTGGAGACTGGGCTGATAAGTGGCTGAAACTGCCTTAACACAGCAGAAAATCTGACTATAAATCAACCACTTTACACTAAAATAAATGGAGTCATCAGGGCCCATTGAGCTGCATGGTGGTGATCTCCCCTTGAGTAGGGATGCCTCTCAAGGTTACTCTCCGAGGCTGAGAGACCCCTTACCTGACAGCAGACATTGATGGGTTGGTAAGTGACATTTTTTGCATGCATTTTAAGAGACATATAGTAAGCTTAAGCAATAATCTTTGTATCCGTTACTAACTTTAAATGTAGTAGAGTATTGACCGCCAATCCATCCGTACTTATTAAATATTTTACATACCTAAATTTATTGATTAAAACTGAATAAACTAACTACTAGATGAGATCTGTTTGAGTGATCTCTGACTCTTCTCCTGCAACACCAGCCCACATTCCAAGACTTTTTTTCTCTCTTTCTGTTGTGATGATTCTAATAGTTTCTATAAACTCTCCTGAAACTGCGTTTTTAACACTGATTATGATTCTTCAACAAGTCATGCCAAAGTTATTGAAATATCCTTAAGCATAATGGTACTTTATTAGCAGGCAGGGATTGAATTTTATTCCTATCCTGTATTGTATAGTTCCCAGTACAATTAATGCTTTGTTTCTAACTGTTGTCCTTAAGGACTACTGCATTAATAGTGCTATTAATAACAACAGTAACAATAATAATATGCAAATAGTAGTAATACAGAAAGTTTATTATTGCAAGCACTTTCCTGTAACTGTTCATAAATACCAAGCATTACTCCTTTTTATTGTTCTATAAATATTCCTACAAGTAAGAGAATATATACTAACAGTGAAAACTGATGCATACTGAAGAACTATTTTTTGTTGTTGTTGTTGCTCTGAAGTACTATTTTTTGAAATCATTTCTTCAGATATGTCTCTTTCGTGAGTGCTTATCACAGATGTTGACATAGTATCACCCAGTAATCCACAGGCTTATCATCAAATTCCACAAAAAACTCACTTCAGTGATGTAGCCACAGTTTGAAGGTCATAATAATCTCTGAAGGTCAATTTCCTGAAGCATGGTTCAGAGCTTTTGCTACATGGAGGGGTGAACTTGGTGTTTTGCTGCAGCCTACTTCAATCAGGAGCTAACTTGTGAATAATCAAGAAATACTTCACAAATACTTCTAAGCTCCACTCTCCTAATCCAAAGGTGTGATAGGGTGCAGCCAACCATGGTAATTCGACTTGGAACAAGTTATTATCAGATAGAAAACATGTTGGTAGGCTGAAAGGTGCAGGAGACTTTAAAGACTTCAAATGTTTTGTTGAATAGAATATGCACTTTTCTAGTTGTCTGTTTTCCCAAATGTGTCATTTATCTGGTGCAGCAGAGCCTTCTCTATCCAAGGCAAGTGAATAAATTGGGGGCGGGGGGCGGGGGCGGATGGACACCAGCCTCGCCTAGCAACTCTACCCGCTAATTTCTATCACTCCCTAAAAATTTGTGACTGACTAAGTTTATACCCTCTCACCCAAACACTGTGCATGCAGAGCTCTCTACCACAATGTAACCTGTCCTTAGCCTGTGTGTTTGATCTTTTAGCCTGAGGGAATGTAGGGTGATCTACTGAAAAAACAGTATAAATTAGCTTACTAGAACAGAGACGGAGCAATTAAGGATCAGTGGAAACATTAGTAGCAAACTTCTTTTGTGTTGAAGTTGAGAGCCTTCATTTGCATTTTAGAAGTTTCTCGTATTTGTTTTTACCTTAGGCTGTATCTACACAAGCTTTTCTCTCTCTCTCTCTCTTCCCGCATCCCCCCCTCCCGTTTCCATGGTTACTGACTAACACCTCAGTGTAACTCTTACAAAAGTGGTAAAGTTAGTACTGTGACAAAACATAGGCGCACAGAATAATTCCCAGACTATTCAGACTGGAAGAGACCTCAGGAAGGCTCTGTTGCAACCTCTGCTCACAACGTGCTCAGTTCTGAGGTTAGATCAGGTTGCTCAGGGCTTCATTCAGCTAGGGCTTGAAATCATTCAAGTATGAAGAGAAGCTGCAGAGCCTCTCTGTCCAACCTGTGCCACTGCTTAATCATCCTTGTAATGATTTCCACCACCCCCTCCATATCCATTAGGAACCTCCTTTACTTCAGTTTACCCCTGTTTTGTCCCATCCTCCTACCAGGCACAGCTGTGAGGAGTTGAGCTCTGTCCTCTTTTCAGGAAATCAGCTGCTCAGAAGGTAACGTTATCCTCAAGACTAGTCTAGAGACATATGGCTCCTCAATAACCAACTCCTTTCAGGTTTGTACATAAGAACAAAAGAATGGTATTGCAATACCTCTGAGGGGAAATTTGAGACCAACACAAGAACACTTGTGAAGAGAAAGACAACCATTAAGAAAATTTGTTTTACTACCTGTCTAGAAATGAAAACGAGTTCAATAGTCTGAGCTATATTCATTTTTTTTCATTTTAAGAATAATAAGAATAATATTGGGAAGGGATTGACTTAAGAAAGTTTAGCCTCTCTCTAAAAAGGTTGTTCGTGTTGCTGTGCACATATAACAATCTAACTGTATACAGTTACCCTGAGTTTTACACTGCCTGTGCTGGCATAGCAGTTATTACAGTCAGCAGGACTTTTTAAGTTCAAAGCTGTAGGTGAACTTTATCTCTTTAGGCAAGTACAGTAGTTATGTTTGAGAACCTTCTCTGTTTTTTTTTTTAAGCAGGTTTGAGACACCATGTAAAAAAGAGAACACGAAAGCGTACAGAATCATATATGTTAAGCAAGAGTAATGCCTGTTAGAATATCTGGTCCATTTCTCTGTCAGGACAGGATATTTTCCCATTTTACTAATGTTTCATCCAGTGTAATTTTAAAGGTCAGATTTTAATGAAAAGTCAGCCCTACTTATGCATGTAATTCCATGTCCACATTTTCAACAGTTATTACTACAAATGCCTTTAAAAACCAGGCTTTTTTGAGCAAAACTGATTAAGTATGTAAATTACATTTGTTCAAGCAGTTTAGATTTGCACAGGGCACATGCTTGTGCAGAAGCAGAGTTCACTTGTCCCACTTTCACTATCCAATTGTACAAGGACTTTCTGAAGTTTCTACTCTTTCCTTGGACAGAAAAAACACAAAACCCTAAATTCTCATAATACCCCTGCATTGTCATATATCTTTCTTCCTATTTTTTGCTTTAATAACTTTGCTGAATAACTCTTTTCCTTGATTTTCTTTTTTGTCCTTCAAATATTTGTAAGCTATTATCAAGTACTTTAAGCCAGCTGGTTTCTCTGCCAGAAGGGGGATGGTAAGACTAATAATGAAAACTGAATAGTAGGCCTACTTTGAACTCAGTTGGACACTCCACCTACCCAGGTCTGACTGGTCTTTCAGGATAAATTAACCTCTTAGTTTTCTACCTCCTTTAAGTTTTTCTGAATGCATTTTTTCTACAGTTAAGCAACAGGAACTTGCTGTTGTGTTCAAAACTTGTGTAAAGGACACTAATAGGCCTGTTCCTTCTGGGGCTCTACCACTCAATCCTGAGTGAGTCACCATAGTAATAACACAAAGGAACTCAGGATTTTATCCCCTTGGTGAATTTCTCTTAATCATTAGTATATGATAGCTGATATTTCAGTAATCAGTTGAATAGCTAACCAGGTTTACCAAGGGGACTAAATGCTACTGCAGATGAATGATAGGCTGTGTATCTATATGTACTGAGCAATCATCAGACTTCATCCAGATGTGAGTCCCTCGGTACAGGACAGAGATTGTAATTTATAAGCCACTGTTACTGATTGCAGTCAAGTGCCAATGACAGGAAGGGTAACTAATACAATTTAATTCATAACCGAAGAATGATTTTTGTTATACTGTATCTACTCTCAATATCCCAGGCAAAGCAAACCATTCCTCCTTACCAAAATCTCATTTTATTGTGCTAGTCACAACAAGGACACTGTTGCATGACATGTGATCCATTTCCATGGCAAAAAAGCTTCAGTAGTCATAAGTAGTCATGTGCTTCTTTCTACTGCATATCTAAGTGATTTTTCATACAATATAGGAGATACAGCCCTGACTTTTCATTTGCTGTAGTCCATTGTAACTTTCCTTTATTGTGACAAAGAAATTAGTGGAAATACTACAGTTTGAAAACCATGCAAATAAGTATTTTTAACTTTTTTTGGCATGTTTTAAAAAATACCTAAACCAAAATAGAATAATAACTGTGAAATTTAAGATTTTTGCATTATAAATTATAAATATTATGAGATTAAAATTATAAAGATTTTTGCATTATAAATTATCACTATAGTACCCTTAAAGCCATAACATTTAAAGATTTCTTTTAAAGGCATGCCCAAGTTTATTATGATAATGTTAAATTTATTTTATTTGTCATTCAGTTTACATTTCTGACTAGTTAATTTCTTTAACATTAAAAGATTGTAGAGTATCTCATGTACAAGATCGGCCTTAATAACAATAACCCTCCCTTCTTTTTAATGCTCTAAAATAATTTAAAATAACAAGACTGCTCAAGGAATTAATCTTCAAACATGTCAAGATACTTAAAAGATTAATCACTTTTAGTTATAGTAATTTGTAATTACAAATTAACTTTGATTTTTTGCCTTTCCTGCCATTGGCATTTGAGCAACTATGGTCTGTAAACTACAATTTCTAACCTGAACTCAGCAAACCATTAGGAATATTCTTTAAAATAAAAACGGATTTTAAATGTTACTCTTCCACACAAATTCACCATAACTAACAAAAACCAACTGCTTTATTGGATGCCCTGAATAACCTCTTTTTATTTCAGAAAAGGAAATCAGACCAAGATAATTCTTACCAGTACCTTGTTATTTTGATCCTCTGTGAAGTAAGCAAGACGGAAAATGAAAAGATCAACTATAATTTCTCAAGGCCAGTCCACTTCTTTCAGGGAGGCCAGAATCCAAGCCCACATTCAAAACACTTTATGTTTCTTCTGTTGTATATCAGCATCTCCAACCTAGTTCATTCCCCCCAAACTCTTGAACTCTGCTTGCAGGTAGCTGCAGTCAAATCTACATCCTTATAGCCTTGCAGAGTGAAACTAAGTATGTGAAAGGGAGAACTTAGAAAAGCTCAGTCTCCCTGACCTGCAAATCCATGTGAAGAGAGTACTCCATGTTATGTTCCACATAGTAAGACCATCTCTCCAACATGGTGCCACACTTAGTCAGCCTACTTACCCCTGGATTAAGCTTGAGGCTGAGGGTGGGCACCCTTGAAACTGTTTCTTAGGCTCCCAAATACTGTCTCAATATCTATGCTTCCAGTCTTGCAGACACCTCATAGGATGCAGATTTTCTTGCCTTTCTAAATAGCCTTATAAACTCCACCACTAGAGGATTAAAATTGTTCACAAAAATGCATGGATTTTATAATCACAGCAGTTGTGGGACTGAAATCCATAAGTAATTGTAATCATTTTTTATTTCTGAAATGGAGAATTAGGGTACAAGATCGTATTATGGTCACAGAAGAAGTCTATTCACAGACATTTGAGAATGGTCTAAGAGCTAGAGCAATGCTGTCTTGAGATCCGATTCAATGGCTTTCTTCCGTATTGTATTTCAATGAGTCTCAGCATCATTTCTTTCTGACTGAGAAACTCAAATACAGTGAAGAAAACCTGAAAACACAAATGGCCTCTATAAGAATACATTAACATAGAAATAAGTAAAATTGTTGAAAATTGTGTATATTCACATCCAATAAATGAAGGAAAGGTTTCTGCAAGTTTACTTGTATTTTGCATGCAGTGTTTAATAATACTTAAGGTGACACTGCTGTCAAAAATGTAGTCTAGTCCTTCTCTTAATCCTAGCTACGTGCTCTTAGTGCCTATCTCCCACTTACCCAGCAATCTTCAGAATATAGCCCTAGTTCGACCACAACCATCAGACCCAAATCAAAAGAGAGGGTCAGGATGTGTGGCAAGGGATAGAAAAAGAGGCTAGGACCATCCTTTTCAGCAGTACTCCAAAGTCAGATAAACTTCTTCTGTTTAAGAGGGTGTAGGATATATTTTTCCCTTCAGTTACCTCTAGTAAATTACTCCCAGTGGTGGCCAGCACAGTCCAAGAGCATCAAGATGCTTGGTGTTACATTGATTAGCATGCTGGGGAGTACTGTGATACAGTGCCCTGCCAAGAAGTTCTACACATGCCTGGATTTTTGTTTGGTTTGGTCTCCCTGCTCATTTTTTGGTGCTTGTCAGAAGTTGCGAGAACTATGGGATTTTGTATCAAAATAAATCTTCCATAGTAATGTTTCATTGCAAAAGATTCTACCAATATTAATGTGAAACGGGCTGGAAAGTGTCAGGATTACTGAATCTTTTGACTCTCTGACCTCTTCTGCAATGTGGAGGTTTAGCCTCATAGATCATTATAGCCATTTTGTGAAACAAGTCGACCCTTTCTTATGAAGCTTATGCAGCCTTTTTCTGGGAATTGGAGAAAAGCTCTGACTGTATGTAGAGCAGTTGCAGGATGAAAGTGAATGTGATCCATGATCATATATTTCTATTATGGTTGTTGGGGATAGGAAGAACACACAAGATTAGAAGCACATAGAAGGGCAAAAGAAGAGTCTTGAAAAGTATGGAACTAAAAACTGTTTCCCTAACTGCACAATGTGGAGAGAAAGGACAGTTCTGGAATTTAAAAAAATGACCATATAGTACAGTTAGCAGAATTCTGAGAGCTTTAGGACACAGATTTAGACATTCTTTTTAAGATAAAAAGCCTGGATGTAACTCTCCTGCAAGTGACGCAATTGTTTAAAGAAATTCTGATTTCTTTTTTTTTTTTAACCAATATAACAGGCCGATGCTGAGTAAATTCTTAATTTTGTTACCTCAGTTAAAGGTGTTAAAGCTAGATGAGTTAATCTGTGTTTCTCAGTGTTATTAAATTTAGATCAGAGTATTTTTGCTTTGTCACTTTTTATTTGCTACTGTTTCTGAAAGGTCCTGAGGCTAATTTTTATTTGTTTGTTTGCTTGGGGGTTTTGGTGAAATAGTTTATTTATATCTGGTCTTTGTGTCCTTTTTCAGGTGTGAATATAGATTGGTAAGTCATCTTGATTCCCTTTCTTGTATCATAAATATTCATTTAAACCTTTTGCCCTTTAGTGTGACAGATGTCAATGTGAAATGCAAAGGGAAGGGTGCATTTGGAGAAAAGAACAAGTGAATTGTGTGCAAAGTGTCATCTCTATACTATCCAAGTAAATATGTAGCTCTTCCTTTGTTTTTAAAATTCCTTTTCCCAAAACTGATATTTTCAGCTCACTTAAAACTTCAGAATTAGACATTTCATATAGTATTTCCAAAATTGCACAGACACTCCTTACCACCTGAGGATACTGGGACAGGCCATATAATTGTTGAGCCCAAGAAAGCTGAAAATGGGCTATGCGTGGGTAGATTTTCTTATTACTGCACCTTTGTTTTTTTGAGGTGCATAAAGGATCGGAGTGATAATTCCACAAGAGGCATATACGGAAGAAGGAAAATACCATCTCCCTCAAAGGGAAATACAAGTGATGCCCAACACCAAAGGACCATTAGATGAGAAATTAGTGTGGAGAGAAAAAATGTGATAGAGTGACTACTAACTGTGAGCTTTTCAAGGTTGTACTTATGTTGGGAAAATTATCTTGAGGCTCAGCCTAAAAATAAGAAAAAGGACTGTGGTCTA
Source organism: Ciconia boyciana (assembly GCF_034638445.1). Lineage (NCBI taxonomy): Eukaryota > Metazoa > Chordata > Aves > Ciconiiformes > Ciconiidae > Ciconia > Ciconia boyciana. The sequence goes on along the minus strand of NC_132937.1, from coordinate 76,910,445 downwards.
CCAGGGAAGATATGCTATGCTGAGTTTGATGATACTGTGCTCTGCTTGACAGGGCTGTGCCAGTGGGTCTGATCCAGAATCATAACTTCTCCTTATAATCATCTATGGCGTATCAAAATATAACCATGTATGAAAGAAAAACAATGGAGAATAGTCTAGAATTACTTTAAATTTCCATGCAACCTGAGCTGTGTGATTTGCTTCATAATTACTCATGTTGGCTTAAAGCTGTGGACTTAAAGAAAATGTGACACAGAAAATTTATTGTAGTGCATTTTCCCTGTATCTGCTGCCACTGAAAACATGTTTCTTGTTCAGTTTATTCTATTTTTAACCCACACAGTGCTTCCACAAAATTAAGGAAATTATGTAGAACATAAGAGAGAGATAGAGAAGCTGTCTGTCATCAGAAAGACACAGGAATATAAACCACTCACTTGAGGATGCTGGGGTCTAAAGCCCAGAACATTCCAGTCAGAGGTTGTATGTTTGCATATTTCCAAATATTACTTATACTGAAAATTTTTAACATTCTAGCACAACCAGCAGGAGAGCACCAGTAACAGCAAAGGGAGAGGAAATGCCTCCTTGCAAATAACACCTACTAACAGACATGCTTTCTTCAAATCAATTCAAGGGACTCTTGAGCCTCTATCACTGTTAACTTTCTTAGACAAGGTCAAGCAAATTAATATTTCCCTCTGTTTTGGGATCAGTTTTATCTAGTTTGGATTTCTGATTTGGTATCTGTAAAGTGAGAGAGAACAAAAATGGGAAATTAGTCCTATTTTGTCAAGCTGTCAGATACCCGAGTACTATACTCACAGTGCATACATGTTCATTACAGAATTATTAACATTTGGAAGATCAGTTCTCCACAGTAATTCGGTCATTAGACACACCAAAAGACAAATGACATGTTTATGGTTTCTGTAGTCACCTCTAGTTTTTAATTCCAGAACCAAAAAAGAACAGTATCAGTGCTGTGTTTCAGTCTTTGAACTACAAAGAGATACAGTCCTGATAAAACGCAGTAAGAGAGGAGAGGTGGAGAAAGTGGTTGCCTAGTACGATGACAAAGGCATTTCACTGAGAGAAAAAGCTGGAGCACATATGAATTAAGAAGACAGTGGGACTATAACAGAGATTGTGGAAGGAGAAACTTAAGCTGCCTTGCAAGAGAACAGACAATTATTGGAGCACTGAAACAGCCTTCTTGAAACAAATATGGAATAACGTTCAGCATCGGTTACATTCAAACTTGTTCAGCATGCACAAATTAAGTCCTGAAGTTGCACAAAGTGTTTGAATGTAACAAAATATTTCATTAGACTTAAAAATTAATTACAATTTATTTTGCAATTTGAATTTTTGAAACTAATTTTTTCAGTATCAGTGATCCTAAGGATTTGAGACTGTTTATCACTTATTTTCATTCTTGCTAAACACTATAACTTCCTGGGTTCTCATCTAGGGTACTCACATTTGCATATTTTTCTCTGGAAGCTTCTTGCATTACAAGACTGCAGCTCCCTCCTCACATATTCCTGCAACCAACACTGAACACAGCAAGGGTGCAGTTATAGACTGTTCTGTAGCTCACTCCCAGTGGACACCTCTGACATTAGTGACATATACTGATGCTGGGAATAGAATTAATGGAAAAGCCATTATTGACTAACTATCCCTCACTGTGAAGCAACCAGTAGCTTTTCTCACTAAGCTAAAAATATTCATGATGTCTTGCCTCAATTCTGACAGTTTCTAGTTGGCCAAATCTCTAATGAATTTGCTTCCACCAGATGCTCCCATAATGTTTGGCCTCTTTTCAAGCTAAACCCAGCTTTACTTCATAGGCTCTAGATGAATAAAACCCACAATGACATCTCTACACATGCACAGTCCCTTATCTTGCTATTAACCAACTTCTTTCAACAAAATCTATACTATTAGAGGTCCAAACCTTGTCATCTTCCTAACTCAAACAGTGGCACAAACCCAGCTAACCTCTTTTACCCTGTTATTTTCCAGGCACTGTTCAGACACCTTCCTACCCACAATGCTGTCATATTATTCTATATGTGGCACTGCTAATGAAAGAAAAGATTCATAATAATCTGAAGTGTCCAAAGATCATTCTATGCTTTGACACTAATAAATTAAATGCTTACTCAGGATTTATCTGTAGCTACACTGCTCACTGCTTCTCCTTTTGATACAAATCAACCAGCTAGCATATCTTAAACTACCCTGTTTTGTCTACACTAAACTTTAAGGCCATGTTAGAGTATGCTAGAAAATGCTTTCTAACAGCTCACTTTTAAATCTTCCTAAGTGATTATATCACAGTAAGACCACTGACAGCAGGATATGAGATTGTGTTGGGAGATAAGTATTCAGCTAGCACTTCAGTAAAGCTGTTGTGTTAGAGGAACCTCATCTGGAACTACATTTGAGAAACTCCAGCTCATTTTATTATGCTTTATGGATCCAAAGCTTAATGTTGGGATACTGACTTGGCAGCTACTTAAAATGGAAGACTATACCACCAATGGACTCCCAAGCTGAAAGTGTTTCTAAAAATTATGCCAGATGGACAAAGCTGATGTTGAATAAGTTTGTAAGATCTGAGGAAGACAGATGGTCAGCAAGTCTGATGGCTATGCTAATGTATACATCAGATATGCTCCAGGTATGGAGGGACAAAGAAATTATCTACTGTCCCTGATCTTGTTTAAGCCAGAGGTTGGACAGAAGCAGAGGTGCTTCATTGGGCTGAAAGGGATAAGGCCCATCAATTTCTGTAACTAATCGGACATGCAAATGCTATGTAGATACTTTGAGATCTGAGTATTACAAGCTCAGTCAAAGACACCATGCAGCCCAAGAGCTCTGTCAGCCCTTTAACACTATATCTGAAAGGACAGGTGACCATTTCGAGCTGAGACGTCAGGAAGTAGTTTTCTGTGGATGCCCATTGCAAAGCTGAAACACACACCTTTGGAAATGTGTAACAAAACATGTTTATTGCTTTTTTACCTGAATTCAGTAAACGCTAATGGGGTAAATGTCTGAATGAGACAATTGGAAGCGTTTAAGGCACATTGTGAAACAACACAATTGTTTTCTTTGAACAGAAACACATGTATTTGGAAAAAATCTTGCTTCTTTGAGTCAATAGTTGCACAGTTGACATAGGTATAAGTTGTAATGAAAGTGTAAATCACCAAATGAACAAATTAAAGTTAAAAACTTTATAATTATTGTTGTTGCTGATTCTATTTTTTGGCAGACAAAATGAAAAAAATAGTAACCAGTACACAGACACATTAAATAATGGGTATGGAACAGCTACAACCAAAATAAGTACACATAGTGTCAGTACAACAAGCCTCAAAAAGAGACAAAAAGTGCCAACTATTAACTGAGTGCAGTCAGGCACAAGTAAAGTCAATAAGACTAGTAGGGATGCACAGGTTTCCAGACAACTAATGAAAATATACAATGAAACCGGCCTGGGATAGCTTGCAGCACACTGTTGGCAAAGTAGCCACAGAAAGGAACCACTTGACCTCCTAAACTAGGTTATTCTGCACAACATGAGAGAGAGATGAGACCTGAGATGAAGTGGGAAGACAAAAAAGCAAAAGTAATGAACATGGCGGAAAATAAGAGCTATGCAGATATGAGAATGGCACAGAATGAAAGCAGTCTAGCAGAAGGGAAAATATCAAAATTCTGAGCACTACTTTTGCATATGCCAGCTAAACAATCACAAACCTTCAAAGTGTGCATATAGACAAACACAGAAACTGACACTGAGCAGACCACTGAATTGATTTGGGCTTCTGTACAAACCACAGAAATAGAGGCAGATGAAATGCTCATTACATTACCTATGGAGAAGCTTAAAAGGCCATAAGAACCAATATTAAGAGAAGCATTAGTCTGTTTCACATCAAAATCAGCAGATAGAAAACACTAGACAAGGAAACACTCTGAAAACATATGGGATCCACCAAACTGGTAAAATACAGAAGCTCCCCCTTCAGGCAGCCAGAACAAGCACGTAGTGACACAAAAGGAACTTAGTCAAATTTTAAGAAATACTCCTGTAAAATTGACTGAACATCATAAATCCTAAAGAGCTACTCAGACAGATGAAAGTCATGCCAATAAAATTAACATAGACCTAATAGAAAAGATATTTAAAAAGAAAATAAAATTAGAGATGTGTTTAAAAAATGGGTGTTTTCTAAGTTATTGTACAAAGAATTAAAAAGGATCTTTGAAGGATCACTGAAGGATCACGGGAAGGGATGAAGCATACTTTTGCAGTATGATGAAGAAATGGTCATAGAATCCAGTTACAAGAAGGACGATGCTGAGAACGAAACAGATTCCCTCCTTTATATTGTCTCTCTCATATCTGATTGAGTGCCATTTCTCTTCTACTGGCAGTAGATCCAGCTGAGGAATTGAGTGTTGCTGGCAAAACTAGAGAAGTATTTTGAAAGGCCAGGAGTCTTCCACATGCCTTCATCCCCAAGTGAGGCTGTGACATGACTACTCATGATTGGCTAAGTTGGAAATACAGACCAGGGTCGATTCACAACCTAACAGTCCCACACAAACAATCAATCTTGATTATCTAAATGAAGACAGTCAGTGTTGCAAGCTTGCATGTTTAAACTGAGCACTTTAAGTCATTTGTGGGAGGAAAACAGTCTTGTTCTCAAAAAGCAAGAAGGTAGGTACCATCCTGTTCTCTTTGCAGTCACCAACAGATTGCAATGATGATCTACAGGTCTGTCACTTTTTTGCTACCACATATGCAGCTATCTCTGAAGGTTCTTGGACATGCTGTTTGTGTAGCTGTCATAAATGTCCTGGGGTGGTATTTTTATTATTTTATTATTATTATTTATTTATTTATCATTTTATTTTTATTTAATTCTATCTTTTTAACTTATGTGACTTTCTCATACATGATGGTGGTAGCCCAGGGATTAAAGGCTGACTTTCTCTAGGGTCATAAGCAGTTAGTGATCACTGAATGCAGGAACACACTGTAAATGAATAGTGAGACACCCTAATCTCAGAGTGACAAATGTAAGAGAATTTGTAGGGGTGGAATTTCAGGAGGAATGTCCCTGTCAAACTAGTCCCTCAGCTACAGACCAGAACCATGAAGCAAATATGTCTGAAGTAATAAATAGCAATAGCTACTTCAACTTTCACAACCCACAGCTGACATTGGCCCATCACTAGCCAGGGGAGTCTGAACATATCTACTAGAGTTTTAGCCATAAAAAAGGTATCCCCCTTGCATGTCATTGTCCAGCATTTATTGCAATACTTGATGACAGCAGAGTTCCCCAACTTATCATATGGGTAGAAACACAGTTCTTATTTCCTCTACCACAAGACCTTGAAATTCATAAATAGGAAGAAATTCTATGTGCAGGACATGATGTACCACCATGGGAGATATTCCTGCTAGTGCAGTGAGATCTGCTTACCACAAACACAATCAATAACTCTACTTTGGCTTACCCAATAAAGACTGGGAATTTTGCCTTTTGCAGTATTTTGCTTTGTAAAGTCTCTATGTCCTCAGGGTGAGTTACTTGTTCTGAAAAAAAATTACGGATTTCTATAGCTGAACAAAAGTGAAGAAAACACATAAAAGAATGTTCCCAAGTCAACCTATCCTTGAAGTTCTTCATTGATGGGATGTGGGAAGTGAGATAGCTCTAAGCCTGAGTACCAAGGAATGAAATAATACTCCATGGCACTGCTGATTGTAGATGTCAACTGTCAGGTGAGAACCTTAAACGGAATACCTCTTACTCATAGAATAGTCTACTAAACTTCTAGCTGGAAGGAAATATTCATCAATGACTGATTTCTTTGGACTAACTCAGATATGAATTATCTATTTTCCAGACCTTCAAAAGAATGTATATTTGAAACTCAGGCTAAAGTATCATCATATTGGATGTTCACAAAATTTCAAATCTATTTGCTATTAATAAGAAATTTAAAGTCAGATTAGATGCATGTTTTTCATTCCTGCTGAAGTCTGTGAAGGCAGTATTTAGCCCCAGGCCTCTATCCAGGGCTTCTTTCATCCAGACATTTGGAAGATTTTCTCCTAATATTTCCACTCCTTTGAACAGGCTGAATTAGGGGCTGGGAAAGGCGCACTAGGATGCTTTTCCTTCAAAACTAAGAAAAGAAGAAGGGGGCTAAGTCTCTGAACCCTAATGGACCAGCAGAATAGGTTACTTGTAGGATAAAATCAATTAGGTATGACAAAGCAGGAAGGCAGAAGGACAAGTGATTAAAAAACGATCAGTCCTCTCAGCTTCAGTGTAGTAGTTCACGGTCAGTTATGGATGACGGATTAGGTGAGCAGTTATATGTGAAACAACTCAATTCGTTAAAAAAAACAAACCAAACCAAACCAGAAAAAAAACCAAAAAACCTTGTTATCCTTGTGATTATTCTATGGCTTATTACAGAAGGGATCCTGCAGGTTGCATGCGTAGGCTGGAGTCTGTCTTCTTGACCAGCTCTGAATTCCATCACACCAGGAGGCCTCAGCTGTCACAAAGTGTGCATTAAAACGTCAACATTAGGTATTCTGCAGGAGGGAGAAAAGGGCAGAATTGAATACATCACTCAGCATACAGCTGAGCATACAGCATAAAAGGATCCCCTCAGCTCCTCTGTCTTATGATTTGACATCCATAGTGGACCTGGAATATCAAAGAAGGATCATTTGCCAGTGACACAGAAGAGAGTGCCTAAAGCATATTTTAGCACAGGAGAGAATCTGGACTAGCATTTACTTTCTGGTGTGCCACATGTGGCTGTCCAGTCAAGCGGATACTTGTGTGAACTGCTCTAACAATTGGCACACAGTCAGCAACACACACAAAGTATGATGCCAACAACAAGCAGCTTTCGTGGGCTGTGCTCAAAAATTTCTATTGAACATAACTAGAGAAACACCTGTGTTAAGATCTAGCTCATCCACGGTGAAAATCTACTATTCAAAATGCACTGAAAAATTCATTCAAGCTTGAGAAACTGGAAAGGGGCACTGTTGCCTTTATTGGAAGAAAGCAGTATTTTCAAGGTCAGAAGTGTTCTCTCTCATCTGAATCTGAATGGAAGAACTTCTTATCAAAGGACATTAATCTCTGACTGCGCAATCATTTGCTTTGGCTAGAAATTAAACACTTGCTCTTTTTTTTTTTTTTTTTTGTGAGCTACTTTGCCTACTTTATGCTTTATGATATGCCGTACTGTGATCTGACATGACCAAGAGGATTTAAAAGAAACTGCCTGTAATCTCCTGCATTCTCCAGATTCCTAGCTGGACTCCTGGCACCCTAGAAGAGTGAGGCAAGGTGCACCACTGTGCAGAACCTCCAGCGTGATCCAGTATGGCGGGAGGGCTCAAACACTTTTCCTCTTTCCTCTCCATTTATATTAGCCATGTGAGTGCTCTGTAGTGTGCAGCACTTTCCACATTTTTCCCTGATGTGAAAAAACACACCAACATCACAAAATGTTAACCTTTCTTCAGGAGCTTTCGATTCTGTGGAAATTCTTTCCCTCTGGTGATGGAATTGGGCATTGTTATCATCTACCGTGTCAGAAATAGGAAAAATTGTCTGAACATAACTTTTAAGTATCGTCAGCCACATGTTCTTCTTATCCTCAGAGTAGTTACATAAGCATAATCTTAGCATGATAATGGTTATTATTATCCAATAACAATGCAAAAATAATATACTACTGAGCATATGAAAAAGCTGGATGGCCTGTTTCCCCTTCCAGGAACAGTAAGCTCTCTGTTCCTTCACTGGAGGAAGGGCTTACAGTTCCACCCACACCCACTGTTTTCTGCAGTCCGCAAACAAGACAAGAGGTGTTTTTGGATATCCCTCTTGTATGTACAAATACAAAAATACAAATTGTTTTCCATTAAGGCTTTCCATACCAGTGCATTCTCACATCCCCTTCCTACCTCTTAATCCATGATTATGTTAATCTGCCATGTTATAATAGAAAAAATATAGATCTGCTCTATGCAGTACATTATATCCACATCTGTATCATCAATATAATTTTTTTTTCCAAGATGCAGCTGAAAAAATGTATGACTTCTGTTTACATGTTGAAATGGGAAACCCAATTAAGAAATCTGCCAAACAGAATTTCTTTTTATTATATTTGGCAGGATATCACTCAGCAACTCATCTTTGATCAGATTCTGCCACTGTCAGTGGCTGACAGAGACTGCTTTATCACTAGTCTCTAGAAAAAGGAAGTGAATGCTCCTAATCTAGCTAGCATCAAGTATGGTTGGCTTGATAAGTACATTCTGCCTGTGCCTGGGTTCCCCCCTACAGTTCAGGTCTGGTCAGAATCTGTGTTTTCTTTTAGAAAACAATTTCTATCCCTCCTAATTACAAAATGAAGTTTTTATGGGAGACCAGAGCACTTTTGGTATATCAGATAACCATGAAGCTGAGAAGAGCCTGAAAAAACGGAGTTGCTGGGTCCTGTCTGTGGCCTGATCCACCAAATTCTAGTCCTCCATATGTCCCCTCTTTATCCTCTTCACAACCCCACAGGGTGTCACTGTGGATCTGGAAGGAGGTAAAAACAGGAGATAGACTGCAGCTGGAGTAATTTTAGGTGCCATAGCTCTTTAGCAGAGAAAACAGCTGTCTGTGAATTGGAAAAAAAAAAAGGTCTCCTGATTTCCTTGCTAAACTGGGAGAAGGAACCATCAGGTCTGGAAATCTAGAGAATAATTTCATTCCCAGCCCCACTTAGTGCTGTTCAGTGCCTTCGGCTGACAGCAGTTAGAGACCACAGTGCAGGAGGAAGATTAAAGAATTTTCTTGGCCAATCTAAGGAAGTACTGGCTCTTAGCAGACATATTCCTGGCCATACATAATCTCTGTCACACTTTCCCCATAGGTAAAATTACTTCAGTTAAGTAATTAATGAGTATTCATAACATATTACTCATTAAAAGAGCTGTTCTGAATTGCCTTTATAGTGTTTTGAGAGTGTGTATCCCTACAGACATATACACAGTATAAACATATATGGGCTATACATAGGTTCTCTGTGTTAAATTACAGAACTAAGTATTTAATAAAACCAGCCTCTCATCTACCTTCCTCTGAATACTTCTGAACACTTACCAACTTCTCTATGATTTACTTCTAATTTTCCAAACTCTTGATGCCTTAATTAAAAAAATTAACATTAAAATCCATAAATCAATAAATTAAATTAAAATCTAGCCATAAAATCCAGATAGGCAGTGTGTTTTGCAAGAAAGTGTACCAGACACTCCAGAGCTCTTTGAAAGTCTCATGAAACTCATGATTTCACCTAAATTTTAGGACTTCATCTTCAAGTCCTACTAGTTATTGAGCTTCTTAATAAAATCCTTAGTTTTCAACTATAAGAAAGATTTTTTTTTAACTAGTAGAACATTATGGTAAGCTGTTTTTTACTTAGGGCAGCAATTTCTGGTCTGTGTTAGCCCATGGTAGCATCTGGCTTCTTGGCAGGTTCTGTAGATAACTGGCAGCTTAGGACTAACATGTCTGTCAGATGGTGAGGCGGCTGCTGATGGGCTGTGCCCATATCATTTCCCCAGATGTCTTTCTTTTTAAAATTCCCATTAACTCTATGAAATCTGTACATCTGTTTGTAAACAGACTACCATGTACTTTTATGAAATAAGGATAGAGGCATTTTTCTGTATTGACTTTTCTGTATTGACTTTTCTGTACTTTTTCTAATGAACTATCATAATTAAAGCTATCCTTGTGCTATATTTTATTTCAGTTAAGATAGATTCTGCTTTATAATGTATCAATTTCATTTGCTGTTTCCATTTTTTTGAGGTTATGTGGTTTTTTAAGTGTTTAAGGGTAACACAGAAGTGGATGTATTCTAAGTCTATAGAAGCTGTAAGGTGTGGGACATCCCAGCTCCTTTGAAAGTGGAATGAAAGAAAAAAAAATAATTTGAGGTCCCTCATGAGCATTTCAGCTCATTTGTGCTCCAGAGATAGAGTATTGTTACTCATCCATGTATTTGATGTTGAATTGTATGCTAATGACTGGGATATTTGTCTATCTGTTACAAAACTTAATGTTGTCATCAAAGCATTGTTTTCCAATTTCCTCAAGGCAGCAACCTTTTCTGCCGCAAGGGATCTTCAGTCCACCTCATTCTTGAAACATTTTTTTTCTTTAATGTGTAATGACCCCATTAACTTACAATAGAGTTTCCAGCCCCACACATTTAGTCTATTAGATCAGTCTGTGAAAAATAATGTGACCTTCCTTCTTACACACCATGTGGAAATCACCACAGGAACAGATCGCTGAACCAAAGACAAGCAAATGGTGCTGGACACTTGCCTTTTCATAAATCTGTACCTGAGGTCAGTCAGCAGCTTTGCCAGTTGATATTATGTAGCCAGACAGCATGAGGTGTAAACCAGCCGAGATGCAAGTGTAGTGACCTTTAGACAGTGTATTGGATTTAGTTCATTTGTCTTAATGCTCATTGAAAAAGGAATGGTGAAAAGGCACCAAATAAGCACAAGCATCTCAAAATGAGGTGCCAAGAAAATTATTCCATGCTTCCTTATCCAGATATCATTCTTTTTAGTCAATCCTTTCTTATTTCTAGTCATTTAAATAAAATACAAAATAAGCAAAATAAAAATCCTCTTTCCCATCCCCCAAAGCAAAAATTGTTGCTGGACACTAGTATGGATGACTTATGCCAGTTCATAGTGGTTGCCAGGTTGATGGAGAACTGAAATTTGAGAGGCAATAATGTACTGTATATCTCCATTTCTTTAATTCCATTAAACTTTCAGGGAGGGGAAATTGTTACCCAAAAAACTGCTTAGGGTGTTGAGAAATCATATTGGTAAAGCTAATTAGTCTAATAATGCTATACGTGACTAAAGAAGAAGGAAAATAGCTCTCTGATTGGCATTAAGTGAACTGGTTTCCTGGGAGAAATACTATGGCTTGCTCTCCTATTTAGAAGTAGAATCAAACTGCTCTGAGTTGGATACTGAAATTCCCAAACTGTGAATTGCACTTGCAAAGGAAGACTTCCAGCTACAACTTCTTTGCTGACACATACTCAGAAACATTTAGTCTCAAGAGTTACTTTGACATTCTCCCACTGCTTTTAAATGTGATGTAAGCAGCTACAAATTTTTGTCTTTCTGATTTTGTTTTTTTTGGTGTGGGTTTTTTTTCTTTTTTTTCTTGATGGTGGAATTAAAGACAGTTGGTCAGGAAAGCATTCAGCTCTGCCTTGATCTACATAAACTTTTTGGCCGTATTTACAAGTCAAATATAGCTCCTCAGTGATAGGATTCTGCTACTAATTGCATTCATAAGGATAACTTACACAGCAGTTTTCATATTCAGATCACAGGATAAGTATTAATTTTTTAATAGTTTTAAAAAAGTTCTCAGAACTAGTCTTCCTAAATAAAGGCATCATAAACTTCAGAGGCATTTAGCTCTCATTTAAGCTATGGCTTTGACCTTCCTGTCCTTTTTAACTGCATCCAGTAATTGTTGCACTAAAGATTTGAGGAAAACAATCCCCCTCAAAAGCCCAGACTGTTCTGAACTCATTAACTTTTTTACTTTTTCCACAAAGTATAAATTAGCCATTGATTTGGGGCATTTCTTGCTTTTTTCACTCATAGTTATCTTAGTAAATCTGATGCTAAGGTTTTATTATACCAGAATAATGAAAAAGCATCCCTACATAAAAGTACAACTCACTAATAAATCAACTGTTTTGTTTGAAAATTTTGTTAGAAATGTAAAACATTACAGTATTTTACAAAGCAGTAATCTAACTAGTTGACTAGTGTTTGCTTTGGGTTCAGTACGTGTAACTTGCGCCAGTGAAGCTCAGTCATTTCTTCAGACTGAAATATCTTGCCCAGAAGTTAAATCCAAAAATTCACATTGTTAGGTGCTGTAGCTGTCTTCAACAGGGACTGCAGAATTGCAGGTGAGGGTAGTCAAAGGTGAACAGAAAAAATTAAGGAGCTGAATTTGAATCTGGCAAAAATACAGAAAGAATGATGATTAATTTCACCCTACAATGTTATCTGAACTTTGTGTTCCTAAAAGTCAGGTTAAAAATTAATGTTAAAAAGAAGATTTTTCCAGTAATATTTCCCCAGACTTCTTTGAATAGCACTTAAGTTTCTCAGTGTTTGGACATTCTTTCTTCCACCTGCAAGCCAGAAATTTAAAATAAAAAATAAGAGGAGGAGCAATAAAACATTTCTTTTAACTTAAAGGAAAACATTCATCTGCCTTTGATCCACATTTTGGATAAAGATGGATTGATATAATTTTAGCTAAACCCCTTCATTATATCTTTCTTATATGATCTACTCATGAAATTAAAAATGACCATTATTCAGAATAATTATTAAAAAACCATAGAATGCATTGCTTGTTTAACTACTAAGCCCACATATATACAGGGGTGGTTGTGAGATATACTAATGAATGATAACTGAATACCGTTTTTACATTGAAGTGTTCTACTATAGACTGAGTTATGTTCTCTTCTGCTTCCTTAAAGATGTGACGAGAGTTGCATCTTGAGCCATACTCTTTTACTCCTTTCCCCAATTTCAACGGAACTGCAAATGTCAGCCCCAGGGAAGTTTGGTCTTACAGGGTTTTGTTTGTTTGTTTGTTTGTTTGTTTTTGGGAGATGCTCTGGAGAGGACCTATTTCTCATACTGTAATGTAAAGGAAAGATTAATAAAGCTCTGTGTTACCATTGGTCACTTGATATTACAGGAAAAAAAAATCTGATGAAATTGGATCTTAAAAGTATTCTTCCTACTCTCAATTCTACTTTTTTTTTTTCCCCTTGGTTTTTCATGACATGATTTCATTGGCGTTTCAGTTTCCCAAGATGATGGAATTACCTTACTTAGATCAAATCAGACTTTGGTGCTGCTTAGTTTTATTTTGTTTTCACTGAAAAGAAAATCTTTTTCATAGAGATGAATTTTTCCCCTCCATGCACAGGTAACTGTAATCTGTAATTACCTCCCTAAAAAGAATTTCCTGATGGCTTGCCTGTTTGGGAAAGATGTTCAAGATTAACTAGCACTTAATTAAAAAAAAAAAAATATATATATATATATATATAAATTGGTTCAAATTCCTGTCTGATTAAACTGTTATTCAACCAGATATTTCTTCTATTGTAACCTCTTTTCAGTTTATAAATCCTAAGATTTGTCACACTTGAAATACCCAGATCACGATTCTGATAAATTAAAGGTAGTGGATAGTTAGGAAAAAAAATTAAGATGACATGTATGATGCGAATTTCCTCTGATGCATCCTTCTTTCAATCATTGGATTAAGGAAGCCTTAATATAGAGGAGTCACTGTGTTTGACAGGTACCAGTGAGCCTATATTTCACAAATTGACCTAGTCCCTGTTTTAGCCCTCTTATTTCTTTGACCTTTTCATTTGTACCACTGTAATAAAGAAGCAATATTTTCTATATTCAATTACTCCTTCCATAAGAAGGTATGTCACTTATGTACCCCAATTATATATTTTTTATATTTTTTGAAACAGGAACAGAGTATTTCCCATTCATCTTCTCTAAAAAATTACTAATTTAATAGACCTGTAGATATCTCTGTTCTCTCTTATATATTCTCAGAGCTTTGTCTCTTATACTAAAGTGGTCTTTGGACACATGCACAGATATAATGTTTTGATAATACAAAGGGAAAATATTTATGCTACCATTGTCCACCAAATATATCAGTTCTGAAAACCAAATTACATTAAAGAATATTTTAGATGTAGTTTTTAACTACCTAAGTGAACAAATCAAAGCATATTTCAAAGGAAAATTAAAGATACATGAATACTAATATGTTGCTGTTTTATCAGACCAGATTGCAATTTGTTGATCTTTCCATGTTGTGAAGTTTATCTAAAATGTCTACTGCTCAAGGACAGGATAATTTAAAAATATTTTAGAAATAAGGAAGGTCAGAGGTCCTGCTACTAGGAAAAAAATATAAATATTTAAAATCTGGTGGTATAAAGTAGATGCTGGAAAAAACTTTTTCACTAAACACTTTTCTGCTAAAAATAGTTTCCTCTAAGTCAAAATGTTTCATAGGAATATGTCAAATTCATTTATATTAACAGAATCCTTATTGTATTATATCAATAAATAAATTAGTAACATTAGCATTATACATACAAATCATATTTAAAGATAATATCAAACATGAATAAAATAGTCAAAGAAAAACATTACATTGAAAGACTTCAGTGTTATCTAAGTTAATAATTTCTGAGTGTAAACTGGAAATTCATTGGCATTTTTGAGAAAGAAGGTTGGAACCTATAGAATAAGTAACTTCATGAGAGGCAGAAGGACTTAATTCTGACTGCTTCCATAAAACTTGTAAATTAGTACATTGGGTATCAGTGACAGATGAATACTTCTCAGTAAGAACGAGCCACAGTTGATATGCAATCCCTTTGCTTTAAAATCACCTTGTTTGTCAGCATAGAAGAATTTACAAATAAAGGCAAATTGCATTAAGCAATATTGAAATCTCATCAAGGGAGAGAGCAAGGAAGAGTGAAAGCAAGAAGGCCTTCCCCATTTCCAGATGGAACTGTAAGTCTGAAAAACTCTAGTACACAACGATACCAAGAAATCACCATTTAGCTTCTCTGTGTTAACAAGCAGCTTTAATAATCTTTCTCTATTCATTATTGTAATTCATAAATGATAAAAATGAATACAGCTTTAAATGTATAATATTTAGTGGTTGTCAAAAATAGCAAAATGAAAAGGGAAAAAAATGCTAGATGAGTATGGTTATTACAAACAAAGCTCTATAGTTTTTCTGTTGAAACAGTGTATTAATATCAGGTTCCATACTATCATAATAGTTGTTTAGAAAAATACCTATGTAAAAGCCTATAATCAGCCATTACTCTGCACTACATTACAGTTATTGCAAACTCAGTTCCAACAACATACACTGCCACTTAAAAAAAGTCTCTCCACATACCATAAACGGAAATATTTATGCTTATCACATACCCAGCTTAGCATTTCAGGTCTTTCTTTAATCAAAGCTGTAGTTTCCTGAGCTATCATTTCATACCAAACAGTTAAATATTGTAAATTAAAATGTAGATGCTAATCACTGGTTCATATTGACTGGAGAATGGGGAGGAGGATAGATGTTATATTCAGGTACAACCACATTTTCTATGTCATAACCATCTGCAAAACAACATTTATCTAAGCACATTGTACAATGAGCTCTAACATTTACTGAGCAAAGCTTTGGCATCACAACAGGATTTACTGTGTCTCTATCAAGGACAACACACTCACAGAGCAAACAACAGTAACCCAGGGATTCCAACTACAAGAGGAAATACAGGTTGCTATGTAACAATTCATGCAGGTTTTGCAGCAGCAGATGGACATTTTGAATGGAATTGATGCCCATTTGGCTCTTGTTCCTTGCATTTCCAGAAGTTTGAGTTTTAAAGCAAACCAGCTATGAAATGTGTTGAGCTTGTAGAACATGAGCTTGAACATATCTGATCCTTCACTCTCATCTTTGGAGTACTAGATATAGTCATTCACATTCCTACTTCCCCGAAAGTCAGAGCCCAAATGCATTCCATGTACAGGAGACTTGACTTTCTTCTCTTCCCTCTGTCATTAAGATTAATTTGAATTTACTGAGGTAGAGTCATATTGTCAGATGTGCACAAGTGGACCTCTATGGTTCGTACAGACCATTTTGAAATCCATGGGTCATGCTGTGACTTTCATAGCCCATTTCACTGTCTCCACAGAGGAGTAAATTAGTCAGCTTCCTGATCATTAGTGTAGATCTTCTGCATGACAGCATGGGAGGAAAGCATGGTCAAAAATGGGAAAACACAGGAAAACTGACAAGAAAATGGAGATTCAGGCACAGTAGCTGAAGCCAACTGCTTGTAACCTGCATTTAAATAACTAGGTAGATATTAATTTGACAATGACACTTCAAAAATTCTAGTGTTCAATTTTTTGGCTATGTACATGTAAGCTTCTATGGCATGCAACATCAGCTAAA
The DNA here is from genome assembly GCF_034638445.1 of Ciconia boyciana. Lineage (NCBI taxonomy): Eukaryota > Metazoa > Chordata > Aves > Ciconiiformes > Ciconiidae > Ciconia > Ciconia boyciana. The sequence goes on along the minus strand of NC_132937.1, from coordinate 76,894,192 downwards.
GGTGTTTTCCTTGGTCTGGTTTGACAAATGCAGGAGAGCTATTTTTTAGATTAAAGAAGCATATGGCTTTAGAAAAAAAAAAAAGTCTTTTGCAAAGAATCTAAGCAGGAGTAAGAAGAGAAAGGGGACATATAGCATTCCCCTTCTTTGGAGTCATACTGTGGCATATCTACCTTCTCTGTGAACAGAGCTGTCTGATCTATGCAGCCTGACATGCTGGTATTATGGAACAGGAGCCAAATAGCCATATACACAGCCCTAGATGTGTTATTCCTGTATAGCAGAGGTTTGCAGCTTCTGTTATGGGAGGCTGGGCAGAGGGCAATGATTTGGCTGATACTACTAATAGTACTATCTTACTAACAGTATTGCTGCTTTTTCTCATAATAGCACACCATTTTAAAAACTGTGTTCAGAAACATACCTTCCCAAACATCTCCCTTGTGACAGTGGAGTAAGCCATGCTAGCAGCAGTCATAGCATACTATGCAATATTGTCATGGTTTAACTCAACAGCGAAAACATACAGCCAAAACCAGCACAGATATCATTCCCTTCCAAATGTTTTAATTTCATAAAGCTGGCAGACCCAGTGCTTACAGGCTTTTTAAGACTCCCTTTCTGTCTCTCATATTGTTTGTTGTTATTGCCTTTCACCTTGTGTGCTCACCTCATCACTATCTGAAATGAAATGAATCTGAATCTTGATTTTCATTCTTCTGTAACCCCTTTTTACTACTCTGACAGCTAAAAGATACTTTCTTATTGGCTTAAACTGCAACTGAGGGAATGCAGGAGAGTCCTTAGATGGAGAAAACTGACCCTAGCAGGATAATGGCCATGTTAAAAGTGCACTAACTCAAGCATTGATTGGGAAATGACCCTAGCAGTTGATGAGCAGTTGAGACCCACACTGAAGTTATTCTAAGCTATATCAAGGAGCATAATAATCCTTGATTGTCCATTGTATTGGGAAATTTAATGACTCTTGCTGGCTTTCTTGTTCTGTTGCATTCACAGGATTGTGCAGGATTGACCCCATCTGACACAGCAGACAAGATTCACCTGAGAGCATAAATTAAAGTCACATTTCAGAAAGACATGAACATATTTTGCCATCACTGTGAACTTCCCAGGAACCATATAGAAACAGATAGCATACTGAGACAGTGTTCTGCAGTCCTTGAATCAGGACTAGCTAGCTTAAGCCTAACACTGAGTTTGTAATGTACATGTAGAGTACAACTGTTACTCACTTTTGTCTATCATACAGAGTGAGGTGAGAGAAGGTTCTAGAAACTTTGATATGCAATTTAAAGCAGGATGTGAACAAGGTGACTCTACACTGGATCATTTTAGCTCAAAACATTAACCACTCCCCAAAAGTGGAGCAAATCTCAGCTCCACTTAATTGTTATACAAATCCTCAAGTACTAAAATTCATAGATGTTTCACTAAAAATTTGCCCTAGGAGACCAGTATTTGCTTCAGAGTATTCATACTACTGCCTTGATCTACGTATAGTGCACCTTCTTTCTTTTGCCTAAATGCAAAAGAGATTTAATCCAAGTCATATTCTAAAATCTCATTCTCTTGAGGTTTATATTTGACCAGGTGTTCTTTGATCAAAACTGACACTAATCCTAAGGACAAGGATGTCTGCAAAGTACAGGTAAATCAATTAAGGTCAAACACAGCTGTAAATATAAATATCAATGCCCATTTTTATATACCCCATGTTCAGACCACGCTGAGAAAACAAAAATGCCTAGAGGGAATTCACATCTGCACAACAGCCGATCAATTAGCATACACAGTAGCCTTTTGGCCAAAAATATGAGTCACTATTCCAGAGAGTGGGACCAAAAAAGATTATATCTACACAGTGTAGGTTTCTTACTTTCTTTGATGGGTGAACAGGGAGCAGTGGGTTCTAGCAAATCTTTGCAAAAATGTTTATGTATTTTATATCAGCATCTAGTTCGGTAGAAATGCACTGATAGTCTTGAAAGTAATAACTAGAACGAAGCCAAACAAGACTACTGGCTGGCATCCAGGCCCTTACCAGATGACTGTATTACTGATCTCAACAAACAGTACATTATTGAGTCCGTTTCCACTGTGTTTCTTTTCTCCCTGGTCAAATGAATGCAATATTTCTAATACCACAGCCTTGAAAAGTAGCTTGTCCATTCTGTTGTTCAGTGGCCACAGCATTTGTCTCATAGATGGGAGAAGGGGATTTGAGCACTCTCAACGAGGGAAAATATGTCTCTTTGCCTTTAGCCTATCTAAGCAAAATGAAGAAAATTTCTTTTTGCTGCTGTTGAAGTTCCTGTTCAGGAGGAGTGATTTCTTCAGGTGTGTTTGAAATCTGAGGAAAAAAATGTTCCAAATGCACAAAAGCTTTCCTTTCAATCTTCACCAAACTAACTAGAATCCAGAGAGGGTGGAGATAATTTGGGACACCTCTTTCCCTATCACTTCTTTTTTAACTGCCTCCAAACATTTTCTTGATCAATGTGTTGTGGGTTTTTTATTTATTTTAGTTTGGATATATACTAATTCTTTCATACATTGCTTCACATAGTGCAATATCATATATAATTGTTCATACACAGAATAATAAAATGTGTCCTCCTTTACATATTGACATGCCCACACATTGCTTTTTAATATGATTTGTACAATTATTAAAGTTAAATTATTAAAATTATTATGTACTCTTTAAAATCTATTTAAGGAACAAAGACTTCCATAATTCACTGAGTATACTCGCTTCAGAAGAACCGATCTGAAAGTGATTAAAAAGGATGTCTCTCAAAGATCAGTTATTAGAAGAAACACTATTTCAAAGTATGTGTAATTCTGAAAATATATAAAAATTCTAGCACCTGAAAAGGTACTGGTTACTAATTGTAACTAATCCTGTTAAATTTTTAGGTTTTTTCATTATGTTAGCTGACGAAATAGTTCCTAAGAGGTTTTACCCAATGGACAAGCACAGTATTAGTACCCTGTCATGTTCATTAGGGTAATTCTGATAATACCAGCTAAGTTACTTCCAACTTGTACCAGCATCAATAAAACATGCTTTTATATGAAATTTATCAATACTAAAAGACAAACAAAATAACCCTCCATTAATGGAGTTATTAATGAGTGTGTGCATAAAGAGGAATTCCAAACAAAATTGTAATCAATATGTTGACAATTCACTGAACGAACAAAAAACCACTGAGAAATCCTTCTGAACTCTAGTGTATTTTACCAAAATGTCCAGTGTCTTCTCAATTGGCTAAAGGCACATAAAGCTACGTCATTTCATTTCTGGAGTCCTGTCTCAGCTTTTCCAGACAGGTATCACATCCTTCTCAATTTTGGAGATTTGAATGATCTGTTCTATACCTAAATTGATTCTATAAGATAGCTTTGAACCAAATTATTCTTCAGTACTTTGTTACTGAATAATCACTATTACTAAAAAGGATAGAAGATATATTTTCTTGCTAGAAACTAAAAGAACAATCAATGGTGGTTTTCATAAACAAATTTTTGTAGAGAGAAGATCTATACCTAATTTTACAGATACCTAATCCCTAGTATTTCACTTTTCAAACCATGTCAGATGTCAACTACAGCAATAGCTTTTCCAAGGAGTTCTTACATAGGACAACTGATTTTGGAAATGGATGGTAATAACAAATTGTGTGCAACCTCACAAACAACTGATGTATGCAAGAACTGGAAACCAATCTTCTTAATGATCACTACAAGGTAATTGTTTACGGTGCAGAAATCTTTCCTAGGTACCATCTAGCTATGTAGAAGGAACAAGCTGGCTTTATAAAGTCGTATTTACAATTAATAATGCAAGATAATGTTTAATGCATCAATCCAAAAAGCTAAAAGCTCCAGCTGTGGTCTTTTCAATAGATGCCAAAAAGCTATTCAACAGTATCAAATTACATAATCTGTTTCATTTATTAGAAAGAATTGGACTCAATCCTAACTTTATTCACAGAGTAGATATTCCATATTGGATAAAAACTTCTTTCTTACTATGTAGTGTTATTTATATTTACAGCAGTATTTAAATAATTGGTGAATAACAACAGTTATGAATGCCCCTAATTTTCTTATGTTTTGCCTTTTAAACTGACACTGATTTTCTGGATACTACTGACGTACTTTGCCACCATTACTTTTTAATCTACTACAAGTACACAGGCATATGCAGGGTGTTGTCAAATTTTAATAGTTTAATAATATCCAGATAGACACTGTCTAGGGAGGAGATTTGAACTATCTGCTTGAAATAAAATATATTTTGGGAAATCTTGCTTGACATCCCAGGCAGCCTTGATAAGTGTTATTGTATAGGAGAAACTCTCATTCCCAACTCCATGTAATCCTAATAGGAAGCCACCTACATAAAGAAGCTGCATTCTCTTTAAATTCTTAACCTTGTTAATCAAAATCCATTGACATACTTATGTTAAATTTAACATTCAGTTCAGTAATTAAAAGCAAATAATGAAATTATTAATTTGGCACCAAACTGAAAAAATTTGTAGTCACTTACAAAGGTTCACTAAAAGGTCAGGAATATAAGTAGTGTACTCCTTTATCCTTCCAGTTGCAGAGAATGATGAGGAAAGAAACAGAAAGACCCAGTAGATCAATACCTATCTCTGTGACTGGTGTCACCAGCAAAATTTTGGTTTTTTTGATCATGGGTTGGTCTACACAACATTAGGCCTGCTGGTGACAGATGGGGGACACCTGTCTCAAAGGGAGAAAAGGATCTTTGAACAGGAGTTGGCAGGGCTTATTGAAAGAGCTTTAAACTAGATTTGAAGGGGGAAAGGGATAAAACCAGGCTCACTAGAGATAAGCCTAAGGGCAGCACACCAGTGTTTGAGTGACAGTGTGCTAGCAAGGTCCTTCAGTCTGCTCCACAATGTGCTGAGTACACTGGAGCACAGTTGAAATGTCTTTATACTAATGTGCGCAGCATGAAGAATAAACATGAGGAGCTAGAAGATTTGGCCTGGTCCCACAGCTATGACACCATTGGCATAAGCAAAACCTGGTGGGATGAGTCCTGTGACTGGTGTGCTGTGATGGACGGTTATAGGCTCTTTAGGAGGGATAGGCAAGGCAGGCGAGGCAGCAGGGTAGCGCTGTATGTAAAGGAGGGGTTGGATTGTATGGTGCTTGCACTTGGCAATGACAAGATTGAGAGCCTCTGGGTAAGGACGAAGAGGAAAGCAAATAAAGCAGATATTGTTGTGGGAGTCTGCTATTGACCACCCAGCCAGGATGACGACATCAATGAATTATTCTACAAGGAATTAAGGGATATCTCTAAATCAACTGTCCTTGTCCTTATGGGTAATTTTAACTTCCCAGACATCAACTGGGAATATCATACAGCTGACACAAACAGGGCCAGCAAATTTCTGAAGCATTTTGAAGATAACTTCTTGGTGCAGGTACTAAGGGAGCTGACTAGGAAAGATGCCCACCTAGATTTGTTGTTTGTAAACAGATAGGGACTCATGGGCAAAGTGGTGATTGGTGCCTGTCTTGGCCACAGTGACCATGAAGTAGTTGAGTTTCAAATCGTTAGTGATAGAAGGAAAACCACCAGCAAAACTTCAACCCTGGATATGGGGAGAGCAGACTTCGGACTGCTGAAGGAGCTAGTTTGTAAGGTTCCCTGGGAATCTGCTTTTGAAGGTATTGGGATCCATGGATGCGGGTCACTTTTTAAGAGCCATCTCTTAAGAGCACAGGAGCAGGCAATTCCAAAGTGTCGCAAGTCAAGCAAGCGGGGCAGAAGGCTGGCTTGGCTGAGCAGGGATCTTATTCTAGAACTTAGGCTGAAAAGGAAAGTGTAAGGACATTGGAAGCAAGTACAGGTAACACAGGAGGACTACAGAGATGCTGTTCACCACTGTAGGGAGAAAATTCATGCAACCAAAGTTTGATTAGAGTTCAAGCTGGCCAGCACTGTGAATGACAACAAAAAGGGCTTTTTTAAACATGGTAGTAGCAAAAGGAGAATCAGAGATTATGTTGGTCCATTGCTTGATGAGGTCAGTTACCTCACAAATCAGGACATAGACAAAGCGGAGACATTTAACACCTTCTTCATCTCTGTCTTTAACACTGATGATGGTCCTTGGGACCCCTAGAGCCCTGTGTTGGAAGACCATGACTGGGGGGATGATAAACTCCCAACCTACCCTGAACTTGTTCAAAACTTGCTGCTCCAGATGGATGCACATAAATCTATGGGGCCTGATGGGATTCATCCCAGTGTACTGAAAGAGTTGATGTCATTGAGGGACCTCTCTCCATTATTTTTCTTGGGAGTCTGGAGAGGTGCCAGTTGACTGGAAGCTGGCAAATGCTGTCCCAGATTTCAAGAAGGGTACAAAGGAAGACCCTAATAACTACAGGCCTGTCAGTCTTACTCAGTGCCGGGTAAAATTATGGAGAACGTTGCTCTGGCAGTTGTTGAAAAACAGTTGAGAAACAATGCAGTCATTAGTCATAGCCAGCATGGGTTCACAAGGGGAAAGTCCTGCTTAACTAACTTAATTTCCTTTTATGACAAAGTCATCCATCTAGTTGACCAAGCCAGTAGATGTAGTGGTTTTGGATTTTAGCAAAGCTTTTGATACTGTCTTTTACAGTATCTTTCTGGATAAACTGTCCAGCACACAGCCAGACAAGTCCATAATACGTTGGGTGAGCAATTGGCTGACAGGTTGGGCTCAAAAGGTTATAGCAAAAAGGGTAGGAAGGAGGACCTTGGGATCTACTGACCTGTCAGCCTGACCTCTATGCCTGGGAAGATCATGGAACAGATCCTCCCAGAAGCTATGCTAAGGCACATGGAGGACAGGGACATGATTCAAGACAATCAGCATGGCTTCATGAAGGTCAAGTCTTGCCTGACCAACCTAGTAGCTGTCTATAATGGAGTGACTACATCAGTGGTCAAGGGAAGAGCTATGGATGTCATTTATCTGGACTTCTGTAAAGCCTTTGACATGGTCCCCCACAACATCCTTCTCTCTAAATTGAAGAGATGGGTGGACTATTCAGTGGATAAGGAATTGGCTGGGTGGTCACATCCAGAGGGTAGTGGTTAATGGCTCAATGTCCAGATGGAGATTGTTGATGAGTCGTGTCCCTCAGGGGTCCATGTTGGGACCAGTATTGTTTAATATCTTCATCAATGAAATAGGCAGCAGGATCGAGTGCACCCTCAGCAAGTTTGCAGATGACACCAAGCTGAGTGTTGTGGCTGACACGCCTGAGGGAGGGGATGCCATCCAGAGGGACCTGGACAAGCTGGAGAAGTGGGCCCATGTGAACCTCATGAGGTTCAACAAGACTAAGTGCAAGGTCTTGCGCCTAGGTCAGGGCAACCCCTGGTATCAATACAGGCTGGGGGATGAAGGGATTGAGAGCAGCCCTGCAAAGAAGGATTTGGGGGTACTGGTGGATGAAAAGCTGGACATGAGCCGGCAATGTGCGCTCACAGCCCAGAAAGCCAACCACATCCTGGGCTTCATAAAAAGAAGTGTGGCCAGCAGGTCAAGGGAGATGATTCTACCCCTCTACTCTGCTCTGGTGAGACCCCACCTGGAGTACTGTGTCCAGCTCTGGAGCCTCTCAGTACAGGAAAAACATGGAGCTGTTAGAGTGCGCCCAGAGTAGGACCATGAAAATGATCAGAGGGCTGGAGCACCTCTCCTATGAGGAAAGGCTGAGAGATTTGGGGTTGTTCAGCCTGGGGAAGCAAAGGCTGCAGGGAGACCTTATTGCAGCCTGTCAATACTTAAAAGGGGCTCATAAGAAAAATGGGGATAGACTTCTTAGTAGGGCCTGTTGCGATAAGACAGGGGACAATGGTTTTAAACTAAAAGACTTGGACTAGACATAAGGAAGAAATATTTTATTATGATGGTGGTGAAACACTGGAACAGGTTGCCCAGAGAGTTGGTAGATGCCGCATCCCTGGAAACATTCAAGGCCAGGTTGGATGGGGCTCTGAGCAACCTGATCTAGTGGAAGATGTCCCTGCTCATTGCAGGGGGGTTGGACTAGATGGCCTTTAATGGTCCCTTTTAACCCAAACTATTCTATGATTCTATGATTCTATGATTCTATGAACCTATGATTCTATGATTCTATGATTCTATGATTCTATGATTCTATGAAATGGGGTTACATCAGGCTGGTGGCCAGTCACTGGTGGAGTTCCCCAGGGCTCAATTTTAGGGCCAGTGATACTTAATGTTTTTATAAATGATCTGGATGCAGGAATTGAACGTGCATTAAGTAAGTTTGCTGATGAAACTAAGCTAGGAGGAGCTGTGGACTCCCTCTAGGGTAGAGAGTCCTTGCAAAGAGATCTGGGTAGACTAGAGAGCTGGACAATCACCAACCGTATGGCATTTAACAAGAGCAAGTGTCGAATTCTCCACCTGGGATGGGGTAACCCTGGTTATACATATAAATTAGGGGATGAGAGGCTGGAGAGCAGACCCGTGGAAAGAGATCTGGGGGTTGGGTTGATGGCAAGTTGAATATGAGTCAACAGTGTGCCCTGGCAGCCAAAAGGGCCAACCATGTCCTGGAGTGCATCAAGCACAGAATAGCTAGACGGTTGAGGGAGGTGATTGTCACACTCTACACTGCACTGGTGCAGCCCCACCTTGAGTATTGTATGCAGTTTTGGGTGCCTCAATATAAGGACATCAAACTATTGGAGTGTGTCCAGAGGAGGGCGACTAACATGGTGAAAGGTCTCAAGGCCAAGACTTAGGAGGAGCAGCTGAGGTCACTTGGTTTCTTCACTTAGAGAAGAGAAGGCTGAGGGGTGACCTCATTGCAGTGTACATCTTCCTCAAGGGGGGCAGTGGAGGGGGAGGAGCTGCTCTCTCTCTAGTGACTAGCGACAGGACACGAGGAAATGGAATGAAGCTGCATAAGGGGAAGTTCAGATTGGACATTAGGAAAAGATTCCTCACTGAGAGGGTGGTCGATCACTGAAACAGGGTCCCCAGGGTCATGGCACCAAGCCTGTCAGAGTTCAAGGAGCATCTGGACGATGGTCTTAGTTTTATGGTTTAGTTTTAGGTAGTCCCGCGAGGAGCAGGGAGTTGGACTTGATGATCCTTATGGTTCCCTTCCAACTTGAGATATTCTATGGTTCTATGATACCATGTGCTTTTACAAACATAAAAAAGTCCAAATAGAGAGATGTTTGCAGCATAATATTCATAACATTAATGTTAATGTGAGTTATATTGCTAATGCCACGAGAACAGTGCTGAAGGGCCATCTTATAATAGTTATGAATAGTTCATTAACTGATGATAGGAAATCTTCAGAAACATGTTACCTTGTCTTCATAAAAATTCATATCTCATAATAAGGGGTTATGAACATCTATAAATTTACCTTGAAAAACAGCATGGCTCATGAAAATTTAATCAACAATTCTTCTAATTTGTTTTTTTTTAATACAGGGTTCAGTTCTGGTCACCTCATGGTAAAAAAATAATAAAGCATAATAGAAATAGAAATGGCTCAAAGGGGAAAATTAGAATGGTGGAGACTTCCTATAAGAAAGGATCTTAACAAGATTGTGATAGTTTACGTAAGGAATAAGAAGCAGTAAGAGAAGAAGGAATATAGGCAAAGTATAGAAAATAACAAATATAGAGAATACATAGATGTCAACGTACCTGAAATCCAGAGAAAAAAATTAAATTGATGGGGTTCTTCTTAATCAATGAAAGGAAATATGGTTGGTGTACTACAGTTAGCAAGAATAAAGTATTGTCAAGAAAACGGTGTTTCCCAAAGAGCTCTTTTGGATGAACAGGAGTAGAATGTGCAATCACGCTTGTGTTTCATAATACAAAATGCTGCTTCTTTAATATATAATGTGATCCAGATCACCGTGAAATTTTAGCTCCTTTCTATTTTTCACCTTAGAATATCATGTACTTGGATATGTTATAGGAGTTAGTAGGTTTCACTGAGACCTAATCAAGGAACTTGTGTGTATTGGCAGTGATTGAATTTAGCTTAATCCAGTATGGCACATCTGATCTACATGACTGAAAAAAATCTCCAGAATGTTAATGGGTATATAACGTTATTAAAACAACTACACAGCAAATGCCTCTAAGGGCAAGATACTGAAACTGTTCAGCATATCTAATATAAAAACAACTAGGAAAAGCAGAAGAATTTGTTAGGAAAGGCAAAGCAGTACCTAATTATTCTTCAGAAGAGCTACACTTGTACTAATAACATAAAAAGAGTTACGATGTATTAATTACTACTTCTTTTCTTCAAGAAATAAATGTCTCTTGAGAAGGAGTTAAACTGAGGGTTCATCACAGAGCTGCTCTAGAGTGAATGTTACAGGTGTCCTCACTGCATTCCAAGTTTACGTGTGTACAGATAGCATGAAATGTGAACGGCTGCATGAGATTGATGAGATCAAGGTAAAACAATAGATACTCATACCAACCACAGTAAGTCATTCCTGTGAAGTAATAAATTAAAGCAAGCCAAAGGACAAAATGTGACAATTAGCTTCTATTTACAGTTACTTAAAAAGTCAATTATAAGTTCCAATAAATAAGGGGACTTTTATGACAATTAGCATCATAATCTACAACATAAAGTCATTCCTTTAATCTCAGTTCAGTTCTGTTGTCATCAAAGGTGAGCACAACATCAAAATTCTATCGTTCATCAAAATGTCATCCCAAGCTTTATTGCCAGGAAGGATTTGAGAGTGGCAAAGGGGGATAGCACAAAATGGTCATAAATAGCTATAAATGTAGCATGGTGCTTCATAAACACAAGTACCTAATATATGAGAGCTCCACTTGAATAACATGCTGTCCTTGTTTTGTGTAGAGAGGGAGTAGTACAGCTATTTTGCCTAAACAAAGACAGAAATGAAACCTTAGCAAAAATAAGAATTCCAGAAAATGGTTTATTTTTATTAAAGTTAGTGTTACCTTTCACTTCCTTTAATGCATAGACTATGCTTTATATGTTGGACACATATGTAGTCCTTTTTTTCTCAGTAAAATATATTGAATTCAAGAGTTCCATTACTAAGTGCCATTTAAAAAAAGATTCCCTAGATTATTCCATTTAATAACATTGAACTATAATTATAAATTAAGATTATAATCCAGTGAAATGGAAAATTTAATAGTTTTGGAAACTTGATAACTTACTAATTTTCAGGATTTTCTGTATTCCTATTTATATTCCCCTGTGGTTATCTTCCACCTCTGATTTTTTTTAACAACATATGACAAAGTAGCAGTTATATCAGTTTAGTAAAACTCTTTCAGTCCAATTGTCATAAAGCTGGAGAGAAAATCACAATTATTCATTAGCGATTTATGTATGAGCACATCTTCTGGTTTACTTTGGAAAAAATAGTGTAGCCAGGTAATACTTTTTCTAGAAATAGAGCATACACCATTTCTTGTCACAGTTTTCTCACCAAATACCCAGCTCTTTTGGACTGACCCTTCTTTCTGAAAGGCTTCCATAAGAGAGTCCCCCAGTTTTCTGTGGGAGCTAAAACTTGCCAGAAGACTAGTACTATAACCTTTCAACAGTCTGTAAATTCTTGGTCCTTATGATGTATTCTTTGTTTCTAGCCCCTTATTTAGAACATGTCCAGAAAATATTAAATTTCTATAAGCTGACCCTAGATGTGAACCTGAGCCCTTGCAGTGGCATGGCTGCAGGGTGGGCCAGTGAGAAATCTGCTGTAGCCCCTTGTAGGCCTGGGGTGCTGAGGCTGCAGATGGGCAATATGGAGAGAGCTGCTCAGGCCCTAGGAAAGGTCCATCTGATGCCAGCTAGCTTTGTGCCTGGGGCAATTAACCCCGAAGAAAGGCTTCAATTTTCAGTTTCAGAGCTAAGCTGTAACTCAGTGGGGATCTCTGAATCATGAGGTGCCAGTGTGCCCATTGCCTTCCTGTGCCACCTGAAAGGTAAGCAGCTGTGCCATCGACGCACCTCTGTGAGCTGTAGTGAGGTGCGAGAGTGAGAACCAGCTCCTTACTGTGGACTGAGCACAGTACCACATTCAGATAAGGAAGGGTTCATTAAGTTTGTACTAACTCTGACTGTTCTTATATGTTCTTCATTGACACTACAGTTATTTTTGAAGGTTCCGATTATGTAAAAAAACTTCTGTAAAACATTGAGGTAAAGGTATTTAATCAGGACATTTCTTCCTTTCATATTCCTAAATCTATTTTTTCACTATCACCCACAGCACACTGGCTTGAAAAACCGAAGAAGAACAAAATTTTAAAAAATATTGTGTTCTTAGCAGAAAAAGGTAAGAATAGCCCTGGGGATTAAATAAATATATTGGCTAGCCTGGAGCAAACAGATAAAATATATCTATTCTGGGATGCATATGATCAATAACAGAAAGTAAGAGACGTGAGTGATTGTCTTGTATCATTTTTCACTTCTATATAAACCTAATATGAATTCTGCTTTTCTGCCGGTGAAAAATTCACATTTTGCTTTTCCAATCTGTTTGTATGTTTGTAAACATGGGCCACCGATATCCTGATAATTAGGCTTCAGTTAACAGGTCATTCATCTTAATTAGGAAAGTAGCGCTAGGCAGGATTTCCCCCCAAGATAGCAACAAGTTTTCCTTTCTCGGACTAAATATAACAGTTGAAATCTTGACAATTTCCACAGGTTAACTGAGAGAAGAGGGGAAGAAGATGAGATGATCTGGCTTATAAAATGAGATGGTTCATAAGTGAAAAGCTTTATAAAAATGTAAATTTTCAGAACTTACAAAATAATTATTTTTGCTTGTTTTACTTTTTCAAGTAAGTTTTCGTTTACTAGAATAAAAAATGAAAAATTGGCTCCTGAACAAACTCTTCATAGGTCTACCAAAAGGTCTTTTAAATAATTTCTTCATTGTAAAAAATCCAGTCATAAATAGTTATGATTACAGTGAATTGTCACTTTAATGAAATAAAGTTTTCAGATATTTTTCCATTAGTTCTGGATTTTAGATCATTATATTATCTAAAGTAAATTTAAATATTCTTTTTTTCAACATCTCTCTCTTTGGCACTCTTTGTCAACTATTTTGTGATCTAAATCTAATTTATTCTCTTGTAACTAATGCTCAGAAATATAAACATCATGTTATTTGTTTGTGTAGGCAGATGGAGCTTTGTTCTTGTTTGTTTATTTGCAGATATAGGTTCTAAAAATAAATGTGGTAAATTTCTGCCTAAAGTACTGCACTCTCCTTGCTTTCAGCAGCGTCCTTTCTTTCTCAAAATATAAGGGGAGAGATTTTACTGAACTGGAAATATAAATTTATTTTTCCATTTTGTCTCATTATTTTTGATTTTATTTCTTGTCAATTTACAATGAAAATTGAAATAAGTGTAGTTCTTTCATGTTGCCTATAATTGTGCTTGAAAAAGTAAGTAGGGAAACTCAGACTATTCATTCCAAACTACAGATTACTAGATCTTCTGATCTAATTTTCTTCAACTTGCTAATACTCTTCAAAGGTTGCTTTAATTTACAAGTGGGTCCTAAAGACATACTTAAAATCCTTCAGGTCACTTATGAAAGAGTTCGGCTTTTTTTTATTTAAGTGATACGTTTTAACATTTTAATTTTTCTGAAATGAGTCATGCTGATTAATAACAACTGATAATAATAACAAATGAAGAACAAAATGTGTAGTACTTTCAGGAAATGAAATTCAAGCTAACATATATGAAATTTCCCAACATAAGAGAGAATCTTCATTAACAGTTTTATCAAATAGGCTGTCAGTAATTTTATTCACAGTAATTCACTGTAAAATTACTGTCAGTAATTTTGTTCATAGAGAGTTTTTTAAGTCTTTTAAAATTATTTCTGCTATTCCACTTTAATTAAAATTTATTTGTTCTCCAATCAACTGTAGTCTGCCTTGATCCACCAATGGGAGTGTCTTATACAACATGTAGTCAGAATTGTGTTTTTACATTCCAGCTTTATTCCCACCCTCTCATCTGCTCCTTTTTTGTCTTCTCTGTTTCTTATTAGTTTGTCTAGTTCTGTGTATACCACATTCATTCCAGCTCTGGTCCCCTTATTTCCTTGTAAATCCCACCCAAAATCCATAATTGAGACATGGTAATGATTTACTTATCAAATTTTGGAATGTTAATCTTAGGAACTTTTAATGTTAACATTTTTTTCCTACACCAATTATAGTTACAATTACTGCAGCACTATGTGGAAACAATCATCCTCTACAGCTGTTGTTACATTACTACTATGAAAACAATATTTTTGTGTCAGGCCTAGTGCTCTTATTTCATGAATGACGATATTTAGGACCCGTTGCAGCTCCAGATTCGTGGATGTCTTTATATCCTATTAACAAAAGCAGACCAAAACCTGATGGCTCCTGTTAAAAATCAATGTGATATCAAGCTATCTACTATAAAGTTTCTGGAATTGAATAGCATGAGCTGAGAAGTTAAACTAGAGTTTGGCAGCGCATTTTCTTCTCAGAAAAAAGTATTAGCTCTGTAAATCACAGAGCAGGTTTTCTTTAACCTCCATAGAAATATTAACTATTAAAAATCTGTCCTTTTCATAAATGTAACTGTCAAAATGAATATGCAGAATGTTTGTCTTTACAAAGAGCCAACACAATTGTTGATGGCCAATAATCTAAACCTCTGTTATTTAAATTAAAGAGAAGACATAATTAGGAAGAGGTTTCCTATTATTCAACAGTAAAGGATGTGATCTCCCTAGGAGTAATACTAATGGTAGCAATTTCCTGGTATGTTGAAGTTTGGATAAAATATTCTACAATAATTAAGGTTGGTAAAACCTCTTAATTTTGTAAAAAACACCACTGAATATTTGTGCCATTTTAAAATCCTATAGAAAGCCATATACTTTACATCTGTCATGGGCAAACACTGATTTTTTCGTTTCTAAATATTTTGCTATAAATGTTCCCATGTTTCATGAAATTATCCATGCATATATGCACATCTCTATCACACTTATAAATCAATGATCAAGGCATATGTCATGCAATGGGGGAAAAAAATAAAAGAGAAAACTGCGTCATTTTTATTTCCCTGGATAGTTTGGTTGGCTCAGGTATTTTGTGTGTTGCTTGTTTATATAAAGAGAAAGCCATTCCCAGCAATGTATAAAAAATATTCACCAGTTCATCTGCATTTCTATTCTCTCTACTAAAATGGCCACTGCCAAAGGCTTTAGAGACAAAACCTCCAAAACCAATATGCTAGAGGGATGGAATGCCATCCAGAGGAACCATTAAAGGCTTGAGGACTGGGCCCATGTGAACCTCATGAGGTTCAACAAGGCCAAGTGCAAGGTCCTGCACCTGGGTCAAGGCAATCCCCAGTATCAATACAGTCTGGGGGATTCATTGATTGAGAGAAGCCCTACAGATAAGGACTTGGGGGTATTGGTGGATGAAAAACTGAATATGAGCCGGCAATGTGTGCTTGCAGCCCAGAAAGCCAATCGTATCCTGGGCTGCATCAAAAGAAGCATGGCCAACAGGTCGAGGGAGATGATTCTCCCCCTCTATGCTGCTCTTGTGAGACCCCACCTGGAGTACAGTGTTCAGCTCTGGGGCCCAGCATGAGAAAGACATGGACCTGCTCGAATGCATCCAGAGGAGGGCCACAAAAATGGTCAGAGGGATGGAACAGTTCTCCTATGAAGAAAGGCTGATAGAGTTGGGGTTGTTCAGCCTGGAAAAGAGAAGGCTCCAAGTAGACCTTATTACAGACTTTCAAAACATAAAAGGGGCTTATAAGAAAGAAAGACTTTTTACCAAGGCCTGTAGTGACAGGAAAATGGGCAATGGTTTTAAACTAAAAGAGGGTCAATTTAGACTGAATATGAGGAAGAAATTCTTTACTTTGAGGGTGGTGAGACACTGGAACAGGTTGCCCAGAGAAGCTGTGGATATCCATCATTGGCAGTGCTCTGTCAGGTTGGACGGAGCTTTGAGCAACCTGATCTAGTGAGACATGTCTCTGCCCATGGCAAGGGACTTGGACTAGATGATCTTTGAAGCTCCTTTCCAATGCAAACCATTCTATGATTCTATGATTATGCTTGGAAGCATGTTTTTTCCTATAACCAAGAAGCAAATACTTATATCCTCCACTATTGTTCTGGGTATATGAAATTATTGAGAATATTGCTGTCACAGGACTGTTTCTGGTATCACTAACAAATGAAGACCCTCTACTGTCTGGTTACAGAAGTCAAGATACACATATACATACAAACTATTTTTCTATCATAGTATACTGCCATGCCAGTGCTTTTCATCTTTTGTATTTTGCTAATATATAAGTAAAAATAGGTAAAGCTACATATCCATAAATATATCTTGGTAATTTGATAATTTTTATATATTGGTACTACATAGGTAAAAATGGATAAATTTTAGAGTTGATTTTCAGGGAAGTTATATGGTATTTAATAAAACAGATAATGCAGGTTATTTAACTGCAGAAAAAAGGCTGTTTTTCAGAAAAAATAATCAGAGCATCTCTAAGGTAGAGAAGTTTGGCTTTACTATTTTTCCTAGCTCCTTGTGAATTGTTTTTTTTTTATTCTGTATGTTAAGAGAAAAATCTCTGTGTAATTCATCTTCCTTTCATGACGGTACTTTAGGGTTACCTATTTTTAGAGTTTCTAAAGAACATTTAAGCATAAGCATCAATTAGGACATAATCTGTTCAACAAGCCATTTAAGTATGTGCTTTAATCACACTCATTTCAACAAAACTCATGCATATGGTTAAAACTGGAATAAAGAAAACTAGATCAAGGAGAAAATACAGAAACTGGTCTGTTAGATGCAAGAAAACCTACTTTTAGAGTCTTGGCATTGAAAGATAATTTTTGATTCTCTGAGAGAATCTGTAACCCTGGATCATCTGGGCACTAGCAAAATTAGGCATCTCAGAATAGGATTAAACCAGGAACAAAAAAATCTCAGAGAATATTAGACTTAACATGTCAGCTAAAGCTAGCCAATAAGAAATGTCTCTGAAACTTTGTTCCCTTCAGGAGCTTAGAGTCTTTATTCAGGACTCCTGGGTATTCTATCTTTTCAGCATCTGGGGCCAGGAAGCTTTACTTTGGCATAGGGAGAGATTAATTCTTAGAAAGACCCATGCAATTTTTTTTCACTTAAAAATTATGAAGCTTCCTGCTTTTGCTTTCTCTCCTTCTTTATAGTACTATACTCTAGTGTACTATAGTAGAGTATAGATCTATGCGATTGACTTCTCTGTTTCATGTAGCTCAGATCCTCATGGTCAGCCTCCTCAAGCACCCTATCCACCGAACTCTATTTGAGTCAGTTTGAGGTAAAATGCAGCATTTCCAAGTTTAATACATAAAAGGTGGTGCTATATTTTGTGTGCAACCTGGCATTCCAGTGCTCCTTAGGAGCTTCCAGAACAAGGACTCTCTTCCTCAAATGGATTTGGAGTTACTCTGCCAAGTACCCAGATGCCAAACAGGATGAAAAATTAGCAGGGGACTGAAGTGCTCAGAGGGGCAGCTGTGAGCAGAACTCTGACTGCCTTGGGTACGCTGAGGTTGAATGCCTTTGATTTAGGCAGGATACAAAAGGAAAAGTCTTAATAACACTTGTGGCTTTGGGCATCCCTATTTTGTCTAAGCCCTGCTTTACTGGGCTAAGCTCGGTGTATCATCTCTCACTCATTGCAAAAGAGCTAGGTTACACGCAGAGCACCTTACATCTCAAACATACATACCTTATGGTAAGTGGATATGGGCATTATTCTGGAATCTTTCTTTAACAATGATTATACTCTCTGAGTCTATAGGGACATATTCACTGGTGCAGCACATTCCACAGAAAAAGGTTTAAAGCTGTCCTTCAGTTTAGCAAAGAGAGTTTAGGTAATTACTTCCAGAGATTAAATACCTGGTATTTACTCCTAAAAAAAGTGGTGGTTGTTAAATATTATTCTTTGTGACCAGAACATTATTACTGAAGGAAAACAACCAAAGATAAACAGTTAAATATATGTTTGTTTGGTTTTTTTTCTTTCTACTTGTCTTCTTGGGTTTAGTATCCTTTACAGAAAAGCACATTGGCCTATAAACATCATTATCGTGACCAAGTACCCAACTGATAGAACAGGTCTAAAGTCGGTCAGAAAAAAAAAAAAACAAAACAAAACATAAAACCCCAAACTTTAAATGAATGACTGCTTAGACAGGATTTAGCTAACATCTCTTCAGCTGGCCCACTTTAACAGTCACATGACCCTTAACATAACAGCACTCCTGAATGAGGCCTGAGTTAGTCCACAGTACATATATACAATTAAGAGTTACAAGCAGTGTCTTTGTTCTCATATATCCTTGAAGAATTCATGTAGGAAAGCAATCGTATGTTTTTATGCAACTGTTGTTGCATAAAGACTTATTCTTTCTCTGTGTCTTTTTCCAAGGTTCACTCTTCCATAATCCATTTTTGTGCATGCACAAGCATAATTATTAACCTAAGAGTCTGTGAGAGACTGAAAGTTAATGTCTCAAACATTGTGGAGAGGCAAGGCGCTATTTGCATGGCTACAGCAGGTCAGGGAGCACAGGGTGGGGGAGAGCGAGAGCAGGAGCGGGACATGCGGGACGTGGAGAGCGCAGGACGTGGAGAGCGCGTCGGAGGATGCGCGGTTCCGGGTTCCGACGGACCTTACCATGTATGGCCAGAGGTCACACAGAGTTGATCTGAGGAAGGGGCTTACAACCACCTGAAAGACCCCTAGCGACCACCCCCCTTCCCCAGCACCTGCGCAGAAGATTGAGAACTTTCTAGAACAAGAACCATGTAAGTCCTCAAGGGGTGTACCTGGAGGCGGGGATTAGCCTGTAAGAGACATGCCCTCCAGGGAACCGCACGCGCACCCACCACTGGAGGATTGCCACCTCTGTCATGGTCTTTGCAGGATCCAAGGGTGGCGATACTTTTTCTTTCTCTTTCCTCCTCTCTTTTCCTTTCCTTTCCTTTCCTTTCCTTTCCTTTCCTTTCCTTTCCTTTCCTTTCCTTTCCTTTCCTTTCCTTTCCTTTCCTTTCCTTTCCTTTCCTTTCCTTTCCTTTCCTTTCCTTTCCTTTCCTTTCCTTTCCTTTCCTTTCCTTTCCTTTCCTTTCCTTTCCTTTCCTTTCCTTTCCTTTCCTTTCCTTTCCTTTCCTTTCCTTTCCTTTCCTTTCCTTTCCTTTCCTTTCCTTTCCTTCCTTTCCTTTCCTTTCCTTTCCTTTCCTTTCCTTTCCTTTCCTTTCCTTTCCTTTCCTTTCCTTTCCTTTCCTTTCCTTTCCTTTCCTTATCCTGCTGTGCTGCTGATCATCTGGCTCTGCTGTGCCTGAGAACATTTTGATAACAGCAATGGCCATGTGCCTGGGCTGGCAGATGGCCAGGGTATCGCTGCTATTTCTGTGCTGCTGTACTGGACAGACTGGAACTCCAGTGTGAACTCGAGTCAAAGGGACAGTGAGCTGTGGATGAGTCCACATGGGATCAGGCCACCCCAAAGCATCTGTGGCCGTGGATAAGTCCACACCAAAGCCAGTACATCTCAAAGCTTCAGTGGCCATGGTTATGCCTGTGCTGTAGCAGGTACACCTCTGAAGGGTTTGTGGCCCAAGGATAAGTCCACACTGGAGAAGGTACACCTCAAAGCATCTGTGGCTGTGGATAAGTCCATGTTGCAGCAGGTACACCTTGAAGCATCGGTGGCTGTGCATGAGGTCATGCTGGACCACCTGAAAGTGTGTGGCCATGGGTAAGCCCACGACAGAGCAGGTAGACCCCTGGAGGGATTGCAGCCATGGGTAAGGCCATGTTGGAGCAGGTTTACTTCTGAAGCGACTGTGGCTGTGGGTAAGGCCACACTGGAGCAGGTATGTCTCTGAAGGCATTGTGGCCCATGGACAAGGCCACGCTGGAACAGGCGCACCTCAAAGCAACTGGCTGTGGACAAGTCTATGCTGCAGCAGGTATACCCCTGGAGAGACTGGCTCATAGATAAGGCTCCACTTGGAGCAGGTACAACCCTAAGGGACTGCAGTCTGTAGATAAGTCCAAGCTGGAGCAGGGGCAAGGGGAGGAGTTCATGGCAATGTTAAACCCTATGGTCTGGTCCAAAGGGACCAGGGGTGGAGATTGTAATGGAAATACCTTTAAATTGTTGTAACCTGGGATGAGACTTGCATGTTATGGGAATTACTATAGCAGGAACTCCCTGTTGCCAGCCAGGCTAGGAGCAAAGGGAAGAGTTCATTGCAATGTTAAACCCTATAACTGGCCCAAAGGGACCAGGCATGGAGAATGTAATGGAAGTACCTTTAAATTGTTGTAACCTGTGATTTGAGTTGCATGATATAGGAATTACTATAGCAGGAACCACCTGAACCAATGGAGGACAAGCCTGACAAGAAGCAGTGCAAGTGCAGCAGTGACCCAACCTGAGCTGGCTTTGGTGCCCAATAACTCCACGCAGCACACCACCTCTCCTGTCCTGAGTGACCACCATAACAGATAGAGCCCAAAGTCATGGACTAAATTAACTCAGTGGACATTTTGTGGACATTTATGGACATTTTACAGACATTTCACAGGGGTGGTCCATAGACTAAGGGAATGATATGTGTGTATTATATCAAAGGATGGGAAGGGTGACAGTGGGTAATGAGAATGTATTGGATAGTGTGAGACCTGAGCATGACGTAAATGGTATGGAATAAGGGGTGGAGAATGTGCTGGACTGTCATGGTTTAACCCCAGCTGGCAACTAAGCCCCACACAGCTGCTCGCTCACTCCCCACGGTGGGATGGGGGAGAGAATCAGAAGAGTAAAAGCGAGAAAACTGGTGGGTTGAAATAGTTTAATAGTGACAGTTTAATAGGGAAAGCAAAAGCCATGCACAAGCAAAGCAAAACAAGAAATTCATTCACTCCTTCCCATTGGCAGGCAGGTGTTCAGCCATCTCCAGGAAAGCAGGGCTCCAGCACGCGTAAGAGTTACTTGGGAAGACAAACGCCATCACTCTGAATGTCCCCCCCTTCCTTCTTCTTCCCCAGCTTTATA
This sequence comes from Ciconia boyciana, assembly GCF_034638445.1. Lineage (NCBI taxonomy): Eukaryota > Metazoa > Chordata > Aves > Ciconiiformes > Ciconiidae > Ciconia > Ciconia boyciana. The sequence goes on along the minus strand of NC_132937.1, from coordinate 76,872,925 downwards.
TACTGAGCATGACATCATATGATATGGAATAGCCCTTTGGTCAGCTGGAGTCAGCTGTCCTGGCTGTGTCCCCTCCCAACTTCTTGTGCACCTGGCAGAGCATGGGAAGCTGAAAAGTCCTTGATTTAGTATAAGCACTACTTAGCAACAACTAAAACATCCCTGTATTATCAACACTGTTTTCAGCACAAATCCAAAGCATAGCCCCATACCAGCTACTATAAAGAAAATTAACTCTATCCCAGCCAAAACCAGCACAGTAATTAATATATCTTATTAATTTCCATTCTGAAAAAATCCATAGATTCCAAAGTCCTTTAGGCCATGTAGCATCTAAATACATTTAAGTAGTAAATTCAGATGGCATAGCCAAATTATTTAGGAGGTTAAGTGCAAATATATGCAACCATAAACCCAAAGGGTAATTCTCAGAAATGAGACTTGGTAAACTCAATCTTAAGTCAATTTTTTTCTTTACACATGTGGTGATTGTTGGTTGAGTAAGAACTGTTTGAGGATGAAAAATATGGCCGGATAGGTGCCCAGCTGAATATCTTCTAAGCATAACTGCTGGAGCACTAAAGAATACCAATAAGCTTCTGAGTACTTTTTTGTACAATCTGAGCAAGAAGTATTTGCTCAGTCCTTTTTTTTGTTTGTCTGTTTTCAATTTTAAAATTGCTTTTTACGTTTTCTTATATCATTCAGTAACAAAGATGTAAGATTGGAAGTGTTTCTTATGTGCTTCTGCAGTGCTTAGCACAGCTTGAGCTCTTGTGTAATTTGAATACTAAATTAAATAAAACTAATTCATATTAAGAGTAATACTAACAATATTGTTACTTGAATGCTAGATTTGTGTGGTCCTGTCCTGATACTGAAATATTCTAAGAGATGCTTAACCCACAAGAATATTGCTGTCTTTCACTCTTAACTGCTTAATTGATACAACTTTAAATACAAAAATTGAATAGTTTAGAGGATTTTCATATTTTTCTAGTATTTTATCAACTCAAAGGTCTTTAAGGAGCTATAGCTTTTTTCATTGAAAGTATGTCATTATTTGCATTAGGAATCCAATCATTTGACACTTTTAATAGAGCATACAGAAATTCAAACATCAGTTTAATTTCTTAGTGGTCTTCTCAGTTAAACCACTCCTTTACTATGGAGGGTTCTATACAAGTTCATCTGCTTTCAGGAACTGGTCCCACAAGTAACTTTAAGTTCTTAATCTTTTATAGAAATCTACTTTTAGAACAATCTACCAGTTCCCTAAAATATTTCTAGGAATCGAACCCAGAGAATAGGAATGAAACTGAGGCTGGTTCTCTGATAAAATTGATCATTTTTATTAATTCATGAAAATAGATGAACTTGCAGTTTCCACAGATGAGTAACATACTAGTCTTTTTTTCTTCTTCTTCACACTGAGAAATATTTATGATTTAAGCCTGATTCAAAAGTCAATTAAGGTTTAACTTCTCTGTGTTGCATTTTATATTGACCAGACACTGTGTAAGGCCATAGTGCCATGATTTAGGGACATCCATGCTTGCTTAAGTTCCCACATCTTTCCAACTGAACATCTTCTATCAGTTAATTGAGCTGGAATTAAATTAATAAACAAGCTCTGAGTGAAAGTTATGAGAGGTATTTATAACATCAACTGGCTTGTTAATCTAGTATATAGCACAGCTGTGTTACTAGGTGAGAGAAGTAAATCAAACAAGATTCATAAGGAAAGCAATAGAGTGCAAGCTAAACCATCATTATGCAGCTGTGTAAATCATGGTTCACCTACACTTTGATTATGGAATGCAGTTTCGGTGTCTTCATTTCAAAAAGCATAGATGAAGTAGCCTGGACAGGCTTCATTTTCTAGGCAATAAAGTTGATAAAATGTAGCACAACTGGTGTTTCGGTAAGTAAAACTTGCAAGTAAGCTAAGAGTCTTCCTTCTGAAAAAAAAAACAAAAAACCAAACACTTGAGGATGTCTAACAATACAGATTTACAAAAATATAAGCAGCACATTTAGGGTCAGTGAATATTCACAATCTTTCCCTCTGTAAAAACTAGTTACCATCAAGTAGAACTAAAAAGAGACAAGTTTAAAAGAGACAGAAAGATGTAGTTATTCATTGAGAAGTATATGACTAGCCATACTCCTTACTAAAGGAAGAAATACCATGTATGCTTCACTGCTTTTGTTTTGCCCTTGGCATCTATTTATGGCTACTGTTGGAGACAGTGTACTGTATTGGGTAGATGGTTTCTAACATTCTTACACACTGTGTCTCACAAGACTAAACCCGAGATGACAGAAGGTAGTTTCTCTACCTCATTGATAATTTGATTCCACTTATCTACTCAGGGCTTGAAAATACTTCTTTGCTGCCCCCCTTAATATTTTTGAACAGCAGAATTATTGCAAATAGCATGGCAAAGGCAAAAGTATGGGCAAGATTTGACTCATTCAAAGTCAAAATAGTACTTCATGTACTCATTCTTATCCGTTCAGTAATCTTTTTGCACTGAGATAGAGCAAATGAGCTAGGGAAGGAACTCTTAAAAGTTGTATGACCACTTACATTCTTATCTTATGGAAGATTTTGTCAAAATTCTGTGTTTCTTCATTAGAATATCCTAACACACAAACAATTATTTGAACGCTATCAAATGCTAGAAAATTGAACTACTACATGCACTTTCTATACTAATTTGACTCTCACCAGTTTAACAAGTAACAGTTCTGCTACCACTTTTTCTTTTCTTTCCAGTTTTTTTTCTTTGCAGAGCACTAATGATGCCAGCACATAAAACTGTAAATCTACAATTGCCAGTCCACAAACTGGCACAGATGACCAAGCTACTTACAGAACCCATACAACTGTGTCCATGTACTAACGATAAATTAGTCTTGCGATAGTAATAATGATAAAGAAAGGCATCATATTTGAAAAGTCGTGCCAGACTGGTGAAGTTCCCAGTGACTGGAAGAGGGGAAACATAACCCCCTATTTTTAAAAAGGGAAAAAAGGAAGACCGAGGGAACTACAGGCCAGCCAGTCTCACCCTCTGTGCCCAGCACAATCATGGAGCAAATCCTCCTGGAACGTATACTAAGACACATGGAAAACAGAGACATGATTGGTGACATCCAACATGGCTTCACTAAGGGCAAATTGTGCCTGACAAATTCGGTGGCCTTCTGTGATGGGCTTACAGCATTGGTGGATAAGGGAAGGGTGACTGACATCATACACCTGGACTTGCACAAAGCATTTGATACTGCCCCACACAACATCCTTGTCTCTAAAATGGAGAGACATGGATTTGAGGGGTGGACTATTCAGTGGATAAGGAATTGGCTGGATGGTTGCACTCAAAGAGTTGCTGTCAACAGCTCAATGTATGGATGGAGACCAGTGACAAGTAGTGTTCCTCAGGGATCCATACTGGCACCAGTATTATTTAACATCTTTGTTGATGACATGGACAGTGGCATTGAGTGCACTCTCAGCACATTTGTAGATGACACCAAGCTTAATAGTGTGCTTGACACTCTGGAGGGAAGGGATGCCAATCAGAGGGACTTTGACAGGCTAGAGAGGTGGGCCTGTGCAAACCTCATGAAGTTCAACAAGGCCATGTGCAAGATCCTGCACCTGGGTAGAGGCAATCCCAAACATGGATACAGGCTGGCCAATGACTGGATTGAGAGCAGCCCTGCCAAGGACTTGGGGGTGTTGGTGGATGAAAAACTGAATATGTGCCGGCAATGTGCTCTCACAGCCCAGAAAGCCAATCGTATCCTGGGCTGCATCAAAAGAAGCGTGGCCAGCAGGTCAAGGGAGATGACTCTCCCCACTATGCTGCTCTTGTGAGACCCCACCTCGAGTACAGTGTTCAGCTCTGGGGCTCCCAGCATAAGAAAGACATGGACCTGCTCGAGTGTGTCCAGAGGAGGGCCACAAAAATGACCAGAGGGATGGAACAGTTCTCCTATGAAGAAAAGCTGATAGAGTTGGGGTTGTTCAGCCTGGAAAAGAGAAGGCTCTGGGGAGACCTTATAGTAGCCTTTCAGTACTTAAAGGGGACCTACAGGGAAGCTGGGGAGGGACTCTTTAGCAGGGAGTGTAGTGATAGGACGAGGGGTAACGGTTTTAAACTGAAAGAGGGTAGTTTTAGATTAGCTATAAGGAAGAAATTATTTACTTTGAGGGTGGTGAGATGTTGGAACAGGTTACCTGGAGAAGCTGTGGATGCCCCCTCCCTGGAATTGTTCCAGCCCAGGCTGGATGAGACTTTGAGCAACCTGATCTAGTGGAAGGCAACCCTGCCCATGGCAGGGGTGTTGGAACTAGATGATCTTTAAGGTCCCTTTCAACCCAAAGTATTCTGATTCATTCTATGATTAGTATAGCACTTTAAAAACATTTTCCACAAAATAATTTAATTTATTTTTTCACTCACTCATGTACCTCCTAAAAAATTCACTCTCTCACTTACTAATATAATTTATTCAAGACACAGTGCATTTTGGAATCAGTTTCTTTAATAATGTAATTATCTTTCTTTCTCTCTGTTCTTTCTCTTTCTCTTTGTATGTCAAAAGGAGGAGAGAAAAAAGAACAGGAAATCATAATCTATGTCTTTAATGATGGGCTGTGGCAGTAAATAAATAATAAATAAGTAAAAATCCTTAAACTCTTGTACACTTTACATAATAAATAGTCCTGTTTACTTTGACCTTTTTCTTACAAACACCTTAGTCAGAAATAGTTACTGAGATTTTTATATTTGTAATATTTGTTTTTCCCTGTGATCAGGTAGTTAGAAACAGGAGTATTTGAAAGCAGAGTACCTTGGCTTTCAAATGTTTCATTTAGGGTAGTGACACAGTAGGTTTCCACTTTCTTTGTCCACTTAGTGGGCTCTAATTCTTTCTATTTTTCTTTCCCAGATCAGATTAAAATGAGTACCTCTAGTTAGTAGCTTTGCAATCCTAACTATGACTATGAATCAGTAATACTGAATCATTATTTTCATAGGCCAAATTCGGTTTCATGAAAGGTTTATTGTTTACAAAGCAGTACATTCAATACTGTGTACTTTATTGTACATATTGGATGTGATTTACACTTCCCTCTGCCATTTTGAAGTGTTCTTTTTATTCGTTTAATTGACCTGTTTTATAGCGTGGTTTAACAATCAGTCAAAGGGTTGCAAAACCGTGGACTGGATTTGGAACAAGCTGGAAGGCTGAAATTGGCTCGTCATGGAGTCCAATATGTCATGGAATTATGCTGAAATACCTATTTATATCTGGGAGGTAACCTAGAAATTCCCAGCTCTCTTTACACATTATGGAGTGAGCGTACACGACGAACTTACATAGGACACAGAACCTAAAGCCTTATGAACTGTATCCTAACTGCTGTTTGACCTGGTTGCAAGCACAAGGTCAAACAGAGCAGTTTTTAAAGAACATGTCTAAAAGGCAGATGGCAGACATAATATTTGTGTTAAGGAAATCACTCAGATATGCCACCACCTCTAAATGGATAGAAAATTCCATCAATATTCCTCAAAGGTATCTTAACATTAAGCAGATGACTGAGCCTCATTAATGTCAATTCTTTGCTGTGCTCTCCTGAATCAGAATTTTATCTATTGTGGAAGTCCTAGATTAATTAACATGTTGGATGATAAATAACTATTTATGTGATGTCATTATAACAAGTTAATGAAATAAAATTGGATAATATTAAAATACCAGCATCAGTATCTCACTTCATATTTTGGTAAACAAAAAAAGTCACTTGAGAGTCATTATACCCTGTAAAGCAAAAGTTAGATTGTCAGTTCCATATGATGACTCAAAGATTTTTGGCAGTCGGTAATAGCTTGTTCTTTTCATTTCAATGGAAAATCTGTTGCTAATACCCCTTATTACACTCAAAAAAACCCAAAACAAACAAAAAAAACATATATCACAGCACTTAAAAAAAAATAATCAGCAAATAATGTGATGACAGCATTTAATGGAGACTTGGAATATATTCTCCTGATTGTCAGGGGGACAATTTGTGGAATATTGAGCCAGGATCTAGGTGAAGCCAATTCTCACATGTCGTGCGAGAGATTGCACCCCCCTCATTCAGCTGCTATCCTATGCAGAGCACTCTTAGCACTGACTCTGAACAGCCTAAAGGTTTTTAGCATGTGCTAGGTTCTTATTGGAAAACTCCTAAAAGCAGAGCGAAGAAGAGACGCAGAGCAACAATTTTCAGCTTTTCTCCACTTTTGCTAAAGGATTATTCTATTAATAGATAGTCATTTGGGCAATTCACTCTAAACTATTTAAAATTGTGTTTCTAGTCTGAAACAGTTGTCTAGATAGTTTATAAAGCAGAGACTCAGAAGCAAAGTAATTCCTTTCCTTGATCTCAGGGTGCATTGATGATGGGTATCAATGTGCTGGATTGAGATGCCCTCTGCTAAACTGCCTCCACACTAAATCTTTAAGTATTAACTTGGGCTACAGTGGTTGCTAGCCTAGAACAAAATCTGCTGACCTCTCACACCTCTCACATAGGTGAGTCAGCAATCAGGTCTAGATACATTATGATAGGGGAAAAATTTCAGTGTCAGCAAATTAGTATCTGACAGCTATCCAGGTAGTACTGGAGCAGGAACAAAGGGCAGAAAGAGAAATGAGAGATCATTCAGTTGATATAGAAATTTGCTTCCTTCAAGGCAGGCTGTTGATATCTGCTGGACACCATTTTTCTGGCATGTCATGGAAAGGGAAGGAAGGGAACTCCATTGGCTTCCGAAGTTCAGCAGCTCCTGTCAAGTGTGCAAGGCAAATGTTCCTGGAACCAGCTGATTGGGGAAGCAGCCAACAATCGCTTGACTAGTCCGTTAGCAGGCTTTCCAGGGAAAAGAATCGAGTCAGGCCTAGGTCTCATCCCTCAGACTTGACCACCATGCTCCTGTGAGGCAACAATACTTGCCTGAAAACACCACTGGGGTAAAGCCCCAGCTTGGTTTTTAGAGCAAACTTAGTTAGGATGGTATTCTGCTTTTTGACATAGAAATGATTCTTGGTTTTCCTCACCTCTAGGAAACTGAAATGATTAGTTTGAACTAGACTCTGAAGTTTTGGGCCAGTACATTTTCATTAAAAGAATCAGCCCTAAGAGCTGGCAAAAGAGCTTATATATTGCTTCTTTTTACCAAGGGTTTCATTTTTACAGTCATCTGAAAAAAGTGGCTTTATGATCAGATTGTATCGGCAACCATTCTGTGACAGACCTGATATACTTAATTCACATTTCTTTTCCTTCCATACTGGAAAACAGACCCAAATATACCTCTAGAATAAGCTTCAGTTTCTGGTACCAGAAGGCTATCTTACTAAACAGAACATTTTGTACAGCCTTCATAACGTCAACAAAGTGCTGCCTTAAGTCCAATAAGCAGTAGATTTATTGAAAGTGACTTGTGCAGTCTATATCTGGAATGAAACAGCTAGTTTCATCCTGTTCAATTTTTACATTACTCTTAATTTTCCCAGGGAACTACACAGCCAAAACACTTTCAGTAAAACACTTCCTTGTAAAACGATCTGTTTTATCTGTCACTGAGAAGGAATACGTTTTCACTGCTTTAGTATCAGAATATGCATCCTTCATTTTATTTTAATTCAGCCACTGGAACCCTAATGATTGAAGCCATTTCAGAAGGTACCATCAATTATAACAGCCATCTCATTCACAAGTGAAGAATGAGTCTTTTTCTCTAGTACTTAGAGACCAGCGATAATTCCCAGACCTCTTATTTGTACACAAATAATTCTGTACCTTTCATGTGCCCCTTCCATTTTATAACTGCTGCAGTTTTATGACTTTTTGCAGACCTTGGTTATAATCACTTCATATTTTTGATGTCAGCAGTCCCAGGACAGTCACAATCCAATAATTCTGCTTTCATCTACTTTGATTAATTTGATTGTACACAATCCTGACTTCTAGAAGAAAATTCTGCAGAATATAGATTGGATCTAAAAGAGTTGATTTTCCTCTATGAAGTGGGTGCAACATGTTATCGACAGCAGCAAACTATGCTGGAAACAATATTTATTTAGCATCTTATCAACTGTTTTGATACTGTTCAACAAAACAAGTGGAACTGTGCATGGATATTCTTCATATGTTTATTTTCTGTGTATAACATTTAGTCATTTGTAGTTAAATTTGTTGTGTGAAGGAGCAGCAAGTCATTAGCAAATTTAGTTAGAGAAAATTGCCATCCTACATAAGGCAGGCATACTCATGACTAACTTTTGAAAGCTGGACACTTCTATTAAGTCTCGAGCTTCCTAATATGCAAATAAGGAAACTCAGCTGCCTGAAGATGGCAGCTGAAGCAGGCAAGATGCTGAGTGAATGCTGTGTTAAATGGCAAAGAGGAGAGGAAATACTGGATACCGGATGTCTGAAATTCTACTCTTTGGGTTGGGAGTGGGAAAAGTGAACAGATAGCCATCTCCAAACCTTGCTGTTCTGCAACACCTTTTTTTTCCCCACAACAAAATTGTTATCCATCTTTTAAACCTTTTTTTTTTTTTAAATATAGCTGTCACAGAGGGAGGCTATGCTACTACTCCCCCTTAGTGGTAATCTGAGGAGTCCAACCCTTCCTTCTTACCTTGCCGGGAACATGGTAAAATGCATGTGGGCTTTTCTTACCAAGGTTATCTTCTGCCTTTCTTGAAATAGTTCTGGTGTATTGAAAAGTATTTTCAAGATTCATAAGGCAGCTGGTTATATTCATCATGGAATATTTTTCTCCATTAATGCCAAGGGTCTCTAAGATCTTTGTGAATAAATTTTTACAGGCCTCAGATGGCCATGCAGGGGAAAAGACAATTTAGTTTTCCTCAGCAGAAGTCATGGCTACATAGTATTGCAACCCTTGTATTGCATCTCCCTTGTTGTCTAAAAAATGTGCTTTATATCTTAAATTCCTTTTTCCATCCTGTATTCTACAGCATCTCAAGAGGCGTAAAGTGCAACCCTGTAAAGTGGAACAAATAAAGAGCTCTAAAAATATAAATATTTTTGCATTAAGAAGCATGTGACTATAATCTCAAAGGATGTGTAATGTTAGTACTACTTGATAGAATGTCCTTAAAGAAATTAGTGTCATTAGAAGTGTCTCCATAAGAATAGAACTGGTTGTGCAAATTTGTTGGCAGAGAGAGGGATTTTAAATTCTTTGAAAATAGAGCCACTTTTGCCTCACTGTCTAAAGTTGCTTATTCAAAACACACACTAACCAGTCCACACTGTTTGCTAGCCACCTTGACAGCCTGTTTCCTTCTCATCTCCTATAACAAATTTACCTCACTGCAGAGTTAAAAGCTGCACATGGCAGAACTGAAATAAGGCAATTCAGAAATTAAGTCTCTTATTGCTGTTTACATACATATTTCTATTGTGCTTATGATAATGACCAAGGTGTCCTCTTTTTTCACCATGTTTACTTATCAGTATGTGTGCCAAAACACCAGGGAAGTATTGTAAGATTAAGAGTGCTTGTGCAAGCACTTGTCTAACACTAATTTTGAATCCAGCTGTTTCAAGTATTTCATTATCCACTGTACCTTTTTGCAAAGCACTCTGCCACACAGTATTTTATGTGGAAAAAAAAGGTAAAACAATAAAATTACCTCTACTCACTAACTTAACTTTAGTTAGAAACCTTTTTTTTCTCTTGCCAATTTTCATGAGGCTCTCTTTTATAAGGCATGGTACTGGAACTGCTGTGGCTAAGCTACAGCTATGCTTATCTTCATTACCTTTAAAGTGTTTGGCTTCCAAGGATAATAACAAACCAGAATATTTATGAAATTAACATTTAGAAGCTGTGAATTGCTTTTTTTTTTTAAAGGTGAATTCCTAGTAATGCTGTTCAAAGTATTTGTTGCATCTAAAACCCCATGTGCTGTTTTTCACATTTCTTGATACTTTTTCCTAATCAGATTACATGAGGGTGATTCAAGGACAGTTTTTTCTACCTTTGACTTAGTAGCAGTGTTATAGCAAAAACATTTTCTTAATTTAGATGCCATAAGTTATTAGCTAGTTACTACAGGACTGAAAAACAACAGTCCTTTGGCCAGTTCAGGTGCGACCTGTGTGCAGTGTATTTAAATACAATGACATGATCTGTTTTGTCACTGTTTTTCAACTGAGACATGGTTGGATGAAAAAATATTATTTTTTTATTCAAGATAAGAGTCTACCACTTTATATTCTTGGTAGAGTGACATTTTGTCCTTCAGGTAGCAATTATTATGTTGTAAAGTACATAAAAAGATTGTTGTCAAAGAGTTGCTCAAGGAGTATAGCCATGAATATTGTTAAATACCTACTGAAAAAAAATAGTGTGTAGTCTACAAATTCTCTTGTATGTTTGCATGAACTGAATTTAGGTGTACATCACAGAAGATATATAATCTTTATTTTTAATTTATATGTACCCTTTCCTATTAAAGTCAGGAAGGAAATACAGCTAATCCAAATTACCACAAGTGAAAAATATCTTATTAGTAACTGAAAGCTCTCCATAGCCTAGAAAAGGTGTCTAAGAATGTATCTGGTGTATAAATGCATTATCATAGATGTATAAGATAGATATCTTTCATATGCATATAAATAATATAAATTATATGTATAACACATAGAAAGGCATATATTTTTATATATATACCTGAACACCTCTAAGTCTACCCTTGGCTGTTTTTATTGCTCAGGGAACAAACTGAGTTATTCTCCTCTAGTAAATTAGTGGCTATGCTGTGTTCATCTGGAGTTAAAATAATTACAGATGTCTGGCTTTGTTGTCTGGCAAGTAAGGAGGACAACATAGACCCCCACTCCTAAAAATTAAAAATATCTATCTCTACATTGATTTTACTATCTCCCCACAACCCAGCCCTCTGAAAGTACAAGAAAAAGAAACAGGGGGGGGGAAATAAAGATAGGAAAAAAAGAGCTTTTTCATGCATTTTAAACTGAAACAAAACTGTTCTTATGGGAGGGGGGGAAAACCCAAAACCCCACCATTGCCTGGATGGCCTATTGCCAAACAGTCAAAACTAATTTCTCTACTTTTCTGTTTAAAACATAAGACTAGAAACATGCTGGCCTGTATCTAAGAGGTTTCAAAGGAAGTAGGAATGGGTCTGAAATGCCATATGGGTATATCTACATTTGGTAGTCTACATATGAAGATAATATAATCCAAATTTATAAATAAAGTTCATAACAAAAAGAAAGAAGTCATACAGGTTCATTTTTGTTTTCAGCTTCCTGACAGCTCTATCTGACCACTTAGAAGCAACTGACACTACAAGTAGTTTTCTAGGTATTGACCTTGAGAAGCTAAAATTGAAAAATGTAGTAGGTCATCCAATTCTCCTGTGACCAACCAGCTTTGAAGACATATCCAAGTATGCTCCATGGATGAAGGCTCTAAGGAAGTACTAACCAACTATTATATCAAGGAACTATTATATCAGACAGCAACTGGGTGTTGTAGTGTCAGTGTCACACCATGGCACAGCCTGTAGATCAATCTGCTAATACTGAAAGTGACCATGGACAGAGATTGAGATAATATTGCCAAACCTATCTCCAGTCTTTGGCACAGTAGATCACAGAGCAGGAGCATCACTCCTATATGACCTACCTGTCAGGAGCAGACAACCCAGCACCACAAGCTCTCAACACAATTAAAGATGTAAAAACTAGAAAGGATACCTCACCCCTAAAGCTCTTCCATGGTATTTAAAAAAACATATGACGCCACACCACGCCACACTATGCCCTGCTATGCCAGGCCACGCCACACCCCCTTCAGCTACAAGAGAGAAGCAGAATATACAGGGGAGATGTTACTTCAACCCACAACTTTGTAATGATAGTGCTCCACTGTGCACCAATTATCAGTGGCTTCCAATAAAAAAATAATTAGTAATCAGATGCCTAAAACAATTACAAATGGTGGGAAGAGAATCAGACTTCAGCCTGGGAAACAAGAAATTAATGGGATTTTAGGACAACTATTTTTTTTTTTAGATTTTCTGAGACAAGTGAATTTTATTCTATAATACTTATGAGAGTTTACTAAAAGACTCTGAGACTAGCAGCAGTTCTCACTAAGGGCTTTCTAGAAGATGAGTTGCCAGATAGAGAAAGCAGAATATAATACTGTCTTTAATGAGGGGACTAGAGCAAGATATACATCAGCACAACTTTGTACACAAGAAAAAGTTACTAGGGCAGTGAAGTGGGTTGACTGTGGCTGGTACCCACCAAGCCGCTCTACCTCTGCCCCGCCGCCTCAACGGGGCAGGGGAGAGAAAATATAACAAAAAACTGGTGGGTCAAGATAAGGACAGAGAGATCACTCACCAATTACTGTCACAGGCAAAACAGACTCGACTCAGGCAAATTAATTTAATTTATTGTTAATCAAATCAGAGTAGAATAATGAGAAATAAAAACAAATATAAAACCAACTTCTCCTCACCCTTCCCTTCTTCCCAGACTCAGCTTCACTCCCAGCTTCTCTACCTCCTCTCCCTGAGCAGTGCAGGGGGACGGGGAATGGAGGTTGCGGTCAGTTCATAGCAATTTGTCTCTGTCGCTCCTTCCTCCTCATGCTCTTCCCCTGCTCCAGTGTGGGGTCCCTCCCATGGGATACAGTCCTCCATGAACTTCTCCAAAGTAGGTCCTTGACACAGGTTGCAGTTCTTCACAAACTGCTCCAGCATGCGTCCTTTCCATGGGGTACAGTCCTTCAGGAACTGACTGTTCCAGCGTGGGTCCCTTGTGGTGCCACAGCTCCTGCCGGGTGCCTGCTCCAGCATGACCTCTCCATGGGGTCACGGACTCCTTCGGGCACATCTATCTGCTCCAGTGTGGGGTATTCCATAGACTGTAGGGTGGATATCTGCTCCACCGTGGACCTCCATGGGCTGCAGGGAGACAACCTGCTTCACCATGGTCTTCACCATGGGCTGCAGGGGGATCTTTGCTCCAGTGCCTGGAGCACCTCCTCCCCCTCCTTCCTCACTGACCTTGGTGTCTGCAGTTGTTTCTCTCACATAGTCACACTTCTCTCTTCCAGCTGCTGTTGCATGGTAGTTGTTTTCCCTTCTTAACTATGTTATCACAGAGGCGCTACCAACATCACTGGTTGGCTCAGCTTTGGCCAACAGTGGGTCCATCTTGGAGCTGGCTGGCACCGGCTCCATCTAACAAGGGGACAGCTTCTGGCATCTTCTCGCAGAATACACCCCTGTAGGCCCTCTGTACCAAAACCTTGCCACATAAACACAATACAGGCAAGTAGCTAAGAATGTAGACATAGGAATGAGTTTGTCAAGAATTTCAAATTATCAAGAAAAAAGTAGTGTTATTCCCACCTTATGTCCTATTCTAGTGAAGTAAAAGGTCTTTTAGATAGAGGGGATTAGGATATGTGTTACACCTTTATTTTAGCAGGTTTTTTGATGAAGAATCATCTAGATGAACTTGCTCTAAAGGAGGCACAAGATTTAAATACCTACATATTTTCACAGAAAATATGATTATTACTTCTGTTTGGAAGAGGCTAAGTACTTTGGAAGAGAGGGTTAAAATTAAGAACTCTTTTTATAAATTTGAGAAATTTTATAAGAAAATACATTGGGTGGTTGATAGGTGCCTATTTTATACTGATAAATGCATAGGAACCAGCATCAAAATAGGCTGGAGAGTAACTGACTGTAACAGTTTTGCAAAAAGCTACCTAAAAGCTATAATAGAGTAAATCATCAATGTAGACCATGGGGGGGGGGCAGGGAACAAACCAGAAAACAACAAAAAAACCCCCAGCCCCAATAGTTTGTGTGTACTAAGGGAAAACATTTCTGCAGCATGAATAACATAATCTTTTTCTATTCACTGTATATTAGTTACAGAGGAGTACCTTGCTTAAAAGGCTCTGCCCTTTAAAAAAGGCATGTTAGTGAACACAATCCAGTGAAGAGAAATAAGAATGATCAGAGGTTCACTAAAAATTACACAAGAATGTAATTTTGAAAGAAAAGTAGATTTGATCTTCAAGACTATAGTGAAGATCAAATTGTAACTAAAGAACTTCAGATTTCCTTAGCCAGAAACCAATAAAAAATGATCTTTTAAGATCTTCTTCAGTGCAAATTGGTCTGATGTTAAAATATGCGTAATTTCCATCCACTGCTGCTGACAAAGTGTCAAGACCTTTAATAGAATCTAATATGATTCTTATGAGTAAAGAAAATCTGTTTGAAGAATGAAATAATTTTAATTAGAAAATAAATTGCTTTGAAGAACTATGACATTTCTTTCACTTTCCAGGGCAAGTAAACAGTCCTCACAACATCCAAGTGGCCCAAAGCATTGGATTCTTGTTTGAATCCTCTTTAAGCACAGTTAAATGAGGAGACTTATTTTCAACTAACTTTCAGTGTATTCCTCTCATTTCAGTTTTCTGGGAAGCTTTAATCTCTCTCCTATGCAGAGGATCCTGCCACCCCCAGGTTAGATGACTGTAGGTCAGTGCCTCTGAACCTGTGTGTCAAGGTTATGCACAAATTCCAGGTGGTAGAATGGGTATCTATCACCTTCTCCATATTCTAGCGATCCTAAAAACATCAGGCTCTATTCCCTTCTATTAAGATCAGCTTTCTTTGCCAGTACAAGGCCTAATTTTTAAAGTAATTAATAGATGACTCCGGCTGCTTTTCAGACTGATTTCTAACCTTTAAATGACTTCAACAGCTATTTTTTTTTTTCTGGGACAATGCAGATCACTGAGCCAGAATGAAGCATATAATAGATGAGGGTGGAAAATTTTCTGATGAGAAGTTTACACGTAGGAGGAGAAAAAAAACTTCAACAGGTGGTCAGGAAAGTTCAACTAAGTCTTTTATAGGTAATGGCATGCATGTCTTCCCTTCTGTTTCTTTCCCAAATTAGCTACCATAACCAAGGATACAATTAGCAGTAGAGGGAAAGGAGGGTCAGGTGTGACTCTGGAGAGACTTTGTTTCTCATATGAAATTCTTATATAAAGGACATTCAGCTGAGCAGTAGACAGCTAGATAGACCTCCCTTTGGTTCTTGAGCATTGCAGCAAATGGAAGCACAGGAACTCTCATGAACTGGAGTATAATCTCCACAAATTTGCCGTGCAGTAATTAATCCTCCATTTAGCAACATGATCCACTGTGCAAAGTACATATGTAACAAGGAAAAAGAACAGGGACTTCGGTAAATTGAACTTATGCACAGTAAAAGAAAGGAAGGGAGCAATAAATTCTGTGTTTATGTAACTCACATATTCCATGAATGTCATATCAAATGAAAAAGAAAAAAAATTATTAACTCTCACAATTTGTTTTAGCTGCTGACATGCATTGTTCAAAAATAATGCTCTTAGTTGTGTGATTGCAGCCATTCACCCTACCTCCTACACCCACTGCTGCAAAGCAAGAACAGCAAATTAGACCTGCTGTGTATATTGTATTTTTTCTGTAGTATTGCCTATAAGCTCTGTAAACAAAGTTTTCCTCAGGAATAAAATATGTCCTCACTGTTGTGAAGAAACTGAGTAAAGTTGGAGTTGCTCCACAGTAAATGAGAGCAGAATTTAGTTTGTTGTCTTTCCAGTCCTTAAAAATAATATTCCAAGGGGGATCAAATTTACAACAATAGAATGGCAGTCATGACAATCTGGCTGCTTTTCAGTTTGTTTGTTGTTCTGAATCATCACTCTGTAGACTCCTCAAGTCCAGAGGGAGAAAAAGAATATGCTTTAATGGTTTCTTTCCCTCTGCACCCCAGTATTTTAAAAGAAACCCTAGAACTAATTTGAAAAAGTTTTCAAGCTAGCTTGAACAGCTGGTCATTGCATTTAACCTTTGGATGTGCAAACATGTTTGATGAAATGAACAAGCAAACCATTTATTTTTATCCTTTATAAATATTTCTTGAAAAACACAAATATAAGAAATTGTTTATTGAGAGAAATTCTAGGAACTTGATGCTGTGTCAGTGAAGGGTATCTGAGACTAAAGTAATATTCTGTTTCCACAGTTCACTCAGCGTATAGAGGTTGTTTTCATTACGAAAAGATTGATAGTGAATTTTGCTTAACAGTGCAAGCACTCATCTCAGTGGGACAATATTCAAGTTTCTGGAAATACGTTAGGGTGATTGGCTTATTTTTCTTAGGTGCTTTGATGACATTTCAGGATTCTGGTAGGGAAGCTTTTCTGCCAGTATACTACTGACTGAGATTAGACTAGGGATCCATGTGAGAATAGGTTTGGGTAGCAGCTTGATCAGAACAGGACAGAAAATGAACAGCTTTTTTAGGAATAGCCTATGTTGTCCCTTCCTGATGCTGAAATATAAGAAGTGTATATCACTTTTCTGATTCATAATTTCTGCAGTCAATCCATAGGCAGATAACATGGGTTACAATTATAAAGACACTAATTTTGGGGTATAATATGGCCCACTGGCTGCATGATACAAACTCACATTTTTGCCCATAAAGGCTAAATGTCTTCAGTGTGGGTCCATCTCTACCACATTGTTTGCTCCAAATTTCCTACTGTATTCATATGTTGTCCCCTAGCTCTCCCATATAAGAAACTATGGGGGAACAGCATACATATTGAAGTGTTGCAACCACAATAGTCCCTTGTTATGGTTTTGGTGCATGGAAGGTAATGCTGTGGACTGCTTTTGTGGACAGTATGGGTCAGATGCCATTCCCAGTACACAGTGTAGATGACAATACACTGGTTTGGATGGAAGAAGGAGTTTAATGACCTTGTGACTGTAATACATAATGCTATTAGTGTGTGTAGGAGGCAGATCAAATATACCCATAACCCTTTCTCAGTTTAATCTCAGAGTTAATTACTTAGTTTTATCCAGATACCGCCCTGGGCAAACCAACATACAGGTCATGTGCATAAATAGGAGACCTGAAAACAAAATGGGGAGCTACTGGGCAGTGTAGATGCACCCCAGAAGAATATCTGTGGTTAAACCAGTGTTCACTGCCCTCACTGGGCACACTCAGACACATAGTAAATGGCGTGCTGTAAGATTGATCAAATGAATGTATGGAATACCAAATTGATATGCTAATAGCATTTTTTAAGGACCTTAGCACCAAAGTTTATGTCAATGATGTGTATTCAGCATACAGCTCTCTAGAACCATTAGGAAATATGAGAGTTAGGTCAGAATGGAAATCTAACTGGGATTCAAGCTTTAGCCTCTGTCCACAATAAAGAATGCTCTGAGCACTTGTGAATAAAACCATACAGATTATTTCCGTCAAGAAATTAAGTTTTCAGTCCTTTCTTTTAAATTATGATTGCTAAATGAGAAGCTGTTTCCTGCCACACCTCTTCCTCTATTTTAAGTCTAATTACCTGAGAACGCCCTGTAATCCAAAAAAATTTGTGCAATTCTCTCCATTATTGAAGGGAGTTCAAATCCTCCTTGAAGATAAAACTCCCTAACTACACTGCTATAGGCTATAAATAGGGTCCATACTCTAACTGTTTCTGTTGGATGCACGTCCCTGTGAAGAAAATAAAGATAGATTGATCAGGACAAGAGAAGGTCTCCCTCTAACCTAGTGATAAACCATTTTTTAAAAAAGAATATTGGCTCTTCTCTGTACTTTCAGACTTTTTCTGTATTTTACTCAATGACCATTTAACTTAAAATATGCTATGGTGAACAAAACCACTGTGGAGGATCTGCATGAAAGCTGCTCAGAGAATTCTGTTAGAGGACTGTCTCGTTTCTAGATTGTGGCCTAGTTTACGTATGAGTGAAATACTGATGTTTACTCTAGCCACGACAGTAGCAGATCTACAGATGAATAAAAATGCAGCTCTAGGCACCTGATGAACCAAAGTAGAGTGATGAACAAAGCAGCTGTGGCCAAAGTACAGCACCTGTGGAGTTAAGGCAATTTCAGGCTTAGTTTCATGTGTCTCTTTATGACCTACAGGTCCTTTATGGATAAATTTCTATTCATCAGATAATCCCATTACTTATAGCAGATGTGTTAGTGTGATATAAGAAATTATCCTATATAAGAAAGTCCTAACTTGGTATTTACCTTTTCTCATAGATACTCTTATGGTGTATGTAATATATAATTTCTTATCTGTATTGTCACATCACTTAATAGTACTACTCTATTGTAGAGAAATTGTTCCTGTTTATATATCTCAGAGGTGGGGAAACTCTAATTAGGAACATATATAAATTCTGGAGAAAAAAATGAAAAATTGTGCAATATACCAACATATAAATTCTTTACTGAATTTTCTCAATGAATTGACTATACCATCACATACAGAAAAACGGTAAAAGAAGGTGAAAGAATTAAGTGAATTATCTGGACAAGAAAGATTCTACCTAGACAGAAAATTGGAATTCAAACCATGTTTTTCTCCAAATTCATAAGAAACAGTTAAAGACAGTAATTTGTTTTCCTGTTTGCAACAACGACATAGCTGTGCATACTACCAAAAGCACAAAAAAGGGTATTTTCTGATGCCTGTGTTAAGCTGACAGCACAGTACCTACTCCCTATTTCATTACTGAAGGTGGCTGCGTTCCAAGTAGGTGTTGCACACACATTATTTCAATCCAAAAATATATAAAGCTCAATTATGATTTATTACCAAAAAATAGCTAAGTAATGTTTAATACACAAAATTTTGGGATATAATGGAAAGTCCAATAAGCACATAATATAAATCACATTTTGGAAACAAAAGCTGATTGGCTGATAATGGCATAATAATCAGTGGAAACGTTTGTCAGGAGAAATAATAAGCATGTTTATGTTAGCCCTTTTTAAATACGTTTTTAGCACAATGGGTTTAATTTCATAGCAGCCAACTAGCCTATTAGATAAAGTATTGGAAGCTTTCATAATACAGATTTCTAGTTGAATGATCTGTTGATAATTAAGTGTTTCCGATCAGAGGACAATATATAAATACTATGTTTTCTATTACTACTTAGAGAGTTTTCATATGTTTATATTCTTTTTTCTTTTGACTTTTTTTCTTTTTTGTATTTTTTCTTTTTTATTATCCCTTTTCTCTTTCTTCAAGAATTGATGTGGTATGTACTAGCTACACCTGTCAGTAAAATTTGAGCACTATCTCCTAATTTTGTGGATTTGTGCTGTAACAGAAGGATCTATTTTCCTTTAAAAAGGTGGCTGGGGGAGTGTTTCAATTTAAGCATCATGCCAGCAATAAATGCACAGATTATTTTCCTGTTCTTAGTGTTATGCTGACAATGTGTGGGTAAGATGAAATCCACATCTCCTGTGCAAAGCCTAGTTTTCTAATAATGCATAGCTACTTTATACGATGCAGCAGCTAACATCAAACCTACAGTGATGACAAACTCTTAGAACTCTCATACACACCCAAAATCGCAGCTGAGAGGGTTCAAACCCTGAGGATTGGGCTGTAAAAGAAGGGATTATTTCTATTCATCAATACCAGAAACATACAGGACTTGAGGGGATATCTTAACACTGATGACAAAAATGTTATTCTTGCATTTCCAGACTCACTAGGCTGCCATGTAACTCAGCAATGAAAACAAGAAACATTCAATACAGACATACAGACATGCAAAGTTGAAGGATGAAAGAACATTTTTGTTCATTTTTACAAGAGCCTTATATCTGCTACAGAAAATAAAGCACATACGGTTCTTCACCAGCCTTTTTTTTCTACTTATCAAGCTACTATGTATTGGTGAAGAAGTGCTTCATTAGTAGCCCCCATTCTGGTCTTTCAGGCATAAGGTTTTAAATTCACCTATCTTCAAGTTAAGTAATTTGAACTTTACATAAATTGTAGAAAATTACTCAGAGATGTCCTTGTCCATCATATCAGTGGTATAGTAGGAGTTTAAGATATGTCAATGAGATAGAAAATAGTTGGCATTTTCTATGAATAATTCTGTCCTTCACAGTACTGATGACTCCTGTGCTTCTTTGCTAACTGTCCTTGTTCAGCTGCTGTACTTTTCACCTCTGTACTAGGTTCATTTTGAGGAACTGCTACTTCATTTCTTGTGTGCCAGAAGTGTGTTGTATGACAAGTCTCAGGAATGCAAAAATGTTTGCAGAAAATCTAAAAAAAAGTTTAAGGGGAAATGTTTCACAAGAATGTTCTTTTATTTCACTCAATTTTTTATAAATGTAACTTTTATAAGTATGTATGTCAATGACTTGCTGCTGTCAGTGGAAGTTGTAGGGTGTGATTTGCTTAGCAACACTGAAAATCAAATTACTCATGTATATACAAAAATGGGACTTTAGATGTCAAATTTCAATCTGATGGAGCTATGAATAGATTATCACCTGTATCCGTATAGGAATCCAGGCCAGACTTCAACCATACCCACCCAAAAAGCAGATAAATCTCTTACTTGGGTTTTCATAATACTAACCAAATCACCTGTTTCTTGATTTAGTCATACATCAGGGGAAAGAGTTTTGTTCATTTGTTTGCAGTGTTGTTTAAAATGTGGGGCTTTTCCTTCCAATAATCCAACATAAGGCTGAGAAATGTTGTCAGCAAGTGACAGCCAGTGTGATAGTTGTTCCCTTAGTAGTGGCTTTACAAGATTCAGGTTACATTACACCAACTTCTGAAACCTCAGAAGAGCTCCATTTGCAGAAGGTGAATGCTAAGCAGAGTTAGAAAATTAAACTTTTTTGGTTTAGTCAAGTCACCCAAAACTCAGATTCCCCAGCCATTTTAGAAAATGTAAGCGTGGTTTATTTCCATCAGCCTTTCCTCACTGTCTCTCTTCTGTCTGTGTTACTGTTACCATAGAGACTGAAGGAGCAACAGCACATAGGGGTTTAATATAAAAGAATCACTGCTTTCTTGCCAGGTAAACTTCTGTAATTGCTTATCCCTTCTTTACCCCTAGAGTTGCAGCCCTTCAAGCTGCTGCTTCATTCTTCTATCTGCTTTAGCCATGTGTTTTTTCAATAAGAGGAACACAAATATTCTCATGGTAGTTTCTCTTCCTCTTTGTGCTGCATTCACCCTCAGCTCTTTTAGCCCAAATCACTATTTTCAGTGGGAAAATCCTGAGCCACTTGGCTAAGCAATGACAATAAGGAAAGACAAATGGGAAATGGAGGGAGAAGAGGAAGGAAGGAAGGAAAAGAAAGAGAGAGAGAGAGAGACTGAAAGAGAGAAAAAAGAAAAGGAGAGAAAGAGAGAAAGGTCTTGTAATTTTAAGGACATTTTCACAGCACAAAAATCTCCAATTCAGACAAACAAAAATATAATCTCCTCACATAGTAGTTGAATTGTTTTACTTATGGAAAAGTTTCACTTTTTCACTGAGTTGTTGATGCAGATGTTAGTTGCAATTCTGTTATTCCAATTCAGAAGTTTGTTTTGGCTTCCAAGACCAGTGTTTGCTAACTACCAAGACTATGTGTTTTTCAAGTAGAGAAGATGGCTTTCTCCAGCCAATTGTTCTTGCAGTAAAAAAAAAAAAAAAAAAGTATAATATTGTGTGTCTCTTGGCAAGAATATATGTTCCAAATTCAAAGATACAGGAATGTGACTTTGCAGAAGAGAAGCTGGTTTGTGAAATAACTACTTGCAAAAAACCCCATCCCATAAGTAGCTTTAATAGTAAAATAAATCCACAAAACCACTGAAAGAGTAGGTTTGTAACTATATCCGTGTTCCTCTTTCAAATTACTTGTAAATAGAAATATTTTTCTTTTGTCTTCTTTCTCATAGTGTAACTCAGCTGTAACAATACACTATACCTCTGGTTCCATTTACATGACTCTAAAATAGTAACGAAACAGAATAATTACCATATTTCAGTCTTCTGTGTCCCTGAAAAGTTTTTCTCATCACATTTTTCTGCAGGTCAATGGTGACAGCGTGTTCTCACCTAGCCTCTTTCACTGAAGACTGACAAAACTGAGTGTTTCACCTTCTCTATTTCTTGATGTGTTGGGAGATTTCAGTAACTTTCAGGTCTAACACCTTTCTTTTGTTTCATTCTGCAGAGAAACTCTTATCTATGATTCTGCTCTTTGATCCTATGGATATGCTGATATCAATACTTACAGAGATGCTGCCTGAAATGCTCAAATTAAAGATTAACACCAGTAACCAACCATCTTGCCATTAGTGAGGGTTACAGCAGGGAGTCTATTAAGCCTCTGTGTCCTGTGTCAAAACTCAGTTCTGCAACCAGTTTTGGATGATCAAGTGAATATGATAAATTCCTAATGTTAGTACAGGATGTGTTTTCAACAATACCTCCATATGTGCCCATTCTCCTCAGTATGTACTTTTTCAGCATGACATCTGCATTTGTAGTTCACAGAATGTCTCATGCATGCCAGTGATTTTCATATGAACAATTCATCTTTGCAAAGTGCACAGGCTTCAAACAACAATACCCATGATAACAAGCAATATATTTTGTATTCACAAAACTCGCCATATTGACAGCTGCACGTGATTCTCCAGGTTGCTATTTCACTTGAGCCTCTGTTCTCCTCAGACACCATTAAAATAGAAACAATTTATTGCCCTCTATTCCTCCTGACTTCTTATTCTGTCCTGCCTTCCTCCTCTCACCCAATCAATCCTGCTCATATTCCAGAGTGCCCATACAGTTTCCACATCCTAATGATTTTTTCCATTTTCTCAAGTTGCTGCTCTATCACCCTATCTCACCTCCTGATCCATTCAGCTCTCCCCCCTTTGCCAACAAACTTCTTTGTTCTTTTCACCCACAACCATCTTGGTCAAATTGATTTAGGTCTGATAGAACTAAAAAAGGGCCAGATAGAACTAAAATAACAGTAATGAAAAAATTGGTTTTCTGTCCTTTTTGAATTTTATTGAGTGTAAAAGATAATGTATGGTTCCAGTTTCCAGCTGTGGTTTAAAAGCAATAAACTAGTGAAGTAACTCCCTTGTTAAGGCATTCACATTCTGGACCAAACACCCAAATATCCCTACATAGCTGAAATGTTAATTCAATCCCTTCCACTAAGATAAAATCATAAAGTAAAAGAAAGGGTCATTTACATAAGTCACCTGCTTTACATTATGTGGTCTAGCCAGCCTGATCTTAGTTGCACTTTGGTTTTGTGGTGGTGTGCTCCCTCCCCCCCCCCAGCTCCCTGCACAAGCAGTAACCATCAGTGGGAGTCATCCTGATAGCTGCATCCAGCTTATGCTGGACCTTGAGGACGAATGGCAACAAAGTAGCCATTGGCTGCTTGAAGCAGGGATCTAAACCTCTTGCTAATATGCAAATATGACCATAAGTCAATCATCTTACTCCTTAAATAGTGGACAGCCCAGGGCCCTTTGAGCTCTCCTGCATGGCAGCAGGCTGCATGCCAGGATCTCCCCTTGAGCAGGGACGCCTCTCAAGGTTACTCCTCGAGGTTGAGAGATTCCTTGCCGCAACAGATCCTCGGTAAGTGACTAATAGCATGCTAAACTTTGAAATCTTAGCTAAGTGATATAAAGGATTGATTGCACATATATAATCCTTTAGACATAAACCGTTGACCAAGTCTGGGACTAGGACTGGATCTAGCCGCACCTAGACTCCTCTCTGAGAAGGAGTTTAGAAAGCAAGGGGATCCTTTCCGAACCTCATGACTCAAAGGGAGGGTCTCCCTGACAGTTCTGTCTGACCCTGTCCTCTATGCAGTAAATAATCAAGTGTGCCTCGCCATCGAATCTTGTTAAAACACTGTCGCATTGAACTTTGTTAACTCCCTATTCTGTATCAATAAACTATATTTTTACTTCTCTCTTACGAGTGAAGTGCACTCTCACTCCATCCGCGACAGGTTTACGGGGTAAACAGATAAGCCAAAAAGCGTTTCTGGGCAGAATGGGATCCTTAGTCTTAGAAGAATAAGTATCATATTTTTTAGCATTCTCCTATGTACTGGACCATCATGTTGAAACTAGCACAAAGCCTTATTTACTATACTTCACTACAACAATAATGGATAGAGTTATATAGCATATGTCTTAAGGATAAATTGCTTCAAGTATTTTATTCTGAGGAACAGTCAGAATTACACTGATGATGCTCAAGCAACAAGAACAACAGCTAACGCTGTTTTCTCTTTAGACAGTATCAGCTATGATTCAGAAGTCTTTATACATGTAGAGTTTACCTATTCACTTCAGGGATTTAATTTCTGCCCTTACACACCAGATTACTATTTGCCTTCTTCATGAAATACATAGACTTAAAAACTGAAATACACAACCCATTTAAATAGATAGCTGTATATATGGACACTTTTTGTCAATGCTAGCTTATGGAAAGCCAGTGAAGACATATTACACTAAGTCTTTATTCCTCATCAAGTGAAATATCAGAATCAAAGTTTTTTCTTTATATATATGTAAAGAGAAGCTTGTAAACAAAACAGACGTAAACCACAAGAGAATTATCTGGCAGAGTTTACACAGACACACAAAAAAGTAATTATGAGCAACGCATTGAAACAAAGTTCCTATCAGTACCCTGGGAACTCGCAAAAACCTGTGAATATCACAGTGGCTTAGCAAAAGCAAGCTTACTCATCTAACTGGGGAATACATTCCTACTAGTGAAATATGTATTCAGAGGGATAAGAAGGCTTTTCAACAATCTCAACTTCCTCAACAGGGAGGAGGAACTTGATGGAATCCCATCTTGGAAAATCTTCTCCGTCTGTCGTTGGAGAGCACCAAAACTTGTTACTATCACAAGATGGACCATAAATTGGAGTTACAGTAATGCATGTGTGTACAGCTGTACTGTGACTAGAGCCTTGGATTGCCTTCATCTGGTCTAACTTCTGGGTTACCTTTGTTATGCCTCAAGGTCAAGAGATCTGAATTCCTCAGAATGATATGTATTGGCACATAAAAGGCCTAAGTCAATAGAAGCAGTGGGGGCCAGCAAATAAAGCTGAATCTTTGGAATGAAGGCCAAAGGTAAAAAAGAAAGTTGGTAAAAAATAAAGTGTCAGTCTAATTTGGTACAAGGTCAGGCACAGATCTTCATTGTTCTCATGAAAAAAACTCAGAAAGCTTTATTTATTATTTGACATAGCAATAAACAATGCCAGTTATTTTGCTTACATAATGCTTTCTCAATTACCTCTAGAAGCTGATCTACTTCTAAAGCTCTCAGATCAAAGACCCACTTCATTGTCAATATGTTAGCTTAGCTATAAAGGTATACAGGAAAAATAGCTTAAGGAGTTTCAGGAAGAGGCATGACCTCAAGACAGAAAATGGTTTGACATCTCTAACATCTCTCTGTGATGAAGACTGGCAAAAAAATTCATTCATTACTTCTTTTATCTAATGTGTGCAGTTGTAGAAGCAGCAAATATGCAGCAAAAGTGACCATATTATTAGACTGAAGAAGAGAGGAAAATATAATAAAAAAATTAAGAGACAAAAGAGAAGTAATGAATATGGGAAAGAATGAAACATATGTGATTGAATCTACTTTTGTTACCCAAAGGGCTCAGATGAAGAAGACGAAGCTGAGAAGACATGTCTGATTGTCTGCTCCATCGACAGAGTCTGGCAGTGTAGGACTTTGCATTCATTTCTGCTAAGTTGCCCAGTGGAAGCCCTTGTGATTTAATATCTTTAGCCTGAGTCTGGTGTTAAAAAAGTAAAAAAAATAGGCTTTTATCTCTGTTTTGGCTGCTCGTTCTGAATTAGAACGTTAGGCAGGAGCAGGAGATAATAGTAACAGACAAATAAATTAATTTGTAAGAGTTTGTCTCTGCTAGTCCTAGCAAGGGAAAGATACATTTTGTCCTGTTGAGATGGCTTCTTGCAAAAGATGAATTTGTTTTAGAAGAATGCTATTTAAGGTTCTAATGTTCAATGTTTTCCAGGGTGAGAAAGAGTGGGATTTTTTTCTCCTACTTGTTAAACTAATAAAAAAGACTTGTTGTTTTGCTAGCTTAGAATTTAAGCAAACTTTTAAAATGTTTTAAGAAGGTACTAAATCTCCATTTACAATCCCTGAAAAAAATGGTAATACAGTTGTAATTTAGATTATATATTTAGTAGAAATTGCAAGAGATATATACATCACAAGGTTAATTTAGCACGTGGAGAATCAGGAAACTGAAGCAGGTGCCTCTGAAGTTGCTGTATATCCAGCACTTTTACATGCTGTTTTGCAGCTGTACACTTCACACATCCATATATGCCAGTGGCTTTTTGTCCTGCGTAGGCATAGCTCACCTCACAGAGAAATCTACAATAAATAATTAGGAAGTGGATGATATGAATTATCAGCAATTTTAAGTAGAATTCATATGATTTCTAATTGATATCTGACTGTAGTAAAGTAGGTATAAGAAAGTTTAAAGTACAAAAATGTCCAAGACCTGAATGTTATTTATTTGATGAAATATTTTCAAACAACTAAAAAAAAAAATCCCTTCTTAGTAATGTAATGTTGACCTTATATAAAACTTATATTTTATAAACAGGCAGAGTTTAATTTCCATTTCAAGCATGGAAAAAGAGTTTACCTCAGAAATTAGGACACATGAAGGACAAGGACAGATTGAACTGTTAATTTTTAAATCTTTTTTAGCAATGTGTGGTATTGACACTATTCAGGATTTATTGATTCATCCTTATGGGTCCAGCAACCGGAAATGTAATCTTTGTGTCTAAACACGTGATGGGTTATTTCACCCACACAAAACAAATAGACCATATGTTTGACTTTAAAATTAATTCATTATCATATGAATTAATGCTAGATTTAGTTTTTGGACATAATATTCAGCAAGAGAGAAAAACATTGACATTGGGCACCTATTCTGTTGGAAAGTTAACGGGAATCATTGCCCAAGTAGTAGGTGGTTTTGATTTAATTTCAAAAGAAATTAGTGGCCTGAACTTGCTTTACTAAATTCACACAACTGTTCATGAAGATAACTCAGACTCCGCTACCTTCAACCATGCTGCTTATGCGTAACTCAATGCATGAACAGTATCAGTGCTCTTTTGCAACTGTTTATATAATAAAATACTATTGAATCTGAATTAAGCAATGGCACAGTTCTCCTTAAGAGAGATAATTAAAGTGCAGATCAGCATCTAGCTTGCACTGTTTCTAAGGCAAAACCACTACGCTTCTT
Source organism: Ciconia boyciana (assembly GCF_034638445.1). Lineage (NCBI taxonomy): Eukaryota > Metazoa > Chordata > Aves > Ciconiiformes > Ciconiidae > Ciconia > Ciconia boyciana. Next base: position 76,845,542 of record NC_132937.1, on the reverse strand, counting down.
GCATACCTGCAATCATTTGTGCATGTTAGTAATTGGTATTACAACCAAAATTATCATAACTGTCAACTCTAAAATCCAGGAAACTGAAATTCACTGTTGGAATATTGTATTATATCCTGTGAGAATAAAGGTGTCTCAGGCCAGCAAAGCTGTGAAATCTTCAATGAGTAAGACAATTATTTAAACTGTCCTGAGATCTGGACTCACAGTAGGGTTGCCTCAGATTTTAAGGACTGTATTTTATTTTCAAATTTGGTATATGAAGAAAGAACAGGATATGCTCAGAAATGAGTGAATCAAAGCTGAGGAAATGGCTGAGAAAAAGTGAGTGACTGGGTCAAGAAGGTGGTAGAAACAAGAAGTAATTATTGGAGTTTGAAGACAAGCATAATCCTGCTAAAATTTTGGTATTGATTAAAAAAGAATGATGCCGTCAAGCTTTCATGACACATGTCTATTCATATAAGTCACCACTCAGTGAATTATTGCTTCAGAAAATACAAACCGTCTGGAACAAATTACTAGGCATGTCTCCCCTCTCTGCTGAACCTCTATGCCTGAACCAGTTCATAGTCTCAGATCATACTCAGCTGAACCAGCTCAGCAGCTGCTGAAGAAACTTAGAAGAGATGGTGAGTTGTAAAGCTGACCAGGAAGTAGACACAGTTATTTATTTATTTATTTATTTATTTATTTATTATTAGGAAATAAGCAAGAAAATCCTCAAGAGACAAAATCAGTGTATTACTAGTGAATATGCCAAAATTAATCAGCTGAGGATCAAGCTGAGACAGAGGACATTCATGTATTGCTCTGTTTAGATGCATTGCTTGAACCATAAGAATTGACTGTAACTTTTTATTTTCCCTGCAGATCTGCCTAACCTCATTTGCAGCCTTTTAGGAAATCAGACAGACTACTTACATTCTTGGTGTTTTAAGAAATTATTGTCACTGAGCTGTGCGTTGCTGCTCTCTCAGCAGAGCTATTGTCATCAACAGTGTGAACTGGTTACAGTCAGGCAAATGGTTGTGATTGATTTGCTCCACTGCTGTTAGTTTCTGTCCCCTCCACTGGAAGAGACTGCTATTTCTGATGTGATTTAAACTGATCTGTGCTGTGCTGAAACAGACCAGTTGTGCTCACACTGTCAATGCTGCACTCCAGGATAGGTGTGGAAAGTAACTTGTGAGCAGCTCTGGACAGGAACCAAATGTACAGGGTAGTGGCTTCCTAGGTATTTTCAAGTACATCACAAAAACACTATCAATCAGACCTCTCACCGGAGAGGAACCTCAACACTTTTGAAGTCATGAAGAGTTTTGCTGCTGAGTGCAGCAAAGATTTGTCTAGGCATGCTATTTTGCAGCCACTTCAATTATTTGAAAACATCTCTTCAGAGAAGTGTAATCCAACCATGTGCAAATTTTACTCAAAACTACTAAGTGAGAGGATGAAGCAAAATTCTAAATCATCAATTTGTAATTCAAAGTTGGAATCCCACCCTAATTATACATTAATATGTGTAGATCAAAAATATAAAACAAAACTGATGTATTAATCTGGGTTAGCTGTGAAAAAATAAAATTGTTTCACAAAGCCTGCTGGAATGAAATAAGCCTTATAAAATAATCCATAGATAAGACTTTGGACTCCTTCTTCATATCTTTTCTCTCCTCCCTTCCTTCACTCCCTAATATTTTGTAGTAGTTTCAGGGATTACAGGAAAATGTAACATTTAATTATACATTCAACAGAGTGTAACATAATGGAAAAAAGAATCACAGTTTAGCATAGTTTTTCTTGCTCTTTTTGAAAAATTCACAGAACAGTTTGAAAATATTATTGAGAGCAATTTAAATTCTAAATCCGCATTTCATTCAAGGAAAGCTGAGTAGACCCCTAACTATTCATGTGTCCATGAACAGTAAGAACAGTTTTCTTCAGGAAAGTTTGTTTCACTTCGTGACAGATTTTGTGGCAGTCTGATATCATATTTATGTATCAAGAGTAAGCTTGAGCTCTCACCTAAATTAAATAAGTTCTTTTTTAGCTATAACTGGAAGTATAGTGGTGTCTCCAGTAAGAGTTTGCCTATCATTCATCTGGATAGAAAGTTGTATTTTTTTCTGTTAGCTTCATTACTCTAAATGATTAACTGATGAGAGGTGAAAGAACCTCTGAAATGCACAAAAGACTGTATTACATAAAATAAATGTGTCCTTTAATGATGCAGTCTTCAAAAAGAAAAACTCACCACATAGACATGATTTTAATGAAGAAAGACATTTCAAGTCATTGTGATTCATATTTTCTTTCTGTTGTTCCAGTAGGAACAGCTGCTCCATTGATTTGGCTTTGACCCCTTGGCTTTCAGAATTGAAGTTTACCCAGTCAGTGCCTTTGGCATTAGCATTGCATTTTCTCAGACATCACACCAACAGCAACTACGGGATATAGACAATTAACTGATCACCCTTTAAGTAAGCAAATGTGACCAAAGTCACTTAATGGAATAGATAATTTGTGGACATTTGCAATGCAGCTGTAACAGCACTACCATTAGTCTTGCAAAAGAAAGCAGGGTGTGCCATTGAATGAGTGGCTGTTGAGAAGCAGTGATTAGCAGGGAGAAAGGAAGATGAAATATTTTCAGCTACAGCTGCATTTCTTACCCCTTAGTCTACCTCGCTGCTCCTGTATCTGCCATAATCCAAAGTTCATACCAATTATGTAGTCCAAATTCCCCACTTAGTTACACTAGTGCTCCTGAGTTAGCTCCAGTTGGCTTCCACCATGGTAATTGAAGCTGTGTAACTAAGAGGAGAATATGGCCCAGTAGTTGGTTAGATCAGATTCTGACTTCCCACTGCTGCCAGCTGAACAGAGGGGAAAAACAAGCAAACAAAAGCTCAAGTATCATTGCTATCAGTGTTGCTTTTCCATTGTAGAAAGGTATCAACAGAAGCTGCCTTGGTGCTTCAGTTGCCTTTTTGAAATGAACAAAGCTATTGTGGGGTTTCCTTGTATTAGAGAGGGGACATTTTTCTCTGTATCAATTTTCTCTCATGCTACCCCTCTTATTTTTCTCCATTGTTGCTGCTCTTGACTGAGTCACTCAGAGACCCCCAAGTCTTCTGCTAAACCAAATCAGTAGAAACAACGTTTTCTCCTCCAGTGGACAGGAAAACTGGACAGCAAAAAGAGCAAGTTAGGGCCCTGGAGTAGCAGAGGGCATTAAATGGTCCTGTGGCACTGGAGACAGTGAAACAAAACTGAAATGAGCATTTGACAAAAATATGTTAACTGAGTGGGAAGAAGTGAAAATGTGGGAAGGATCAGGAGGGAGGAAAGAGGGTTACTCAGTAGGTCTGTAACTGTGTAGTCTTCATGGCTTACTTGTATACACACGCACTTAAAAACTCTTGTTTTGAAAGGTGAATAAAAGTTTGCATAGAAATAATGATTAAAGAATGAATGAAGGATGCTGGTGGGAAAACAAGAAAAACAACTTGTAATCCAATTAGCTATTTTTTAAATAGATGAAGAAAATTTACGGCTGTTGACTGCTCACAGTCCACAAAATCTGGTTACATACACATACGGTGGTGAAAATACAGCAGAGTTATGAAAACTGAGAATCAATTCATCAGTTCAGTGAATACAATGAATTATGACTGAAACACTTAGAAAATGAAGACTGCCTTTCTTTTTCCTTTTCTTTTTTTTGCTACAAACTTACTTGTAGTATAGCAATAGTTCACTTAAATGGCAAAAGTTAAATTACATTTATTTCAAAAAGAACACCTTTGTAACAAAGAAATGTATTAATTTAGTTCCTGATAAACAATAATCCGGTGGCTCTATGCAGTATGACTGAGGATTTTACAGTACATGGCTAGTCTGTGGTTTTGGTGCTATGAATGCTTTATATCAGGAAAACATTAATCTGAAAAAAAGAAAAGGAAAGCATGCAGGGTTTATTTGGTTTTGGGTTTTTTCGTCCATGCTCTAGGTTTATGGCTTGTATGTAAGTACTGTAGTGCAGGGACGATAGCTTAGTGCTATTTGCTGTGAACTGTCTGTCTGCCACTTCTCTCAAGTAAGAATTTCTAGTTGTTTTGAAGGACAATCATTACCTATATCTCTATACATACATTTTATTTTTTTTTCTTCTAAGTTCTTCAGGTATCTCAACATCTCATTAGTCACTGAAATTCCAATACATTTTTGGCAAATTTAATTTTCTGCTATCTTGTTATTCTTACCCAAATGGTTACACAGTTTTATCTACTTCTTAGATGCAAGCAGAAGATTATCTTATTTTGGGATACATCTGGCAAATTAGCTGCTCCAAGGATAGCTAAGCCTTTATTATCTATCACTGAGTCTACTTTATTTGATTTTGGATATATATGTGGACTTGTAATTGCTTGTCAGAGGCATCAATTGACTCCTTGAAACTATACCTGAACTTTATGTATTTGTTTTTAAGCCCTTACCTGGCTTTTTATGATATCTACAGTAAATGAGCTGTGATTGAAACTCATTGTAGCTTATGTTTTCCTTGCACACAGATAAGCTTTAGAAAGTGTGGCCAAGATTTGTTTGATTTTCAGATCATCTACTACCGTACATAAAAATTATTCCTAGAGTTTGTCTGTTCTACTGTGAGAAGAGTAAGTTTGGTACACCAAGCACTGCCAGCTGGAACCTACCAAAAAGTAATACTTTACTTACTGTTATTACTTTTTGTGTACCAAGTTGGGCTAACAATGTGAAAGAACTATTTGTTCCCACCACCAGTGACGTGCAATCTTTGAATTTTCATTTTACACTTAGAATGAGTGGAGATTTTTGTTCCTTTTATTTTTTTGTTTTTCTTTTGTTTCCAGGGATTTCTGCTGCTGTTTCTTGTGCAAAGATATTGTCACTGAACATGAAGAAAAGCTTTTTATGTAGACAGCACCCTAAAATCAGTAAAATAAATGAAGTTAATGGATGCTGATTTTGCCAGGTTTATAGTTCTCAAAATGCTTTCATAACTACTAAAAATATTCACTTTTTGAGCCTTTTTGTAGTTAAATTGATAAAACATAGCTTTATTATTAAAAATTCTGTCTATTCCTATATTACAGGCTTAGCAACATGCTCAGGGTTTGTGCTCTTGATTGCAGTGTTTCTGCAGAATATCCCATTACAGGTGTCATCCTGCCACAGTAAAGATCATTTGAGGGATCCACCTGAAGATCTAATATTATACAGGAGGAAACCATCTGTAAACCATTCTCAGATAAGGCTCCATGCTTATTCAAAGAGGGAAGAACTAGGTGACCAGGCTAAAAAGAAATGTGGATTTCTGGTTCCTGTGTTAAAATCCAGAGCTTTGCATTACAACCCCATAATTTCTGGGGAAGCTTGCACACTTTATAATAGATAAGTAGTAGAAAAAATGGAGGTAAGTGTTTTCCCTTAAAGCACAGCTGGAATTGATTGTTGGGAATTTGCTCTTGGGAAAAAGATCAAAGATTTAGTTCCCAGCCAGGACACTAATTCTTCCCACCTAAACGAATGTCCAAACCTCCCACCTCTTTTGAGGGGGAACCTCAAGGGCTAGTCTGTGTTTTCATTCACTTCCATAGAGGGACAGATATATACAGATATAGCTGGTACAGATAATAGATAATTTTTTTTTTTTTTTTTTTTTTATGAAGGAGCTACTTCAATTGGTTAGAGGAAGTTGATTTTATGGCATTATAGTCTATAGGCTGACAGTGTAGCTGACACAACAGCCACTGGAATATTATAAAGGAGTAATATAGGACATTACCTGCAACATAGATGTGTTCCCATTATTTTATTGCTAACCTAAACTAAAACTTTTGGCTTTGAATCTCAAACCCTTGCCTAAACTTAATCCTGATCCAGACCTCTTTCTTGCCTTCTGGTGAATCTTGAATGTACTGCTTAACGCTACAATTTAAAAAAAAAGGACATAAACTGAGATCTGAAAATTGGTTTTCCTGAAGAATAACTCCATTACTCAAGGGTAATGCTGGTTTTGCACTTCACTAAATAGCAAGTAATATTAAAGTAATTATCATTTGAACAGGTGTTTCCAGGGATAACTATTAGTGCGCCCTCTGGTATTTCAAATGTACAATTGCATTTTAATCCAAAGAAAAATCCTATCTGTTAATATATTTGTAAATAATGTTTATATTTTTTTCCATGTATGTTTCCAAATATACTCAAGCCTTTCAATCAAAAGCCCTAGGATTTTATGGGATACTTTGTGTGCATACATGAGGGAGATGGCATTCCAAAACTGATTGGAGAATTGCAGATTCCTGCACTTACCAAGCATAGAAGTTATCATAGCTTTTCTCCATAATTTTAATTGGAGGACTGTGATGTACATTTTCCTTTTTTGAGGCCCTTGGTTAGGAAATGCACTGTGCAGCACCTCTTAGGCACTCAAGGTTTTAATGCATACCCTAGTGCTTCAGCAACTTTAATAATGTTTGGTGATGCAGTGCATGTACTATTCAGTAAAATAGAAAAAAGCTGCCCAGTCTAATAAATGTGCAGGCTTTTTTGCCTTTTTTTTTTTTTTTTTCACTTATGGCTGAAACAGTGAATTGGAATGATTATTTTAATTATACCCAGCCTAGTAATATGACAGCTAAAGAACCTGAAAAAACTGTTGATGTAGAGAATATCTTTAGGGACCTATTTCCATCTTTGATGTATGTATCTTGAGAATTTCAGAGAAGAAAAAAAAATCTAAAGCATTTTATTGAAATAAAAGTGCTATATTGAAGCCTTAAACCACTATTGTAAACTGCATTGACAATAGCAGTCTAGATTTATTGCTCTATATAAGTAAACTATTTGTAATTTTTAGTTTGCTTCCCATCCACACTATATTCAGTCCTATTATACACATCCTTCTTTCTGACACACCACTTATAATGTACTTGACCTCCTAAAACATGCATATATCAGTGTTGCCATCTATTCTCTAAGCAGTTATAGATATTTTTACCATGAGAATCTATTTGTAACTTTCTTCCTTCTAGTAGGCGAAATGCATACAAAGGTTAACTTATTATAGAGTAAATGAATGCAGTTAACAGCTTATAAAAATACCTTACATCAGCAAATGTGTTTATTGCAAAGTTATTTTTTATCAGAAATTTAAAAAAAATATATCTTAGGTATAACAGGACTAGGTTTTAATTTTTTTGAAGTAAATCTAAAGTTACTACAGATCAATCAATTATATTGTTACTGTGAATTCCACCTCATGTAAAAGAAACAACACTTATATAGATTATGTATCTGTGTTGTATTTTCTTTATTTGAAAAGTAAAATTATGCCAAAAAGATCAACGAAAAACACTATCATTTTTATTAGTTACTGGAAAAATCATAACAAAATAAACTAAGCAATCTAAAAAGAGACTTTTTAAACAATGGCACAATTAAACATACGTGGAAATGTAAGCCAAATAGTCTTTTTCTTAAACGTGCTCTTGTCAGTTTGCTTGCAAATTTGGAAAAAACACTAGATCAGTTAAATGAGCGGCCTTGCTCCATATCCTCTTGTAAATTCACTTCTTGACTGTTGACAATGATAAAGTAATGTTAGTGAAAAATGAGTTATTCTATATGAATTTTTTAAAGAAGAAAGTAAAACTGAATACAATTACTGCTAGTATTGGAAATGTTCATGCATAGAAAGACAAAAAAAGTACTTACCCACATTCTTAATGTAACTTTTCCTAATGACAGAACAGGCAACTGATACTTTGTAAAGTGTCTCTAAGACAAGGAAAACAAAATCAAGACCGCTGGCTCATGCAGCATCCTTCTTTCAACCCTATGTAGAATTGAAAAGGCAATTCATAACAGATCAAGGTCAGTGGGTCCTATGCTATATATGCAAACTGTCTTTGAAATTTAAAGTAATTGTCACACAGTGAATGTTGTCCTGGTAAATAAATATTGAATAAAAACTTTTATGAATAGTAAAATATTCATGGGGTGACTGCAGTATCTTTTTTATAGATGAATTAATTAAAGCAGGAGAGGAAGAACACATGTAATACTTAATGTGTGATTCACCATCATATACAGAAAATTGCCAGGTGAAAAAGGTATTCATCAGGGTCAGTACTTCATGCCTGCATTAACGCATATAAGTACCAACTGAGTACATAGAGTTTTAGGCTTTTCTTATTCCATTGGAACAAATAGATATTTCCTTTCATGGTTGCATTTTTTATTATGATCACAGTGTAAAAGCATTATGTTTACTTCATTTTTATCCCTATCTCCAGAGAAAAAAAAAAAAAAATTTTTTTTGTTTAGAATGTTTTCTTGTAAAGTAATAATATTACTCTATCAGCACTCAGTAGGCAGACATATTTTTCAATATTCCTCTTTTAATTAACTTATCTTACAAACATAGGCTACCAGATGAACACAATTTATCCACAGCGTGTATTTTCAGCTAGGAGGCAGATAATTATTGCTCACTGCAGAAATAATGTTATTCTACTTGCTCATGTAAAACAAACTTTAAATGTCATTTTACAGCAATAAAGATTACACAGCACAGTGCCATCTTAAGATATAACAATTACACAGAGAAACTTCTCATTAACCTAAAGGTCAGAGGTGAGACATGATCACCAATTCTTGCTAATACAAACTTAAATTGGTTTAAGCTAAATGTAATGATCTAATAATCATGAAAATGGGGACTGTAAAAACCTAACAGCTATTGTGGTACATTTCCAAACAGAATCATGCAATCTGTAAACATAATAAGAACAATGTCACTTCCAGCTCCTGTTTTCCCTTGCTATTGGGTATTTCTTTTTGTATATTCCAGGAAGAATCATAGCGTGCAAAGTAGCTGCTCCCTGTTACAGGCTAAAATTACCTTTTTTCATAAACTAGTGGCAGCTTTGTAACATTAAAATGTATTGTTTCAATTAAAAGAAACAACCACAAAGTTATCTTTAAACATTAAGAGAAAATTGCATTTTCAAACACAAGTGCTGTAATAGCTCTAAACATATTTACTTCATAACATTTAGCAGTTTATAGAATGCAGCAGAAAAAGTAAAGACAGCAGTTTAGTTGTTTTAAACTATAAGTTAAAATATGCTGTGCTTGAAGTTCTGAATATCCCTTTGAGTGCAATGCAGATAATTAGATTTCTTAAATCACTAGCTGATTTTTCTTTTCTTCCATAAATACATAGATTTCATAGAGTTCTTGCTTATTTCCAATCAAGGGTTTGACTGAAGGGCATACATTCATTGACAAACAGCTCAGATGCAAATGGACATACTGTGAAACAAATATTGATGTATGGCAATGGCAAAAATAATTATACTACATTGGAAAAAATTGTGTACAAGTTTCCTTTTAATACAACAAACATCAAAGCATCAGGCAAAGGCTTTTGGAACTTTGTGTATGCTCTGTAACTACTCAAAAGCCAAACACAGGGAAGGAAGTTTCTAGGTAATATTTATCTCTTAATATAGCAAAATATTCATACATAAAATGTTTGCAATGTTTCTATTGTTTCTAAGAATTACAATCTCTGAAAAAAAGAAATAGTACTACTGAGGTTAAGTAGCGTCTTTTCTATAAATCCTGTGTATCGGCCAGAAAATTATTTCCGTGATAAATTAGACAATGAATTAAGGAGGCACAATCTACCTAACAAATCCATCCAAAATTTACACATCACTGTTCCTCTCTGTGGCACAGCATCCATGTCACAGCAGATGGTGCAGGAGGGGCAGGAAAGCAAACCTCGTCTCTGATTTTACCTGCCCATTTTCTACCTTCACATGTAGAAAATATGCCCTTATCCCATAGTAAACTATTTCACTATGAATAGTTCAGGATCTTTTGATTAGCCCTGAACCAACTTACACCCAGTAAATCAAATATGTTTGGGATCATTCCCAGTGAACTAGGCCACCAAGCATGCAATGGCTTGCATGTGTATCAACAAACTGCTCTTCCTGCATCAGGTGGCAGCCCACAAACAGGCACTGCCTTGTTTCCAGGTACAGGCATAGCCTTTGTGTGCTTTGTCTCACCTTCATAGCCAATGAGGGTGACAAATTACTTCATAACATGGATCATAATGACAAACATTTGCTTTTCAAAGTTTCCTGTGTTGTATTCCCAATTAAAATATAGTACAATGTAACTTGGTTACCTCGTTCTAGATAAGTGAATGACTTTCACTTGGATTCAGTCATATAATAAAATGATTTTTTGTGTAGAAGTGAAGTTTTAATTCTGATGAGGCCTTTAAAAACTTATAAATAAGTTTGAAAAGGGGGAACATGATTGTCATTCTGTTTGCTTAGCCTTCAAGAGACATGTTTATAAGAGCTGAAGTTTTCCTTAACCTTCTATCCTTTATTTCCAGTGCTTCCCAGGGGGCCTCTTTTGTCATGGAACTCACTGATTTATTTGAGAATAACCCCTAACTGTAGGTATCATTTGTTTGCAGTTATAGGCATGAAAAAAATTAGCAAGATGTATCAGTAAATGAAAATCCATATTATTACATAAAGTTGCCAGGTTTATGAGCTGCAGGGGAGGATGACTAACTAATATTTCCAAGTCATACTGTCCAAGACTGTACAGATACATATGGTTGATAGTTCTCACAAGATTTTACATCAGGACATAAGATTTTGCAGAGGCCTTTGTGCCCCATTACTTTCTAGGAAAAAAAAAGTTCCTTTTCGACCACAATCAGCAAACAAGCTCCTTTTTCCATGCTTCTGCTAGTCCTGTATACATTACTGTAATTTAAGGAAACATGTTGTAGACATAGCTCACTTTCTCTGTAACTCTTAGTACAGTTTTCTACTGTACAGTTGAAGTTCTCCTGCTCTGAAGTCAAGTCATTCATGTCACAGATGGGACATTATTTTAGGATAGGAACTCCTATCTCATTTTTAATATACTTTGAAGTGAGCATCCAAAGTATGATTACTTCCTCAGAGATCTAAGAAAGGAGTGCAAATAATATAAATTAGGCCATAGGGGATGAGAAATGTATGCATTTAGAAAACATACTCAGAGTTGGAGAGGTTTATTTTTCTTATTGGGTATAAAGCTGATAGGTGTATGTTATAAAGTCAGCAGAAAAACATGTTCTACTTAGCAGCATCCAGTATCTATATACTTGTAGACTCAGTGTTCACAGTTTGCTCTGATTTATCCTGGAGCCACACATTGTCCTTTTTCTTCGCAGTTTTTGATGTCTAAAGCAGCAAGAGAATGCATAAACTTCTGTTCTTTCATAGGTCCTTTAATTTAGCAGATGTCCAAAATATGCAGGAGAAAAGCAATAAGCAATGAACAAAGAGGTCTGAATTTAAACCCAGAAATTTTAGCAAGTATGAAAGTTACTACTGTGAAAGGAGAAGAAGAATAGTATTCATCGTGAATATGAAACAATGGCTGTGTATGCACAGCTATGGGAAGATATTTTAGACTGCAAAAGTGTGGCAGGTTTGAAGAAGCATCAGCCTTTCTTCTCCAAGCGGGCAATACAAACCTAAATGGACATGTGAAATGCACTTAAGAATATTCAAACCTCTGAACAGGTTACATCTTTGGAAAATATTTTTTTTTAAAGAACTGGAGATGATCCAAGAAAATGATTCAAGTAACTGATAAATTAATGAAAACTGTTTGAAAAAAACAATGAAAAAACCCTTCAATCTCTCAGCAAAGACAACAATGAAAAGATCTAAGGATCTTAACATTTTGACAATGAACAATCTGTTCCCAGAGGTGTGACATCCACAAGTCCAGAATTTACATAGGAAAACAGCTGAGGCTCTAAATCTGCTGCAGTGAAAAAGAAGATTTCTGCTAATTCTGGTAGGTCAGACTCTAAATGCCTGTCTTAAAGGCCTGTGTTAACTTCACAAGTCATAAATGTACTCTTGCACATTGTCTTGTATGGTTCTGGTATTCTCTTTAAAATTAAACATTCAGTAATACAAATCTTGTGTTACTTGTAATTCAGGTTAACTTTCCCTCAAAAATAGTTGTAAATCTTTCTTTAAGATTTTTTTTTTTTTTTAATTTCAACAGGAAAAGAAAGAAGCCCTTTGTGCTTTGTTTTGACAAAGACAAGATTATATATATCATTTAATGCTCTGCTCTAGCAGTTATCATGAATTAACATATTTATATGTAGAATAATAATCCCCTCAGAACACACGGTGTAATTGAATGGAAGATTTCTGCCTAAATTAAGAACTCAATAGGAACTGATCATTTGTTAGAAAGTAGCTCCTGTGGATTAAAAATGGAAACAATTCATGGGTAACAGTTACTGTTTTATGTTAGGTTATTTTGACTTTTGTAATGTAAAATGCATTCTCCCTAAAAATCTACCTCTATAACATTAACTGATACCAATGCACTCAAAGATGCATAAAAGAAGAAAGGTAAATATGAAACAAAATCAGAATCAGAACTGCAACAAAGCTTTAATATATGACTAGATGTCACGAAATCTGAGCACAAGTATATGTATACATACCTTTCACTTAAACTATGGTGACAGATTTTCTAACGGAGAGCACAAATCATACACTTTCAGTATGTGTGGCTTTTCTTTCAGATGGAAGAAACCAGCAAATAAAAGGACAAAAAGTAGGTCCAGAAAAAAAAAAAAGTGGTGTTGCTTCCTGTTGGTTCATAGAAATAACCCAAAAGACGGGTAGATAAGATAGCATTAAAATTATGTAGTTCCACCATACTTATCATCAGCAGACTGTCAAGTGCTTTGTAACTCAATGGCATTACCACCACTTGGGGAAATACTCACCACACTCAGGGAATCAGAGGTACAACCGACATCAATTGGCTTGGTTTCCAATATCTTCTGTGTGGTAAACATAGACCTAAGTCTATCTCTCTAGAGTCCCAAAGGTGTTGTACAAAGGACATAAATTATCCAGCTCACCTACACTTGCAGCACTATGTACTACATGTCATGAACAGTCACGATGAGGTTTCCGGAAGAATACTGGGGTTTATGTCATGCAATGAGTGCCAGAGTTTTGTGTTTGTTTGTTTTTTTGTTTTAAAATGTTGTATATCTATCTGAATTGCTCAAAGATTTAGTGGAATAAGAATGGTGTTTATAAAAAAATTAGTTTATTCAATACCTACTCGTGTTGTTAAACCTGAGAAGTAACTTCTACTGTTTGCAAGCCTGTTTGTATAGTGATTGTGCAACTATAAAAATTAATTAGACTATAACAATTGTAATGTTTTCTAGTCAAGCTGTGATTATAAACCTTGAAAAGACAAAAAAAGAATAAAGAATATTTGTTCAATATATAAACAGGGAAAACAGAATTGTCTAAAGCAAGCATAAAACATGACGAGGTAACACCATCCAGTGGACAGCCCCTGCAGCTCATGCACGCAGCATTCTTAAGGAATTACATACAAGACTTCACTTTTGTTGATAGTTTTTCCTTTCTGCAGTCAAAAATATGTGACAACAGGATTAAAAATTATTTTTCTTTTTCCATTTTTATAAAGCAGTCAGGTTTTCAGTTGCAGGACAGTCTGACAACATTACAGCAAAACATGAAAGGAAACAGGCAGATAGATAGACAGGTTAGACAGATTCTTGTAATTACTACAATAAGCTGCGTTTCAACGCTATGTGACTTACGCTATGTTTTAGCATACACTTCTCTCTTCCTTGAAATGGATTAACTTCACCTTGTTCGAAGGGAACGGCATCCTGCAGTAAATTCCAATTTGACTTAAAGCTGTCAGCTTGAGTAGTCTTTCTCATGAAATAGTTGTTGGGAGTAAGGATGTTTGGGGTGACTATTTTTTTCCAAATAGTTAAATAATGGAACTGATCAAATAGCAGACACTTATAAGAAAGTTAAGGGCACCTTTCCTGCTCTAACTAGTCTTTTCTTAATTCTCTTGACACAAAATATTTATAACATCTGTCCAGAGAAACTTCTTTCATAAAAGTCCAGCATATTGTACATGTACAGAGTTAGATATGTGCCCCTGGTACTGCCAAATAATCTAAATGTACTAAATATTAATTATCTGTTCCCACAAATATTAGCAAAAATTTGTCTTTCCCATTTGTCACATGGCTTATTCACAGTCATCAAGTGCTATATTATCCGACAATAGAAACATTGGTGCAGTATAAGATTTTGTAAGTTGTTTTATTTTCCTTTAACAATACAAAAATTGTCTACAGTGCATTTGAAATATATCAGTTGCTGTTTAGGACTTCTAAGCTTTAGTGTAAATATTTTCCAACAAATGTTCTTTAAGCACTGTTAGAATATAGTAGCTTGGTTTTGCACTTAGTTTGCAGGGTTGTCAGAAAGTGTGTTCGTAATATTAACACCTTAAAGTTCAGACTTATACTGTCTGGGCACAAGTGAAAATGGATTTCATTTTACTACATGACAAGCTACCAACACAATTGTCTCTTTTCAATTTGTCACATATTTTCTGTTTCTATATCTCAGTGAATGTGAGTCTCAAGTCTTTAAACCAATGCCATAGACTATGAGTCTGGAAAAAAAAACCAAGATCAAATAAAATAAAAATGGTTAAAATCACAGAAGAGTATGGTAATAGCTGCTTCTACTGCTAAGGGTTCCATATGCTTATGGTCAGTAAGCTCTCCTAGGTCATCTGGCCAAACTTCAGTTTTAACCTCCTGGTTCCGGTACAGCTGCTGGGTTTATTATTTTTTCTTTCTGTATTATGGAGAGAGAAGAAAAGAAACACCCCTTCTATTTACTCTTTTTCCGTTTCTGATGGTCAGAAGTCATCTGAAAGTAGATACCCCTCCTTAGTTATTTGATACAACTGCTAATTATGTAAAATTTTCATCTTTAGCATATAAGAAATACATTTAATTTTTTTCCATTTACCCTTACTTTTCTGCTTGCTAGTGTAATTTAATCATATTTGACAGTTTTGCAGTTCACAGATATTGTCACAGGCTGTTAACAAACAACATTTAAAGCAATACCAGTCCACCAGACAAAAAAAAATCCATCCAAATTCTGACCCTCAGACACAACACACTCAAACACATATTTATTCAGCAAAGCATTAAGTTTGTCTTCCTAACCTGCTCTGTCTTACTCAAGATGAGAAATGACTAGTCTTCTTTTTACTTACTCAGCATGTATGTACAGATTGCATTAAGAAAAAAAAAAAAAAAAATCTATCAATTGCATAAGCAATTTTGGAGGAGTAAGTGTTTCCAGGTTTTAGCCAAGTTAATGGAAGGCAGCAAATTTTACAAGGTGTATGCCTCTACTTGTCAGTTATCTACTCTGATGGACATTTAATCAAATTTTCTTTTCTAATGTATTATTCATTTCATGTCTTTATTGTGTCTATTAGCAGAGATGCAAAACCTGCAGGAAACCACATTCATAAAATTTAATTAATTACACTTACCCATCATTGTCATCTTGAAATATAATATTTAAAGTTTAGCCATCATAAATGTATACTCCCACACACTTGTATATTTCATCCAGGCTTTCATTTTCTCCTAGGGATATGTCCTATTCACTAGGAAACTCATCTATAGAGAATGTATCAGGACTAACATCAACCTTTAAGTAATCAGTTTGTTGATAGTATACTCCCAAAGTTATAATTATATTTTATGTGCTCTTCACAACAAATATTGTTCTTATATTTGTGTGTTTATCTTTTAGTGAATACTCAGAAAAAGTGTTATGTAATTTACTCAATACCATAGTAAATAAAGCTAAAAAACATTGTTCCTTACAGATTTCTCTTTTTTAAATTTAATTTTTTTTAATATATTTTAAGGTTGGTTTAGGGCTCATCAATTTTATATTCCCTAATCAGGCCGATACACATATTTCAGCGTTCTTTAATTCAGTAACTTTTAAAAAGTTCTTTATATTCTGTATCCTTACAGTGTACGTGCCACACATGCCTTTCCCTTTATATTTTTTTTTTACTTTTTTAGTCATCTAGTTCAGCAGTATTCTTTTTCTAGTTTCATTCCCCATGATGCACACTTTTGCTGTGCTTGATATGTGATGCACATATATGTGTTTTATTTTGTAAGTCATCATACCTCTTCTATTACTGTTCCTGATTTCACTGTTCTGCATGATCATTTTTCAGTAATCCTTTCAGTTGCTAGAATTTTAACATTTTAATACCAGTCACCAGATCACACCTTTTCACTGCTATTACCTCTTGCATTAACCTTGAAAATTACTAGCATATTCTTGCTGTTGTTTCAGTTTTCTCATTATTTTTACTTCACCATGAATGAATTCTTCTGATCAGTCATGAATTGTTATTCATTCTCAGAGACTCCAGGAGTTAGGGGGACATTTGAAAAAGGAGCATTGTATAATCCCAGGTTTTAAGCAAACATTTTCTTTCTTGGTAGGACATATTCCAAATAACTGAGCTGTCACTAAGACCTGCAAAATAACTGTCACAGAAGCATCTAACATTTTTTTGTAATATGATCTGGGGGATTAAATTTTATTTGGTCTTTCTTAGATATTTATCCTGTAAACTCTGAGTACACTGCTATGAGTACACAGTACTATTTGAGTACAGTATAAGTACACACTACTGTTAAAGTAGAGGAATGGTCTTAAGAATGTTTTGAAGCTTAATTAATGTTTCCTCCTCGAATATTTGAAGGATATAAACACCAAAGAGAGAGAAGACTCAATTAGTATATTACCTAGGGTAGGTAAAGGAGTAATGAGATGGAATTAGGAAAGGAATGTTTAAGTTAAATAACAAGAAATTCTTTCTGACACTGAGAAGCACTAGCCTGTTAAATTGTTTCTTAAAGAAAAACGTTAAGGAATTATTTTTTGAGACAATTAAAAATATGTGGGCACAGCATGAAGAAATGTTGTAGAGCAGAGGCAATATCTTATTGGGAGAAAAAAAGACCAGATAAATATTTTCTATCTTCATTTTTACCTGTGTTTTTTCAGTTTCAGTATTGAGTGCCAAGAAGTTTTTGAGGAAAGCAACCTTTCTCCAACCTGAAATGGCATGAAGGATTCATTCATGGGTTTCTAGTCATCAGATACTGCCATTAAATCAGTAAGCTCTATAACATTTAAGAGTCTTTAACTCCTCTAGTCAGTCATTATATGACTAATAAAGACCAAATAAGTCATTAATACTTAAATAGCTATCAGTGTTTTAAATTTCGTACTGCAGAATTCAAAATGTCACTCATCCATAATTCAAAAGATGTTTAAGGACAGCAATTAATGGCTTGCAGTAGCCCTCTAATCCGTGAGCTGCAGTCCCACATAGGATTAAAGGCCAATGTAATTCAAATGAGATTATGAGTAATGTAACAATTGTATCTGAAAACATGAGAGGGGTAGAAGCCTTTCAGCTTGATTCTGAGGGAAAAAACTGTTTACATGAGTATGTAATTATTTTGTAAGATACTACAGATCACAGTTAATAGGACAACAAGAGGATAAATTTGTCCTTGAGGGTGGAATATAGATTTGCATTTAGGATATGTTTAGTGGCTGTCCAACAGAGCCTAATTCCATTTAGTCAGCTTTGACAAATTCCTATGAAAAAAGAAGTTTTGTATTCCAAGTCTAATCTATAAACCTTACTGTAGTTAAATATCCTTCTCAACATGGGTCCTGCACTATTCTATTGACAATGCAGATGGGTCTCATTCAATGATTAGAGGATACTTAAGATATTCGGTTCTCACTACTCATTTTGTGTCTTTGCTAAGCTACATAGTATGTTGAACAAAAGGAAAAAGAAGTAGTCACAAGAATCAAATGCTTGTAAGAAGCCACAATTATCAAAGGATATATCTAAAAGAAAACTAATGTAGTTATTTGTGACTTAAAGTGTATTTGTCAACTGCATCAGATCAATGAAATACTGTGAATCAGTGAATTAAGTATTATATTAGAGGTAAAGAACACTTTGTTCAGCATATTACTGCTATAACAAATATTAAAAAAAAAAAAAAAATAGCTACTCATTTGAAATAATTACCTGTAATCCAGAACTGACAGGGGAAAAAAAGGAAAAAAAGAAAAAGAGTTGCTCACTTTATAAATACTGTTAAAAACATCACTTAAGATGACAAAACACAGGAAACTGGACTCAAAATCAAATATGTTTTTCTTTATCCCAAGGTGTGTTTGCATTATAAAACATGTAGAATGAAGCATTTATGAAAAAAAAAAGATATTGCATATATTTTATTATGGTTTTTTTCAAATTATCTTTTCATTTGTATTGTGAATACACAGTAATTCCCCTAGGAATTCCCCTGTGATTTGGGCAGGTTCCTAGGGCGGTTATCACCTCCCATAGCCTCAGACTTTATGCCTGAACAGGCAAGTAACCCTAGCAAACTGATGTGCCACCTGATAGAAATGTGCCTTGCCTACCCCAATTAAAACCAACAGCTTCTAGCACTGTACTGGGACTTGGTCTGTGCTTACTGAGCCACAGTTCAGTACTATCAGAGGACTGTGGTTAAGGCAGGGACCCAAACCACGTCTGAGAATACCTTCACTGAGATCGGGGTGCAAACTACATCTGATCTACTACATGATAGTAGAGACAGGGACCCAAACTGTATCTGAGGATGCCATAGTTGAGAGAGGGACACAAACAACAACACCAACTGAAAAAAAAACCAGTCTTAATCTTTTATTTTTTGATGGTATAAATTATCAAAGGAATAGTTGGGTTTTTTGAAATTCAGAAATGCCTCATTACTGGAAACATTAAGTCAGACAGGTAAATTAAGTCATATGTCTAAAACATATACAAAAAGAGGAATAATTTCCATTACCTGTATTGTATTACCACTAAGCTTCAGATTACTCACAGTGACTGTAGTGAGGCATAGCATTAATTTCTACATACTACCAGAGGCTTGCTGCAGAAGTTGATAATGTTGTAACAGAACCATCAGGTACGCTTTCCCTACTCATGTTTATAGATTGGTTGAACATTGGTAATTTCTGGGACAAAAGTGGAAAAAGCCTTGATAGAAATTCTGAATGCTTTGAATATTCTGGTCTGCTCTGTTTATGTGTGCCTTCAGCACTGCCCACTGAAGTCAAAAACATGGTTGGTCCAAGGAGTATGAAGGGCAGATCTGTGTGACATTTTTTCTTTGAAGTCATTAAATTAATAACTGTTCTCCTCCCCTGTGAGCGTCAGTCAGTGTCCTTGTCACAACGCACACAGGTCTCAGAATTTTTTTGTAACATTTCCACTGTGCTTAGGAATGGTAATAAATACTGAGTAATAAGCAGCATTTTTAATGTACTCTGTCATTTACAGGTTGTTTTTTTCCCCAAATCTCTTAACTTTCTAGAAAGGAGGCAAGAGTTTCTACTGTAGTAAGCAAACCACCAGCTGTATCCTTGTTATCTGTCTTGATTGATGGCAACATATTGGTCCCTTTCCTGTCTGCTAGGAATCTACTTTGTATTTGACTTGAGTTGTCCTCTGAGAGGCACTTTTGTAATATTCTGAAAGTTTCATTTGTTATTTCTTGGATGCTGTGCTGCTGAGGCTAATACTGTTTCTGGAAGACCTTGAAATGTTAATTCTAGCTTTGGTTGCATCAACATATTCTTGCTTGCTGAGACCTCTTGTTTCCTGAGCTGACAGAAGGCTGTTTGCATAATATACAGGTTGCTGAAAATTCAGCAACCACAATGTCATGTTATTTTAAATCTGGTCATTAGTTGGGCTCCCATTTTCAAAGTCCTTTCAGAACCTTGGCTACATTTTCCCATTTTCAGAACCTTGGCTACAGTTGCATTGCTCTCAACTCACTATGCATGGTTCCCAAGTTACTCCCTAAACTTTAGAAGGTCACATCACCAAACTCTATAGCCCTATTTATGTAAAGAACTGAGAATAAGATGCAAGGTAAGCAGCCATAAAAATAAAGCAACAAAATGTGTGAATTGAAACGTAACACTGAAAAAGCACTGTGAGGTTTCTTGGAGTATGGTTAGTAATACCTTTTTCTGCTGATGCTACAATGTGACAAAAGCAATACAAGACTTGTGAAGTATTAAGACGTATTCTATCTGTTTTTCATTTTATCCCTGATATAAGTTAATATAGAACAGAATTTTTCCGTATAATTTTGTCTCAGTGCTTATGATTACCACCAGCAAGGAAAATGCCTTTATATACTTTGGAAAACAAAATCAACATTTGTATGTGAAAAAGGTAGAAAACTATTAAATAGGTAGTTAAATGACCCCATGTTTGAAAAAATGTTTTTTTCCTTTTGGTACTCTCTGAAGGTGTGAAGGAAGACCTAAAGGAATGAATTGTTAGAGTCACTGATATGCAAAAAATGTGATTTTTTTTTTCCCCTCTATTTTTCATTTTGAGTTTGGGATTCCTTTTCATGCTGAAAATTATCATTCCAGTCATTAAGCTTAAATAAGTATTTTAAATGTTTTATTTCAATTTTGAATACACCTTATTTTTAGCAAGAATGAAAATGAAAAACTGGTATGTATGTTACCTATTTATTTATTTTTAAATGAGCCATTTCATTCTGAAAATACTTAAAAGCTTTCAGTTTCCTTTAATTTAAAAAATTGCTCAGGTGACAAGTTCCCATGAAAAGTCTCCTTTCAACAAGCTGACTTCTTCTAATAAAACCACAAAGTGAATCCTGACCATCTCTGCTAATCATCATGCTAATTAATGTGTTGCTTATGGAAATAAAGCTAGTGGCAGAGTGAGGTCACCTAGCAGAAGTATCAGTGTCACTTTTTATTCCATTTCTGAAAATTCCAGGTAGACTGGATGGTTCACCCTCTGCAGATATTTCAGGATGCTGGAACAGGGACAGGTGAACACAAAAATGGTGGATCCATGGGCACCTTAAAGGTTCTAGCATAGGTGTTGTTTTGCACCAGGAGGTGCTGGTTCATTAAGATCCCAGGAAGAAAGGCACTCAGACTCTGCAAAGTACCATTTAAAATGCTAGAGCTAACAATATAAAGAAAGAGAGCATAGATAATCTTAGGTCTCTTCTGGAGGATGTGTAGGTCAGAGACACTGACTGAACCACGGTGGGTGAATGCAATCTGCAGTTACACACTCGACTGCAATATGTCTCTAACAGCAAGTCTGGTAAATTTGATGAGATACCTATTTTAACCAACCATATATTTTTCTCACTGCACGTTGCTTGCATCTGTAGTGTGTCATGATTTCCAGCGTAGTATTAGCATCCAGAAACAGCCTATAAGTGGTACTATAAAAACAGTAGTGTTGCAGAATAGAATAATGTCCAAGTTCTAAAAACCACTTACCAAAGTTCAAAAATCCTTAGGAAGAGGGAGGGAAAATAAATTGAAACTTAATTACACTGGACTCCTCACCCCAACTTTGAAAAAAATTCCTGTTTTAACAGGTTACTCTGTAACCTCTGAAAAGAATATCGCTAAATGTTTTGTGTTTAATTTTTCCATTTTATTCATACTATACTACTTTACCTACTTCTGAAACTATTGTGAGCATTAAAAAGTCCATTTTGTCCAAATATTTCTAAGTATTTGAGAAATACAAAATAGTATTAATATAAGTCTGTTCTCGCTAATGTGTATAGTACCATTAGAATAGAAGAACATAGATTGTTTTAAAACTGCAACAAAAAAAGAGAAGTATTTCTGCAATGCAAATTTCCTACTCAAATGGAACATTTAGTCACTTGCATAATGCAATGTGAATCACTCTGTTACATTAAAGGCTTTCCAGAAAGAACAAAACCTCATTTCTAAGGTAATTCTTAAAAGTCCAGCAGTGAAATCTGTGATTTCTGGCCAAAATTTAGTGAATAAATACCTGCTACCTGGGAGATCTGTCCACATAAAAAACCCTAAATATTTAGTAGGGATTGGAAGAAAAGTTACATTTCCGGCCTAGTGCAGCAACCTGCTAATAGTTAGATGTATAGCTAGTGAACCTACAAAGTAAAATGCTCAGGAAATAAAAACAGTTAGTGAACATTCTGTGCAGGCTAATGTACATAGCTGCCTTCATTGCTCACTGAAGTTTTAAATAACGATAAATGTCTTCTGATTTGATGAACAAAATGTGCTCATTTCTGTATTACATTGGTAGGTGAAGACAAACATTTTAAAGGAGTATTTAGTATTTATCTTTCAAAAAGGAACTTAAAATTAAGGCTAACTTAATGAAGTCTCATAACAAATGAGAATTGTCAGATATTTTCTAAATGCAAAACATTTAATGTTGAAAATGTATTTTTTCCCATGACATTCTAATCAGGAGAGACACAAGAAACAGCTTTAACCAACTGATGGATCTTCATAAAGGTAGCTTTGCATAGAGATTTTTAAAATTCAGGGGCAGACACTTTAGCAAGTTCTCCCAAATCACAATTTGCAAATCACAGTGTGGAGCTAACATTTCCAGAGGGCACAGTACATTTTGTGAGACCCCGTTCAGTGTTGGGTCACTAAATCTTTATAAATGAACTCATGCATTTTTAATAAACTTTCAAAGAATGCCCAAAATCCAACTATTTGAAAAGGATTTTACATATGAGCTTATTATGTTCTTTAAGAAGCTCAGTTTTAAAATTATTCAAATTTAATAAGTAAATCTTACACCAGAAATGTCCTTCCAGATCATATTTAGAATCTGATTCCTGCTAAGCTTTATACCTTCATAATCCCTTCTTTTAAATTCTAATTGTTTTGCTTGGAATTGAGGAGCTTACTAGATCAAAATAAATATCCCATAGAGATCAAAGTAACAGAGCAAAAGTTTAAGCCAGTTTAAGGGAGTATAACGCTAAAGGGTGGGTCCTAAACCAGCCATGTTGCACATGAAGAAGAGTAATTTATCACATTAGGAAGTGATACTTGCTATATCTTTTTGAGATACTACATACAAAAAAGAAATCCTTTTTCATGGTGCTTGCTATTCATCCCTTCATTTCTCTTCATGTAATACTGTTCAAATAGGCAGATCTGGAGAATACTTGATCTTATCCTCAAAAGGAAAATATATGCGCTGTTTACCCAGCTGAATAAAGTGGTGTACCTCTGTACACATGCTTGATGATTTCAACCTGTCTTTGCAAACTGAGCTGCTGAAATACTTTCTGTGCAAAACAATGTACATCAGTTAGCCTTCACAGAGAAGGGAAAACAAGGAGATATTCTCCAGCTCATTGTAGTTGGATTCACCAATTCAGACCCGTAGCAACAGTACTATGTTTTCATGATTTGACATATCTTCAACACATCCAACGGACTTTGTTACCAAAGGCTAAACCAGAAAAGTATATGTACTGACAGCAATTTTAAGAGGTCACAAAGATGTGATGAGGTTTCTTGAATTTTTGAACACAATCACAATGTTACCTTTGCTGCAGTGAAATCAGAAGTCTTCCCTCTGCAATATGAGGAAGTGACAAGAACTGGACTGAAGCCACAGGAGACAGAGTGATACACCAGCTCACTGTTTTACAGGAAATATGGTTACTTTTTTTTTTTTTTGGGGGGGGGGGGAGGGGCAGGCGGGGAGGATCAGGGAATTCAGTAAAAAACAGTAACTTAGCAACCATGTTAGTTTACAGGTAAGTGTATTTTTTTTCCACATGGCTATTGTCAGAAGTGCCTGTAATCTCATGCAGATGTGATATTGATCTGTTGCTGATGTTCACTGAGCAGCCCAAGGGGAAGCACATTATCAGCTACAAACTCCATCAATCATAGTCTCCTTAATAACAGCACTTAAATGATCTCTCTTGGTATTAACTTATATTGTATCTCTGGCTAGAATCCAAGACTGAACAGAAAAGGGTCTTTTTGAAGAAGTAGTTCTGTGACCACTGTGATAATTTAAATAAGAAAATTCCTGCTTTCTTTAGTGCTTTTGTCTACACTAATTAGTCTGTATTAAGCTCATTAGCTTGATTTAATCCAATTAGTTCTACTGGAACAGAAAGAGAAATAATGCCTTCATTTACTTACAAATATGAAAGAAACTTAATGTGATAACAGAATATTATATGGCTTTAATGCAGGAATATAAAATCCAGTTTGCTAAGAACTTATATTAAAAGTCAGCATGGACTCTGGGACTTGAGACATTTTGCGCATTATTTATTATATCAATGATTTCCCCATAATGGGAAATTTATTTCCCCATTATGTAATTTATTTCCTTATTATTTACTTTTACTTTGTAGGATAACATGTTTTAGCACAATGGGCCAAACTGTAGCTTGGTGTGTACATCTTGATGTGGTTGTGTGTAGAACTTCTCTGAAGGTCATGATGTTTGTATATATACCAGAGAACAAATATACTTTTTCTGTTTAAAGACTTATTTTTTAGACTATGTCAGCCATCACATTTTGCTCAGTAGATGAATATGACATGACTTAAATATCAAATTACCATTGTTAGAGTATTCCATATGAATCTTATAAAATCAGTATCTTAGCATCTCCAAAGAAAATGCCTAGGTCCACCAGAATAAAGACAGAACAGGCAGCTAATTCCTTTAGCTGTTATTCTAAAATCAGTTGTGTAGACTTTAAGATTCAACTTTAATAAATAGCTAGAATACATATTGTAGCCCATTTTCCCTTTATTACACGTGATTTTTTTCTGAATCACATTTCTCTGTTGAAGAGTTTGGAACATCTGATATTGTGTAAAACTCACAAGCAATTGACAAGAATAACACTGTCAGTGTCAAAACAATGTAGTATGAGATGTTGGGCTGCACAGTACTGAATTATAATACCACAATCCATACTGAGCTTCTCTTTAAATCTCACAAAGGAAAATACTCTTTTTTAATGGAGCTGAATTATGAGAAAATTCAGTCATTGAATTTAATTTTAAACTGTGTACTATAAAATAGTATTTGCTGTGTCTTCATTTCAAAAAACCTGTATAATTTTAAACCTGGAGTTACCTGGCTTAATCTAAGATGTAAATAGAGCTAGATTAGTGGTCTATCAATGATGCTCAATGAAGGTCACTCCATTCAACCCTAATTTACCTTCATTAGTTATACAAAAGCTTTACCTCTATTATAATTTTACTTTGTTACTTAATTCAGTAACAAGAATGAAAGTGGAATTAACTGCAGTTTTAAGCCCAGGAAAAGCACATACCTTTTCAGTAAACACAAACTATAAATGGATATCATTTATTTTCAGCATTTTGTTCTTTGAAATTTGTAAAAGCCTTGTTAATCTCTGAATTGTGTTATGGGTCAGAGCTGAAGGCAATAAAAATATATATAAAGCACTCTTTCTCCTTGATACTATTTTTTTTCTTGTTTTGACACTGTGTTTATTTTTAAATTAATCATTCATATCCAGCGTGTGGAGTGAGTATGAAACTATGATTTTCCCTAGACCCCCAAAGAAGTAAGAGACTACAATTAGTCATCGTCCCTAAGTAATCTGCTCACTGTCTCAGCCAAACTCTCTGGGAAACATAAACTACAAGAAGAAACCAAATTACATACAACTATTCCTGTGGGACTTCAGTGGCACTATGCCAAATTATGCTACATGCCTTCCTTATATTTCTACAAGATGTTTGTCTCCTGTTAGCAACTTTTGGACATGAAAGTATACAAGACCATCAATATTGATATTAGCTTAACTAGTAATTTCTGTTAGTTTTCCTTTTCTAATATGTCTGTGTAATTATTATTTTATTTTTAATGCAGATTTTTAAATGTTCAAAAGCCAGAACATAATTTTGTAAAATTCCCACCAAACCTCTTTATGCCAAATGAAAGAGTGAACATAAACTTAATCATGAAACATAACTCTGTTTACAACCTACTTCAAATAATTCCTTACAAAGTGAGTGATTCTGCTTGATTCAGTGTCTTTTGGTTCAAACCTAAAACAAATTTGTTGTGTTTGTTATTTGACACTGTTGTGTATAGTCATATTTTTCAATGTGGTAAAATGAAGCAATAATGGATACATAGATTTTAGTGTATGTAGAAAAAAACACACTTGCTTGTATAGTCTCTGATCCAAAACTACATCTTACAAGTAATTAATTAATTTTTCTTTCAGGCTGTATTATTTTAATCAGTAAGTGAGAGAAACATATTTTAATATCGAAATTCATAGTATGCATTTCTCTGTTCAATTCATTTGCAGACTGACACAAAACATATGCTGTGTTGATATAGAAGATGAGACTGTTCAAGGTGCCTGGGGGCCTCTGGCTAAAATTTTGCCATGATGTTAAAGGGAATATTGATATGATTTACCTCCTCCTGATAGAGTTCACTTTACTCCTGTGTAGTCTCTTGATGTTCATTTGCAAGGCTGATAAAAAAAAAATCTGAATTAGGATTACAGTAAATGAATCCACATAATAAATGGCTGCATCCAACGGAAGTCAGTATTTGGTCCACAGTTAATAAATTCTGAACTCAGAGCAGTATATTCATGAGGGATGCAGAAGAGAGAAGACTGGAAAAACAGCTAGACACAGAAATCATCTGCCAAGAGCAGAGGTCAAAAGTATGGAGCTTGGATATTTGGAAAACCCCTAGCATTTAGTCAAGGCTTTTTTTCTGTCACGTATTTATTGCAGGTTGTTCAACCCTTTCCTGAGCAGCAAAAATGGGACTGTGGAGATCCATAAACTTCAGCATTTTTTTAAACTTTTCCTGTCCATTTTTACTATTTGCTCAAGGCTTTCCCTGTTACCTTTTGAGACCCATGCTCCCAGATCCTCTCTGGAGCGCTGTGCTGGCTTCACAGGTAGCCAGTTGTGGGCCAAACTCACTATTTCTAAATAGTTTGCACTCTGATTTACTCCCCGGCCTGCTGCTTGCTCCTTCTCTTTTTTCCATTCTCTTTTCTTTTTATTTAGTGTATTTCTTCCTTTTTGATTCCATTTAGGTTCTCACCCCAAAATGATTCTCACCCCAAACACACAGAGAGAAAATCTTTCAAACCATCATTCACTACTATCATTTGTGCACTGTAATTATCCCCTCATTCATGTTTCTCTCATACTCAGAGTGCAAACTCTTCCAGATGAGGGCCTAGACACTGATATGTGCTCATACAGTACCAGACAGCAGCTGTCAATCTTTTTTTTTTTTTAATTAAAAAATAAAAAGGAGAGTATTTTATTCTTTCACTTTTATCCTAAAAAAATACTGAATATTTATGACAAATTCCCGGGTCTTAATAATTTCCACAAAGAAATAATAGTGCCAACAGTATCTAACAAGAAGTCTTCCTCAGCACACATAAGGCAACTTTACTGAATCACTGGCATCTTTACACAGTCATGCATCCTGCCAGTGCTGTTCTTTTATACAGTTCAAAACAATCTGAACCACATGAAATTACATGAAACTTGAGACAGCATTTTTTTAAAACTTGACTCCAATTTAAAAAAAAATATAAAATCCATTACTGGTCAAATGTTACAAAGCAACAATTTCAGAAGACTGAAAAGGTGTCTGGTAACTGTTATGTGTATTCTCTTTTTAAAACATCTAAAGGGTATAAAGTAGTAATAGTAAAACCAAGTATTATTTGAATTTATGTTATCCTTCTACCTTTGCTGCTGAACATTTTAAATAATGCCTTATAGAGCAGATCTACAGCAGGAAGCTTGATAGGGATGCTGTTTCCATAACAACAAATAGGATCTGAACAAAAAACATAATACTCAATGGTTACCATTCTTCACAGCACATAAAAGCAGTTATTCAAAATTACAAGCAGCGTGACATTGAAAAAATAAATTAAGGCAAAGCGTGCTAACAATTCTGTTCCATATTTAGTAAATGTTTAACTCATAAATACTTGAGGAGCAGATATAAGAACCCAGAAATTTACTGTATTGTGTATGTCAACCTAAATCATGACCTGAGAGAGGAGACGCTTTTTCTAATGTACAATTAAATGAAAAGACAATAACAGTCAGGCAAGCCACAGAAACAAGCCATCTAGTTACGTATAAATTGGCTCACACAATGAATAAATGAAAGGTCTAATTTTGCCTTCAGTGAGAGTCTTTATTTTTAACTTTTTAATTTGCACTCATGGAACAAGGTGTTCAGATTTTTTTTGTATCCTTCTTTTCTATTTTATGATTTTCATCTACTATATTACACTTTGTACACTTGATTTTATTTTGAAAATGCCAGGATTTCCTGCAAGTTATTTTACCTCTAGGGTATATATTTTTATTTTCTTTCCAAAATTTAAATTTCTGTTCATGTTTTCATATAATAATACTGCATATTGATCAGTGATGATGGGAAATGAAAATAAGAATATTTCAGCACCATAGGCAGTCCTTCTGCTTCTTTGTTTTTTTCAGGGAATAATATTTATGTTGAATTGGCAAATAAAATGGCACAGAGTACAGCTCTGTAGTATAATCTTTATTTTCTATCTTATGTATTATGAAATGCACAGGTCAGATGAAAACTGAGTTTAAAAGTATAATAAGATCTGACTCATTAGACATTTCCCAATGTAGATTTTGGAAATGCAGCCTACTTGGATGATTCTAATGTCATACTGATACATCAGAACTAAAGTAGCGATATCCTTAGTGACATTTGAGGGCAGTTTGCTATGAAAAAGAGACTATTCAGTATCTTTTCAATTAAGAGAAATGTCAGCTGCTAGTGTTGCTTCTTTAGAACATCAAATTTCAAGCATATATTTTTGGCTCTGATTTCACCTGGTCATTATGGGCAAGATGAAACTGA
This sequence comes from Ciconia boyciana, assembly GCF_034638445.1. Lineage (NCBI taxonomy): Eukaryota > Metazoa > Chordata > Aves > Ciconiiformes > Ciconiidae > Ciconia > Ciconia boyciana. The sequence continues at coordinate 76,816,622 of NC_132937.1, read as the reverse complement.
TCATTTTATGCAAGTGACTTGTTCACACTCAGCTTGGGGACAAATGCTGGGAAGTTCTCAAAAAGTTCTCAAGTTCTTAAAAACAAAAAAGAAATGGAAGCTCTTAGAAAAGGGATTGCAATGAAATCTTTATGATACTAACCATGACTGATCTATTCCTATTGGGTTTCTGCCTTCTAAACTATGTTTTGCAATGAAAAGTGGGAACCATTATTGACTTCTGCCTTGTTTTCTTCATTCACAGTATCACATGCTTCACATTAAAAACTTCTTGATATTCAGTATATTAGTTATAGATGCTCCTGTCAACACAGTATGGAGGCCTCACAATTACATAAGAGCAGATAATCAGGAAATAAGAACTATGAAAAGCTGGCAAAGTAGTGTGCCCAGATTAATTACATTCCCAGATCCAAAAGGAAAGAGCGAGAAGAAATAAAAGAGCATCTGATTTTGAATGGTGGAGTTGTTTTAAACAGAGGCAGTGAATTGTATTCACAGAATATGAATGCTGTGAGATACATCACAAGAGCATCTGCATTTAAGAAATTAATTGAGGCATTTATGAGACTTCTGTCAGTGGTATGAATCACCATGAGAAAGGCCTGAAACATTTAGAAGTGTATTATTTAATATAGGTAGCTCAAGATTCAGATGCTTATCATAATTCTCTGATTTTAGCAAGGCAGTTTGCAGATTACCATGTGACACAATGACTACAAAAGAAAAAAGTCTGGCATTAAGAATATCAGCAGTGATCAATTTAAATTCAGTTTGAAGTAAATGATTGCTCTATTAATGAGTGCAATGTGATGTGGACTAAAGTACTGGAAAGACACATTTCTGTCATATATCTTTCACTTCAAGATTATCTGAAATTTAAAATGATTGTGGGAATTAATTTGGTATTAAGAAAAGCTTGTGGTTTGACATGCAGAGCAATTTAAAACAGAAAAATAGAGAAAAGCAAATAGTAAAGGCTCTTAAAACTACTGAAGATTATTTAGCAAATACAGCAAAGCATGCACAGTATTAGGCAGGAAAAAAAGGAAGCAATATCTTGAGTCATAAGAATAAAGCTGAATTAGTAGTAGTTAATTTAAAAAAACTAGTGAAATCACATTTAAAGTATTGAACACTGTTCATGTTGTTATGAATGAAAATATACCGTTGAGAATTTTGATTAACTACATTTGGCACATAATGTGTATCCTAACCAAAAACCAAACAACTAGGTTTAGCCTTTGTTTCCATTTGTTTTGGTTGCTTGTTTGTTTCATTTCTGGAACAACAGCAATAGTTAAAAAAACAAACAAACAAAAAACCCCAAACAAACCCAAAACCCAAAAGTCACAGATTTGAAAGCAATAATTAATTCATGCATTTTTATTTATTTTAAGAAAACCAGGAAAAGCAGCCATAAAATTTGAATTATGTGAAAAATGTCTCCATCATGATAAAATTCTTTGATAACCTGCTACTTAAGGGTTAAGCTAATCATTCAACTACAAAGTTCTGAGAATAGGGTTTTTTCATACATCTTCCTGAAGGAATTAATGTAGAAAATGGGATGCTCTGATAAAGAACTTACCAAAATTCAACAGCTGAAAAAAACCCAGCACCTAAAAATACCCCCAAAACCTGAGAAAACTTCTGTTGCACTATCCCCTAAATTTCTCATATAAATTTCTAAACAGCACAGAATGGTAGTTTCATAAAACACTGATTTGTTGTGTGTCCACTTTGTGGGAAACTAAGCAGGAATAAGAGTAAGATACTTTTCCATTGGGTATATAACAGTTAAGATTAAAGGCCTCGTAAAATTCATGTAAAATGGGCAGCATCATTATAATGTTTCATGAAAGACCTTCACTCAGCTTTAATGCTGTCACTTGCCATTGTCTGATCTTTCTGTTAAAGTCAAGAATATATACTAGTTTGAGTCAATGTGGAATTGGATAAGACAGGATTTCTGTTTTCACTTAACAATTTTAAACAGCAAATTTTAACACCTGAACCTGTACCAATTAATTTTGATGAAATAAAACAAAATCTCTCAACCAAACCTCAACAGATCACATAAAATTACTAACCAAGGTTAGAAAAAAGAGAGAAAAAAATATTTTTAATAACATGATTTTACGTAATTAATTGCTAATACAATATCTATTTCCATTTCTCCGCAATGAAACAAGAATAACCTGAAAAATTAGTTAAAATGCTCAAAGGTTAAAAAATGAAATCATAGCACTTGTTGTCATCCAGATGTAGTTATTACATGCTCTTAATCAAACACAGACTGCTTCAAAAAGAAGTTGAAAAAGTAACTTGTTATTAACAAAAAAGTAGGTGACTAATGTACATGAGAAAGATTAAAAAAATAGATGGAAGAAACTGATGTTAAAAACACGATACTTAAAATCTAGATCTCAAATAAAAACCTGAGTTTCTGTTGTTCCTGAAATTGTGACTATTTATTACATAGTTAAAATGGAATCCAAATTTTGGCTTAGCTATGTATACATAAGTCACAAATGTTTTACCAGCTAATGAAACACACTGGGTTTGAAGAAAAAAAAAGGAACAAAGCAGTTTATTCGGGGGGGAGGGGGGGGAGAGAAAAAATGTGATGGCAAGTATTCAAACTGCTAAAACCTATAATTGAAATCTTCTCACACACCAAGAGAGTATCACAGAGAACTGAAAAGTACCTTGTCTTTGGGGAATATATTAATCCTGGAATTGCAAAATAATACAAAGCAGTGGTCAAAAAATATTTAGCAGATGGCAAAAGAGAAGAATAACCTTTAAAAAAAATGGAACAATCAAAAGGTAGACAGCATATTTTAAAAGATAATCAAAAAAGCACCTGGTAAGAGACATACAGTTTCAATGATTTACTGGTTCATAATGATTTTGAAAAAACAAACCAAAACAAAAAAACCCTGTATTTTGACAGCTACATGATTAAGAAGATAGGGATATTATGAAAAACATATCTTAAGGACTGAAAATTGTATTCCCATCATGCTGCACAACAGAAACTTCGAAATAAAGCTATATTGATACATTGGCCACTACAACAATAAATGTAGATTAAGCATAATGAAAACATGAAAAGTCTGGAAAACAAAAGTCACATCAGGAATTTTGCCTACTGATATATCTCATCTAGAATACTGTATGCAAGTCCTGCCAGAAAGACAGGAATTTTTTTCCTTTTCTTATTTAGAAAGATAAAAAAAAAAAAAACTGAAAGAAAAAAGAGCATCTTAAGTTAAAAAAAATAATGGATGCTCAAGACCCGATATATCAATTTAGTTATAAATATAGTCTTTCATAGGAGAAATGGAGGCAACATCAAGGTTATTTCAAGGCTAATTTTGACAAAATAGTGGTGAAAAGAACTGCCATAATATAATTGCTAATGGTAACAAGTCTGTATCAAAATATCTAGGTATCCTACCATCTGGTTCTTGTCCCTAACATTTTGGCTAAACAGCTTTGCAGTTTATTGTCTCAGTTCACCATTTCCCAACTGTCGACCATGATCTGCCTATTGCTGAGGTGATGTCTGTTTTTAGGAAACAGAAGCAGCAGATGCTGGCAGGTGATTCTCTGCCTCTGTTTGGTTTATAGCATTCACAGAGTTGCCAGTTAGAGTTGACACAAATGTGCAACCAGCCTTTTATCCCCCTTCAATAGCAGGTGACAGGTCATCCTATTACCTAAAATTTAGGGGTTTATAGAGTTACAGCTTGGGATGGGGTGTATTAAAAGATTGAATAAAAAATTGAAACTGGCTCACATTTCTGAATACTGATTCAATAGCTAATCACTCAATGTACTGTGCATTTTTGGAAATAATATTACAGAATTATTTATTTTTAAGTGTTTATGGAGTAAAGGACAGCCAAAAAACTTATCCAGTTTTAATTCAAAAGGTCAAGTCCCAGGGCATAATATAAATTAATGAGTCTGACAATCAGGACTGGATCATTTTTTGCAGCAAGAATACTGGGGTTTGTGTTCAGATCCAAATTTGAACTTTATCATGGAGAAAACTGAATCCAATTATCCAGTTTGGCCTCACCTCCTGCTGGGACTTTTCCCACCGCTGGAAAAAAAACAAATAAAACAAAAAATTTGTTAGTAGTGCAAGTATTGTACAGGTGACAGCTACAAACATCCATCAAATTGTTTTTTCAATATCTTTTAAGAAACAGTTAACAAGTGTTTTTGCAACAAATATTTGATTAATTTTTTTTCAAAAATAATCTTTAAAAAAAGTCATGTTTTTGTTTGTTTACCTTTTAAAAATTATTTTTTAGGGTGAACAACACCTTTTACTTTCTAAACAGCCTTAGGTAGCTGGGGTGTTTTACACATCCATCTCTAGTATTTCTGATGATTTTCCTTAGTTTTGTTTCATACGCAGTTATTTAAGGGAGGAAAAGAAGAAAAATTAATACAAATAAAATGATACAGGTTTTTTATTGTAAAGTCAAATAGGTAATGTCTTTGCTACCTATGTACAAGATTTGTTTTTTCCTGAAAAAATGTAATCTGTTATAATTATCTTTACCACTTTTGACACGGTCCAAGCAGCTTCCATACTCATTTGAAAACAATCTATGATTTTACAGTACCACACTGAGTCATATGCAATTAACATGACTAGATTTGCCAGTAGCTCTTGCAGCCTGAAGTTTGTCTTCAAACATGACAAACAAAAAATAACTATTGTTTAGTAATATGGGGATAAAAATACTGGTATTTTTTAAATTTCCTTGTCCATATCTTGGCAGGCAGACCTGTCTACTTCACAAAGTCAAAAAGAAGAGCCTCTCTTTCTGCTCGGAGCCAAATCTGAAAGGATGCTTCCAAGAGGTGTATTGGGCAAGATTTTCAAAGGTGAAAGATTCTGAAAATCCATCTGGGATCAAAAGTCATGGTTTATTCCTAGCTAGGAATATGCTTACATTACAATATGCATCTATAAATAACTGATCGAGCTAGCTGTAATAAAATAGAGAAAGCTTTATATGTTGGCTAATTCACTCTGTGTCTTCAAATGAAAATTAAAAATGTGAGTGTCCTCTAACTCGATGCAATAGAGATTGTGAAAGTTCATCTTTCAGATATTACTGCTAAATTGAAAGTACAGCTTAAATGGATTTTCCAGTGTGTGATGAAATTTTTTAGCTTTAGGAATAATGGTTTCTTAGCTCTTCCCTGGGGCCACTCAGAAGAAAATTAGTTTAAAATTTTGAAATGCATTAGATAATGCATGAAAATAAAAATAAATTCATGGTGTTTTGGTTACAGCTGTAAAATAAATTTTGATTGACTTGGAAGCAAAAGTGAGATTCCTCCCATCTTACGTTTTGTAAATGATTCAACCCTACTTCCAAGTACCAAACTTTTAGGGCAAACTTTTAAAAATGTGTTGACCGACTGCAGTAAATATTATGTTTTTTCCTCAGCAGTTGTGTGGGAAGCAAATCATCGAACCATCTTCAGACATGAATGCGACATGAATACAATAATGGAAAACACCATTTGGCCTGCTCTGGTGCCTGACTGCGGAGTTCCTGCCGTGCCCTGCACTGCCCTGCCCTGCCCTGCCTTCCCCAGGGGAACCCCCACCTCTCCCAGGTCCCCAGCACCGCACCCCAGCACCACCTTTGCTGGTGGTTAAAACTCAGTGCAGGGACACCTCTTTATTTGGACTGCTGATGGAGGAACCTGATACACAGAGCAAGTCTGGATCTGATTCAGATGAAAATAAAAATTGCAGATGCGCTTGTGAGCAGCACTCTTGTGGATCTGTTTTATTTCTTTTGGCTTTAGAGTAAACAATTGCAGTGAATAAAGGAATTTTTTTAGTAGCAATTGAGGTCATTTGATTATAGAATTTATGAAACTACCAGAGAAATTTGTTTAGTCACTCATATCAATCCCTGCAAGGACTGAGACAAAAGATGCAAAATTAATCAAGCTTAAGCTTTATTATGCATATCTCTCTCTCTAATTGTTTCCAAAAATCTTTTGCAGTACCACAAGAATATTAGCTATATAAGTTATAAAATAAATAAGTAAAGGAGATAATGCCGAAGAAGGAGGGTGGGTGGGCAGAGTCAAAGCATAGTTTTATATTTAAAGAAAGATTGGAGACAAATAGGAACATGTTTTTGTCCCAAGTTGGAGTTGCCCAGAGATGCACATCAATTCAGTCAGCAGTTATACACACCTTTTTATGGACACTGATACCCTCTTTAATAATTCATCACTATGTCTCAAAAAAAGTGCACCCCTTACATTACATACTGTCCATGTGATTATTTGCATTTTATTTCAATTTACTGCTTAGTAACAACCTCTTAATCATTTAGGTCATTCTCTTCTTTGTTTTCACCTTATCTTCAGTTCAAGTCCTCTCATTTTCAGTGTTTTCTGTCCAAAAGAGCTTACTGGTAACAATCTTCCCTTTACAGATCCTTGTTCACCATCTAGAATTATACTTAGCCTAATAATTTCTTAAGGTGCCTAGAACAATCTGGACACTCTTCAACATGCAATTTGAATAAAAGTTATTTCTGATTTCAATTCCTTTGTCACGGTCCTTTTACCCTAACCTGCCTTCTGAGCCATGTGTATAAAAAGGGAGCTCTCTCTACAGTGAGGATTTGCCTGTCATGCTGCATAGCAAGGTACCATGCATGCAGCTGTATGTCATAGTTTCACAATAACTCTTATGGCTCTGGAAAAAAACTTACATCAAACAATGTGCAGCTGATGACAGTCTGTGATTTATAACCACCCTAATGTTTCCTGTCCATCGGTTTCAGGGTTTTTTTTCTGATAGAGGCTGAAAACTGTTCATTTAACACAGGAGTAGTACTTAGAGGTTTAGAGCTTCGCCACTATTTTTTTTTACAGAAGTGACTAATTCAGTAGATCCATTTAATTCTTCAACTATGATTTTTCCTTTCAAAACATGAAAGCATTTTGAATGTCTTTTTTTTTTTTTTGTCGGGGTTTGTTTTGGGTTTTTTTGACTGGCACAGCCATATTTTTATTCTAATACACTTTAAAGCTGAAGTTAATGAACTTTATCACTGACTTCCACAAGGCTAATAGTTAATCTCATTTTTTCTCTCATTTCAAAGGCAAAAAACTTACTTTTTAAGTACTGATGTTTAAAATTTACCATTCTCGTGACAATTTAGATAGTTTGAGAAATGCAATGTTTGTTTTCCTTATTGTCACATTTCTCAATAAATGTAATGTGGATAAATCTCGGACTAGAATTTGCATTTTGGACATTTCATAGAAACTTCATACAAAAAATATTCTGAGATTCTGCCCTGAATCAAAATTTTTATGTTTCTGGAAGATGCATTTTTTTTAAAGCATTTGGTGGATTTGTTTTGTTTTGGGTTTAGTTTGTTTTATTTTGGGTTTTTGTCTTTTCGTTTTGAATTATCTTTTTTTCAGGACAATACTATTCTACTTTTCCTCACATGTAAAAGATCTTTGTTTAGAAGAAGAAAATTCCTCACTTCCCCGCCTTCCTACCAGAATCTTAAACTCCCATCTTTGCCAGTTTTGTCCTGTCAAATTTTTAACTTCCTATTAATAGTTAAGCCTACAGGGGAGAGAATAAATATCTTGCTCTTTCCTATTGCATAGTCCTCTTAGTCTAATAACAGTGTTGCCAAATAGTTTAGAGGTTTCAGTGATCACTCTTTACCTTCAGATTTGATTTATGAAGGGTAAGTAAATAAGAGGCATCAGTAGTAGGTATTGAAGCTGATAGTGAGAACATCATTAAAACATCTTCTAAGTGGTTATGTGCTGTAGCAAGATGTAACCTGTCGTACTCTGGCAACACATAAAAATTTACCATGTCTTCAAACATCCAATCATTTTCAAAACCACATGTAAATGGAACCTTAATATAACGTGAAGTTTCTGCAGGACAAGTGATTCCTGTTTACAAAGGATCAGATTATATCACCCTATAATACCGTTCTATAATGTTCAGCTTCAGAAGAAGAAGGGAGAATATGTCTAAAACCTTCACCTTCTCTGTGCTACTTACATGGACTTTTCAGACAAGATTACCTTACTGCAGGTATTTCCTTAAAGCATGCAGGAACCAAATAGACCTCGAAAGGTTGATAAGATCCTTGGGACATCTGTACAGATCAATATATGTGCTCTTACAGTCTCCTCTAGTGAATAAGCTTATAGTCAAAGATTTGATCATGAGGAATATGGCCTCATAACAGTGGTTCCTGCTAAAGGAACATGGATTAACATGTCTTCTCATTGCTGTAATGCCTCCTGATGTTTCTTCTTCCACAGACTGAATTTAATTCCTCCTCCAGTGCAGCTCTGACTGTAAAAGTCTAAGAAGCTCCAAGATTTGTAATGTTCTAAGGAATTTTATAGCTAATAAATGTCAGATATTAATTACTGTTATTTACTGCTAAAATATAATGAATTCAGTAGGAATTGATGGGAAATAAAGAGCTCACTTTCTTTGCAATGTAGAATTAGTGCTTCAACTTTGAATACCATTTCAAAGAAGCACACTCACAATGCAAGGAAATGCTGACATGACCCCTCTCTAGCAAATTCATGCTAAATGTCCTTTACCAAATTAACATTGAATTCCAAGAGCTAAGGAGGTTTTAACAATTTCCGCCACTTATTTTTAAGGTTGAGTTAATTATTTTAGGGAGCTGATATTAATTAAGTTCTTTGGACCTAGTTTTAAGAACAAAATTTGGGACTATAGCAGCTTGTAAAAGATTCTGTTGAATTTCATTATGAAAAAGATCCACCACTTCGTAATAGACTGGGTATTAGTAAAACAACCTAATAGAATTATATTTTGTTGAAGTACTCCCAGATGTTTTCACTGGTCACTGCCCTGTTTTCAATAGAAAATCAGGCATTTCAAACTGCTCACAGATGAGAAACATGAGAATCAAGAATTCTAATCGTCTAGTCAGATAAATTCCTGAGACATATAATTGGAAATTATTGGAATTATTTTTAATAAATTACATTGATTATGCCCAGGGATGTTTGCACAAGCTGTGTGTGACAATTTGAGATAAGTTTGTTGTTATTTGAAAATCCCAAAGGACAGAATGAATCTGAGAAATGTTTGAGTAAATCCCTAGCAGACATCATATGGGAAACTTCTTCTTTCTGTTGTAATATAAAGAACCCTGGAGAAAAATAAAGCTATTTCAAGGAGGAAGATGGAAGGCCTAAAGCAAACTTTCAGAACTCAGATAACACAGTTGATGAAGGCAGAGTAACTAGTTGAGGTGATTAAAGGGGACGCTGCAACTGAGGTAGAGTCCGCAAAATCTATTTGGTATTTGCAGGAGATGATTTATGTTTTCATACCTGCTGTGTGGGACATGAGGAGGGCTATCCAAAGGTACTGCATCATGCTGAGAAATAGTACATTTTTAGTTAGCTCCAAGGGAATCACCTTATAACATCAATGTGGATAAACAGCATTTAGTGGCTAAAGAACACCCTAACATTTTGCACATCCTTTTATAGCAACCAGTTAGGGATGCTGGATGCAAATATAGTCCTGTCATGAGTAGAAATTTGTTGGAAATTGCAACAAATCTAGTATGATTTCTTTTATGGCTAGCCACCGAAACATTTTTTTTCCTCTTTCTTTTTTTTGAACTCCTATGTATTGAAAATTTTTTGCTAAGGGACATTAGGGAAGACTCAGACAATAATGCTTCTTACCTAGGTTCCAATGGCAGAATTCCATTCATGTGCCTCAGGGTTATTATATTAATTTAAAAGTGTGATGGATATAGCTGACACAGTAGGTATTCTATATGAAAAGTTTATATTTTGGGCCTATTACGGTTTAACAAATTATCTTCTCTCTACTTGTTTAGACAACTAGTGTTTTGCATGCAGACAATTGAATCTGCTATATGAGATCGACAGCTAATGACTTCAAAACAAGCTTGAATTGAATGTCAAGATAGCTAACGTGTTTTGGGGGGTCCAATGTTACACCTGCAAAAAGACCTTTGACAGCTCTGTGATGAAGAGTTCTGATGACTTATCACTGACTTCTTTACATTAGTTTGAAGTGCATAGCAGGACTTAAAAGCTAAGTTATATCTGTAAAATGCCAAGGTGAAAAATTGTTATTATGATTCTTCTATCTGATCTATTTCTGTGAAGATTATATTCTGAACAACACAAGTAAATACTGCTGTAGAAGTGCCGTATTTCACTGTTTATGAATGGCAAATCTGGCCCATCAAGAGCAAGATACTGGATCTATGGTGGAACTAAGTATGTTTTGAATAAATTAACATGAAGAAACTGACGAAGTTTGGTTGTGGAATGATGATGTTTCTAAAGCAGATAAAGGATTGCTTGGCAAATACTCGAATCAACTCACTATAAAAAAAAGTATGAATGCAATGTAACATTCTAAAGTACTGTTGATGTGTTTATGTGTAAAGAAGCTCCATTTATTCAGTTGATAAAACATTTTCTATAGATGCTTCATTTTGCTTTTAATTGCAGATCCCAGAAATATGGACCATGGTGACAAAACGGCAAAGATTCTCTATTTTTAATCTGGAAGTATTGAGTCTGAGCCTTTTTTGCAGGAGTGCTGAAAGGTGGTCACTGTCTGCCCTGCTGCAAGCACGTTCATCTGGGCTAAGAACTCCAAGGCATCTGAATGTGGTACTAACTGCATAGGCATGCCATGTATTGCTGGCTACAAAAAACTGGCATGCTTTAATTGTGCTAACCAGATTTTGAAACTAAAGTTTTCTGCAGATAAAAGAGGGAATATCAACCTATAAAGAGTAGCTACTCTTGGGCAGTTGAAATCTCATGATGCTTAGTGTCAGATAATCCAAATTTAGTGAGACATCTTTCTTGCTAATAAAAATGCTGAGGATGTCAACTATGTACAATGAATCCTATGGGGTTGGATTGAGTAACGTGATTCACATAAATGAGAATTCATTAACTCTGTATATATACTAGTTATTGGGTTACTGTAAAGTTATATTGGAGTATTTGGGCACTTGCTCTTGCATGATTTATTTAGCTTACTGGCAGGGTTGTTAGAAAATTAACAAGTGAATCCATACAATATTTCCAGATAAAGCATGTGGTAAAATGGGACAACATCCAAGCTAATAACTGTGACAAAGCTAATTTCAGGCTTTGGATAAAGTTACCCAGCTGTTTTGGCAAGGCTGAAAGCTCAAATAGCGAAGGAATTCTAACAGTTAGGAAATGATACTATAGAGAAAAAGCAGAATTCAGTAGTTTCCATGAATTATTAATAAGGAGAAATAGTTAAGCTTTGAATGAATTATAATGTAGATAAACTGATGTTTGTTGATTTCTGAAGCTTTGTTGCTCCTTTTAGAAATAAAAATATTTTGGTTAAGGAGATTATCTGAACTCCCTATCCACAAGTCACAGTTCATGACAGGAAACCTGGCAGTAGCCAGTGAGATTTGATGAGTTATTACGGTTGGAAGCAGCTGACATTGAGAGAAAGATGTGAGTCCAAGTAGAAATGAGTAAGAAAAAGGTCTTGTACATGAAGAATACAGTACTGTCCTGAAAGACCTGAAAATGTTTTCCTTGGATCAGGTTGTAAGCTACAACCACAGCCCTAGTGTGCACAATGCCCTCCTCTCTGCTCCTTGATTTCCAAGAGAAGGAAAAGTTTACGTGAGACACAGAGAATAGATATTTTAACTAGGTACCTGATTTGAACTATAGTGAACAAGAACTGCGGTTCTCACCACAGATGTGCAGTCTAGACATAGCTTCACACACCAGAGCGATCAAAAGACAAAAGGTCCCTCTATCTCACACAGAACAATTAGCCAAATCAGCATGTTTTTTCTCTTGAAATGAAAATATTTGATCTGTTCTGAAGTTTTTCTGTAAAACAAATTTTAAACATAACATAAATTCAGAATTTATTTTAGATTTAATTTCCATTTAATTTTCCAGTTTTACCTGCATTGCACTCATGTTCCAAAGTACCTGCAGATGAGAGTTTCTAGAAATAAAGCCTGTTAACCTTTGTGTGACTTTTCGCTAGTCATTCCTTCTGTGTTCCTTTCTAGCTAATCCACTGTTCATTTAAACATACAAATACATAACTACCTTTTACATAGGAACTAGTTTACCAAATCTGTATGATGTTACTTACGATATTATTTATTTGGATTTAGGCACTAGGGGGGGTTAGGTACCTTATTCTCAGAAGTAAATAATGCACTTGGCTGTGTAGCTCTTTAGACCATCTTTGTATATATATTCAGATCACTGTACTGTTTAAAAACTAGGTTGACCTGTAAATAAGGAACTAAATATTCTGATGTCTCATCTTCTCAAGACAAAGCCTGTAATGAGACCTGGGAACAGCACAGCTTGAGTCCATTCCTGTGACAATTAGAAGGGGAGTAGGAAATGTCAGGAACAAAAACTTACTGCTTTAGGTTTGTAATCATAACTGATGGAGGTCAGGTGCTGCAATAAAATGTGTCCTCACCATCACAGAAATGCATTTCAAAAGAAATTTGAGACTAACCCCAAAGCAGAAGGAAGATGAATAAGTTTCAGGAAAATTATTACAGGCAACATAGTTAACATCACATTTCTTAATTCATGGAGAGATCCACTGTAGCCAAATCAAGACATGGTTACTTACTTCTATGTACTTCTGGCCAGAGGTGAAGGCCAACAGTAGGATAAACAGAAAAAATAAGGTAGATGCAAAAGCCATGGAGTGAAATGTATTTCCTGGATCAAACACAGAGTTTACTTACTTTGTGAAATCTATTCACAATCATATACTTTGCTAAACCTTCTGCCTAAAACACATAAGTGAATTTGTAGGACAATTAAAATGAAATTGATTTAATTTCCTGGTTTTCTAATAACTTTCATTGTGTTTATTACTAGGTTTAAATTCCTGAAATCAGTGTTCTCTTAGTTCTTTTCCATATTAATAGATGAAGATTTTTAACATTACAATAAATAATTTCTCCCTAACTGCTAAAATGATGACAGATCAGAAATAAGAATGATTAAAAAAAAATTGGGTTTTTTTTACTTGTAACTTCAAAAAGCTTGTGGATAATCCTCTTTATTCACTCTCACTTCTCTGTTCTCTACAAAGTAAAAGGAAACTTCCTTGGTAGAGTACCAGCAAAGTTCCAAAGCTTTAAAGTGTAACAGTGAAATAGGGCTGTTGAGCCATTTATCACAAAGCAGAAGAACACTAATAGACAGAGGAATAAGAGATACTGTGATATCTTAGAAAACTAGAGATTTCTTAAGCATTGCTGCAGAAGTGTTAGAAAGCAGTGATGTGTCAGTTTAAAAAAAAAAAAAGTCTTGATTAAAGCATGATTATCATTTATTAGACAGAAAAAGAAGTATGCATTCTTTGAAATTTCAACTGCAGTGCTCTGCATAACTGTCTGGAGGTACACACTGGTGCCTATATACAGAGTTAAGTAACAGGCTTTATGCATGATCCCTTCATTGTGAGCAGCTTTAAAGCTGCCACTTCTTTAGTTGCTAACACAACTGTTTTAGGGCTCTGTTGTCTTGGGTCTGCTAAAAGCAAGCCATGAAGAATTCCTCATGTGATTTATTGCAGCAGGAGAGCAGAAGAGCTACTTAAATTGCAATTGTGCATGCAACAACGTGGATGATGCTCTGAAATCCACCATGGTGAGCTGCCTAATGTACCTTTAACTATGAAGTGTCTACCCTGTCTCCATTGCTCTGCCTGATCCTGATGATAGTTTGGCATACAGGTATTGAGACAAATGCCAAGGCAGCTTCAGAAAGGAAATCCAAGCTGTTTTCTCCAGGAAAGCTGTGATAAAATGCCCACTCTCTACAGATGTCTCACTAGATTTTTATCCCAGGGCTGCCCCATATCTCCTATAACCAATTTGCCCTCCAGCAGAAGCAACCTGCCAGGTGAGGAGTACTCATAGGAATGTAAATGCACTGCAAGCTGTATTTAAATTAAATGAAGAGTTCCCTCCCCTCCTCACCCCCAAACTCCAGATTCTTCAGAAGGAAGATCAGGAGTCAACAGTGAGAAATCACACTGAAAGAGACAGGAGAAGCAAGCCAGTTAAGAGTATATCTCAGTAACTGCCATTCCCTGTTAAGATCTTTTCCAATACAAAAAACTCCTACTTGCTTCCCATAAGCTGTCTGATAAGCTAGTTTCTGACAAACTGTTCTGCTCTCATCTTGCTAAGATGTGTCTCCATATCATGGCTCGGACTTTTAAACCATCTAGATGATTGTTTTAAGTTATGTCGACAATTTTCTGTCTCCACATGGGAGTACAATTCAACCTGGGCTTACAGAATCTTCCATATCTTCTGTGGGCTGTACTCCCTGTCAGTGTCATGACAGATGGATTTGTGATCAGTTCAAGTAAACAAGAATTTATAAATGATATTCCCTACTTTGGAGAACAACTGTTGATTTCCTTTTCTGTGACTGAGTATGAATACCTTTTAGGTAGAAAGGTTAGAGTAAAATTAACATGAATGTGGCTGCCTTGTTCAAATAAATACTTAAGTTTTTATTAAAAGACAAAGTTTCCTCAAGATAGATTGATGCGCATTTACATTTTAGATTTTTGTTCCCTAGACAATTTTGTAATTACTAAGTATCTTTCTTCAATATATTTTGATGTTCATTATGTGTTTAAATTTAAATCCTTAGCATAATTACAATAGCTTCCAATTTTATTTTTTCTGAATGCTCTGCCTGTTTTTAGGTAGCTAGCATACACACATTTCCCTGCTGTGTTACTGGTCAACTGGACAATTCCTCTGATCCTCCAATCATTGAACAAGGCACTCTATACCTGAAAAATCTAGATTTGATCCATTAAGTAGTTATTCTGTGACATTCTGCTTTAGTTTTGAAATCAAACTTGTTGATAGAAGTTTGGGTTTCGTGGGTATCTTCCCCCCTCTCTCCCCAGTAATATAGATATATATAAAATTACAAGTAAGGCTGTTCTGTCACAGAGAGCAGCAAACTCATCTTGTCAAGTCTCACACAAGCCAAATCAATGAAGTGACCAGGTCTCAATTTAGGACAATTGCTTGTATTTAAGCTGAAAGAGAGCTGTTGTCTTGCAGCTTACCCAAGCTGATGGTAAATCAAATCCCTTACTACTCATTTTTTTAATTACCTCTTCTAAATAAACTTATAGGAAGCTACTAAAAGGGTTTTGTTGCATTGTTCTGGCTTTCCCACTATAGCTCACCACTGACATTACCTGTGTGGCAAACATTATTAGAAAAGTGAAGAACCTTTAACCTTACAGTATCTGATAGCTAGATTGATTGTTTCTTGGACAGAATACAACTGTTTTACTCTAGGTAGGCGGCTGAACCACCTAGTATTATTTTTGTCCTCTTAGACTCTAACATAATTTTTGTTTGCACAAGCCACATGTTTCTTATCAGGCAAGCAGACATGCATAAGGGTTTCTTCCTGAATTCTGTAAAAAGAAATTACATTTTTTGCCAATCAAAATCAAATCCATCAATATGACAGACAGAAAACAGGAGAGATAGTTCAAAAATCCTTATCACCTTTAAGACCCCTACAAATTTCTTGTAAAATAAGGAAATTGTTGAAATTACATTCTCACAACATAAATTCCACTGGGCTTACTTTCAGGTAATTTTAAGTCATATGTATATATTAATCAAGTTATACGTCTAGGAGATTATCATAGTACACATGCTGTGTGTTGATTTCTACTCAGTGTCTTGTTAATATTCAATCATGGCCAATCACTGACTCTTTTTCTTGTGGTATTCAATAAATCTCTTCTGGTATTAAAAACATTAATTAAATATTCTCTTGGGTATTAAATAAATTATGTCAGACCATACTAAGATATCTGATATACTCTCCTTGCCTTTTTTTTAAACTTCTTTCCAACATGGGCAAAGCTACCTCTCTACTCTGAAAACTGGAATACTTGAGAGGATCTCAAACTATCTGAAAGATCAGAGCACTGTAATCTACAGATTCTCTCACATAATATACTTAGAATTTGCTAATATTTTTTAATTTCCATTGTAAAAATTATTTTATTTAGAATTCCCTTACTGTTGTGTTACCTATTTCAATCCAGTATTTTCCTGTTGTCTAAGTACTCTTGTTCCTTCCTTACTAATCTAACCAAACTTTTTCTTTGTTCCAGTGACTAACTGCATCCAATTTTGTTGAAACCATACATACTTTGGCACTTTTTTCCATAGTCTTCTAATACCTAGCATGTAATGCTCAAACTAGCAACATAAAGATGATGAACCAATTGAACCGTTCATGAGTAATTTCAGTCTCCCAACTTCAAATGTCCATACTATGTCGCTGGCATCATTAGGTGTGTGTAGGGAGATTAAAATACAGAGTGAATAATGTAGTGGGTTTGTAGTACCTCAGGAAAGTTAGACAAGGAATGGGAGTCTGAAATTGAGTCTTATAGCTCTTTACACGGCACTAAGAGTCTGGACAAAAAACAATTCAGTTGTTTACCAGCAAGATATACTGAATGTTGAAACCTTCTTACTGTACAGAAAAGCAGGATATTTTTCTGAATCCAGCTCTTTGAGTTCAGCCACGCAGGAAACACAGGGCAGAAACTCTGGTGGTCCATGAAGCTCCTCTCTAGAGAACTAGGAAAGATAAAATACAGTGAGAAATGCAAGATGTTCTCCAGAAAGGGGAAGTATTACACACACGGGAACTTGGTCAGATCAATGAAGAAATTATTCGTTCTCAAAATTAGCATTCACATGTGTACAACACAAGACCGGTATAAACCTTGCTATTTCAGAAGAAATATGGTATCAGAAGTTGAGGGAAGTAACAGTCCTTAGGCATACACCCAAAAGAAAAAAATAGGCTGCTTAATATGTTGTACAGCTTATTTCCACCTTGCATCAGGTAAACAGTTATGTTAAATGTAATCAGGAAATGTTTTCACATTTTCTGTAGTAGTGATTTTCAGTGCTGAACAGTTTTCATCTTCCTTATGATGAAGTGATATATGGAGATGGGACACATAGGCACAGTGCAAAATCAGAGGCAAGCCAGACCTCTACTTACAATTTCTATATGCCTTTTAGACTGCACTCTAGCCAGGGACTACCTGAGCAGGGTGTCAGCCTAGGGAGATCTGTAGCTCTGATCCATCTCGACAGAGATATTTCAGAGTGGTGAGGCAGAGCAGGGCAGTGGAGCACCATCACACTAGCTCCCTCAGAGCAGAGAAGCTATTAGTGATTCTATATTAGTGCCACAAACAGCAGCAGTTACAGCAAAGACTGATTTGCACATTTTCTGTATAACTTTTGCAGTAACAGAGATGCTTGTCCCTGTGTTGCCAGTTGCTGAAGCCTCCTGTGTTCAAAAGTTCAGTTTGGTATCTAGCTGTTTTGTGTAAAGATTTGTTTTTCTTACATAATTAATCAGCCATAACTTGTTATGGTTTATGCTGCTAGACCATAGCTCTATTAGCTATTGAAGGCTTGTGCCAGAAAAAACAGTATCAGGTTTATCATTGTGCTTGGAGGACAAAAATAGCTGCACATACTGAAACTGCCAACAACTGATGGAGAACAGCACTGGGGTCAGGATAACTAACTCTCAACAGCTGTTGAAACACTCTCCACATGTGTACTAGCAGTATGCCAAAATAGCAAACAACATGCAGGAATGCCAATAAATAGGGTTACCTGTCAGCTTTTAAATTTTCATGTATATTCTGGCCTGTCTGCTCTTTTTCATACTAAAAGATTTTAGTCAGGTGTTTAATCTCAAATGGAACATGTACGAGACCTGACTGAAAAAATAATTTCTAATTTTTCCATGTTTGCTACAACAGGCTAATCATGTGGTATAATTTCAGATTATTTCACATTAAATTACAGAACATGTAGTTGGGTATTACGGTGATGAGTGAGTTATAATGTCTGAATTTTAGAAAGTGGTTTTTTTCCAGCATTGGAAAGAAAGCGATGTTTCTGAGAAGTTTAATGCTGTTTCACAGGCACAAATTCTGGCTGTCTTCACAAGATTTAATATTTGACGAATATGAACATATGCATATACATCCTGAAGTCGGCAGAACATGGCTGGGTTCTGAGACTTCAGGAAATTTCTATAGCAGTTATGAGATAAGCAAATAATAATTAATCCAAGTGAATCTTTCATAGCTTATTATAAGGGCTGATATATACTCCAGGTCAATTTATTCATTAAAGGCATTAATGCAAATATACACATTGGGTTTAAGGTCAAAAAAATAAGCAGTACATTGTGAATCATAATTTGGGAAAGTACTTAAATCTTGTGAAGTTCTTGGGCTTCTTTCTTCTTCTTTAGAAATTTTAAAAGGTTCCTGGCCATAAGGTGAATTGTTTACCAAGAGTATATTCAAGTTCATTTTGGCCAGTATAGAAAAACAGTAAGAATTTAAAAGATAAGTGTAAATAAGAAAAGAGATAAATAGAAAGTTGTTGAGAGCAAAACAACAACATCATTTTGCTGTCAGAGAACAGAAAAACTGAGAACTAGGAGAAATTAGAGAAAGAAGAATATATTTTGTTTTTTAATTTGAAACAATGCAATTGGAAACAGAACATTTAAAAAATACATTGATTTCCTCGTTGGCAGAATAAGTAGTGACTGATAATTATGCTAGAACAGTCCTGGGTATAACTGACAGAGTCTCTCCCCCTGGAAAACTCTTCCAATACATAAATAAGAAAGAGTTTGAAGAAAACTCCGGTGTGTATATAAGACTATATATTATGCTATATTTACAACTCTGCTATTAACAACTGCAATCTTATTAGTATGATACAAAAATGAGTTTAAAAACAACTTGTGTTGTAGAGGAAAACAGACAAAAGAACAGTAGATATTGCTATACCTCAGGCCAGGTTACGTATGATTGTTACAGTTTCAAAGGGAACATTATTACTATCTAAATTGGACTGTCTAGTCTTCTAAGAAAAAAAAAGGAAGCAATATAAAATATTGTAGCAACAACTTTGCAGCAGAACCTTAAAAATGAAATATACTTGATCAATTCATACATGACTTGCAACCCTCCCTATCTGCAGCAGAAAAAGAAAAATACCATTCAGAAATGTGCTTTCTTCTTCTAAAGATCCTAAACAGGTTTTTGTGTTTAGGCAGCCTTGAAAGTTAACTCTTTCCCCTTCTTATTCTCTACACTCATTTTCTCTTAACTTGTTTCTTGGCTTTGTCTTCTAAATTTCCTTTATTCCTTTACTGGCTCTCTTCCTTACTGAACTCTATGTTGCAGACTATCATGACTCTTAGAACTAGATCATGTGGTGACAAAAAATACCTTCCTCTCCGTCCTGTTTCTCTTACTGTGTGTCTCTTCTGTGGCATCCTATCTGAACCATTTTTGTTGGGTTTTTTTACTGATGTTTGTTTTCTGAGGTTGACAGGTGTTGAGGTGCGAACCTTGCATGCTTGAGTTGAAGTCTGTCTTCTAGTTGAAAATCATTCTGGAATGCCAAAAGGATAGACTTTGCTATTCTAGACTGTTTGGTCATAGTGTTCTGTAATATTTTGGGCAAAATATAGAGATTTTTTTCTATTACTAAATACAGATTTATTACATAAAACAGGGGTGGGAGGCCTTAGCATGAATACGCAGCAGAATTATTTAAAAAACCCCACCTTGAATCTGGGCACAGAGCAGACATGCCAGGAATAAATGTCTCCACTCATTCAATTTCTGAGCCAGATGAGTGCATTTAATACTTAATGATACAAAATATTTGGTAAGTCTTTCAGAGATCCACAAGTATTTGAATCTCCATGCTTTTACTGTATTCTGACCTCTAAAGCCATCAAACCTCATCTCCACTGGAACAGAGAAGACAGAAGACAGGCACTGTCTGCAGGGAGTCAGTGATGAACACTTTGTCAGGGTTTAATTATATTTTCCTCTTTGCATGTGAGGATTCGATACGCCTTTCATATCACACTGTATTGAAGGACTTGGTTTACATGAGCTCAAGAGACTTTTGTGGCACAATACGTCACCCGGTGGCAGGAGGAAATCAGAGAAAAGCATCTGAAACACAGTAATATAAAGACGATATTTTAAACAAGTAATTAAACATTTCTTATATGGATTTCCACCATTATTCTTCAGGTTACGATACTGACACAGAGCTAACCTCACTTCTCAATTAGTATATCTCACATGACTATTGAAAGTTATGTCAGCAATGCAGGAAAAGATAAAGCAATATAATGCTAAGTACCATATCTTTTATCATCACTACAGGGCCGCATCACTAGAATCAAAGAAAGTCAGTATGATCAAGCTCTCATATCTGTGCAGTAAAAGAAATTATATCACCACAGGAAGATCTGCGCAGAAAAAATACATTATTTTTGGCCTATGGGTAGATATTCTATTTGGCCTGCTTTTTCCTTAAGAATAGTGACAGATTGGATCTATACTGGAGCCAATTAAAAGGCAGATATTTTTCAGATATCCCTTTCTTACACAAACAGTACACAGTTAAGAACTCCAGGTGTCTTTACACCTTTATGGTTATGCACAAAATACTTATCAATAAGATCTACCGTAGTCTGATATTAAAGCTCTAAATGTCCTTGCTAAGATAAAACCTTAAAGTCTGGCCAGTAGATCATAGTCACAGGTATTCTAGATACATGTACCTTGTGCTCAATATACTCCAACCCTTGCCACTGCTATAGTCTCTCCACTCCTGTCTTATTTATAAACTGAGTCTTGGTACTATAGTATCAGAGCTCTGTTCTTTTCTCACAGCCTGGCAACTGCCTTGCTGAGTCAAAGTTCAACTAAAGGTGGATGAGTCACCAGAAACATTGAAATTCAGGCATTATCATACAGACATAGAGAACTACCCTGAGGATCAATTAAAGTAAATGGAAAACTCCCAATGGGCTTTGGCTGTATTCAATTAAAGCTTAATTATAACTAAATGAGTACCCCCAAAGAGGTTTTAGTTCACTAAGAATCTAGGGAGTGAACAAATATGTCTGGTGATGAAGTCTGTCTTTATTAGTGCTATGTTCTGTTTCTAGTGCAGTGGTCCTCATCAGGTTGTGGTGGGTATGCTTCTCCACCCATTAGTCATTTAAATTAATCATTCCTTAGAAATAATACAATTCTGATGTCTCACAAGGCACTGTCACAAAATATTACACCTCATCTGGGCTTTTACAATACATATATTAAATGAAGCTAGTGGAACCAGGAGTGAAACCAGGCTGAACACAAACAAAAGCATCACGATTGCTAGCCCTTGTTCTTTTGGGGGACTTCAACCTACCAGATGTCTGCTGGAAATACAATACAGCAGAGAGGAAACAGTCTAGGAGGTTCCTGGAGTGTGTGGCAGATAACTTCCTGACACAGCTGGTGAGTGAGCCAACTAGGGAAGGTGCCCCACTGGACCTCTTGTTCACAAACAGGGAAGGACTTGTGAGTGATGTGATGGTTGGAGGCTGTCTTGGGCAGAGTGATCATGAAATAATAGAATTTTTGATACGTGGAGAAGCAGCAAAGGGGGTCGGCAAAACTGCCACCTTAGACTTGCGGAGGGCAGACTTCGGCCTGTTTAGGAGACTGGTCGACAGAGTCCCCTGGGAGGCAGCCCTAATGGGCAAAGGAGTCAGTCCAGGAACACTGGACGTTCTTTAAGGAGGAAGTCCTAAAGTCACAAGACCAGGCTGTCCCCAGGTGCCAAAAGACGAGCCGGCAGGGAAGAAGACTGGCCTGGCTGAATAGAGAGCTCTGGCTCGAACTCAGGAAAAAGGGGAGAGTCTATGACCTCTGGAAGAAGGGGCAGTCAACTCAGGAGGACTACAAAGGTGTAGCAAGGCTGTGCAGGAGAAAATTAGAAGGGCCAAAGCTGAGCTAGAGCTCAATCTGGCTGCTGCTGTAAAAGACAACAAAAAATACTTCTCCAAATACATTAGCAGCAAAAGGAGAGCTAAGGAGAATCTCCAGCCCCTAGTAGACGGGGGAGGGAACACAGTGACCAAGGATGAGGAAAAGGCTGAGGTATTTAATGCCTTCTTTGCCTCAGTCTTTAATAGCAGGGCCAGTTGTTCTCTGGGTACCCAGCCCCCAGAGTTGGAAGATAGGGATGGGGACCAGAATGGAGCCCCCATAATCCAGGGGGAAATGGTTAGTGACCTGCTGCACCACTTAGACACTCACAAGTCTATGGGGCCTGATGAGATCCACCTGAGAGTACTGAAGGAAGTGGCAGAAGTGCTCACCAAGCCCCTTTCCATCATTTACCAGCAGTCCTGGCTAACTGGGGAGGTCCCAGCTGACTGGAGATTAGCAAATGTGACACCCATCTGCAAGAAGGGCCAGAAGGAGTACCCGGGGAACTACAGGCCTGTCAGCCTGACCTCAGTACCAGGGAAGCTGATGGAGCAGATCATCCTGAGTGCCATCACATGGCATGTAGAGGATAACCAAGGGATCAAGTCCAGCCAGCATGGGTTCAGGAAAGGCAGGTCCTGCTTGACCAACCTGATCTCCTTCTGCAACAAGGTGACCTGCCTAGTGAATAAGGGAAAGGCTGTGGATGTTGTCTAGCTAGACTTCAGTAAAGCCTTTGACATGGTTTCCCACAGCATTCTCCTGGAGAAACTGGCTGCTCATGGCTTGGATAGGTGTACTCTTCGCTGGGTTAAGAACTGGCTGGATGGCTGGGCCCAAACACTGGTGGTGAATGGAGTTTACTCCAGTTGGCGGCCAGTCACAAGTGGTGTCCCCCAGGGCTCTGTGTTGGGGCCAGTTCTGTTTAATATCTTTATCAATGATCTGGATGAAGGGATGGAGTGCACGCTCAGTAAGTTTGCAGATGACACCAAGTTGTGCTGGAGTGCTGACCTGCTTGAGGGTAGGAAGGCTCTACAGAGGGACCTGGACAGGATGGATCGATGGGCCGAGGTCAGTTGTATGGGGTTCAACAAGGCTAAGTGCAAGGTCCTGCACTTGGGCCACAGCAACCCCATGCAACGCTACAGGCTTGGGGAAGAGTGGCTGGAAAGCTGCCTGGTGGAAAAGGACCTGGGCGTGCTGGTTGACAGCCACCTGAATATGAGCCAGCAGTGTGCCCAGGTGGCCAAGAAAGCCAATGGCATCCTGGATTGTATCAAAAATAGTGTGACCAGTAGGACTAGGGAAGTGATCGTGCCCCTGTACTCAGCACTGGTGAGGCTGCACCTCGAATACTGTGTTCAGTTTTGGGCCCCTCACTACAAGAAAGACATTGAGGTGCTGGAGCATGTCCAGAGAAGGGCAACGAAGCTGGTGAAGGGTCTAGAGCACAAGTCTTATGAGGAGCAGCTGAGGGAACTGGGGTTGTTTAGCCTGGAGAAAAGGAGGCTGAGGGGAGACCTTATCGCTCTCTACAAGTACCTGAAAGGAGGTTGTAGAGAGGTGGGGCTCGGTCTCTTCTCCCAGGTAACAAGTGATAGGACGAGAGGAAATGGCCTCAAGTTGCACCAGGGGAGGTTTAGACTGGATATTAGGAAATTTTACTTCACTGAAAGGGTTATCAAGCACTGGAAGAGGCTGCCCAGGGAAGTGGTTGAGTCGCCATCCCTGTAGGTATTTAAAAGACATTTGGATGAAGTGCTTAGGGACATGGTTTAATGGTGGTCTTGGTAGCGTTAGGTTTACGGTTGGACTTGATGATCTTAAAGGTCTTTTCCAACCTATACGATTCTGTGATTCT
The DNA here is from genome assembly GCF_034638445.1 of Ciconia boyciana. Classification (NCBI taxonomy): domain Eukaryota; kingdom Metazoa; phylum Chordata; class Aves; order Ciconiiformes; family Ciconiidae; genus Ciconia; species Ciconia boyciana. Next base: position 76,792,695 of record NC_132937.1, on the reverse strand, counting down.
GTGATTCTGTGAAAAGCATCTTTGCATGGCAGGAAGCACAGTGCCAAATAATTCCTGTCAAAGGATGCTGTGAACAAAGTTTCCAGGAAAGCCTAGGCAAGTTCAAGGAACAGAAATCCAGTGGGGGTTACTAAGGACAGAGAAGTCACGTTAGGCTCATATGTCCTCTGAGATGAAAGCAGCTATAGATTGGGAGAACACTAGGTGATGCGGCCAGTACCAGCTCCTGTTTTTTTCCACTGGTAGCTGGTTATGGACATTTGGGAGACCTTGAAGACCTTTGCTTCTGTATAAAACATAAGGAATAAATTATCATGATTTTTCACCTAAGTGGAACTATCAGGCAGATACTTTGGAAATATTAACATTAACTGTGTTTAAGGTTGAGAAATCAAGAGTACTAAACGAAAAGTGTGGAATCATCACAGGTGAAAGTTTTCTTCAAAATATCTTGTAAATTAAAAGGGGAAAATCAAGTCTGGACTCATATTGCAATGAGGTTCAATAGAAAGTAAAATCTACTATGATTAAGACTATCACGTAACTCAGAACTTTTGTAAAATAATCAGAACTTAGAACTTGCTGCTACAACTTAGGGGAAGAAACACATATTGAGAAGCTCTGAATCAGACTAATAACAATGTTATCTAATGATTTACAACATTGTAGGGAAACAATATCAAAGAAGATTTTAATTTAGTATGATCCACAGCTTCCCATGCAAACTACATATCAACTAGAGACTTGAAACCTTATTGATATTTTTCTTTCTGTTACTATTTTTTACAATCTTTTCTTTCTGATGTTGTTTAATGCAGAGTTAGGTGTCTTTGTGGCATTATTTATAAAGTTAAATCAATAGGCAAAGATAACTTCCCTGATGTTTGTTTACTTCATAAGTATTTGTACTCAGTTACTAGGTTTTTTTTTCTTAAAATGGCTTTGGTCATAGAAATAAATTTAAAAATAATTTAAAACCTAAATATAACCTTTAAATTAAGCTAGATGTCAACTCCATAGGAAGAATAACATATTTATAGAGGAAAGAAGAAGCAAAAGAAGGAAATAAGCTTTGAGGATAGCATTAGAAAAAGACCAAACTTTAGCTTTCTAAAACAGAGTTTTATTTATAAACTTTTATCTGGTAGTTGTCATTAATTTATTTTATATCTGTCGGAATCCTGACATGCTGAGACCTTTACAGAAGTAAAAAAAGACAGTATTCCCAAAGAATGCTGCTTCAGCATTACAAAAAGAGGTAGCAGACAAGTGACAGTACACCTTCTTCAAATAACATATAAAGGAACCTTGACTAGACAGGCACTGAAATCTGATGAAAGGTAAAGCTCAATGTGGTGTTCAGATAATTTCCAAAGAAATTTCATTTTAAAACATCTAAAAAGATTTAAACTGTAATGGGAAAAGACACCTCACATATGTCAAACAAAACAAAAAATTGTCTAGCTATTCTCTCTGACTTTCTAATTTATGCTTTTTTAGTCTCTTACAAGTACCTTTGTTTACTACAACATAGATTCCACTCTCCCATTTGCTTGCAGTTCTGTAGTTCAGACCTGTTGCAATAGCCATAAATGTTATTGAGTGACACTAGGTTTAGATGTTTACACTGTGACCTGTTAGGTATCTATAGGTGTGCCAGTTAAGTGCAAATGCCTATGTGCAAATAGTTACGCAGATCAAATGGTGTTGGGGTTAAATTCACTAAGTTTTTTATAATTGTCCCCATTTCATTTGACCCTTAATTTTATGGGTATTTTCATTCACGTGTTTAATAATTTTTGCATTATTTTATAATCAGTGAGTACCAGTGAGTATCAGTTCAGCATGTGTATTGATATGGGTAAGTAGGGTTATTACTGTAGCATCTGGTTTTGATATCTTTTTTATTGGCCTGAAGTCACTTTGGTAAAATATTAAAAGCAGGTTTTTTAATTAGCTTAGCAAGAGCCTCATTTCCTCCTCAAACTTTTAAACCATTGAAACTTTCATAATATTACATGCTGTTGCTATCAAGCTACAAATCAGTACTGAAATAATTGAAGCAATGTAGTAAAAACTAAAATTTTTAAATAAAATTTAATCTTAACATGATGGAAAATATTCCTGAGCTGAAGTTACCAAAATCATCCATCCATCTGTCTTTCTATCTATATTTTTGCACTGAGAGTTCTGTTAAATCCATACAAAGGAAAATCACTGTTATGTTTATGAAGAAAACATGTTTATGAAGGAAACATGTATGTTATGTTTATGAAGGAAAATCACTGTTACCCAGATGCATTTTTCATTTCGTAACTAGAGCTTGGTTTTATTCATTTTAATTGGCTTAAAAGGAGAATCAAGATAAGGTCTTCTTCATATTAGATAGAACTTCAACTTCTGCTACAGAGCTCATACTAACTTCCAAGAGCTCATAGTAACTTCCAAAGAATTTTGGATCAGCAGAGCTAATTCTCTGGATCTTCCCATTTTGGGATATTATTTATTTGCAGCATTCTTCTCAGCAGACAGAGGAACAGACCTGAGATAATCTCCGTTTTTATATAATACATTATGGCTTTGAAAAAATTTTTGAAATAAAAATTTAAAATTAACCTTTTGTAATTTTTTAACTTATTCTCTCTTAGTTTACAAGTACCTCAGCTGTTAATGTCCTGCTTCCCAATGAGCTTACACTTCCAAACCCAGTCATGTAGCAATATGAAAGTGGACATAATCTAAAAGCATACATTTGTTATTACTGGTCTTACTACTTCCTGATGTTGAAATGTATTCATGTTGTTTGA